>NC_140169.1:111491379-112103879 GCF_963971535.1 Notolepis coatsorum | reverse complement strand
GTCCACTTTGAAAAAAGACTACCATGTGTAGACCTACTTTGAAATAAAACACAGAAAAGGAGAAAAAACACTGGCATCTGTAGACCTACTTTGAAATAAAACCCTGAAATATGCAGCTCTATTTAAGTCCTTCCCTTATTTCTGGAAAATCTCTAAAATTAAAAGTAAATTTTTCGTTGTTCGCAAATTTCGCACCACATATCAGGCATACAGGTAAGCCTGCATCATTAGTCGTGAAAGCAAATGAATCTGTCCACGCTGAATTAAACCCTCTATTTTCCTCAGACTTTCCTTTTTCTGGATGTATCCATGGTTAGCTTACTGGGGGGTCGGAAACTCAAGATTAGCCACTTGCAGACGGCAGGGAGAGGCGCGGGGTGTGACGTACTGTATATTTTAGTTGATGAAATATTTTAGTTGATGATATATTTTTTCATTTCAGTGTCACAGTACCGATCTCCAAAATAATAGAAAAATAAATAAATAAATAAATAAGTTTAAAGAAAAAATAAATAAATAAAAATGTTGGGCCAGGGAGCCACAGCTGATTGGCTAAAGAGCCGCATGCGGCTCCGGAGCCGCAGGTTGCCGACCCCTGAAGGGTATGCTGATATTATCCAGGGTATGCTGATATTAGTCGGGGTATGCTGAGGCATCATGTGAACACACTGTATCCCATTATCTGTTGGGTTTAGTAGTCCCAGTGGGCAGTGAGTTCCATTTTCATGGTAATGCTTGCAACGTCCAGCTTACTCCTACGGACATTTGATGTATGAAATTGGTGTATGAAAATGCTTATGTGGGAGGAGGGGGGGGGGGGGGGGGGTGATTCTGGTGTCGGCTGCAGAGGTGACTATCTGGAGAGGCTCACTGAAGCAGCAGCGGGGGAGGCTAATTGACGCAGGTGCAGCTGGAGCTCACTAGCAGTAGACGGCTGAGCCAGGCTTTACGTTAGCCTCTTGAATATATAGTTGAGTTTGACCGGTGGATGCTGTCGGGTAGCCAGTAAAGTGTGGGTTCTGTGTGTGTGTACATACATTATTGTGCAATAAACAAGACCAAGTGTTTTCAAGCCTGTCTCTGCCTCTGAGAGTATTGTGGTGGTGTGCGTGCATGTGTGTATGTGTGTGTGTGCGTGCGTGTGTGTGTGTGCGTGCGTGCGTGTTTGTGTGTCTGTCACTGCATATTAATACCCACCCACAATTGCTACAGCATATAAACACATTATCCTATGACCTTAACCTGGATATTAGCTAGTATACAGAATATTAATTGCATAATACTTAGTCCACTATCATTTAGGCCAGGGTGTGATTATTGCTATTCTTCAATACACTACAATTATGATTTAATACTGGTGTTAAATACTGCACACTTAAATTACCTGTTCAACTTTCACTGGATGGCAGTAAAGAGCTGACATAATCACACAATGTATTATAATCATACGCAAGTAAAACGCCATGAATTGCTAGCTGCACATCAAAATGATCTAAATTTGGATGATGCTGTGTCCATCTCACAACCAGAGTTCCCCCCTGCCCCCCATGTTCAGCCTTACAGTTGATCACTTTTACGTCACCATATACTGTAAACTCTGCACCAGGTGATCGAAACCAGGGCTATACATTAGGGATGCCCCGATCACGTTTTTTGCCACCGATACCGATCACCGATCGTTGTGAGCCATATCGGCAGATACCGATCCGATACCGATCGTTTTTGATTAAAAGAAATTAAAATTTATTTTATATAAAAAAAAATTATTTTTATTTTTTATAAAATATATATATTATATAATTAGACTTGTACTTGTATTATCTGCGAGACATCGCCACCACGCAACAAGCTCCACTGTCTGTGTGTACTCTAGTAGCCTCCAGCTACGGCCAGGATTCTCCGGAGCTGCAGCTGGACCTATACTCGAGTAGCCTCGAGCTACGGCCAGGATTCTCCGGCGCTGCACCTGGACCCTATTGGTATAACGTTACTTAACTGTGCTCAGCAAGCCCTCAGCTCGAATATGCATCGAATCAGTGCTATAAGACATTGTTATCAGGAGCTATCTGTAGCTACTGCTAGCCGGATATATAACGTTAATAAATTGGAGTGAATTATTTAGTTCAATGGGACATTTCGTTTTGAACAGTGAACTAACTTGCGCTAACGTGAGCTAACAGCTAACAGCTAACAGGTATCATACACATCTCTACTATACTTGCTGGAGCGTTTGTTGATGTCAGGAGCTATCGGTAGCTGGCCGGCTAGATACCGTTCGGTTAGACAATGCCTCATCATGTATTAAACTAAAAGTGAATAGTTGACTGGGTCATTTTGTAACGGTAGCTAAGCTAACGTTAGCTCAGGGAGACGCCGTCCTCCCGTGTCCCGTCTTACTAGAGTAGACCCGTGTTTACATGCGTGCGGGAGGGGCTGGAGGGATGAGCAGACGCCGCACCACCCGGTGTCTGAGACAGAACTCAGCGACAGCGAGTGAGATCGGGTTTGACGATCGGCAAAAATAAAGCATTATCACCGATCACCGATCACATATTTATACTGATTATCGGCCGATAACGATCGGTGGCCGATCGATCGGGGCATCCCTACTATACATTCAAAGCTGATGTGGTTCAATGATTAAAAACTGTGATTCTGTAAAAATGTCAGCTCTCTAAACGGGTCTGATGTTGGGCCACCTTACCATCGCAGAATTTCCTCATTAATATTGTAAAAATAAATGTTAGACCTTGAATTCAATCCCCTGGTGCAACATGGTGTTTATTATGGTGAAAGTGAAATAGGTCAGTTGACGTGATATAACCATAAGTCAACATCGTGGCATGACACAGGGAAAATACAGTGATCCCAATCACAAAGAAAAAACACAAACATCCTCTCCGTTTAGCCCTTGGCATGTTGTACTGAGACTAATCAAACGGTGGCCCTGAGCGAGCTAATGGACATTAAGACAACATGTAGAACAGGGTGGAGGAGTGTACCGGTACATCCATTTTGTTCATTTCACGCACAGTAAACTGTGTCCGAATGTACCATAGCATGGTCTATCAGCAGTGTGTGTGTGTGTGTGTGTGTGTGTGTGTGTGTGTGTGTGTGTGTGTGTGTGTGTGTGTGTGTGTGTGTGTGTCCATGCGTGCCTACATGTGTTTACCGTGCACTCCAGAAAGACACACATTTTGGGACACACTCCATTTCACAGTGTAAGTGAGATAAGTGTCTGTTGCCTGGTCATTCATCCAGAAAGCGCAGAGGAAGTAAATCAATGTCCAGTCATAAAAAAAAACACAAAGGTCAAAGGGAACCTCCGGTCTCATGTAGTTTTAGTCCAAGTAAATGTCATTACCAGACAAACTACAGTACTTACAAGGAGCAAGACTCATCAGTGAAAGCCAACAGATTAAACACATTCATTAGATACCACAGGCATGTTCAACAAGTATTGGACCCAAATGCCCCAAATACATTTACATTTACATTTAGTCATTTAGCTGACGCTTTTATCCAAAGCGACTTACAAGTTCTGTACGACAAGTCACCAGGAAGGGCACAACTCTATCAGCTGAGTAATAAATAGTAGTTTTGCTTCACTTGTATAATATGTCATATATCTTGTTTGTATTCTTTAGTGTAAAATAAATGTACCTAAACTGAATCTAAGGAAATCATATATTCACAAAATCACTGTTGCATACAAAGATGTACCAGACAAGTGCAACCATGGCAACGCGTCTCCACCGGCTGAACGGACGGCTCCAGCAATCATAAGCTGAAAAGCCTTTCACGGCCACACCGGGCATTAGCCGTTTCACACCAGCAAACACCAGAGCCCTTCGCTTAATTCCTACATCTTCTGTTACAGAAATTCACATTAGCCCAGCTGGCGGATCATGAACAGATTTATTGGCCCGTGCGGTACAGTCTATTGGCGCCGAAGAGCTAAACGTGTGGCCCATTTGCATGTACATTACGGACTGAGCGTGTGAGAGAGTGCCCAGTTCAACCAGTTGCCTGCTCTGCATGTAACAGACCACGCCGCCGCCACGCCACAGGGACGATATAACCCCCTCCCTAATGGTGCTTAGTCAGAGCAGGCATCCCTGAAATTTGAAAACGTGAAGATCAATCACGGATGACAGCTCATTTGAGCTATCTACGAGGATGAGGCTGGGTATGGTGGGGATAGCGGGGTAGAAATTCCAATTACACAGTCAACACCCATTTCCTCCACGGATATGTGTAACCTCTGGCTAGCGCTGCGAACGCCTCCTCATAGTCTTGTAATGAGCATGATATTCATGAGGCTCATTCAGAGGAGTCAGATAATCACAGGAACGGACTGTAGTTATACAGAGGCGAGGACTAAGGAGCAGAGGAATAAGTTACTGCCTCATAGTGTTCACAGGCTACACGGGGGGGGGGGGGGGGGGGGGGGGGGGGGCGTGATGCCCCCAAAATACCAGATGGTGCCGGGATCCAATCAGACAGAGGTGAATGTAGTTCATTCTCAGCTCCGAGCCATTGTTGGACTCTTCGTGATACGGTGAGATTAAAACATCAAGACTCCTGATGAAGGAGAAACCTCTGGAGTGGAGTGTGCTTCCAGCTGAAACAGCTGGTTATATACACGCACGGCACCTTTATTACCTGATCGGCATGAAGCAAGTCTGGTGCCTGTCCAAAAATCTATATTCTCATGATCGTGTCGTGTGTGCATATGCTCGTGACACAAAGGCCTCGGCATAAAATGCCAAAACGACAAATCAAAAGATGAAATTGCGGTGCCCTAGGCTGATAGCGGCTTACATGACCCACTTAACCTTCTCGCCAACCATGCGGGACGGACATCTGTCCATTGGCCTTCCCATCACCCTTGGAGTAGAACATCACGTCGGACCGCCATTTCGCCATTGAGTCAGACGGCTCAAAACTAATATAATTTTGTCTAGGGAATCTAATAAAAACACAAGGGCAGTTTTCGCTCTCTCTCTATCTCTCTATCTCTCTCTCTCCATCTCTCTCTCTCTCTCCATCTCTCTCCCCTGCTTCCCTACATCCCTCCTAGTGGAGCAGCCATGTGATTTATAAGAGATGTGGTAGCAGCTTTCAGTATGCGATGAGCGAAAGGCACCTTGGGGAATTTTATGATCCATGACGAAGCGTCCGGGATCATTTCAGATGTACGCATGTGTCACCGCATATTAATAATGGTCTCTGTCTCACACGGGCGCCTGGTGCACCTTCAAAAGGAGATAATTTAATCCTCTCCCTCGCTGGGCCTCCTGTCCCCTCTATGCCTGCTAATACTTTCTTTCGGGATCCCCCGTCCAGAGAGGAGCCACGGCTCACGGTGTGTACCTTGGCTTTAGCACGATAAAGAAATATAGGAAAGAGGAAATGGGAGAGGAAGCGAGAGCTGACCAGGAGGAGGAAATAAGCCCCTAGATTTAGGACACGGCCAAGGAAGATAACACTCGGGCCCGAGTGTAAATATATTTTATTCTCTTTATATGTAAATCGAGTGATCGTATAATGATACTGAGGGTCTGGTTATTGAGGAAATTGGCTTGTTGTCATTCTGGGGTTATCTGCATAATGCAGAGGGCATGTGTGTAGCCGGACACAAGGTGCTTGTTAACTCAAATTACCCTTTTTGCCGTGTTTCCTGTTTTTTTTTCTCGCTCCCGCCTTCTTGGTCTGAAACCCAGCGAACAAGCCAGAGGGCAGGGCAGGGCTGGGCAATGCATCACATTTTAATTCCATTTACCATTAGGCAAAGTAAAATATATTGTTGGTTTCCTGTTGGTTGTCAGTTTGGCCATGGGTAGGTAGGGAATTTATTAAATTTTTTAATTTTATTCTTTCTCACTGTTATGGTTTGTAACCGACCCCAATCGCACAACACAAGACAGGTATGAGAGTAAGCCAAAACAGGGCAAATATTTATTATTGAACAAAAAGCGGCACAGTCCCTTTAAGGGAAAACACAAAAACACTAGAGTCAAGGAAAATATGGAAAATGCGGCACTGTGCCTTTAAGAGGCGAACAGGCTAAGGGACTAAGGTCGCTTTCACACAGGGGCTGTTTGGTCCGGACTTTCGGACCAGAATTCGATAGTCCGGTTTTTCGGGTCTGTGTGAATGCGCGTCGAACTCGGTCCGCGGACCAAGCAGGCGAACTCTAGTCCGCCTGAAAACGTAGGTCTCGGTTCGGCTTCATCGAACCAAACGCGAACCAAATATAGGAAGTGATTATTATTACCACTGCTCGCAGCACTCACTGCAAAACAAGCACACTGCATCTAATCTCTCTATCTATCTATCTATCTATCTATCTATCTATCTATCTATCTATCTATCTATCTATCTATCTATCTATCTATCTATCTATCTATCTATCTATCTATCTATCTGTGCATCTTGGGAAGAAGGAAGAAAAAACGCGGTTTATTATTATTACCGAGGCGCGCGGCTTATTATATTATTAATAAAACAGCTACTTGTGGGCACTCATAAAAACACCGTGATCAATGGATCAATGCCATGTCAAAACTCGGCTCCGCTGATCTGGAGGGCTGCGCAGTCCACACACAGACACACACACGCGCGCACACACGGGATCGCAGCCACACACACATTTCCACTGTCCAATAGACAAGCGCCCTTTTCGACCGCGTGACATTGTTCAGAAGGTCTCGGTCCGCCTGACAGATATCTGTGTGAACGCAGGCGAACCAAATGAAGAATGCAACAATGTTGCAACTTCACCCCCAGAACCGCACCGAGTCCACCAAAACTATATGTGAAAGCGACCTAAGGCTAAGGGCCAGGGCTAAGGGCCAGGGCTAAGTGTCAGGGCCAGGACCAGGGGCACTGGACAGGGGGAACAGGGACAGAGGCCCGGAGAGGCGGGCTGGAGACAGGGACAGAGAACAGGGTTAAGGCCTTGGACAGGGCGAGGGCCAGAGCTGCTTACAGGGATGAGGACAGGGTTCCGACGGCGGAGGCCTGGCACGGGAACAGGGGCCCGACGGCGGAGGCCTGGCACGGGGACAGGGGCCCGACGGCGGAGGCCTGGCACGGGGACAGGGGCCCGACGGCGGAGGCCTGGCACGGGAACAGGGGCCCGACAGCGGGGGCCTGGCACGGAGATCCTCCTCCTCCTCTTCGGATGCTGCAGACGGGCAGCGCAGAACAAAGGGGGTCCCAGGGGACCGGGATGGGAACACGCTGTCCTCCCGTGGAATACTAGGGAGCGACGACGAGCCTCACCCCAGGAACGAGGATCACGAAGAGACGCCTTCCTCCCGTGGAATCGGGAGCGATGGCGTGCCGCCTTGACGTCTGGAGTGGGAACACTGGAAAACCTCCCGTAGAGAATTAGAGAGCGAAGACGGTGTCCCACTCCAGGCAAACGGCGACAGGTGGTGATGGCTGGACCGTCGTCTCACGCCGGAGACGCGGCAGGTGATGGTGACGTACAGAATGGTAACGTACAGAACTCCATGAACACAGACACAGATACAGAGTCCAGAACACAGAACGACCCGACCAGGACGCGTGAATATTAAAGGCAACCAACTTGTGTTCAGCTTTTCGTTCAGCGTTTCTCTGATTGGCCACACGGCCAATCAATCAATCCACTAGCACGCGGCCTTGCGGCAAGAGAGACAAGAGAGACAAGAGAGACGCTGCAGTCGCGGCAGAGAGCCGCGCATGCGCATGAGGCTCCCCCAGGTGCTCTTGAGAGGAGGAGGTCCTTGTGTTTGAGACAGCCATATTAGACACATAGCCATAATTTAAGATATAGTTTATGCATTCGCAAAATATGAGAGCGCTTGTCATTGAAGGGCTTCCTACAACAGAGGAACGGCCGCTGCTGCTGCTGGAGCTGAACCGAGTCAAGCCGCGGGCGGCACACGGAAGCCGGGGAAAAAACAACCGCGTCGCCCCGTTGGCTCTTCAGCAAGGAGCCTCCACAGCTCCAGTTAACCTAATTTATACCGTAATGAATCATTAAAAAATATACTGTTAACTGGAATATGTTGTTTCTTTACACATATGTTGGATTATGTAATTGGGTTGTCATGACAAAACAATAAAAATCGCTACTTTACATCAGGGTGAATGTTGTTACACTGCCACCACCCACTTCAATGACAGAGCTCTCATATTTGCGAATGCATAAACTATATCTTAAATTATGGCTATGTGTCTAATATGGCTGTCGCGAAGTCATTGATAAGCGACAGCCATATTAGACACATAGCCATAATTTAAGACATAGTTTATGCATTCGCAAAATATGAGAGCTCTGTCATTGAAGGGCTTCGTTCTACAACGGAGGAACGGCCGCTGCTGCTGGAGCTGGACCGAGTAGAGCCGGCGGCGGTGCACGGAAGCCGGCGACAAACCACCGCATCGCCCCGCTGACGTTAAAAACGCGAAATAGCGTTACTGATGTACAGTGACACCCAGAGTTTCTAGTTACAGTAGTGACGCGTGACTCGAGATAGTCCTAACACTGTAACAGTGTTTATTATTAAGAGTCAGATAGTCCTAACAGTGTTTATAGTCCTAACACAGTGTTTATTAGTAAGAGTCAGATAGTCCTAACACTAGTGTTTATTATTAAGAGTCAGATAGTCGTAACAGTGTTTATTATTGCGAGTCCTAACAGTGTTTATTATTTCATAACTGTATGGGCTTTGTTTATACATGTACAGTGACGAGTGAATCTACCGTTGGTTGTTAAAAACGCGAAACATAATAATCAGTCAGCAGCGCTCCACTGCTACCGCAGCCCAACACAACAGTGTTTATTATTTCATAACTGTATGGGCTTTGTTTATACATGTACAGTGACGAGTGAATCTACCGTTGGTTGTTAAAAACGCGAAACATAATAATCAGTCAGCAGCGCTCCACTGCTACCGCAGCCCAACACAAGTGCGTTGGAACAGCAGCCCAACACTACACAAGTTGGTTGCCCGCGCTGCCGCGCTGCCGCGCTGCCGCGCTTGCTCTTTGGATTTCATTTGGGACGTGGGACGGCTGCGCTTGCCTGCGCGTGGGGGCGGGGGGGCGCGGCCAATCAGAGAAAAGCCGAACACAAGTTGGTTGCCTTTAATATTCACGCGACCAGGACTGGAGGGAGGTCCAGGTATTTAAAGCCCTCTGGGGCGCTAATCATAAACTATGACAGCTGCGAAAGGTAGTCCAAGGGTGGGGGCTGGTGAAGAGTAGAGGAGAGTAAATCATCGCAAGGGTGGGGGCTGGTGAAGGAGAGTAGACAGGGAAGGTTCAGGGAACAGGCGAATCCTCACACCCACGGCGACTATGGATAGGGAATTTCTTTATTTAATTAAAATGTTCACAACAACATGGATGCATGTACTCTGCCAGCATGTTTAATATCCATAATACTAAATGTTTGACTAAGATTTCTATGAAACTTTATTCTAAAAAATAAAAAATTTAAATCCGATATTTTTTCTTCTTTTTTATATAATTTTTAAAAAAAACTCATAAAATATATTGGGTCGCACCTAAATCGGCAGGGTCGGTCGGCAACCGGAAACCAACTATTAATTTTGTTAGGCCCTATGGCTTCCGACTAAACAACATAATCAACTTTGAGCCAGGTCATGTTTTTTAAGACAGGTCAAGCCTTTGAGCCAGGTCATGTTTTTTAAGACAGGTCAAGCCTTTGAGCCAGGTCATGTTTTTGTCTTTCAGTTGAATTATATTAAAAGTTGGCAGCTGAGTGGCGCAATGGGCAAGGCACTCGCCACTAACGCTGGAGATGCTGGTATCGAGCCCAGCTCTCGCCGTTGCTACCGGCTTGGCCGGCCGTCGTACTAACACAATTGGGCAGTGTTAGAGGGTGGGAAAGCCGGTGGGTGGGGATTGGACATTGTGGACAGCGACTCCTACAGGTCGGTTGGTGCGCCTGTACAGTAGAATCAGGAAGTATCGGGGGCAGCGTGAGCCTCCCACGTGTTACTCCTCGCCACTGAGATTGCGCTGTTCAGGTGAAAAGATGCGACAGCTGCCTCCTCGTGTACCGGAGGGGACACGTGATGCAAGGCTTGGTCCCCACTGCAGCCGACCAGTGGGAGGCATAGTCTAGCAGCGTTCGAGACAGGGGAGGGGAGAATTGGAAACATGAAATTGGGATGGGAGAAAAATAGAAAATGGGAGAAAAAGTGTAAAAAAAAATAAAATTATATTAAAAGTTCAAGGAAATCCACTGTTTAAAAAAACATGTTTTTTTGTCAGTGTTCACGGGGTGGTTAGCCGGTGGTGGGTGGGAACTGGGAAGTCCTGGTCGTTGCAACAGCTGGTTGGTCGGGATGCCTGTTCAGCAGGGAGGGGATCTGGGGGAGATAGCGTGAACCTCTGCATATGTTAAGCTCGGCCTGCGGCGAAACTGACACATGAGGAGACTGCCGTCAGATCCTGAACTTATTTGTGGGACATCATGGTGAGCAGTGTCAACACAGACTCTGACAATAGTTTCACTACAATGATGCACACAGTACCGAATATCATACCACAGTTTTGCATAACACGCCTGGCGATTTCATACCCAAAGTAATTTGCGATGTATTATACTTTATACTTATAGCACATGCATGAGTCTGGGTACTCACATTTCTGTTTACTTGTTGCCAGATGCCTGTTTTTGAGTTCCAGCTGAAAGGTAGGAGCTGGAAAACGGTTCCATAGCCTGAAGTCTTATCTACAGTACAGGTCCAAAGTTGATAACAACCCCCGCAGAAAATGAGTGTTTTACAAAGGTTTTTGTAATGCGTGTACCGGCGTTAATTCGGCATGATTATCCAAAATGGCCATCCGCGTCCATTGATTCCGAGCCTCTAGTCAAAACAAAGGACTTCCCTCTATGGCGAGCTGCTAGGGCTGGACCTCTGGACTTGAACTGTGCTGCACTGTATCCATGTCCCCAACCACTGCACTTTTACTGTCTTATTGTTGTCTCACTGTTCTGTCCTGTTTTGCACTTATTTATTTATTATTATGTTATTCCTATTTGTGAAAAGAAAATCATGCAGAATCACGTTCTATTTTTTATATACAATATGGTGAATAAAGTAATCTGAATCTGAATCTGAATCTGAACCCCTTTGTCGTTGCAATCAGCCCCCGCATGGAATAGTGCTGGCTAGGGATGGGAATCGAAAAAAACTCCCAACGGGAACCGGTTCCTAATTGTCCGATTCCTGGAATCGCATGCCACCGTGACTATCGATTCCTCTTATCGCTGCCATGTTTTTTCGACAGTTGTGCATTTTAAAACAATAACGTTAGCGCCACGCATGCAGCCATAGAGCAGACTATTTGATTCCTTAAGGGCTCGCCATTGCCTGGGCTTTGGTCGCATATATGCTCCCGAAATGCTCCCGCTGTTTGACTGTTTCTATGTGCAGTGAAAACTACTCCAATGTTTTGCAACCTAGTCATTCATTTAATTCGGGGTAACCTAACGTTAGCCGCGGAGCTAACGCTAGTTAACGCTAGCTAACCAAGCTCATACAGACACACAGAGACAGACACACTGAGCTCAGGTAGAAAGGGTGTGGGCGAGCCGGGACCGGTGAGGGAGCCGTCTCTGTGTGTGTGTGTGTGTGTGTGTGTGTGTGTGTGTGTGTGTGTGTGTGTGTGTGTTAGGGATGGGTACCTTTCAAATTTGAACCGATACCGGTACCGGTACCTGTGAATCGATAGCGGTACCCAACGGTACCTTTTTTCTGTACTTTAGTCTCAAGAAATTTAATTTACCTACCTCAGTCGTAAAAAAAAAAATCCAAACTTCAAATAACTACAATTTCGACAGTTTTCGGCTTGTCATTGCTCCGACTGCTTTGTTGTTGAATCAAGTCAAATCCTAGGTAAGCATATAGTGTGCGTGTGAACGTTGACATGAAAAGTAAAAAGTAAAAAAAAAAAAAAAAAAATTTAAAAAGAATTTATAAAAAATATTTTTTTTTATTTTTTTTTATGTTTCTCACTTGATTCGATACTCGGTAGTACCGACGTGTTTCGGTTCGGTACCTCAAAAGTACCGAATTCGGTACCTATCCCAAGTGTGTGTGTGTGTGTGTGTGTGTGTGTGTGTGTGTGTGTGTGTGTGTGTGTGTGTGTGTGTGTGTGCGTGCGTGCGTGCGTGCGTGCGTGTGTGTGTGTGTGCGCGCGTGCGTGCTGGTCTTCTGAAAGACCAGAGACAGAGGAGTCAGAGGAATAACTGATGCAATAACTTTATGGACTTCTTCAGATCTAAAGTAAACAACATCCGCTCTCTGATGCCCAGCTCTTCCTCTCTGTTTCCCCCTGCCTCTAACCCACCACCTGAGAGCTTGCCATCTCTCCCATGTTTCACTGAGGTTCAGCAGAGCCACATTTAAAAAACCCTCAGAGGAATGAAACCATCCACCTGCACCCTGGATCCCATTCCAACTGCCCTGCTCAAGTCAAACATCCCCAGCATCAGCCCAATCATCACCCAGGCTGTTAACCTCTCCCTTCAAACTGGCCATATCCCATCCGCCCTCAAAGTTGCCATCATCAGCCCCTCCTAAAGAAGCCCACCCTGGACCCGGAGGTTCTTGCCAACTACAGGCCTATTTCAAACCTTTCCTTCCTATCCAAGGTTTTGGAAAAGGTAGTTGCCTCCCAGCTCCAGGACCACCTTAAAAATAACACCCTGTTCGAGAAGTTCCAGTCAGGCTTTCGCTCATCCCACAGCACGGAAACAGCTCTGCTCAGGGTGACGAATGACCTCCTAATGACCGCTGACGCAGGATCACCATCACTCCTCATCCTCCTCGATCTGACAGCGGTGTTTGACACTGTGGACCACACCATCCTCCTGGAGCGCCTCCACAACACTGTTGGACTGTCGAACCATGCACTACAGTGGTTCCAGTCCTACCTCTTAGGCAGGACTAAATATGTCTCACTGGGAGGACACAAGTCCAGGCTGCTCGAGGTCACCTGTGGTGTTCCGCAGGGGTCGGTTCTTGGTCCCATTCTATTCATCACCTACATGCTCCCCCTCGGTCGTGTCATCGGCAGACATGGAATGTCCTTCCACTGTTATGCCGATGACACACAACTCTACATAAAAACGGCCCCAAACCCCTCTGCAGCTCTGTCATGCCTCACCACCTGTCTTGGGGAGATAAAGGCATGGATGAACAGCAACTTCCTCCAACTAAACAGCAAAAAAACCGAGGCACTCCTAATTGGCACCCCTCACCAGGTTCAGTCTTCATCCATATCACATCTCACCTTTGACGGCCAAGTAATCCCCCTCTCCCCCTCAGTCACAAATCTGGGGGTTCGATTTGACCCCCACCTGACCTTCAACACCCACATAAAACACCTCTGCAAGAACTCATTCTATCACCTAAAAAACATATCAAAACTCTGTCCCATTCTAACCCTGTAAGATGCAGAGAAGCTTGTCCATGCCTTTATCTCCTCAAGACTGGACTACTGTAACAGACTCTTCATCGGGATTCCTGGCAAGAGCATCCAAAAGCTGCAATACATCCAGAACAGCGCTGACAGGATCCTGATCAGAGTCCGTAAACACGATCACATAACCCTAGAGCCATATGAAATCCGTTAAATTTTTTTCCAAATTCCATTTAATATTTTTCCAAATTCCGTTTTTTCCGTTTTAATATTTCAGAATTCTGTATTTTGCTTTGTACGCTCATTTTACCATCAGAAATAGTGTGGGAATGAATAAATGTCCACAATTTAATAAGATATAACAGTTCATTTAATAGGGCTGTCTTAAATACTTCGAAGCTTCGTTCGATGGGCATGGGATTCGAATATGAAAATAAAATTCGATTATTAAAAAAAAAATTAAAGATTATATATATTTTTGCAAAATCAACTCTGCCTCTCTTTGTTAACTACAACAAGCAATGCTGTTTGTTATTTAAGATGAGGTCGGACTCGGCACTGACAGATTTGTGTTCATTGTGCTTCTTTTATAAAGCCTCAAATGACGGCTTACAATATTTCATGAAAGCAAAGTGTTTTGTTTGTCTAAGATTTAAAAAGGTTTAAACTTTACAGCACTGACAAAGTTGAACAAAGTGCTGTACAAGTCCCACAACATAAATTTTTTTTAGTTGATTCCATTTTTATTGCTCAATTCCGCGATTCCGTCCGCGATTCCGTGATCGCGGATTCCATATGGCTCTACATAACCCCCATCCTCCACTCACTACACTGGCTCCCCGTCTCATCCCGGATCAACTACAAAATCCTGACGATCACCCATAACCAGGGGTGCAGTCGTGCACACACGCGGTTACACGGCGTGTTATTAGTAGGTCACTCAGGGCAGAAGTGCGCGCAATGATAAGTACCCGGCCGTTGTAGAAAGCTACCCGGCCGGCGGCCGGCACTTCTCACCTAGACTTTGCATAATAATAGGAACCTACGAGAAGGTGGGGGGCTGCTTGATCTCCATTGTTATGCATAATAATCATCTGTTCTGTGCGCAACTGAGGGAACATGTATGTGCGTGCGCGGGAGCGGGAGCGCGCGTGCACGTGGCGTGTAACAAGTTCCCATATTACGACTGCACCACTGCCCATAACTGCATAAACGGACACGCACCCCTCTACCTTCAGGAACTCATCACTCCACAATCCTTCACCCGCACCCTCAGATCCGCAGGTAGCCTGCTCCTTCAGGTCCCCAATACCCGGCTCTGCACCATGGGTGTCCGAGCCTTCTGCACGGCTGCACCACGCCTGTGGAACAGCCTCTCCATCCAGCTGAGGGCACCACAGAGCCTGGACTCTTTTAAAGCAGGCCTGAAAACCCATCTGTTCAATGTGTTTTATTTTAATTTTATTGCGCTTTCGTTTTTAAATTGTCTGTTTATACTATGTTTTTAATTAACTATGTTCTATTTTTATCTTATTTTTATTTTATTTGTTTTACTAATAACTATTTTATTTCAATTTTTTTTAACTGTTTTAACCATGTAGTGTAGCACTTTGGGATCCCAGCAAACAAAAAGTGCATTACAAATCCAATCTATTATTATTTATTATTAATAACGACCTGTTGAATGCAACTACAGTTCAATAGATTGAATTAGTTTAAGATATTGAACTGTAGTTGCATTCAACAGGTCGTTATTCAATAGATTAAATTAGTTTAAGAATAAATAAAAATTAAATAAATAAAAATTAGTTTAAGAGAATCACAAATACATTATTTTATTTAAGTGTATAGTTACTTTTTTTTCAGTTTTTGTATTTTTCTGACATGGGGGCTCAACAATAAATGACAATCAGAAATGTCAAGTTGCATGTTGTTATTCTAACCAGCTTAGTTCTGTCAATTCCCATCCCTAGTGCTGGCTCCAGAATTGAATTGGCTACAAAGGTGGCCAATAGTGATGCACCGATGTGAAAATTGTGGCCGATACCGATATTAATATTGCTGTTCTGGCCGATACCGATATTTACAGATGTCGATATCTCTGTATAGAAAACACTTTTTTATGATAATCAAATAAAGAGCTATTTTCCAAAACGTGGTCACTTGTCTGAATGGCTTGTCAAATGACGCTCATTGGATGTTTCGTCTTGTAACTCGACTGGAAGCACCCAATAGATTGAGTAGGGTGGAGCCGGCAGACGAGAGCAAAGTGCTGCGTGACGGCCCGAGGCTTAAGAGGTTAAAGCTCAAACAGATCCATGCAAAATAGGGGCAGGGTAATTCAATAAAGCACAGTGTGTTTTTACTGTTGGAAAAAGTGCAATATAGGCTGAGAGCCTGGTGTAGGTTGTTGTGGTCCAGTGGGAGCCGTCTGCACTACCAAGCCCCCATAAAGGATGTTCCATTATATAAAAAGATTCACATACAAATCCCCCATACGCAAATAAAACATACAGTGTGCAGCAATCGATTATTAATAATCGTGTATTATGATGACATACTACGGTGAATCTTAGTGTAATGCTGATTACACCGGTTGATGATGTGCATTACAGCAAAGCCTCGTAAAACTGTAAAAGGAACCATTAAAGTAGACCCTCTGTTTAGTGGGTAAAACCCATCCAGGAAAGTAGTAGAATAGCTAAATACAGTAGAATTACTGGCCCTCTGGGTAAAGACGGGCCACACATGCATTTAGGACTTAAGGGAGTAAGGAACTCCAATAAAATATGTTTGACATAGCATCAGAAAGAAGTATTCCACACGTCTCAAGATGTCTCTGTGGATCTTGCTTAAAGCAGATATATTGTACTATAAGTAGAATATTTGTTAAACAAACTTGAGGAGACTTCAATATGCTTTGCAAAACACATATTATAATTGAATATGCCGTATAGCAATTTAGAAGATCACTTTCTTAATGATCTGAGCAAAGAATATAGCTCATTACTTGTCGTGTAAAGCCATTAGTCTCAGCTTTACCAAGGATGTCAATGTTTCTGGTGGCACTGTATATCTGAGAACAGCACTGCCCCAAACAAGTGAGAGAAACAGAAATGAGATTTTAAGGATTTCTGAGAAGAAGAAAAAAATGCTTTTTTTGTGGGCATTGCTTTGTGGGTGGTGTGGATTATGAGGATAGAACAAGATGAGAAATATACAATAAAGCTTTGCAAATATTAGACAAAGGCTTACAGGCCATAAAACAGATTATGTATGGTGGCTAGAATCCACATATTTACTGAGGCCTGGATAAAAAGAATATACTGTACTGGCACAAATCTGATTAATCCTAACCCTCTGTGAGAAGGAACAGCCTAATAGGGGTTTGTGTCGGAGCTTCCTATGGCCCCTGCCACCCCGGGGCCTTTCTGCATCGCATGGCAGGAACAGACAAGCGCAGGCCTGCCACACCGGCCCTTTGATGTATCTTGTCTGACACACACCACTGCGGTTTACCATGGCCGGAGACAGACGGCCTCCCACGGACGAGTCTGGGGACCGGAGAGAGTGAGCTGAAGCGCTAGTTGTCAACACACTTGTGCACAGAGGTGCGGTCTGTGAGCCCTGTGTCACTACAACACCCTCTACTAGGGACTTACTGGAGGAATGGACACGTTTGGGGCGCAGCCGCGCCAACACAAGCGGGGAGCCAAACGTACCAAACGTTTTCCAATCTGTCCGTTTCATTCAAGACGGTTGAATCACGATTTCATCGACTATATTTCACCATTTTTGTATCATCATCATCATTGTCCGACAGCACCTGAGATGGCGAGAAGCATGGTTGTCTGTAACTCCCACTTCCCTATACAGTACTGTCGGGCGAATTCACAAAGAATGGATTGAGCGGCGCTAATAGCACCCTTAACTGCGCGCGATTAGCACCCGCTATTTGCTCCGTCTTTGTGAGCCATTCACTAAGGATATTGTGTGGATGATATACTAGCGCAAAGGCCCATATGTGTGCAATTTGCTCCTGATATCTGTCAGCGCAGTTGGCTCGCGGAGCAGTTTGCACCTGACAGGGCTGTTGGCAGATATCAGGAAGGGGGAAAAATAAACCCAAAATGAGGCATAGAAATCTTTTTCACCATTTGTATTTAGTTTATTTCGTATTGTATTTAGTTTATTTCGTAATGTATAGAACTTGCTTAATTTGTATTTTCATGACACATTGCGTCCTTTGTTTTTGTCACTATCTTTCGTCATAGCATTTGTTTGTCATCCCCGACCTGTCCATGGTGCTGAATCTTTAGACCGAAGTTAGGCACTGTGCCAGTGAAAATATTGTCTCATTTAGGAATATTTTTTTAGTGAGAAAGTTGTATTTAATGTTTAGTTAAGATAATAGAACCCGCATTATCATATACTCCAGAATAAACTTTTCATTGGCCGTGTTTCCAGCTTCTACTCAACATGGACCTGATGAAACGGTATAAATTAAACATTTATTCTCGAGAATATGAGTGTGCAGGTTCTATTCTCTTTATTGTGATTATTACTGTACCTAACCCAGCACCCAAAGGAGTGATGTACTTTGGGGGGAATATATAGCATTGGCCCACCGCTATGATCCAGGCATCTAAGACAGCTTTTTAAGATGCGCACTCGATCAAATGTACGCGTTCTGATGTGAGCCCGATTGTACACCACCTCTCCAACGTTGGTAGGGTTACACACGGCAAGTGGACCCAGGGAATGTGGCAACCACATTCGTTATCATATTACTGGCGTTGCACACTACCTGTGTTGATTGAACACGTTTGCTTCCTATTTCTAAAAACATGTTAGTTTTCGCTTGGTGGTACAATTGGAACGTGAGTGCAGTCAATAATAATAATAAACTTTATTTATATAGCACCTTTCATACAAGGATTGCAGTTAAAAGTGCTTTATATAATGAAGACATAATAAAACAAGCAGCAAGAGCAATGCATAACACAAATAAAAATTGCAGCATGATGCAAAATATAAATCTCGTTACAAAATCATCAATCAATAGCGCCGACATCATTGGGAAAGCCGACAACATTAAATAACAATATTTAAATAATAAATAAGATTGCATGGGATCTCTGGGTGGCTGGCTCAATATCATCCTCGATTTCATTGAGTAGATCAAGAAATATTCTTTCACGAGCACACCTGGCATTACGATGCCTTCACCTGGCAACAATTACTGCTGCCATGATCACCTGAGATGCTGACAATGACGCCCCTTTATAAATGCGCTTAGTTACCACCAGATCTCTGAAGACGTAAATAGCGGCGCATTAACTGCGCGTGACAATTAGCGCCGGTCTTTGAGAGTGTTTTTTTGATGAGGCTCATTTGCATAGAAAGGGGAACATGTTCCGCCTATATTACCTCATTTAAATACCAGCAAATAGCACCGACGCACCGAGACGCAATGCTGATGGAAACGCAATTACCCCCGCAAACTGTGTTTCAGAGATATTTGTGATATTTGTGATATTTGTGTGTGTGTGTGTGTGTGTGTGTGTGTGTGCGTGTGCGTGTGCGTGTGTGTGTGTGTGTGTGTGTGTGTGTGTGTGTGATGGGCACAAAATATACAGGGATTTAAACAGCATGCTCCAACTAGAGCTGCCGCGATTACCGCATTACCGCGGTATCGCTGTTACATCACGGCCACCGCAGAGTAGGCTGAATACCGCGTCACCGCTGTTTTTTATAATAATAATAATAATTTACCCTCCTCTCGTTGGGCTTGCGGCTCTGCAGATATACCCTACTCGTCTATCGAGGTTCCAAGCGACCCTATTGGGTACCAGAAAAGTCACGTGAAACATTGCAGACCACTGATTGGTCAGAAGAGAGACGCGTCACACGTTTTTACGTCCTGAATGTCAGTTCATCACAACAGCTAATAACGTTAGCTTTAACTCTCCGCCGGAGTGGACTATCATCGCTCTTCAGGAGTACTAAACGAGACATAATGATTTTACTGTCTGCAACGAATGTTATAATAAAAGCCCTTCGTTCTATACACTTGTCTGATTGAAAACTTTATTAACAGACCGCAGAATGGGACAACTCAGCACGCTCTGAGCAAAGAAAGGAACTGAGATATGAATAGAGTATTGCTTGCTATGGTCCGGTAAATACGCTGATGTTATTGAACGCATAACTATATAATGTCAATGCCACAAAACGAATGCCTTTATTATAAAGTAGTAACTTTATAGTAATAATAAGAAGAAAGGGTCGGGGGGGTGCCCGCGACACCGAGTGAACTGCGCATCCGTGTTTCACTTTCAATAACTAATGCGTGCTTGCCGAATCCCAAACAATATTCATGCTGCAAAGTCATCCTCTAAAGATAGACATTTAGACTAGAGGCAGGCTATATGCTATAAAGAGTAGACTACTACTAAAAAAAATAAATGCATTCAAACTTTTTTTTTAATTTTTTGTGTGCGTGCGGTAAAAACCGCGGCGGTAGGAAATATTTTGCAAATTTGTGCGATAAGGAAATAATCAATACCGCTGCAGCTCTAGCTCCAACCATTAACCCTCTTTACAGAGAAAGTACACATCTCTTGACCCAACTCCCTGTACGACAGAGACCAGGGCCCCGTTCCATGTACCTGGATAACTGAGTTAGCCGGATAACTTTAGCTGGATAACTGGGTTAGCCGGACTTTCCGGTTTCATGTACGTGGATTTTCCAGATCACCATGCCAACAGATCCAAAAGTTTGAGCCTGCTCGAAAGCAGAGTTCAAGTTCAAGTTAGCCCGATCACGCAGAGCCACGCCCCCGCAAAGAAGTGACAGCTCGTTTCCTGAAACTATTCCCACAGTCTACGATCTGCATTATACCATTCTGAATTACGTTTTTGTGCTCCATTCTTCCAGAGGGGGCTTTTGAAATGTAAAATAGACCCAAAATGCTGATATTAAATTCACTTTGTCCTAAATAATGCACGTTATATATACCGTGGCGACGGTGGCGCTCGCTCGTGCGATGTACACAAAAATGTGGTTATTTTAATTGTAACTGGGATTACGATGTCTGATGAGATGCGCTGTTTGACAGATTTGAGAAATTGAATGAGCCGTTGACGTCACATGAATGAATGAGGATAAAGAAATAAAACTTCATTCAAAATAAGGAATATTCTAAACACGGGTCTCTCGTTCATTAATGTATAAACAATGAATTTATCCCATCTGGCACAGTGGCCCAGCGGTAGTGCTCAAGCCTGCCAACCTTGCGACCTGGGTTCAAATCCCGGTGTTTCCAATATGATTTTTTTGAATATAATATTAATGATTATACGCCAAAGTAGCCTGGTTTTAAGTTAAAATATTATAAATCTACATGCATTGAGGATGTCATTCTTTATATAGCTCTCAACGTGCACCAAATTGAATTATTCCTATATTGCAAAAAAAAGGAGACGACTAGGGTCTTGAACCCCGGTCGTCCGTGTGAAAGTCAAAAGAACAACCCGTTAGACCACATTGGAGATAAGTTAAAGATTGACTATACATCAATCAATGGGCAAGAGGGCCGTATCGTAATCAATGGGCAAGAGGGCCGTATCGTAATTCTGTATAACAGTTAACTAATTTCTTTCGCTAGCAAGATCTCATTTGATTATTCAATCCAGCAGGCAAGTTTAAAGAAATATAATCTGATTGATTGAGGTAATGAGGGACTTAGAATTAGCCTATAGATAACGCATTTAACTTGTCGGCGAGGCGATTGAGCCGTATTGCAATCTGTCAATAAAGTCTTAAATCAATTAATCAATCAATGCCGTTGAGAATCAGGGTCTCTGCCATCGATACGTGCTGGCTTTTCACCTAAAACGGCCGCGCGCATTTAGCCTGACTCGCAAGTCTGGCTTGAGTTAACGAGACTGAATCCACCTTTGTGAAACAGGAAAATCCCGGCTTCGAACATCGGGTTAACTGAAGCTGGATAATGGACATCTTGATCGACTTAGTTGAACCACGTACATGAAACAGGGCCCAGCAGACTTCAGGCAGTGCATGGATGCATTTCCACACACTGTGCCATCAAAGAGCGACTGGGTGCTGACTGTGCAGCCATGCCCCTGGTAGCCCCCGTCATCGTGGGCGCTTTAATGACCTCATCATCATAGCCGCCTCCCATTTTCTCTGCAGCAAATGGCCCTGTAACGTGTACAGCAACCCAGTTAATGAGAAAGTAAATGGACCAAAGGCCATCTCGTCCCTTGTATCCCCTACAACAACACTGGCGTGTGTGTGTGTGTGTGTGTGTGTGTGTGTGTGTGTGTGTGTGTGTGTGCGCGCGTGCGTGTGTGTGTGTGTGTGTGTGGGGGGGGGGTTATATTATATATTATAATTATACATATACATATAATTAAAATATATGTTCCATGTCCATACAAGTGTGGGCATGTAACATGTGAGCATTGTATAGTACAGTAAGTATGGAGGCACTGTACGCGTCATAGAGTGCAGTAGGGGTGGACGGTATAAACGGTATACGGTATAAACGGTATCAATTTGCTCTACGGTATGGATTTTGACTATACCTTGTAACCGGTAGAGCAGCTCTAAAATAGCAATGACGTCATGTAAGTTACTGTAACCACAGCGCGACTATTTCACTCGTATTTGCCCCTAAAAATAGATAGAATTAGTCATAGATAATAGATATGTGCGAACTGGAAAAGGTTATTTAGGAGCACAGAGGCGTCGCGCAGTGGGCGTGTCAACACGCAATTGTCATTTCATAATAAACACAGAAGCAAACTAGCTCTTCCGCGCTGCGTTTGAAGGCTGTGTGACAACTTCTCTCGCGAGTCGCGCAGTTTAACTCTGCGACGAGTCCAATGGTCTAACATGCTTTGCATCCTCGCCATTCTGGAATGCCCACGTCGCGCTAAAACCTTATGTAATGTTAACTGTCGATGTGCTGGTAGCCTCGGCAAGCTAACGTTAGCTGGCTCCAGCAGCTTGTCGATGTGCTGGTAGCCTCGGCAAGCTAACGTTAGCTGGCTCCAGCAGCTTGTCGATGTGCTGGTAGCCTCGGCAAGCTAACGTTAGCTGGCTCCAGCAGCTTGTCGATGTGCTGGTAGCCTCGGCAAGCTAACGTTAGCTGGCTCCAGCAGCTTGTCGATGTGCTGGAGCCTCGGCAAGCTAACGTTAGCTGGCTCCAGCAGCTTGTCGATGTGCTAATAGCCTCAGCAAGCTAACCTTAGCTGGCTCCTCCCTCCCTCTCTCTCTCTCACTCTCTGCTAACAATCCTGATTCGATTCTTGAACCTATTTAATTAAAAAGGAAGATATTGATGGACATTAACTATAGTATAGCTCAGCAGCTGTAACAGAATAACAGCTGCCATACCAGTGTTTACCCCTTCAGAAGCATTTATATAGACATTTTAAGATAAGTTAATATACTGTGATATATACCGTTACCGTCTATGCTTCAAATTATACCGTGATATACATTTTAGACCATACCGTCCAGCCCTAGAGTGCAGTATTGGTAATCACATTATTATGACCAACTGTGACCGAATCCCTTGCTTTCACCACCGCACTACCAAACGGTTAACCCTTTCACTGCGACAATTCACAGGTTAACCATTTCACTGCCACACAACAGCCGGTTAACCCTTAACACAACCCGACCGTCGGTTGTGTGATAGTAAAGGGTTAACCTTCTGTCGTGTGGCAGTGAAAGGGTTAAGACAGAGACATAGAGGAGCCAAGACGTCATTCTCGCTGGTTACGTCCATCACCGGCTGCGTCACCGGCTCCGTCACCAGCTCACCGAATGAATGGAGTGAGACGTAAAATTGCCTATACTAGTAAAAGGCTTATTTGATTGAGCAACAGATTTGCCATGTTTTGGGGTCTTAGAAACATATTGACATTTTAAACTCTAATGTAATTTAGCAGATCTTTTTAGTACCCTCTTCCTATTGACCTACCTCAAACCTCGCCCTCTTTTCTTGATCCTCCAATCACAACTCTTTCTTTCCTCAGACAGGGAAGCAACCGTTGTGATTAGAGGATCAAGGGAAGAGGGCGGAGCTTGAGATACGTCAAACCTCTTTGTTTAAGGTTCCCTTTTCGCATAACACTCTCACCTCGCCTCGAGTGCATGGAGGAGGTGAGGGGGGTGGGGGGGGGGGGCAAGCTGTCATCACAATTTAGATCAGCCCCCCAACCCCCACCAACCAAACCTCCGGCTGGGTCTTATGCAACCATCTCAAAAACATATGAGCGAGAAATAAACTAAGAGAGGAGGGGAAAATGTTCTTCCTATTCCGGCTTTCCTCTGAGTCACTCCTTGCAGTGTGTGAGTCAGCGGGAGGCCGCTCCATTGGGCTGAGGGAGCCTACAGCACCTACACACCACACACACACACGTGCACACGTGCAGATGTTTGGGACATGACATCCGCTAACCAGGGCAGCAGGATGAGGGATTTTCTCTATTCTAGTTCCCATGAGGCGGATTCCATAATGTGTGTGAGTGTGCATGGTATGTGTGTGTCTGTGTGTGTGTGTGTGTGTGCTGACTGAGTGTACACACATACAGTATGCATGTATTCCAGACGCTTAACCAAGGGGTGTTGACTTGATTGATTGGGTGCGAATGATAATCACCCAGTTGTGATCATCAATTTGCCAACAACACAAGGAGGAAGGCACCTCATTCTGAACCTCTCTTTGTCTTGCATTATTAATATGGCTTCTAGTTAAGAGACTGGCGTTACACAGCGTCACTATACTCGCTTTGGGGAATACAAAAAAAAGTTAACATTGCTTGGGGAGATGGGGGGGGGGGGCATTTGTATGTGCAGGGAGCAATCCAGACCAACAAGACCAGGGCGAAGTGTGATATGAACACACACACACCAAGGTAGTGGGTGACAATCTCATGTCATTGTCAACATGGCAACGTAAAGTGTATTTCCTTTTGCAGTGTTTGCTAATATCAGTAACTGACAGGAAATAAACATGGCTCCATATCATACAGTACAGTATACTTGACCGTAATGCACGACATACAGTACATAGTACCCATTGTATGTAAACACTACTATTCATAGTATGCAAACAAACGTACAGAACAGTAAATAAATTCAGTGGGTTCCCGTCATGAGATGAATCAAATGAAAGACATGTTTCCAGATTCAGAGCACGGCTTTTGAGACAGCACCAGGTGCCGCACACATTGGGCCTCCGCGCTGTCTCGGTTCATATAAATGCTCCTTCTCCTGCTTGCAGCTATTCTGTGAGATGAAGGCCTACTGAGATTTACCATCAGCTATTGCCAGGGTCTGTTTCTTCCTCTGTGTTACTCTTACACTTTGGTCCATCTGTACTGTCATGCCATTACGTGTTAATGGCCAAGCCTTTCCCCCCCATGGTGCTGAGGCAGAGTGCAGAGGGAGAGAGAGGTGGCTGTGGTGGTGGTGGTGAGAACTATAGGGGGACCATTTGATGTTTGCCAGTTGAAAGAATAAGCCTTCCTTTGGGTTGCGCTTCGCACAGAGGCATGCTGGGATTGAAGGAGCGCTCGCCCGGGGCTAAGGGGGATTTTTGGTGGGCGTCACGCATCCAATTACCTCAGCAGCATCACAGAGATCCACGGAGAATGCATATACTACACACACACACACACACACACACACACACACACACACACACACACACACACACACACACACACACACACACACACACACACACACACACACACACACACACACACACACACACACACACACACACACACACACACACACACACACACACACACACACACACACACACACAAGCGTGCAGATACACACCCTGCGGGAGGTGCACACGGCAGCAGGGTCCTCAGCTACTAGATTGACTGCTTCAGAATTCATGAATATCATCAATGTGTTGATATGTGGCTCATGATCTAAATATGGAAACACCTCATATGTTCCACCTCTTAGCCATGCATTATGAATGCATTTAGCAAAAGCTATTATTGAATTTTCACAAGCAGAAAGGATATGCTAATCCGTTAGTGTGATGGGTATTACTGCTGCATTTTAAAAGCTGTTTTGTTTTTTATATATATATGTATTTCTTTAAATAAAGTCCTCACCAACTAATTTACAAACTTTACCAATTAAGTGTTTGGCCCTCATTGATATCAGCATGCCAAACACGTAGGTCTACTGAACAAAACTCATTTAAAACACAACATCCTGGAACCAATGCATAGGGAATTTTTAGTATAGTAGGTTAATAACTTTTAATATTTCCTCTATCCTTTAAGGAAGGGTCCTAGAGGCCTAAGGGAAATCACATTGCAGGGTATTACGGTAGAATTGATTTTGTGGTATAACTTCTAATTATACAAGATTTCTCATTTCCTCTAAAACGGTGATGAGATGGCCAAGAGTACCAATAACAGAGCTGATCAATCTCTAAAGTCTATGCATATTAAACTGGACTTTGAAGAAGTCTTTATTCATTGCGCACATTGACAATGTTGTCATGCAGCAACACACACATGCAATGGGCGGCACACACAGGAACACACACATGCAATTTTTTTGGGTCGCCGATGAAATTTAGTCTTTGCGCTTGACCCATCCCGTCGTCCTTCCCCCCCAAGGGCAGCCGGGAGCAGACATGGGCCGAGCCCGGAGACCAATCCAAGTGCTCCTGTCCGTCTTCGTCAGGGACGAGACAGTGTTAGCGATCTGTTCTGCATGTTTTTCCATTGGGTTTTCATATTCTGGAGGGAGGAAACCCTTGCGAGCACAGGGAGAACATGCAAACTCCACACAGAAAGGCCCAGGAGATACCCCACCTGGGCACCTGGCAACGCGGCGACCTGGTCCCCAAGCGGGAATAGAACCCTGGACCTTCTAGCTGTGAGGCGACAGTGTTAACTACTACACCACCATGCCGCCATGCCACCATGCCGTATAGGACTCTACTCACCTTACAAGGAGTCCACCCACAAAAAGAGATATTGCACAAAGTTAACCCCATTGAATGCTTATATAAATAAGCTTTTAGCAATAATGGGAGTATTGATTAGTGATTCGTTTTGTCTTTTCATGACCCATCGTTGAAAGATTCTATATGACCATGAATTTCTAAAATGCTTCCTAAGTAATACGTATGTGTATGCATTCAAAGAGCCGATGCAAACCCTGGTCAGTCTGATTAACCTGAGTGGTCACAAAACCACCACTTAAGGCGGCAGTATACTGGAAACTAATGCGGACTTGCCTGAAATAGAAACACATTGAATATGTTCCCGCCGATATACTCTGCTATGTGCCAGTCCCTGCCTAGAATAACCACCGAAGCCGTTGCAGAGCTTCGCATTATTTTCTTTGGAGATCGATCTCTATCAACTGATCCAACTTATTAGTAGGGTTGGGTATCGTTCACATTTGAACCGATACCGGTACCTGTGAATCGATACCGGTACCCAACGGTACCTTTTTTCTGTACTTTAGTCTCTAAAAATGTAATCTACCTACCTCAGTTGTAAAAAGAAAAAATCCAAACTTCTAATTATTTATTATAATTATTTATTTAGAACAATTTGTTAATATATATATATATAATATTGCAGCGACCGTTGTCTGCATCTAGCTTTGTAAAGTGTAACAACACTTGCGACAGTTTTCGGCTTGCCATTTCCTCGACTGCTTTGTTGTTGAATCAAGTAAAATCCTAGGTAGGCGTGTGTTGTGCGCGTGAACGCTGACGTGAACGTGAGGCACACTTCATAGGTTTTGTTTCGCGGTAAACTAAATGTTGACGTCATCGGACTTTTTTTGTGGCACCGGCGGATCTCACGTGAATCGGTACTCTGTAGTACCGACATGATTCGGTCTGTATCCTTAAAAGTACCAGATTCGGTACCTATCCCTACTTATTAGACACTGAGACGCCATGTTGTTATCGCTCCAATGCAACAGAGGCTCCTTCTTCTTGCTGTCAGCTCTTCACTGGCGACCCACGCACTCACTTCCTCATACCTAGTGGTTACTTACAGTCATTCTTTGATCTAATACGTACGGCCCTCTGTGGCTGATGATAGTGAGAAACCTGTTGTGAATTGTATCCATAGAATCCATAGAAAATTGCTCTTTTAAACCTGCTAAACCATACTAAACAAATGGCCTACCATGCCTACTGTGCATAAGGTGACACAGTAGCACATAGTTAATTACTGAGTAAAGAGAGGAGAGGAAAGGAGAGGAGGAGAGGGCGAAATCTCTACTCTCTGGGGCCTCTCTTCTCTCTCTCTCTCTCTCTCTCCTCCTCTCCTCTCCTCTTCCTCTTCTCCTTCTCTCTCTCTCTCTCTCTCTTCTCTCTCTCTCTCTCTCTCTCTCCTCTCTCTCTCTCTCCTCTCTCCTCTCTCTCTCTCTCTCTCTCTCTCTCTCTCTCTCTCTCTCTCTCTCTCTCTCTCTCTCTCTCTCTCTCTCTCTCTCTCTGTGTGTGTATGTATGTAGAGAGAGGAGATATTATGTGCCGTCCTGTTGTAGATGTAGTCACTGCTCACTCTGTTTGTACAGTCTTCAGTGCCTGTTCCCCATACTATTCTCGCTGTAGGTTTGTGACACTGCGGTCCTTGACCCAGTCAACACTCACCACCAGGTCCAACCACATAATAATAATAATGCATAGTTTTGAGTGTTGTAATTAGAATTCAATAGATGTGCAGATATGCATAGTATACACTTATGATAGTTCACCGCTACCCTCTAAACTCCAAGTCACACAGTTTTGTTGTTCCTATAAAACAAAGCCTTTGCTATTTTGAGGGAGTAACAGAGTGGCTCAAAGAAAGAGAAAACTGTCTCATGAATCATTAATGTGAGCTTTTGTTGAGACAAGGGGAACTCGAAGGGCACTCCACCCATCTGGGAAACATCAGCTATATACACCTACTATGAGAATCTGTAAGTGACAACCGGCTAAATCTATTCACACACAATTGTTAACACATTCCCGCCCGACCACGGACATGTCCGTGTTTCGGCGCCATGCTTAAAGGGCCAACCACGGACATGTCCGTGGCAAGGTTGTTTTTGGCTTTTATTGCATTTTCAACTGGGGTTGCACGCACCTAATGGCACCACGTGCGCGCGCGCTCCCGCGCATGCGCATAAATGTCCCCTCGCTTGAGCACAGACTACAGACAGTGCCTAATTGCCTCTACGAATGGAATGTAACACATATCATTCACAACAAGTTAGGTGTGAATGTATCTGAGAACGTATTTAACACACCTGACGACCGGCCCTATTGATATGCAAAGTAGCCCAGGTGGGTACTTATAGCGAGTTGGCGAGTGCAGCGCATTCCTGTGTGCGTGCACGCGCTTTGGCTCAAATCTTACCCTGCACGGAGTGCAACCCCGTCCCAAGAGCAACGCATGCCTGCCCTTGACCAAGGTACTGGCATTACAACTGGAGTTGGTCCCCGGGCGCCTTTGTGGCTGCTCCTACAGTAAATAGTTAGGATGGGTCAAATGCAGAGAATGAATTTTTAATTTATTTATTAGTTATTAATAAAGGCAGGCTGTACACTGCGATGATATGGTCGCAAATTGCCCCCTAATTTGGTCCGTGCGAGTTTAAAATAATATCTGGGGGCAAGCTTGCGAGTGGTGATTTCAACTAGGGGTGGACGGTATGGTCTAAAATGTATATCACGGTATAATTTGAAGCATAGACGGTAACGGTATATATCACGGTATCATCGTTTTTGATAAAAAAAAATTTTATATATATATTTTTTTTTTATAAAATATATATATTATATAATTAGACTTGTACTGGTATTATCTGCGAGACATCGCCACCACGCAACAAGCTCCACTGTCTGTGTGTACTCTAGTAGCCTCCAGCTACGGCCAGAATTCTCCGGAGCTGCACCTGGACCTATACTCGAGTAGCCTCGAGCAGAGCTACGGCCAGGATTCTCCGGCGCTGCACCTGGACCCTATTGTATTGGTATTATAACGTTAGCAAGCCCTCAGCTCGAATACGCATCGAATCAGTGTTATAAGACATTGATATCATGAGCTATCTGTAGCTACTGCATATATAACGTTAATACAACGCCTCAGTGAATTATTTAGTTCAATGGGACATTTCGTTTTGAACGGTGAACTAACTTGTGTTAACGTGAGCTAACAGGTAGCATACACGTCTCTAGTACTAGACTTTGTGGAGCGTTTGTTGATGTCAGGAGCTATCGGTAGCTGGCCGACTAGATACCGTTCGGTTAGACAATGCCCCATCATGTATTAAACTAAAAGTGAATAGTTGACTGGGTCATTTTGTAACGGTAGCTAAGCTAACGTTAGCTCAGGGAGACGCCGACAGCTCCCGTGTCCCGTCCCACTAGACTACTAGACCCGTGTTTACATGCGTGCGGTAGGGGCTGGCACGCCCACTGCGCGAAGCCTCCTAAATAACTTTTTCCAGTTCGCACATATCTATTATCTATGACTAATTCTATCTATTTTTAGGGGCAAATGCCAGTGAAATAGTCGCGCTGTGGTTACATGACGTCATTGCTATTTTAGAGCTGCACTACCGGTTACACGGTATACTCAAAATCCATACCGTAGAGCAAATTCATACCATTTATACCGTATACCGTTTATACCGTCCACCCCTAATTTCAACCCTTCATTCGCATTTCACTCCTAAATTAATCCATACAAATTGTAGTAAAACATTAGCCTACAACCAGGGCTGTACAGTGCAATATAATGTTGCGGTTGTAATTTCATTAGACAGACCAGCGCGGACCTTTAATAACATGCAATTTAATTGACACGAGCAATGAGCTAACGGTAGCTGCTAACCAAGGTATCCATTAGGATTATGCTAAGCTAACTAGCGATCTCTGCTAACCCTGGAAAACGGTCAAAGCGGACTCCACAAGACTAGTTCCATTCGTGAGGAAAGGGGGTGGGTTATATTGACAACGCTTGACAACAGAAGTTTAAACATAACTTCATATTTATTGGTTATTCATTTCTGTATATCATTCAATTTCCATCTCCGTGTGTCTCCATCTCCATCTCTTCCGGTTTACATTCGAGTGTGACGTCATCACCTACGGCAGCTTAGACGATCAAAACGCGAACCTAGAACAAAACCCGAAGGGGGGGGCTGGCTCTCTTGTTCGTTCTCGCCCCCTCTCTCTCGCTCTCTCTCTACATTCAATGATTTAAAGTAGCCAAATGTTACACACGGTATAAATACTAACTGGATAGTTGATGATATAAACATTTAATTTCATTATCTGAAATATTCTAAAATCATTAAGTCTGTGTTGTAGCTGAGGGGTACAATTCCCTGACTGTATTGTTAGATATGATATTTAATACCACTACCTCATGTACTTTAACTTCTGGCCACCCAGTACAAGATATAAGTATGATGAACACTTTCCCACCTGATGAAACGAACCAACACAAATGGACCAAATCGAATATTTAATACAGCAAAGGGTGTATACAACATTCACTTAATTACATTTATGATTTGAAATATTGAGTATGCACTTTTATGGCAAATGAGTATTCGTAGGTAAATCAACATTGAATGTCCAATCTCTGGTTGCGCAGGGAGTAAGTATACAACCTGGAATATTTAGGAAAACGATAGCGATGGTACTTAAATGATTATAGCTGGATACACTAAGGGGGGGGGGGGTCCCGCTGGTTGTAAGACAGTAGGAGGGGGGGGTTAGAGAAGCCGCTGGCGGTATCCCATCTGGCCGACGGTGTCTTGGGAGAATCCAAAGTCTTAGACACAGTGCCCACAGAACCTCGGGCAGCAGACGAATACAGCTGGACCCTCTGTGGAACGGTATCTGCCGGTCCACAACGGAGAGACGTGGTGCGACCTCACGTGTAGAGCGCCGCCTCACCTGGAGTCCTCTCCGGGGGGTAATTCCAACACTCGACAGTGTTGGCCTTTATCCATGGAATAATCAAAGCACACAAAGCATAATCCAAGAGCCGTGGAAGGCTCGCCGTCGTCGGGTAGAGTAATCCAATATAGAGGTCCAGTCGCTCTTGACCCGGAGCTCCTCGGATGCAATCACCACTAGGGGTCTGACCAGCCTGGATAAGCGTCCAGATAACGTCAGGAACGATGGGGGTACTGATAACTGTAGAACTCGAACCGAATGATGCACCATACATAAATAGACTATTATTAGCTTAATAGAATACGTCCAACTCGACGGTATGGTGCCAAACTATGACCATTCAACTATTAATCTACACGATATCTCAATGCCTATTCTGGGCCAAGTAGGCCCTACTACGCCGCACGTGCTTCGTGGGGAGGCTTTTGCGTCTGTCACTCTGTTGGAGGGTAAAGAACTGGACTAAAGAAAGTTCTACTTTACGAGCGCCATATATATATGCGCTATGAACAAATAGTACCACACGTATTTCGCCCGACATATTACTGCGCGGAACCGGGGGTTTGCCTCGACATGTTAGGCGGCACGATTGAACTTGGACCTAGGGGTATGGCAACCTGGCGCCAGGTTCTCGTCCAATGGTAGAATGAAACTATTATGGGCTGTTTAGTAGAAACGGGGATATTCAATGCATATTGTACAAGGAATATACAGGGGATATCAAACGATATACAAATACAATTAAATATATATATATAAATAAATATACATATTCGGTTTAATCTGATCCTTCACAACAGCCGCCCCCTAATTAGTCCCACCTAATTAGCTAAGCAGAGACAGATTAACCGCACTGTCCACCACTCAAGGTCCGCTGTAAGGTCAGTCAACTCACAAAGTCATAGGGTCATGGTCATCATCGATAGTATCTGGGAGTCGGGGCAGTTCTATGAGCCTCGCCACGGGCCGTGTGTAGGTGCGCCCTTGGACGAGTACTTCAGCTGCTCGGACCTTGCCATCGGCACCGGTGATCACTTTGCTTACGCGGCTAGCCGGCCACATAGCTCTGGGGAGTGACTGGTCAACTATCATGACGACTGTTCCTTCTGTCAAATTGTCTCTCTTTTACCCACTTCTGGCGGGTCTGTAGAGACGGTAGGTAGTGAAGTAGGAAGCTGCTCCAAAACTTGTCAGCTAGTACTTGGCTGTACCTCCACATTCTTCGGCCGTTCGCTTCTTCAGGCCTGTACATTGTCTGGGGTAGCGCGGGGTCCAGCCGCCCCATTAGGAGTGTGTTGGGGGTGACTGGGTCGACATCTGCTACATCACTGGAGACGTAACCGAGGGGCTTTGAGTTCAATACTCCCTCGATCTCCGTGAGGACTGTCATTAGGACTTCCTCTGCCACAGTCTGGGCTCCGAGTACGGCATACAGGGCTGTCTTTATAGAACGTACTTCTCGTTCCCAGGTTCCACCGAAGTGGGGTGCGTTCGGGGGATTAAACTGGAAGTCAATCTGGGCTGGAGCGAGGTGGGTCTTAAGTTCTGGGCCCATAGCTTGGAAGCTCTCTCTCAGCTCTCTTTCTCCGCCTTTGAAGTTGGTCCCGTGATCAGACAACAATGTAGACGGTTGTCCTTTCCGTGATAAGAATCTCCGGAAGGCCATAAGGAATGAGTCTGTGCTCATGGTCGGAAGGAGCTCGATATGTATCGCTCTGGTGGTCATGCATTTGAATACAATACCCCACCGCTTCTCGGTGCCTCTTCCTCTCTTTATATACAACGGGCCAAAACAGTCCATGCCTGTGGAGTGGAATGGCTTGTCGCCGATTCGGAGGCGACAGGGGGGTAGGTCAGCCATCCGTGGTATGCTGGGCTGCGCGCGCCACTTACGGCAGTCTAGACAGGTTCGCTGGAAGCGCCGTACTGCTTCTCTGCCTTGCAATATCCAATAACGACGTCTGATCTCCGCGAAGACTCTCTCTGCTCCGGCGTGGTGCACATCCTCGTCGTATTTCTTTATGATCAGCTCTGTGACCTTGTGTCGGCTGTTCAAGACGATCGGGTGCTTAATGTCATCTGGTAGATCGGGGGCTCTCCGCAGGCGACCACCCACTCTGATGAGATTATGTGCGTCACTCTCTGGTGCCAGGTGAATCAGTCTGCTGTCTGATGGGACGGGGTTTCCTCCCTGTAGACAGTCTAGCTCATCGGGGAACGAGTCTCTCTGGGCTCGTTGTAGTAGAAGAAGTTCTGCTTCTTCGTAGTCAGCTGCTGACATGTCAGTGGTGGACTGAATCTCTGGGTGGTGCCGCAGGAATGTTCTTTGTTGCGCACTCTCTAGGGTAATGCAGTCATCTATGTTCGGGTCTGTGGAGGCGACAGTGCTCAGTCCACAGAACATAGGCTTCTTGTTCTCAGCCTCCTCGCTACTTGCTTCCCTCAGGGTGGGCGTAGGCCAATCTCCTTCCGGGAGCTGGAGGAATGCTGGTCCGTCACTGTAGATGTTGCGACGGGTTAGGTCATCCAGGGACATTCCCCGGGTGATGACGTCAGCTGGGTTGTGTTTGGTATCCACATACCTCCAGCTTGCTTCTTCCGTTAATTCTTGAATCTCGGTGACTCTGACTCCCACGAAGACTTTGTATCTGCATAAATCAGACTTAATCCATGTGAGTACTGTCGTGGAATCTGACCACAAGATTGTTCTATGCACCGGAATGGTGAGTTCACGTTGGATTAACGTGGCTAGATGCGCTCCTGCGAGGGCTGCGCAGAGCTCTAGACGTGGGATAGATTGTTGCTTACGTGGGGCTATCCTTGAGCGGGCCAGTATGAAAGCAGTGTGTATCTCTCCTCCCATCTCTTGGGCACGCAAATAAGCAACCGATCCGTAGGCTACTTCGGAGGCATCGCTGAAGACGTGTAGCTCAATCTCGCATGTCTCTGGCCTCACTGTGGATGGGAAGTAGCTGCGGCGTATATTGACACCTGGGAGTGAGCGGAGTTCCGTCTCCCACTCTCTCCATGTTGAGGCAAGGTGTGCGGGTATTGGGTCGTCCCAGCCCTGGTCCTTGTCCCATAGTGCTCGTACAATCATCTTTGCCCTGGTGGTGTATGGTAGAATACATCCCAGCGGGTCATATTGTCTGGCGAGTGTTCTGTACACACTCCGTCTGGTGGTCGGTATCGCCGCCGACCTTCCTTGCTCTGGAGCCAAGGGTTTGTGTCTATAGTGGAGCGAGTCTGTTTTGAAGCGCCAGACTAATCCTAGTGTCATTTCTTGGGCTTCTCCTGGGATTGTCGCCATCCAGGTCTCGCTGCTGGCAGCCTTGTCTGCAGAGGAGAGGCTGCGCAATACGTGCGGGTCACTGCTGGCCCACTGCCTGAGATCAAAGCCTCCTTTGATTAGGGAGGCGCGTAACTTGATTAGGAGAGCCTCGGCTTCTTCTTGAGTCGAGACGCTTTGTAGACAGTTGTCTACGTAGAAACTGTTCTTCACACTGTGTTGGACCTCTTCATCTGCTGCTGGGTCCTCTGTGACGTGTTTCTGTAGTGCAAATGTAGCACAGCACGGGCTGCATGTGGTTCCGAAGGGGAGTACTTCCCACTGGTAGATGGATGGGTTCTCATCTCCGATCTTCTCTCTCCATAGGAACCGTAGCAGAGGCTTGTCCTCCTCTACTAGTCTTACTTGCAAGAACATCCCTTTGATATCCCCGCTTATAGCCACCTTGTCCTGGCGGAAGCGCAGTAGCACGCCTAGTAGGGAGGGGCCGAGTGTGGGGCCGGGCAAGAGCTCTTTATTCAGATTTTGGGATCCGATCTGGTAGCTGCAGTTAAACACAATGCGATCCTTGCCATTGTGATGGACCTTGTGATGCGGCACGTACCATGATTCGGTCGTCTGATCGGCCTCTTTAATGTCAATCTTTGTTACGTGTCCCGCTGTGATTAGCTTCTCAATCTCAGCTCGGTACACACTCTGTTGAGCGGGGTCTTTGGCTAGGCGCCGCTCTGTGTTCAGTAGATAGCGCTCCGTGGCGTCTTTCTTTGCGTGAAAGGGGGGCATTCCCTCTCGCCTCAGGAGTGGAGTTGCGTATCTCATCACTCCGCCGACTGTGACTCTCTTTGTCCCCTGCTCGAGTAGGTGGATGGCGTAAATGTCTTCTTTAGAGCGAATGTCTTTCTTTTCGTTCTTAAAGGGCATTGTCTCTAGGGTCCATAGCCTCTCGACATGCTGCAGGAGAGTGGTGTCTTCTTCTGTCGTTCTGGAGTGGAAGCAGCTAGTGGCTGCGGTTCGGTTGAGAGATTTAGCGAGGGGGCCTTGTAATGTTCATCCTAGGCGGGTCTCGACTGCTGCAGGACAGCCTCGGGGGCCTGTATGGACCCGGTCAATCGGGACTATGAGTTCTGCATGGTCGGAGCCTATCAACAGGGTCGGGGTAGCGCCGTCTATGAGCGGGATAGGTAATTGGCGCAGGTGCACATATTTATCCATCAACTTGGTGACAGGGTAGGTGTACTGCGAGAGTCCTATTTCTTGGCTGGTGAAAGCATTTGTGATCTTGTACCGTCGCTCTGGCTGCCCGTTGGCTGCGATAGTGAAGGAGACATTCTCGCCCTTTATCGTCTTTAAATCTCTTCTTATTGTCCGAATCGTCATTTCGTTCTTGCTCCCCCGCAGTCCCAGTTGAGTCGCAGCGGAGGCGAGCAGAAGGGTCTTCTCTGACCCGTCATCAAGGACGGCGTAAGTGTCCATGACTTTATCCTGGTAGCTCAATGTCACACGGACTACCTTTAAGAGCACTTGAGCTCCGTCGCTGCTGGCGGGGTCAATGTACATGACACTTGCCTTGGTGCCGCTCCGTGGTGCAGGTATAGGCCGTCTTCCGTTACTATCGTGTAGTATATCTAGATGGGCTCCATCGCACCGGCTGCACCTTTTCTTTAGGCGGCATTCGGCTGCCATGTGGGGCCGCGCACATCGATAACAGCGCCGGTTGGACTTTATCCATTGGCTCACTTCTTCTGCATTCATCTTTGTGAATGAGTCACATTGTGACAGCCAGTGTTCTTTCTCACAGTAGGGACACGCTATCTTCCACTTCTCCTTTCTCGAGGGGGTGCTGTGACTCTTACTGCTCGGTACTGACTCTGATTGGTGCATGACAGTCACCGATCTTCTTCCATCACTTATTCTCCTGGGTCCCTCTCTGGAGCTTGGCGTGCTCCGCCCGAAGGTGTCCAGTCGTAAGCTGCTGACCTCTCTCGCCAGGAAGTCGGCCAGATCAAGGAGGGATGGCTCGGGGCCGTCGGGATCTCGGTAGTCCCTCTGCCGCCGAAAGCGCTCCTGTCTTGCGGGTGGCAGCTTCTCCAAAATCCTCTCAACGTTAGAGTTGGTGTACAGCTCATGCCTGCCCTTCTCCCGTTGAGCTCCCAGCATCCCCACCAGGGACTGCACTTTGATTGACAGTTCGTCTAGTGAGCGATTGTCTGTGGCTGGGGGTAGGCGGTCAATATGCCTTATCTCCTGGATTACGTAATCCCATATACGTCCATATCTTTGATCCAGCGCTGCAAGGGCCGCTGTGTATGGGGTCGAGGAGGTAGCATAGGCTAGCGCTATATTGTGCGCTCGCGGTACTTTCAGGTGCTTCAATAATATTGCATACTTGTGGCGTTCATCAGCGACATCCACCATCATTGTCTCTAAACACATCCGGAGCTCCGTGTACTGTGCTCGACTCTCATAGGCGAAGTCTGGGAATGACGGCGTGGCGTTGTATGACGCCGTGGATGGCGGATACATCGGCGAGCGTTGGGGGAGAGACCTCCTGGGCGAGTCCCCTCTTGCGCCTCGCTGTGGGCTGGTACTGGCAGGGTACCATGGCCCGCTGGTCCAGGTACTGTTCCTCGGGGCTGGTCGTGCGTCGTGCTCACCCGTAAATAGAGTCGGGGGTCTGTAGCGCAGCGCCGCGGGGGTATAGCCTGGACTGTATGGGACCTCCTGGTCTGGTGGAGTACTGTGCTGTCGTCGGGCTTGGTTCTCCTCTTCTCCCTCTTCTTCTTCTATCAAATCTTCCAGATCTTGTAATCGTTTATTTAGCTTCTCCGCAGTGTAGGCCGCTCCTTCCTTGTAGCTGGGTCTCGCTTGGACCGGTATGGGAAGGGGGTCTGCGGGGGGTCTAGACTCGGTCTGTTGGTCAAGTTCAGGGTCGCTTGCTCGTTGCGGTGACGCTGCTCTTGACTGCTGTCTCGACGAGTTCCTTGAGCCCCTGGCGGAGGGAGAGGGAGTTGTCCTTTTGATCAGCTGCTCTATTAGTTGCGCTTGTAGTCTGTCGCGCTCTGCGTCTCTTTGGGCACCGGCAGCGGCGCGCTGGGCGTCGGCGGCGGCGCGCTCTGTTTCTCTTTGGGCACCGGCAGCGGCGCGCTGGGCGTCGGCCCGGTCTCTTGCCATATTCTCTTCCATCTGGAAGCGTCTCATCTCCAGACTTGTGTGCTGTTCTTCGCTCCGTTGCTGTGCTTGGAGGTGTTCGCGCTCGCTGGTCCCCTGGGCTTGGAGACGTTCGCGCTCGCTAAGCGTCTGTGCTTGGAGCCGATCGCGTTCGGTAGAGGCTGTCAGGCTGACGAGGAACGCCTGTTGTAGTATCCTCTCCGCTTCGCTGGGGGAAGGCGGTAGTGGAGGTGAGCCGCTCCTGCGTGAACCGCTCCTGGGGGTACTCGTTGGGGAGTCCTGGAGCTCTAGTTCCTCGGCGCTCTCCTCTTCTTCTTCCGTGCAGAGTTCTCTCTCTGTAGGGTTGTCTTCCTCCCGGGGCGTGTCGGGGACTACTTCTTTAGTAGTGGCGGGGGGTAAAGGCATGTCAATTCCCTCCTGGTCCCCACCGTGGGCTTGGTCAGTTACATTAGGACCTACTAGGGCCTCTGTGGTCGGGGAAACCTGGTCGTTAAGGTCAGACATAATTTTACTTTCTACTTTTACCACGTTTACCGTTTGTCGAAGGCTAGGTAGTTGACTGACAGTGTAAGCCTCTAAGTACTGAGGTGTCTGTCGTCTGCGCCGCGGGCGTTCTAGGTTAGGAGGATCGTTTCGTGGAGTGTTCATCATAGGCCATTTCGATATTAATAACACTATATTAATATTACACTAGTTACCATCCGGCTCGAAGGACCAATTGTAGCTGAGGGGTACAATTCCCTGACTGTATTGTTAGATATGATATTTAATACCACTACCTCATGTACTTTAACTTCTGGCCACCCAGTACAAGATATAAGTATGATGAACACTTTCCCACCTGATGAAACGAACCAACACAAATGGACCAAATCGAATATTTAATACAGCAAAGGGTGTATAGCAAAGAGCGGCACGGTGGTGTAGTGGTTAACACTGTCGCCTCACAGCAAGAAGGTCCAGGGTTCGAATCCCGCTTGGGGACCAGGTTTCCATGATGCCAGTTACCCAGGTGGGGTATCTCCCAGGCCTTTCTGTGTGGAGTTTGCATGTTCTCCCCGTGCTCGCAAGGGTTTCCCCCCCCGATAAGATAAACCCAATGGAAAAACATGCACAACAACAAGATCGCTAACGCTGTGGCGTCCTTGACGAAGACGGACAGGAGCACTTGGATTGGTCCCCTGGCGCGGCTCACGTGGCGCCTGTCTGCTCCCGGCTGCCCTTGGGGGGGAAGGACGACGGGATGGGTTAATCGCAGATACGCATTGTATGCATGGTTCGCATGTGTGCCAAATGGTGACCTCGGAGCAGGTCCTAAATTATTATTAATTATTATTATTATACAACATTCACTTAATTACATTTATGATTTGAAATATTGAGTATGCACTTTTATGGCAAATGAGTATTCGTAGGTAAATCAACATTGAATGTCCAATCTCTGGTTGCGCAGGGAGTAAGTATACAACCTGGAATATTTAGGAAACGATAGCGATGGTACTTAAATGATTATAGCTGGATACACTAAGGGGGGGGGGGGGTCCCGCTGGTTGTAAGACAGTAGGAGGGGGGGGTTAGAGAAGCCGCTGGCGGTATCCCATCTGGCCGACGGTGTCTTGGGAGAATCCAAAGTCTTAGACACAGTGCCCACAGAACCTCGGGCAGCAGACGAATACAGCTGGACCCTCTGTGGAACGGTATCTGCCGGTCCACAACGGAGAGACGTGGTGCGACCTCACGTGTAGAGCGCCGCCTCACCTGGAGTCCTCTCCGGGGGGTAATTCCAACACTCGAGAGTGTTGGCCTTTATCCATGGAATAATCAAAGCACACAAAGCATAATCCAAGAGCCGTGGAAGGCTCGCCGTCGTCGGGTAGAGTAATCCAATATACAGGTCCAGTCGCTCTTGACCCGGAGCTCCTCGGATGCAATCACCACTAGGGGTCTGACCAGCCTGGATAAGCGTCCAGATAACGTCAGGAACGATGGGGGTACTGATAACTGTAGAACTCGAACCGAACGATGCACCATACATAAATAGACTATTATTAGCTTAATAGAATACGTCCAACTCGACGGTATGGTGCCAAACTATGACCATTCAACTATTAATCTACACGATATCTCAATGCCTATTCTGGGCCAAGTAGGCCCTACTACACCGCACGTGCTTCGTGGGGAGGCTTTTGCGTCTGTCACTCTGTTGGAGGGTAAAGAACTGGACTAAAGAAAGTTCTACTTTACGAGCGCCATATATATATGCGCTATGAACAAATAGTACCACACGTATTTCGCCCGACATATTACTGCGCGGAACCGGGGGTTTGCCTCGACATGTTAGGCGGCACGATTGAACTTGGACCTAGGGGTATGGCAACCTGGCGCCAGGTTCTCGTCCAATGGTAGAATGAAACTATTATGGGCTGTTTAGTAGAAACGGGGATATTCAATGCATATTGTACAAGGAATATACAGGGGATATCAAACGATATACAAATACAATTAAATATATATATATAAATAAATATACATATTCGGTTTAATCTGATCCTTCACAACATGTGTGATTATTATTTTCTCACAGTAGTGTGTGTGTATATATATATATATATATATATATATATATATATATATATATATATATATATATATATATATATATATATATATGTGTGTGTGTGTTTGGCTAAAGTGGATAGAAAACACAGTACTGTGTAAAAGGCACCCAAGAGTTTTTATATAAATTGTCTTAGATGTAAATAAGTTTTTTTATTAGTGTGTCAGTAGACTACTCTTAGTACATTTTCATTAAATTATTTTTTAAAGCATCTTCATGGTTTAATAATGCAAACATATGTTGCAGGGACTTATTATAATCATCATATTGGCGTGACTGTATGCATCAAAGGGTTAAATCAAGCATTTTTAAGTGCTTTAGAGGAAATGTCAAAATATCGCGATATCATTTAGAGGCCATATCGCCCAGCCCTACTATAATGGTAAAATAGTTATTAAAAAATGTGCCCCTAAAAAATATTCTTTGCCCCTAAATTTCTCATTTAGGGGCAAGTGTGCCCCTAGTGAAAAAGCTTAGCGTACAGCCCTGAAAGGTTCAACTTAACTTAACAACAAGCTAAAGATGTGTTCCCTACAGGTAACCCCACCACTTCCTATAACAACCTTCTTCTCAGCTACTGTTGCCTGCCTGTAGCTACATGGATTACTATTTCCAAAGCCTACATGTGTATCTGTAAAATGAATAAGAACATTATCTAATTTGCAACATCTCAAAATAGAAGAGGGGGTGAACAGACTATGGGAAGAGTGAATTAATTCTCTTCTCTATGACTGCCGGGGGAAATCGCAACAGGGAGATCATGCTGTTTTCTGCACCTGACAACTCGACTTGCTTCACCCTAGGTTCACTGAACACTGACAGTATATGACTCTTGTCTCCTTGGGAGCGGCCGCCGCAAGGAAACTCTGTTCCTGGCAACGGAGATGAGAGAGAGTCTGACAACAGACACATTAGCTATTACACCATGCATTACTGGTGGCGTGGCAGAATTATATTTTGGATACCACTGAATGACAAGACTCGGAAAACACGTCCACAGTTGCCTTTAAAGAGGGTAGGAGACTTAGAGCCCGATTTACAAAGATGATAAGCGCTGGGCATACTGTGGTTGCAATGTGCACTCATTCTGTGTCTAATTTGCAATGGCTGCAGCTAATTAATCAGAACCTCCCTCTGGTTGCAGTGTGTGTGTGTGTGTGTGTGTGTGTGTGTGTGTGTGTGTGTGTGTGTGTGTGTGTGTGTGTGTGTGTGTGTGTGTGTGTGTGTGTGTGTGTGTGTGTGTGTGTGTGTGTGTGTGTGTGTGTGTGTGTGTGTGTGTGTGTGTGTGTGTGTGTGTGTGTGTGTGTGTGTGTGTGTGTGTGTGTGTGTGTGTGTGTGTGTGTGTGTGTGTGTGTGTGTGTGTGTGTGTGTGTGTGTGTGTGTGTGTGTGTGTGTGTGTGTGTGTGTGTGTGTGTGTGTGTGTGTGTGGGTGTGTGTGTGTGTAAAGCAAGGTGCACTAGTTGGTCGCAGGAGTTCTGCATGCAACCATTACAGCTGACAGTTTCAATGTAGTCACAGATGGAAAGTGATAAGGTGATAATCAGCTAGTAGCAATGTCTCAGGTGTTTTCATGAAGAAAGAATATTGCTTGTTGAGGTTAATCATCATCTCCAGCTGAACACTGCTTAAGCAGATAGCCTACCAGCATGAGATGTTGATACAGTAACTATCCTGTTATAATTTATAGTGGAGTAGCGTAACAGATCAGACACGTTGCCTTAGTAAAACATGATTTAAAATGATAGTAAACCATGATATAAAATGTTCATAGGCTACAATAAAAACAAACGCAAATCTGTAATAGTTGCAACCTTTTTGCGATAGGCCACTCAAATTGCCACGCCCCCTTTTAGCCAATATTGGCATGAACACACACAAACACACACACTTCCTCCATGCCCGATTTCAGCCTCCTATGGCCAAACATGTGTCCGCTAGAGGGTGGGGAAAGCTTTGTGGACCAACGAACCGACTGACCGAGTGACATAGAGCTCATGGTTGCAGCTAATTAAATAAAATTATGCTTTATTATAGATCAGTGGGGATATAACATGGCCAGGTTGCTGGATCAGATCTAAGCTTCCTGTTTCATGAACAGTATTCACCTATACTAATAGCATTAATGATGTGCATACTGTCTGTGTATACATGCCCATGCACCCCTTTAGTAAATACCACACATTACGCATGGCCTGCAGTGTCTCATCTGCGCCAGAAAATATGCGCATGAAACTGTATATAAATTGTTTACAATTAATCCAAACGTTTGAATTACTCATAAACTCAATATATTTTTGTTTTATTATTTTTAATTGATTTAATATAAATGTATGACTTTGCTGCAGTCTCACTCTCCAGCACGCCTCCACACTGTCACTTTTTGGAACATATTGGACGCACCTTACAAACTCTCAAATCTTGATGAGAAAATTATGACTTGTGTGTCTTGTCCTTGGTCCGGAATGAAATTGGAGAGAATGAAGATAACACACATATACATTTAATCCACAACCCATGTTTTAATTTAACTGTAGTGAGAAAAGGCCATCTGTATGCAACATCATTGTGTAGAGCAGGGGTTCCCAAACTTTTCAGGCCGGGACCCAGAAAATAAGGCGTCAGAGATCCGCGGCCCAATGCACATCGTCAGGCTTTTTTTTCTTTTTTTTTGCCAGGCGACCGATTTTCTTAGCCAAATATCACTTCAATCCTATTAAGTTAGTTCAAGTTAGTTATTCAATTATATGTGCTATTTATGAGAGGGCTAACTTGTTGCAAAATAATAATGATAATAATAATAGCCTCATTAAAATACTATTGTTGCTTCGGTTGTTTTCAGCGTTTTATGTGCATAATCTGTTATTTAGTTTGAAATGTTCATTGAAATAAGTAGATTTTTCGTTTGTTTATTTATTAAGTTAATATAAAACCATATAGTCACATTTTAGAATACAATAGAATATAATTTTAGAATACAACTAGAAACACTGTCCTGGCCTGCTTCTAAGTTCAGTGGCCTGACAAAAAAAAAAAAAAAAAAAATTGGATTTCTTTATTTTTTTTAATCATCTCGCGCCCCTCCCGTGGCTGCTCGCGGCCCACCTTTGGGTCGCGACCCCGACTTTGGGAACCACTGGTGTAGAGAACATGGTTAGTCTGTTAATTAACACGCCCACTCACTCGAATTTTGCAAACAATTATCAGTTGTATTCCACTAATAGTCCATGACTTGTTTATGTTTGTTTAATATTTGGAACTTTAGAAAGAAAATACCATATGCAGCAGCTTTTCTTATTTTATAAAAGGACACCGGCCTAAATGCATTCTTGTTTTTGTTTTGCAATTTGCATCAGAAGTTGTCATGGCATATAGAGAAAGCATGGTTCATGCTTTTGTCTCATCACGTCTGGACTACTGTAATGCACTTTTTTCAGGCCTACCTAATTCAAGCATCAAAAATCTTCAACTCGTGCAAAATGCGGCTGCACGGATACTAACTAGAACAAGAACATTTGATCACATCACATCAGTTTTGTCCGCCCTACACTGGCTTCCTATTCAAGCCCGATCTGACTTTAAAGTGCTACTCCTCACCTACAAAATTTTGAATGGGCTTGCACCGCTCTATCTATCCGATCTCATCTCCCGATACTCGCCCGCTCGTGCTCTGCGCTCACAAAATGCGGGGCTTCTATCGATTCCTAGGGTTAAAAAGAAATCCGCCGGCCACAGAGCCTTTGTCTACCGCGCTCCCTACCTGTGGAACAAATTACCTGCCGTCGTCAGGGGCGCCTGCTGTCGAAGCTTTTAAATCCCTGCTTAAGACCCATCTTTTCCCTCTCTCCTTCAACCTACCCTGATCTCACCTGGTCGGGGACTGACCTTTAGATTAATCTGTCTAGTTCAGTTAGGATGTCTATTTTCTCCCATGTCTGCTTTTCTGCAGACATGGGAGAACCTTTTGGCCTCTGTCTCTGTCTCGACCGGTCCCGTGGAACGGCTTCGTATCGCCTTCTGTCTGGCCTGCAGTGCTGAACCTTCTGAGTGGCTCCTCCTGCCCCCACGGGGCGTGCGGCCCTGGGCTGTTGTCTCGTATCTCACCCTGTGTCCATGCGCGCTTGCAGTGGTTCTATCTATTGCTCTATTTCACAATTTTCTTGTATACTGTGGTTCTGCTGTCGCCATGTGTGCATGTGCTCACTGCATGTATCTGTTGCTCCATCTCCGCCCACTACAAACATGGGAACTCTCTAACCACTGTCCCAACCCCCCCCCCCCATCTCTCTGAGTGCTTGTCTCGTAGTGCTGACCAAGGTGGTGGATGTCTCGGGGTCTTGGCCAAGATTGCAGTGACTGCTCTACATGCACCACCGAGGCCATGGATCAGCTTCTTACCGTCTTCTGTCTGTGGTCTGTCAACATGGTTTGTGGTCTGTCAACGTGGTTTCATTGCTGGGTTAAGTACTTCTATTCTATTCACATAATATGCTTACTTCATATATCTATTCTATTCACATATATGCTTACCACTTGTATCTATTGCTATGTCCACCCATTACAATCACGTGAGCTGTCCCGTCTCCCTGTCTCCCTGTGAGTTGCTGTCCCGGAGTGATGACCGGAGTGTCGGACATCCCGTGATGAAGACCGGGAGGATGCGACCCTCTCTCCGTGCCCTCCTGTCTCCCTGTCTCCGGCTATCTCGTAGTGATGACCGGAGTGCTGGACGTCCCGCGATGATGACGGGTAGGTTGCGACTAGAGTTGATCCGACCAGTATCGGAAATGCCGCCGATACTGCCTAAAATGCTGGTATCGGTATCGGCAAATACCCTCTAATTTTGCGCTCCGATACCACGTAATTTATCAACAACACTGCGGTCTGCTGTGAGCATTATAAAACAAACGTGTGTTTAACCGACCGTGAATTAAAGTGTCAATGCTGTTTGTCATTTTAACAGCAGATACTTTCTTAAATGCCATCCTCCCGACAGAGCGGTGTTGACGGGGAGCTCTGATGGGTTCGCTTGGTTGTGTTATTAGCATTGAACAGCTAACCGAAAGCTAGCGTTAACTAACGTTAAAGGTTTAGCCATAACGTTACCTTGGCTAAAGTTGGGGCTATTCATAATCCAGCAATAATGGCTGCAGACCTGCAAGCAAAGTACAGCAAGTTGGCAAAGGAGTATTCCAACGTAAATCACATTTTCACCAGTAACGTTAGTCTTTCCATCTCCCGGTAGCTCACGTTAGCGTCGTCACTGAACCACCTCGCGTACACAATTAATGACATGTTGCGGACAGCCATATCGGTGACAATGTTTAGCTTTTAGTGCCAAATGATAAGAGTCTGAGGCGGAGTCTCAAAAGAGAATGTTGAATATTTATTGTGCAAAAATCACAACAGATCCTCTGCTACTTCAACGGAGCCTTCTGGAAACAAGTGCAGCAACGAATAATGTCCGTGTGGATCATTGGAGTAGGGTATATCTGCAGTGCTGCAGCCCCATACTCATTGATTAATGATACTAATACAAATCTATACAATCACCTGTTGTTGAATAAATACCATTACTTTCTAGTTATTACTAAAAAACAGTATATAGAAAAAAGTAGCTGTATAATTTTTTTTTTTTTAAATAATAATTTATATAATTAAAAAAAAAATGTTAATGTATGCACTGGTATCGGATCAGTATCGGTATCGGCCGATACCCAAAGCTTAGGTATCGGAATCGGATCGGAAAGGAAAAAATGGTATCGGAACATCTCTAGTTGCGACCCTCTCTCTCTCCCTGTCTCTGGCTGTCTCGGAGCGATGACCGGAGTGTTGAACGTCCCGTGATTAAGACGGGGAGGACGCGACCCTCTTTGCGCCGCCCCTGTGCCTCAAATAGATCCGCTATCAGCTCTATCTTTAATCTTTCAAAATGTTCAGTTGCTATCGCTATCAGCTCTATCTTAAATTTTTTTAAATGTTCAGTTGCTATTGCATGCACTCATCTGTGTTTCACTACACACATGAGTGCATGCTTACCAACTGTCCGTCTGCAACACTACTATCACCGACATCTAAGAAGGGAGATCCCCCCTTGAATGGCCCTTCTAAGGTTTCTCTCTAAGGTTTTAGTGAGTTTTTCCTTACCTTCGCGTGGTGGTATGTCTGGGAGTGTTTGCATTCATTCATTTATTTTGCATTTATTTAAAATTTGTTGGACCTTATGGTGTTCTTGTTTTGTTCTTGACTTATTGTTATGTTTCTTCTTGACTTGTTTAAAGAAGACGTGTCCGGCCCATGGGGACATTAACGTGTGTTGTCGGGCCTTACAAATAAATTTGATTTTATTTGCTAGTAACTGGAGCTTTTCATTGTGATGGCAGATGTGATGTAAATATTCATGTTAGATAGGAAACTGAATTGCACTTTTTTATATGCAAAAGTCATGGCTGGCTGTGGCTACTAGGCTATAAGATTTTATTTCATTTAAAGAAAGCACTTTAAACTAATTTCATTATGTAAAACATAATGCTGCCACACATTGTTTAATTATTATTATACCATGGTCTGGGTGAATACTCTTTTCTGATTGGCGGGCAGGTTCTGCGTTAAAACCATTTAATGCACACGTAGTTAGGCTCAAGTTTAATCACTGTTCTAAATGCATCCACTACCCAACCTTTAACCATAGCCAAATTAAAGAGCACAGTGGTCAAAGCTCACTCGTCATCAACTGCGGAAAGCACAGCTGACAATATCAACTTAATGAACTAACGACCAAGGAAAACACACCAATGGCAAGTGCAAAACATTCACCAAACATTTGCGAATGCTTTTATTTTATAATGTTGGCAAATGGTATGGTATAAGAATAATAATCAACTTGTAGGTGCCACATTGTGCTTTAAAACCGTTTAACGCACACCTACTTGTTGATTATCCCTTCTTTTTTTATATCGAACCAAATCGTGAGCTCAGTATCGCGATCGAACCTAAATTGTGATTGTTACATCTCTACACCATGTGTTATGCCATGTAAAGTGTCCCAGCAACCCTACTGTAGAGACCTCACTCCTAACCTCAACTAGAGATGGAAAAAACTAATTTGTGTTACTTACTGCATATACTGTATACATATCCATATCTGTCTGCATATAATCCTCCTATATATCTATGTATACACCTGCATATAACCCATATAACTATTTATTCTTACCGTATATATATCTATCCACCTGTCTGTACATACCTGCACATAATCCTTTTACATAGGCTATCTGTACATATCTATATCTGTACATATCCCTTACCTACTAGTTACGCTGCTGGCCAGTATGAGTTACTACCAGTGTTGGGACTAACGCCAGGGTTTCCGTTAGAAAAAATTGTTGCCGGTCTCCGTGACCTGCAAGATTTCAATCTACCGGACAAATGAGATTAATTCCGGTCATAGTTTATTGAGCTTTAAAACAATTGATATAGGCTATATAAAGAATGTCATCCTCAAGGCATGTAGATTTATAATATTATTACTTAAAACGAGGCTACTTTTGCGTATAGTCATTAATATATTCCAAATAAAATAAGTCCCTCGATACTCCGTGCTGCTGCTGACTTGAAATAAAATAGACCGCGTATGTGGGCAGTCGGTCCGACACTAAACAGCAGTCTGTTATAATCACATTTTTATGAGCTAACGAATTCCGTTATATTGGACATTTGTATTAATTATATCAAGCGAAGAACTGAGAAATTTTGCAGAGAGAGGCGGCAACATTATCGTGGGTTTGCGTGATGTATATCTCCACCTCCCCAACGACTTGGTGCTGGTCATAATGTCCGGTGAAAACAACTCCCTCCAAGCACAACTTGACCACCCGAACCGTACCAAAACAGGCCAAAATTAAATAGCCCATGCGACGAACGATTCATTACATTCGTTTCATCGTTGCTCCACCAAGCAGCCGGTCCAACAATGAAAGCTGTTATCAGCGCGAGCCGGCCGCAGTTAGTTTGCAAGAAGCATCCAGCTGCAGACCCGCAGAGCAGCTTTCCAGGTCTGGGGACCGCACTGTGCCAGCAAAGCTGGTGGGTTCTGTGGGTCTGCAGCTGCATGCCTTCCGCAAATCCAGCAGCAAGCTCTCGCTGAGCGAAGCAACGACAACAAACTCAATGATTGTTTCGTTCATCGCATAGGCCACCCAACTCCAGCCCATCCAAATACAATTCAAATAATCAAACTGTGCCCAGAGGGAACTATTTTCACCGGACACTATGACCGGAGAGATTAAATATGTCGGACTTCAACAGATTTTGCCAGTCAAATACCGGTAATTACCGGCTAACGGAAACGCTGACTAACGCGTTACAATGTAACGTGTTACAGTAACGCCATTACTTTTGGCAGTAACTAGTACTCTAACGCATTACTTTTTAAATTCAGTAACTCCGTTACCGTTACTAAATGGTTCGTTACTGCGTTATTTTTATGTAGATTGGTAGCTAGCGGTAGCAAGCTTGAGCGCAGTCCTGACTTTGTTGCTTGTTGGTGAAGCTGCAAATATGAATTGCCCCACGCGGGATCAATAAAGTTGTCTGAATCTGAATCTGAATCTGAAGACTCCTGTGTGCAGAGACACATTGTGGGCGTGTTTGTTTACTCCTTTACTTACTCCTCCTAGTAGTAGTAATACACTGGCTTCGCCAATAAACAGAATAGTTTCAAGACATTGCGTCAGTCTGAGAGAAGAATCAAGCATCGGAAATACATTTGGGCTGCAATATTCTGTTGTGGATGGTTAAAACCTTTGTTTACATATTGTTTCTGGACCCGTTTTCTGCCTGAAATCAAGCTGGCGGGCTCGTTCAGAAGTTGAACACAGCTAGAACTAGGGGTGGAACGATACGCATTCGAACCGTACACCATTCGGCACGACCTCCACGGTTCGGGGCGTCTGTGTATTGTACGGTTCAGGCCGGGGATGCGCAAATAAAAAAAATACTTAATTTGGCACGGAGGCGAGAGAGATGCCGCTCTGGCTGCAGCAGGTGCTAGTCAGTTTGTGGAAATGGCAAGCGAAATATAAATCAATCGTCATTACTAGGGGTGCACCGATGTATCGGTCGGGTATCGGTATCGGCCGATAAGTGCCTTGTTGACTGCAATCGGCCTATCGGCCGATAAGCTCGAATGTGCCGATGGCAGTAGCCATCAATTTGTGTAGCGTCAAGACAAAAAAAAGTTCACTCGCGACCTGCACAACACCGTCCCCAGTCCCCCCCACACACACACACAAGCTACTGCATCAAAGTTACTACTTATGATTAACAAGGCATTCGTTTTGTGGCATTAACGTTATATAGTTAGTGTTACACGTTCAATTTACCCGAACGTAGCAAGCGTTCATACTAGCTCAGTTCCTTCCGTTGCTCACAGAGCCCTGAGTTTTACCCATTCTGCAATCTGTTAATAACGTTTTCAATCAGACACATGTATAGAAAGGCTTTGTTTTATTATAACATTAGTTGCAGTAAAATCATTATGCCTCATTTAAGTCATCCTGCGGAGCTAAAAGCTAAACGTCGGCCGCGCCGTGTTGTTGTTGTTCTAGAAAACCTCTCTCGTCAAAATCAATGGCGGACAAAAGCAGAAGTAAAAAAGTTATACGCGCTTGCTGATTGGTGGTAACAGCAGAGGCGGGTGCAAGCGGTGTGTGACGTAATTGCCAGAATCGACTGTCAATCAAAATTTCATTGGTTGAGACAATAGTATCTAGCTGCAGCCCAGCAGGTAGACCATGCTGGGAGAACTAGTATCTAGCTGCAGCCCTGCAGAACATACTGGGAGAGAGATAGTGCTATTTCTTGATGTTTCCTTTTTTTAAGTAAGTAAAGAGGCCTATGTTCATATCGGTGAGCACAATTTGTAAGACAAATATACAGTAGTTTCATAAAAAAATATATATATATATATTACAACAACAAAAAAACATTACAAAAAAAAAGAATATTTAAAAAATATTTAAAAAAAGAAATTTGCCACAAATATCGGTATCGGCCGATTGTGTTAGTTGAACAATCGGTATCGGTATCGGTGGCAAATTTTCATATCGGTGCATCCCTAGTCATTACCAGTGTTAATTTTGGCAGCTATTTTCATTTTAGTTTTAGTCTTAGTCATGTGTCAAGTGCTCCTTTTTCGTTTTCATCATATTTAGTCATCTTCATTTATTTTTCGTTTAGTCAGTTTTAGTCAACTAAATGTCTGAGCATTTTAGTCTTAGTCAGTTTTTGTCTCAATTTAGACTTTTTTGTTTTAGTCTAGATTTAGTCGACGAAAACGGATGACATTTTTGTCTATTTTTAGTTAATGGAAAAAAAATTGTCAGAAGTCAGAAATAGTCAACATGGAACATTTTCTGATTTAAATTGCGTATTTATTTTTTAACCTAGGGGAATCTGAGTTGGCGGCACAAGTGATACACAGGAAGTATATATGTTGGTGTAGACATAGTCCAATGTATTGTTGCTCCTACAGTATATGTTGGTGTAGACATGGTCCAATGTATTGTTGCTCCTACAGTATATGTTGGTGTAGACATGGTCTAATGTATTGTTGCTCCTACAGTATATGTTGGTGTAGACATGGTCCAATGTATTAGAGCCATATGAAAACCGTTTGATTATTTTCCAAATTCCATTATATTTTTTCCCAAATTCCATTTTTTCCGTTTTAATATTTCAGAATTCTGTATTTTGCTTTTTATGCTCATTTTACCATCAGAAATAGTGTCTAATAAGTGGGAATGAATAAATGTCCACAATTGAATAAGATATAACAGTCCATTTAATGTTTTTAAGTGCTGCAACTCAGAAATACAGTTCAATTTTACACAATATTCTTCAATTAATATTGTGACAAAATAAAAATACATATTTCAAGTGTAAACAATAGATACAGCTAGCTACTACTGACATTATCACAATGACAATGTCAGTAACCTAGCTATATCTATTATATTGTGATGAAATATAGTAATGCATAATTTAGGCACCTTTAGTTTAGTTTATTTCGTTTATAAAGGACAGTGTATTATGACAATAGTTTGCATTAAACAAATGGATGGGTGCACTAGATTTAGCAAGAAGCTATCATTTCCATCTATAGTCCTATGTACTGTAACGTTTCATAGCTATTTAAGTTTATTTAGATTATAAAGGGCAGTGTATAATGACAATTGTTTGCATTAAACAAATGGATGAGTGCACCAGATTTAGCAAGAAGCTATCATTTCCATCTATAGTCCTATGTACTGTAACGTTTCATAGCTATTTAAGTTTATTTAGATTATAAAGGGCAGTGTATAATGACAATCGTTTGCATTAAACAAATGGATGGGTGCACCAGATTTAGCTAGAACTTCTAGAAGCTATCATTTCCATCTATAGTCCTATAACGTTACATAGCTATTTAAGTGTATTTAGTTTATAAAGGACAGTGTGTAATGACAATCGTTTGCATTAAACAAATGGATGGGTGCACTAGATTTAGCTAGAAGCTATCATGTCCTAACGTTATAGCTATTTAATCACAATAGTGTCGCAAGTGTTTTTGCGGGTCCAGTCCACGGAACGTTGACAGAATTAGCAAAACACCTTATCACCGGAGGCATAAAAGTCATTAGGATACTGTTCTGCTCTGAATTGAGGGCTTATTGTGGAATTGTTTAGCTTCTTGACGATGTTAACACTGAAGCAGCCAGACGCTTGAGCACCGCTGTGTTGTGTGTAACACGCTGTAGCGTCCCCGCCTCCCCGGTCGCGTATGCACCAAACGTTCCACCCAAAAACGAAATTTCAGTCCAGATTAGGCAAAATTCTGCAATATTCCACGTTTTGCAGTTGATTCCATTTTTATTGGTTAATTCCGCGATTCCGTCCGCGATTCCGTGAACGCGGATTTCATATGGTTCTACAATGTATGCATCAAAGAGAGCATTACGGATGTGGTGACATTGTTTCTGACCAGAGAGACGACGCTGAACTCTGTCTGTCTTCTGTTTGCTGTGTCTCTCCTTTCTCTCTGCCATGTCTGTCCTCTCTCTGCTGTGTCTGTCCTCTCTGTCGTGTCGGTCCTCTCTCTCTCTGCTGTGTCTGGCAGCGGTTTATTCTATAACAGGATACTGTAAACTAAGTAAACAGAACACACAGTAGTACTAGTAGTAGTACACACTGATTGTAATCTGTTTGCACACAAACATTATATAAAATCACATTCTAAGGTCAGTGTTAAAGTGCCACATGGAAGAGGTCTGGTTAGTGGTTAGAGTTAGAGGTGGTCTAGGTCTGGTTAGGGTAACTTAGGGGTAGTTAAGCATTCATTTATAATTTATTATTATTATTTAGATAGATGGATGTAAAGGGCTAGACCAACTCTTTTTAGTAATAACTAGAAAGTAATGGTATTTATTCAACAACAGGTGATTGTATAGATTAGTATTAGTATCATTAATTGACAACTAAGCTCAATGAGTTCACCCACGGAATGGTTGTTGGCACATTGGTTCCGCACGGACGTTACACGTTGTTGCGCACTTCCTATCCAGCCTGCTCCCGTTCCAGTTAGCTAGTAGTAACGTCTATGTTGTGATTTTTAATGCAAAATAAATATTCAACATTCTCTTTTGAGACTCCGCCTCAGACTCTTATCATTTGGGACTAAAAGCTAAACATTGTCACCGGTATGTCTGTCCGCAACATGTCATTAATTGTGTGGGAGAGGTCGATCAGTGACTACGTTAACGTGAGCTAGGTTAGCCAGTTAGCATGAGCTACCGGTTAGGTAGATGGAAAGAATGTAACGTTACTGGTGATTTACCTTGGAATACTCCTTTGCCAACTTGCTGTACTTTGCTTGCAGGTCTGCAGCTGGATTATGAATAGTCCCAACTTTAGCCAAGGTAACATTAAGCTAAAACTAGCATTTCAAATAGCTCTACAGCTAATGCTAATAACGGAGCTCCGCGTCACACTGCTCTACTCGGGACAATGGCATTAAGAAAAGTTATAATTATTTTGTCTCGTCTTGTTTTAGTCAACAATAGCAACATACATGAAGAGAAATTTCGTCCTGGTTCTTGTAAATTACATTTTTGTGTCCTCAGTTGCGGTCAACGATATTTAATAAACTATTTAGTCTCGTTAGCGTCAAGTGGTCTTCAATAACGTGACGTCACGTCTCGTTGTCGTCATGAAAAAAACCTTCGTTGACGAACATCTTTCGTCATCAATTTAGTCAACAAAATTAACACTGGTCATTACGACTTTAACATTACATAGGCCTACACACATCTTGCCATAACGTTATCAGTTTGTACAACACAACGCACGTTTTAACTATGGTAGCCTGCCAGCTAATACAGCCAATGAAATGTTACCATAGCTACTAGCTAGCAGAGGAGAAAATGGGAGTCTGAGAGGCGGGGTGTTGAAAGACAATGATAGGCGTTTATTCAAAATCCAAGAAGGCTAACATACAACTAGGGATGGGAATTGATAAGATTTTATCGATACGATTCCCTTATCGATTCTGCTTATCGATTCGCTTCTTCCTCGATTCCCTTATCGATTCCTGCTTTATAATTTAGATTAATAAATTGGAAATGCAACAGAACTAAGCTGCTTAGAATAACAACATGCAACTTGACATTTCTGATTGTCATTTATTGTTGAGCCCCCATGTCAGAAAAATACAAAAACTGTAAACAAAAAAAATTAAATATAGCCTACACTTAAATAAAATAATGTATTTGAGATTATCTTTTTTTGAATTTTTTTATTCTTATAATAATTGTATCTATTGAATAACGACCTGTTGAATGTAACTACAGTTCAATATCTTAAACTAATTGAATCTATTGAACCGTATTCCTCTGACTTCTCTGTCTCTGGTCTTTCCAGCACACACACACGCACGCACGCACACGCGCATTGTATTTGTACCTGTACTACCTGCTGTCAGCTGTTATCTCTCTCTGTGTGTCTGTATGAGCCTTATTAGCCAGCATCAGCCAGCGCTAGCTCCGTGGCTGTTAATTTGCTCCGAATTAAATGAATGACTCGGTTCTAAAGCATTCGAGTAGTTTTCAATCACTGCACTTAGAAACAGTCAAACAGCGGGAGCATTTCGGGAGCATATGACCAAAACCCAGGCAATTTCGAGCGTAAGGAATCAACTAGTCTGCCATGGCTACATGCTAACGCTAACGTTATTGTTTTGAAATGCGCAACCAGGGAGCGAAATTAACTTTTTGACTCACCGGCCAGTGGCGGGTAGATGGGAAGAGTCTACCCGCCAAGCATATTTCTTACCTGCCAATATATATTTTATATATACAATTTTTTTTTAAATAAAATATATATTATATAATCATACTTGTAGTTGTATTATCTGCGAGACATCGCCACCACGCAATAAGTCAAAATGCTTGCTATCTGCAAACAGCTCCACTGTCTGTTTTGGCTGTGTTGCTCTTCTAGAAAAATAATCCTTTCAGGGTTGCCTATTGAAATACTGTACACTTTCCTACTGTACACTTTCCTGATTAATTGAAATGGGGGACCCTGATGTAAACAAGACGAAAGTCTTTCTCTGGTCTGCATCCCCTTAACAATTGTGTGTATTGAGCTGTACTGTATTGTACCCATTCTGCAATTTGTTAATAAAGTTTTCAATCAATCAATCAATCACACCTCCAGTACAGAAACATTGTTTGAGTTTGCGTGTCAGGTAGACCATTGATTGACAGTCGAGTCTGCCAATTACATCACATCGCTTGCACTCCGGTGCTGCAGCTGGACCCATTGCCCACCTCTGCTGTTGATAACGCTAGCCAAGTTATTATACACACAGATACACAGTGGGCCAGTGACTTTGGTGTAGGGGTGTAACAATGCATCGATCCTAAGGGGGAAATTCAACTGCATCGATTTGAAAATGTTAGAATAGATTATCGCAATTTTAATGTGTACACGTTATGTTATTGTCATGTCCGTTACAGCCAACACACCGACATACGCTACTGCATCAACGTTATGATTAACAAAGCAAGGCATTCGTTTTGTTGCATTAACGTTATATTACTATTGCTATCGATAAATCTAGGTGTTCTAAAATCTATTGCTATTGGTAAGAGAGACTATAATAAGTTGGTGTCTCGGAAAACGAGAGCCCTGATCGCGGAGTTTCAGGAAGTAAACAAGAAAAATGAGAGCTTCCGATTGGTCATTTGCTTTATTTCCCATGAAACCAGTCACTTCACTCTACTGTGATTGGACCGTTGGCTTGAGTGCAATGTGGGACTTGTAGTTTTTTAACGATCTCGCAGCGGAGGAAAAAAAAGACGAGAGAGGCTATAATCTGTATTCGCACAGCGTGCGCGTAATTGATTTTTACCGTTCGCATACACATATTTTTAGGGGCCTGCTTATGAACTACACGTCTACACGCCACACGGCGGGCAGCCCTCTAAGTGTCATGCGCCAAAGGTAAAAACAGACCGCCTCTGGCGGGCGGCGGGCTTTAGTTTCGGACCCTGTGCGCAACGGTCGGAAAAACATGGCATCGATAGAGGAATCGATAGTCACGGAGGCATGCGATTCCAAGAATCGGACAATTAGGAACCGGCTCCCAACTGGAACCGGTTTTCGATTCCCATCCGTACATACAACTGTGTTTACTAACTCCAACCGGGACTATTGTCGCTTTTCCACTGCATGTTATCAACTCCGTTAACGTTAGATCAGAGAAAGTCTGTGACGCTAAATTGTCCATGCGGTCCCCCAACTAGGGCTGCAACTAATGACTAATTTGGTAGTCGACTAATCTGTCGATAATTTTTTCGATTAGTCGACTAATCGAAAACCAATTATGTAAACAAAAAAAACAAAAAAAAAAAGGATATAATTTTTTTTTTTTTTTAAACTACCTATCTTTGTGAAAGTGGCTTCTCAGCTCTGGTCCAGCTGAAGACCGAACAGAGGAACAGATTGGACATTGAGCATGACCTCAGAGTTGCTTGTCTACCATCACCCCAGACTTTGAGACTCTTGTCAGGACCAAACAACAACATCATAACATGATGATCCCATAGCAAATTAAAATAATGACTCATGAAACATTTGAATTTGGATCTTAAGCCACTTTAAATGAAAATGTATTTGAAGAACAATACAGCAATCACTCATAACAAGATAAATAAATTAAATAATACAAATTAAAGTGGAAGTGTACTTTAAATAACTAAAAAAATAATAATAAAAAAGAAAAATAACTAGCAGCATCTGCCCCCAGCACCGCGGCTGATGGGGCTGTAACTTGGTCCAGGACCAGGAGGGTGACGTGGAACAGCTGTAAGGGCAGGGCTGTACGCTAAGCTTTTTCACTAGGGGCACACTTGCCCCTAAATGAGAAATTTAGGGGCAAAGAATATTTTTTAGGGGCAAATTTTTAAATAACTATTTTACCATTGTAGGGCTGGGCGATATGGCCTCTAAATGATATTGCGATATTTTTTGGCCATATCACGATACACAATATATATCGCAATATTTTGACATTTCCTAAAGCACTTAAAATGCTTGATTTAACCCTTTGATGCATACAGTCACGCCAATATGATGATTATAATAAGTCCCTGCAACATATGTTTGCATTATTAAACCATGAAGATGCTTTAAAAAATAATTTAATGAAAATGTACTAAGAGTAGTCTACTGACACACTAATAAAAAAAATTATTTACATCTAAGACTATTTATATAAAAACTCTTGGGTGCCCTTTTTTTGCACAGTACTGTGTTTTCTATCCACTTTAGCCAAACACACACACACACACACACATATATATATATATATATATACTACTGTGAGAAAATAATAATTACACACAAAGGGATAATGGCTTATAGCAGACTTAATGATTTTAGAATATTTCAGATAATGAAATTAAATGTTTATCATCAACTATCCAGTTAGTATTTATACTGTCTGTAACGTTTGGCTACTTTAAATCATTGAATGTAGAGAGAGAGCGAGAGAGAGAGAGGGGGCGAGAACGCACAAGAGAGCCAGCCCCCCCCCCCCCCCCGGGTTTTGTTCTAGGTTCGCGTTTTGATCGTCTAAGCTGCCGTAGGTGATGACGTCACACTCGAATGTAAACAGGAAGAGTCAAACACGGAGATGGAAAGTGGATGATATACAGAAACGAATAACTAATAAATATTAAGTTATGTTTAAACTTCTGTTGTCAAGCGTTGTCACTTGTCAATATAACCCACCCCCTTTCCTCACTTTTCCACCGTCCCTGCTTCACTCGGGACCACCAGCTAACGTTAGCCTAAAGCTCCGCCGTCCCTGCTTCACTCGGGACCACCAGCTAACGTTAGCCCATTGCTCGTGTCAATTAAATTGCATGTTATTAAATGTCCGCGCTGGTCTGTCTAATGAAATTACAACCGCAACATTATGTCGCCTGTACAGCCCTGGTTGTAGGCTAATGTTAGTGTAGTGAAATGCGAATGAAGGGGTGAAATCACTATTCGCAAGCTTGCGAGTAGATATAATTTTTCATTCGCACCGGCCAAATTAGGGGGCAATTTGCGACGATCTCGTCGCAGCGTACAGGCCTGTGTAAGGGGAGAGGGGGATGAGTCAGATCAGACAGACTTCTAGGTCTTTTGTTTGCTGTGTGTGAGAGGAGTCCGTGTGTGTATGTGTGTATGTGTGTGTGTCTTACTCTGATCGCTGTGTGAGTGAGAGGAGTGTGTGTACTGCAGCGTTTCCGTTAGCCGGTAATTACCGGTATTTGACTGGCAAAATATGTTGAAGTCCGAATATTTAAATATCTCCGGTCATAATGTCCGGTGAAAATAATTTCTCTAAGCACAATTTTATTATTTGAATTGTATTAAAATAGGCTCAAATTAAATAGCCTATGCGATGAACGAAACAATCATTACATGTTGCTTCACGCTGATAAAGCGCGGATGGCGCCGCTCGGATGTGAATCTTTTTTTCTTTCTTTTTTTGAGCCTGTCTGGCCACCATAACGAAACAGAAACAGAAATGTCGAGCGTTCAGGCCCGAGTGGAAAGTTTAATTCTCCTGGCTGAGGTGCGACATTATATCCACATTTTCCAGTTCACTGATCCAGCCAGGGTTACCAGTGACACAGTTCATTCTGGAACCTCAGATCCCCGCTGATCATGGAGTTCTACAGTATCGCGTTGGATCCATACACGTATCGATTTTTTCGAATGGTGATCAGGAATTGGAATATACCAGTTGGATACCATCTGATGTCAGGTAAGGACTCTATGTTATCAGTGTTAGGATAATCAGAGTAAGTTTGATGAAGTTATAAGCTGTTTTGTGATATGTCTTCTCTCGGTTTCAATGTAAAAGTCCGAGAGGAAATCAACGGGGCGATTATCCGCGCGCGGCCGTAATGTGCTTGCGTGCACGTATAATATTGATCATCTAGCGTTTATTTGAAAACGATTCATAAAAAGGCCGACGAATATCAACGTTGTGGAATATTCCACTAAAAGACGATTTTCATAGAATGCTCCAGAATGAGCTGTTTTTTATCTGAAAACGGGGGCTTTTCTAAATGCTCTGAAACGGAAACGACGCGATAAACAGCCTTGACAGTGTTAGTCTACTATAAATAAACACGACGTTTATCTTCTGTTAACTTGGTTTATTTGATCAACTTGCAAACACCAATACAGAGCCATTAACGAACAGTGGACCTCATGCTCGTGGTCGACACAGACTAACTGCGCATGCGTTTCACAGCCTCCAGAGGGCAACCTAGATTACCGTATAGCCAGTAGTATACAGGCAAAGAGATTACATGTTAACAATCTCATTCTATCTTTTTAAAGAAATAAACAAAACAAAAATAACATTACCTTGCATGAATCATAAAACAATCACACAGTGACTTAAAACAAAAATGTTTAAATTCCCTGAGTATTAAACATAAATTTGGGAAACATTTTTAGAAACAAATACATAAACAAAAATGTTTTCAATGTTCCATTTCAAACAAACACTTTAACCCAGATCCCATTGTCCTTCACCGAGTGCTTTTAAGAGCACAAGAGCCGAAGCTCCCTTTTTTGTGAGACAGTCAGCGAGCTGAGATTTTGTGTCTGACCAACGCACCTGCCTGATGCGCTTGTTCTGAATGAGCTCCTTAATGCTACTGATTTCCAACCTGAGTCTCTTTTCTGTGACTTGTTTCGTGGACTTGAGCGCATCGAACAGAGAGTGATTATCGGTCACACAGATTACAGGGAGTGTATTCAGTCCAGCATTTCCAGTAGTGAGCTCAGAAAATAGTGTGGCTAGAAAAATTGCATTGTCTACCCCATCTGACATGGCAAGGGTTTCGCCTGCAAGGGTACTGCGAACCACACGTCTGATTTTCTTTGAATGCCAACAGAGGGGGGAAAACTTCCCTCTTTCTCCCATAAGTATTATAAAAGTACCTCCCTGTGTACCTCCGTCTGGGAGGTTTCCAAATGAAGCATCACTGAAAACTATCAAGTTCAGAGCATCACTGTTTCCCAGATGTTGAAATCTGAGTGTCACCTTTTCAGACTTTAGCTTACGGATTATTTTATTGGCATCATGAACAGACTGTACTGTTGACCCTTTTATATTAGAAGCCAAACAACATGAATCAAACATTACATCAGGTCTCGTCTGTTTAGCAACCCATAGGATCTGTCCTATTTTTGATCGTAGCTGCTCTCTCTCAATTTCGTTGAGGGGTTCATTTCTCTGTGTGGCCCGACTTGCTTGTATGGGAATAGGCTCCAGGTTCTCAATGTAACTTTGTTGATGTACCTGAACTTCACCTTTAACAGTTACAAAATCCATTCCTACATAGGAGAACTTTTCATGCTCCTCACGCCCAACCTTAAATGCAGATTGCAGTTGGGGAATCACATTGGATGAAAAGTTAGATGAGCCTGCCCAAAGAAAATCATCTACATGACATGCAAGCACCCCAGTGACCTTACATTGCTCATCCAACCAGTAAAAGACTGCCGGATCCACCTGTGAGACTCTACCACCAGTACTCAGCATGATCTCCTTCACGTTGTTGTACCAATATAGTGATGCATCTGCAAGACCATATACACATTTCTTTAGTTTCCATACAACATGTTGACATCCTGCCTCTAGAGGGGGGCGGATATAAATATCCCTGGATAGCTCAATACCCTGCAAGAATGCAGATTTGATGTCCATAGAGTGGACTTCCCACTGGTTTTGACATATCACTGATAACATAAGTCTAAGTGAATCTGTGGCACATGTGGGGGAATCTTTCGGTAACTCTTGAATATTCCGCTCTTCAAAACCTCTGGCAACCAGTCGGGCTTTAGGCACGATACCCTTGGGAGTGTCTTTAAGACTACAAACCCATCTGGTGGAAATGCATTTCTGCCCTGCATCTTCAACTTCCTCAAATACATTATTATTGTGCCAGCTCTTTATTTCTTCCTGTTTAGCTGCATCAAATGAAATGTCTTTGGTTACAAGTACATCAGCTTCTCTGTCTTCTGTTTGAATGTTGAGATTATCAACCTGTGAGATATCAACTGCTTCCTTTTGCCCATCACTACCATCATTGTCTAGATGTTGCATGTTATACCAGGTTTTATATTTCCCCGTAGCCTTGCCAGATCTCCCTAAGACTCTTGCCTTAAGTAGAGTGTTGTCACCTCTGTTCATATATGTTACCGTCTGTCCTGTTTTTAAACTCACACCTGCAGAAGGGGCAGGATTATTATGGGCATTAGGCCTATGCTCCATTTCAGTTAGAGTTACACCACTCAAAGTGTTTGGTGGATCGATAGCTTCACTTGTACTGGCTTCTTGTTGTTCATGTTCATTCTCTGTATTTTGCTCACTGTCTAAACTACCAGTTGCATTGTTTATACCTTGCTCACTTCCTGCTTCTGTGTCAGCATCAGTTTGTACCATGTGCTCTTCACTAACCTTTGTGTTCACCTTAGAAAGCCTAGAGTGATGCACTCTCACTAAGCAACCACCATGCCTCACAAAAACAACAGCCCCATCCTGACCAATAACTATCCCTGGTCCTTTCCACTCAGTGCATTCAGCTCGTTTGTAATACACCTTGTCACCCATCTCATATTTCTCATCTGTGGGTCTGAGCTGCTTACGTAGTGCTCGTCTTATCCTTTCTGAGCACTCTGCTTCAGTAAATGCTTTTCTAGAGGCATGCAAAGCTGAAATGTGTTCTCCTACTCTAGCACTCATCGTGGTACCTTCTAGCGCAGGTGGTTTATCAACCAGTACAGAAGGTAAATTGGGGTTCTGGCCAAACACCAGTTGATGAGGACTGTAGCCGTGCACATTGAGCATACTGTTCTTAGCCATGAGAGCCCAGTCCAGGGCTGTTTGCCAGTCACATCCATTTTCCCGTCTGACCTTCAGGATGATGTCGGTGAGGGTCTGATTATGTCTCTCCAGTAGCCCATTGCTCCAGGGGCTGTATCCTGCCGTGGTTTTTGTCTCAATGTTAAAGTTCTCTGCCATGTCACGGAACTCCGCATTGTTGAATTCTCCTCCATTGTCACTGTAAAGTCTCCGTGGCGGGCCATGAACGCTGATCCATGTATGAAGAAGAGAGTTCACTATCACAGAGGAGTTCTTTGTTTTCACAATGCTTCCAGCGCTGAAACGTGTAAACTGGTCAATGACGTGGAGATACCATAAACTTGGTTCCAACTCGTGCAGGTCCACTGCCACCGTTTCATTGTACTCTGAAGCCAGAGGCAAACCCACAGCAGGCTTCGGCTTGGTCTTGCTGTACCTCTGGCATATGTCACATTCCTGTACTATTTGTTGTAAAATAGTGTCACAATCTTTGTCTTTATTTCCCGAACTACGGAGGAGTCGCTGTAGTCTTTCTGCAGAGGCGTGACCAAACTGTTTGTGTAGTTTCAGTAGAACTTTGTGTTTCTCATTTGAGGTCATATTTTCTGTGACTGTAAGGACCTCATCTTCATCCTGGCTGTTTTCTGTGACTGTAAGGACCTCATCCTTAATCTCAATTTGGTTCATTCCTGTGTCCTTGTCTCTGATATCTATACAGTAGTGTCCTGAACTGGTGAGTTCAAGAGGGATATTCTGTTTAAACATCACAGCGCTATCATTCTCCATGTCCAAGATGGTTCCTGCCCTTTTCAGTGATGTCTTACTCAAAAGTAGTGGGATATCAGCTTTGACTACTTCAGTTTCCACTCGACATTTTGTCAGTCCTATTTTGGCAGGCAGTTTCAGTGTTCTGGAAGAATGCACTATATTTCCATCTCCAAACCGGAATGGTCTGGAGCTTGGAGTTTCACTTTTTACCATCTGGTTCACTTGACTTTGACTGAGATCGGCGACGAAGCTGTCCAACCATTTTTCTCCACACACTGTGCGGGTACATGCAGTGTCAATGATAGCAGTCCCTAAGGACTCAGTTAGGAATACCTCTGTTTCAGACAGTACAGCAGTAAGCAGTGTGATGTCACATTCCTCTACCCTTGTTCGATCGTCAGTTAGCTTCACTTGCTCACTACTCTTGTGAGGACAGTCTTTAGCCCAATGGAACGTGCTCTGACATATAGCACATTTTGATCTCTTACCGAACCTATCCAGTGGGTTGGTACCCTGTGACGTTTGCCTTTGTTGTCCAATTTGTCCAAACTGCTGCGTCGTTGGACGTCTGAATCTTCCTTGTGAGCGTTGCTCCGTGAATAACGCTTCATCGTTAACGTGTATTCCGTTTGATGTGCCGCCGTGCACTCTCCCCCCAAAGATCCTCTTCAGCGCGGACTTCATTGCCGCAAACGTTAAATCTGTACACGCAGTCAGCGCCATTTGTCTATTTTTCTCGTCTAGACAAGCCGTGTCTAAAAGTTTAAAAGCTAACACGGCGTCAGGGAGAGTCATGTCGTACCTTTTCATTCGGTTGTAACGTTGTTCAAAGTCAATCACATAGTCCGCCATGGACATGGAGCTCTCCTTTTTGATACAGTCAAAAAAAGAGTATGCATCGTATGCGCGGTCTCTCTCTTCTTTGAGAAATATGCCATCTAGTTTAGCTAGCAGCGTGTCCATACCATTGTTGGTGTTCAAGTCCAAAGCTGGTATTTCCATAGCGATGTCCCTTGCCCTTCCTTCCAGCCCCAGGACAACGGCGAGGGCTTGTTTCTTCTTATCAAGTTCAGTAACCAGCTTCCAAATGGCGATCTCATTTTTCCAACACTCGTATGGTCGAGACTCGTCGAACTTCGGTGGAACTTTGTAGTTAGCAGTAGCCATCTTCTGCTAACCATCCTCTGCTACCAATGTTAGTCTACTATAAATAAACACGACGTTTATCTTCTGTTAACTTGGTTTATTTGATCTACTTGCAAACACCAATACAGAGCCATTAACGAACAGTGGACCTCATGCTCGTGGTCGACACAGACTAACTGCGCATGCGTTTCACAGCCTCCAGAGGGCAACCTAGATTACCGTATAGCCAGTAGTATACAGGCAAAGAGATTACATGTTAACAGACAGCACTGACTGGAAAATAGTCTTTGATAATGCGATGGGCAGATTAGACACATAGCCATAATTTAAAACATAGATTAGGCGATATTAACGTTAACATTGGCGCCGATGGTGGCATTCAGCGGGTAAAAAGGAAAACCAAGCTGACCGGAATTTCTCGAATATGTCCGGGGATAGAAATCTTGCAGGACACTCAGACCGGCACGAATATGTTCTAACGGAAACGCTGGTGTACTGTGTAATTTGTGTGTGTGTCTTACTCTGATCGCTGTGTGAGTGAGAGGTGTGTACTGTGTAATTTGTGTATGTGTGCGTGTCTTACTCTGATCGCTGTGTGTGAGTGAGAGGAGTGTGAATGTGTGTGTGTCTTACTCTGATTGCTGTGTGTGAGAGAGAGGAGTGTGAATGTGTGTGTGTCTTACTCTGATCGCTGTGTGTGAGTGAGAGGAGTGTGTATGTGTGTGTCTTACTCTGATCGCTGTGTGTGAGTGAGAGGAGTGTGTATGTGTGTCAGGATCTATGGGTAACAGTACTGTATATTTGAATATCGTATATGTCACAAATGTAACAGTACTAAATACCTGTATGTCATGTATGTCCCTATGCCATAAATGTCATGTATGTTGATGTCATAAATGTCACTATGAATTGAAAATGGGGGACACTGATGTAAACAGGACAAACGTCTTTCTCTGGTCTGCATTCCCAATTGTGTGTATTGAGCCGTACTGTATTGTACCAATTCTGCAATCTGTTAAATAAAGTTTTCATTCATTCATTCATTCATTCATTCATTCATTCATTCATACCGCTTCCATTATCACGATGTTTGCGGACCCATCGTATATTCTATATTATAGCTATGGAGACAATAGTATGGCTCATTTGACAGGCACTATTTATAGTCCAACAGGGACAAACCACTTTGTTTCTACATACTTCAAAATAATCCAGTCTTGTTTTCTAGATTGTGAGATATGACATGTTGCATATGCGCAAATCATTCGGGTTGCTCGCCTGAAAAAAACTATATTATTTCCAAATCAAAGGTATATACCATAAAGATGTTTTCTCACAAAGTCATCAACGGGGGGGGGGGGTTTACGAAGCTGCGATCATTACCAAAAGCATGTTTTAGGTTCGGTAAAATACGACGCTGTGATCAATACAAAAGCATGTTTTAGGTTCGGTAAAATAGACCTAAAATAGACCTTACCTTTGTTCAGTTCAGTTCAGTTCAGTTCAGTTCAGAGTTTTTATTTGCCACATGGAATAATACAATCATAGTTTCTTCATTAAAAAATCATAAATAGCCATTCCATGGACAAAAGGAGCAGGAAGAAGAATAAATCTTATAATTACCTGCCCCTTATTCCTAAACTAACATGTAGTTTCTTAATGGTCGGCGTATAACCTTATTTACACAAATAATAATTTATACCATTATAAAAGAAACACAATCCACAGTTAAACAAGAAAAATTTAAATAATAATAATAATGATAAAGAATAAAAAAGAAAAGAAAGAGGAGAAAAAAAAAGATCTCACTATTCAGATCACATTTTGATTTTCATACTGACTAAATATTTTTTTTTATAAATTTTTTTGAATTGATAAACACTGTTACATCCCTTAAGCTCGCTATGGAGAGAATTCCAGAAGGTACTCCAAAATTAATAATCCCAGTAGTTCCATCGCGATCGCCATTACTCGTGTGCATTGGGCCTGGCTATAATACGGGAAACAATAGGTTTCAGGCGAGCAAATCGGCGACAGATGGCTGTGTGCTGATTCACTTTGAGGGGGAGGGGATTCCTGCAGCCGGAGGTACTGAGGCACTGCCACGTGTCAGGATTCTATCGTCATTGAAATTATAACGTAGGCAGCGGTGCCAGGGAGACACAGGCAGTGTTTAGAATGGGAAAATCGAAAAAAAGAAAAAAGGATCTAAACCCAAACTATCTCAGGTTTGGCGCTCAGCGCTTGGATTTGAAACCCGAGAAAGTTCGGGTTTGGCGCAGAATGAATTAATGGGAGCAATTTTTTATTTATTTTTAAAGTAACTAAATAGTTAATTTTCACAGTAACGCATTACTTTTGGGTAAAACAGTAACAGTTACTTTTGAAATGAAGTTACTAGTAAAGTAACTGAGTTACTATTTTTCAGTAACTAGGACAACACTGGTTACTTACTACCATAGTGTCTTCATACCTGTATCACTGTACATTAATATTACAACTCTGTATACATCTGATTAGTACTACACCCAGTAGTACTCATTTATACATATTATACCCAGTTTAATCACCTGTACATTGTATATTACTATTGCACTTTACTGCTGCATTTGCACTCTGGTTGGATGCCAAACTTAATGTTGTTGTATTGTACTTGTGCTGTGTGATGACAATACATTTTAATCTAATCTAATCTAATCTACCAGTAGGCCTATGTCCTGCGAAATCATGCCCCTGGAGCAAAATGGCGTGAGAATAGACAGCACACACCTCGCTACTGTTCCGTCCTGTCAGAGCTACTAATACATTACTTTCTACAATGATAAGTAGCCCCTCTTCCTCCAGCCATCTCACAGCAGTGAAATGGTGGTGATTTCTGAATAGACACACTTGGTCTCTCTCTCTCTCTCTCTATCTCTCTCTCTCTCTCTCTCTCTCTCTGTCTCCCTCCCTCCCTCCTTCCCGGCATTCATCCGCTCATGCACAATAAGGCTGCTGCGAGGGGCTTTCGTTTCTGCAGTCACTTCACATTTGTTTAAAGCGATTGATTTCCTGGCATGTACGGGGAGGACAAGAAGGAGCTGGTGGCAAATGGCAATGGGCGATGGAGGAGGAAGGGAGGGAGGGAGGGAGGGAGGGAGGGAGGGAGGGAGGGAGGGAGCAGGAGAGTGAAGGAGGCAGCAGGGAAGTTGAGGGACGTGCGGCGCGAGGCTCGCACATACTGTCGCCATGACAACAGACATCACTTCACAGGAGCAGCACTTACGGATGCCTGTGTGGGCTGGAGTGACACAGTTGAAAGTTGGCGTCAGACTCTAATGGTGCAGCCACAGCCTACCAGGCCTCTCCTGACGTCCAACTTGCTTTCTTTTTGCTGTTGTTATTCAGGGTTGCTAAAAGGCGCATTGCTCCTGGGATCACGGGGTGATTTGTTCTGTGAAGTGCGTGTGAAGTGCAAGCCCTGCCAGATTGGTTTAACAAAGACAATAGAGGGAGCGAGATTCCTATTCAACAAGCTCCTTTCATTATTTACATAACTTTTCTCGTTTGCATTCATTATTCTCTATGATCTGCAGGGGGTGTCAATCACCGAGATGACAACACTGGTCCCTCCACACAACAGATAGCTAAACTAGCTGAATCCATCCAGCTCACAAGTTACTAGCTGTTCATTAACTCATTGGCTGCCAGCTATTAGCCTTATCCTGTGGTAGCTACTGCCACGCTGTAAACGATGGGAGTTATGCCCTGTTTAGACGGAAACGCTAGCAGGTGAATCCGCAAAAATATTTTTTCGGATATGCCTTTCGTTTATACGGAAACGGCGTTTTTACGGGGTGAAACCGTAAAAAAAGTGAGACCACCTTCCAGGGTGGAATTCCTAGAAACGATAAACCTTTGCGCTATCATCTAAACTGTCAAACCGCATAAAACGATGATGAAAGGGTTGTCAAGGCTCTCGTCGCGCATACTGCTTACATCACAGGCATGCGCCAGTAGCCTAGAAGCGTAAACAAAGCATGTCTGATTCTATCGATGGCGATCACCTGAAGGCTACATTGGCAGTACTTTTAAATACACAAGAATCTGTCCCGCGGCTATCACAACTATTAGTACTGGACCCACTGTCTGTGAGCGACTCTGCTTTGGTCCAATCACATTCCCCACCCACAGTCTGCGAATCAGAGGCAGAGTAGGGCAGGTCTTCACAGCACGTCATGTGACATATGCGCCAATCGTGTGACAGTGGGGCTCCGTCGTTACAGCGTCGTCTGCACGCAGAATTCCATCCCAAAACGCTAGTCTAAACGCAAAATTAAAAGTGAGACCGCAAGACGACTTTTGCGGTTTCTGTTCAGACTCTCTCCGTCTAAACGTAGCCTTAGTCACCTTGTTTGTAGAGCTAAATCTGTTATGGCAGTATATGTCGATTCCATTGTAGACTTTGCCGTTTCTTGCCTGAACCCGCTATTGTTCAGAAATCAAATCTAGATCATAGCTATTATGTTCCATCATGAATGCATGAAAAGGTGGGGGGTCGTTTCTGATTATTTAATTGTCAGTAACGGCATTCGCATTGAACACTAAGAACGGTTATCAGCCCGATCGGTGTAAAAGCATTGCAGGATCAAGCAAAAATTTACGTCAAATCGCCATTACCTGTGGCCGGGAGTAATCCAAAAAGAATATTCCAATTGTTTGATCGCCATCTGGTATATCCAATGTCCATTTGCTCGACGGCATAATTCACCACAACATATGGATCGGGGATATTTGACGTGCTTCAATGTAACCGGCAGAACCGTTCGTCTTGGCCGACAAGGGAAAATGAAACCCGAGACCTGGGGCCATCCCACAGAGAAAGATACAAGGGTAGAAAGGGTGCTCGATACCGCCGTCTAGCGTGATGCGGCCGGTATTGCACTTTTACATTGGCATGAGGATTCCCCATGTTAACCCCGAGTCAGTGGGCCTGTAATGAATAGAAATATTGAATAAAAGAAATAACGATCAAATAACGAGTATACTCGTTGGTGGTGTTCAACGATTGGCGGCCAATAACGAGTATAATCGTCGCTGGCAGTGAATGAGTTAAGATAAAAGTTCTGAAGTGGCAAGAAACCTAACACTGATTCTCAATACTCAGTTCTCATGTTCACACATTCATTCATCATCATCATCATCATCATCATCATCATCATCATCATCATCAGCAGCAGCAACAGCAGCAGCAGATGCAACAACAACAACAACAGCAGCAACATAAGCTTTACAGCATATTCCAAGTACAAGGCTGATCAAGAAGCTCGTGGATCTGTGAGGTTTGGGTTTAGCAGGGAATCAGCCAGGATACAGTAAGCCTCTTTGTCCTGTTGTAACAATCCAGAGGTGAGTTGTTTTTCTGAAGCCATTCAATTATCACAGGGGTGAGAATATCATTACCATTTCAAAATGTGAGAGCAACAAATCCCCATGAAAATGCAGGCAAAGTAGCAATATACAGAATTTACTTTTACCCTGTTCTTTTTTATTTTATTTTTGTGATTTTGCAAATGTTGTATTACATTATGAACAAGTCTAACACTGTCACTACTGTATATCATCAAAAGGAAAGCCACAGACCCTCTCTGGACAATATCCTGATGGAGTATTGATAGTTTTCCCTGCCTAGGTAGATAGGACAGGGGAGGGGGATGTGTTATTATATAAAGGGTCATAAGGAGGGTAAACTATGTTAGTCAAATGTATTTCTAAAAACCTTGTATTTAAGTCCTGGCCTCTTAACCTGTTAAGCCTTAAGGTCCCCCTTAGCTTTTTTAAAAGCTCTGCAAATGTGATATATTGGCCTCGCCAGCAAGCCATGGGCCTGACAAGAATTTTGATTATTTTATAATAGTCTATTCTTGAACTTAGCATGAAGTCCGGTGTCCTTTCAACATAACTCCCATTTAAGGTTTCCTACGTGCAGTACATATCCAGCAGGACTGATTCCTCTCCCACAGCGCTGGGTCTCAAATGTCAAGTCACGCTGCGATTTCTAAAGTGGGCTGAGGGCTCTGCGTTTTATCTCACTCTGCGCAGCTTTTTACAGTGTATTCAGTGCCGATCTCCAAGGAGGAGGAGGTCCAAGGAGAGCCGACATTCAGTATGATTAAGTTGGTGCTATGTGAAGACGCTCCACCCAGGGGTATACGGTGGTCCCCATTCCACACATCACTACTCCACTGCACCAAATTACCTCCACTGAAAGACACCTAGCTGTACAACTTCATGCTTGATTGAGGCATATATACACGTCCATCCATGTCCATTTTAATTCCCAATGGAAAACAGAGGCCAGGAGAGAGAGAATCACAGAGAGAGAGAGAGAGAGAGAGAGAGAGAGAGAGAGAGAGAGAGAGAGTCTCCACCGTCTTCTCTCTCTCATTACTGTGGGAAGTGTGAGGGTAGCGATCCCAGGGAATGATGAAGCACTCTGTGGAGGAGTCTTCTGAGAGAACCAACAAAGACGGCTTTAGTTTCACTGGCGGAATGCATTTGCATAGCTTAGAAGCCAAAGCGTCTGAACCAGGGCTCATGAAAAGGAACCCCAGGAATTGCTTGGACTTCAATGCAAACGAGTGAGAGGGAGAGGAAGAGAGAGAGTGAGAGAGCTAGAGAGAGGGTGGAAAGAGAGATAGAGAGAGAGAGAGAGAGAGAGAGAGAGAGAGAGAGAGAGAGAGAGAGAGAGAGAGAGAGAGAGAGAGAGAGAGAGAGAGAGAGAGAGAGAGAGAGAGAGAGAGAGAGAGAGAGAGAGAGAGAGAGAGAGAGAGATAGAAGAAGAGGTACTAGTAGTAGTGACTAGTAGCGACTTTTAGTTTCTCTTCAGTGGCACACAAAAACAAACTTAGATCAGGAGCAGCTACACATCCCATGACAGTTGTCACCAACTTGACTTCGATGCGAGGAGAAGAAACAGGAGGCGGTACATTTAAGCATTACATCACGCGCAGGAGTGGTTTGTGAACAATAAACCATGCCTAGGGGTAGTCGTTAGACCCCCCTAGGCATGGTTTATTGTTCACAAATCACGACTGCAAGTGGTGTAATGCTTTTATACAACTGCCATATTCATCCAACCTTATTGCTATACAATAAACACACATTAATCGAAGATTTATTGAAAAAACCATCCGCCAGAAAAAGTAGTTCCCACAACTACAAAAAAGACAAGTTGCCTCCATGTGGAAGCAGCTTGAAGTGCATCCAACCAACTAACACATCCAACTGTGTATTATTGGAATGATTGAGAGAAGTTGCCTCATGTGGAAGCAGCTTGAAGTGCATCCAACCAACTAACACATCCAACTGTGTATTATTGGAATGATTGATTGAACATTTTATTACCAGATGCAGAATGTGTACAATACAGTACGGCTCAATACACACAATTGTTAAGGGGATGCAGACCTACTTTCTATAGAACTTCATTCTTAGATGCTTCTATAGAAAGTAGGTAAAACAAATTAAAAAGTTCTCTTTGCCCTATAGGAAAAAAAAGTTTTCTTCGCCCTATTTTTTTATTTATTTTTTTAAACCTACTGTAGCGGGCCTAAACTTAACCAGTTGGAAACCAAGCGTACAGTAATAAAATTAGCAATCAATCAATCAATCAATCAACTCAATAGGCCATGCTCACTTAGAACAGCGCAGCACCCAGCTCTCTCTCAGTCTGACTATCCCCCGCGTTGCAGACAGGAGTGTGTGTGTGTGTGTGTGCGTGTGTGTGTGTGCGTGTGTGTGTGTGTGTGTGTGTGTGTGTGTGTGTGTGTGTGTGTGTGTGTGTGTGTGTGTGTGTGTGTGTGTGTGTGTGTGCTTGGGGTGGGTGGAGACTGAGCCAGCGTCGGACAGTGTGAGAGTGAGGGCTGCAGTCAGAGAGAAGGAAAAAGAAATTGAAAAAAAAAAAAAAATTGTTACACAATGATTCAAGACCCATCAATTACATCATCCAACATTGTTTAAAGGACTAAGACATTCGCTGTGACAGAATCGCTTGATATTTAGTCGTTTAGTCGTTATCAACATATCCATTTGTTAAATTATTGTCCGGCATCTTGTGATCCGGCGGAGTGATGTGATGTGATTCGGTTATGGGCGGGTCCTGGGCCAGCAGCGTGGAATTGTGAAGAATAAACACGTGTAAAATGACTGTTTCAGCCAATCAGAATCGAGAAATTTGCATGCCATTGTATAATCCCAGATAAAGATAAAGATACCACAACTAGTACAACATCGGCACACTATCTAGAATGCCGTGTCCCATTGCGGAGGATTTGATGTGATTAAGTAGGGCTATATATTACATCGCCAGTGCAATGTGCGATGATTGAGTGCTACTTGAGATATTTTGTAAGGGGTCTAGAGTTATACAGTATACAGTAGGAGTGGACGGTATGGTCTAAAATTTATATCACGGTATAATTTGAAGCATAGACGGTAACGGTATATATCACGGTATCATCGTTTTTGATAAAAAAAAATTTTTTATTTTATATATATATATTTTTTTTATAAAATATATATATTATATAATTAGACTTGTACTGGTATTATCTGCGAGACATCGCCACCACGCAACAAGCTCCACTGTCTGTGTGTACTCTAGTAGCCTCCAGCTACGGCCAGAATTCTCCGGAGCTGCACCTGGACCTATACTCGAGTAGCCTCGAGCAGAGCTACGGCCAGGATTCTCCGGCGCTGCACCTGGACCCTATTGTATTGGTATTATAACGTTAGCAAGCCCTCAGCTCGAATACGCATCGAATCAGTGTTATAAGACATTGATATCATGAGCTATCTGTAGCTACTGCATATATAACGTTAATACAACGCCTCAGTGAATTATTTAGTTCAATGGGACATTTCGTTTTGAACGGTGAACTAACTTGTGTTAACGTGAGCTAACAGGTAGCATACACGTCTCTAGTACTAGACTTTGTGGAGCGTTTGTTGATGTCAGGAGCTATCGGTAGCTGGCCGACTAGATACCGTTCGGTTAGACAATGCCCCATCATGTATTAAACTAAAAGTGAATAGTTGACTGGGTCATTTTGTAACGGTAGCTAAGCTAACGTTAGCTCAGGGAGACGCCGACAGCTCCCGTGTCCCGTCCCACTAGACTACTAGACCCGTGTTTACATGCGTGCGGTAGGGGCTGGCACGCCCACTGCGCGAAGCCTCCTAAATAACTTTTTCCAGTTCGCACATATCTATTATCTATGACTAATTCTATCTATTTTTAGGGGCAAATGCCAGTGAAATAGTCGCGCTGTGGTTACATGACGTCATTGCTATTTTAGAGCTGCACTACCGGTTACACGGTATACTCAAAATCCATACCGTAGAGCAAATTCATACCGTTTATACCGTATACCGTTTATACTGTCCACCCCTAGTATACAGTGACTTCCAAATGAGAGTCTTCTAGACCCTGCAGTTCTATGTTCAGTCCCCGTCTCTCCTGCCCCTGTTTCGCTGTCTAGGATTAGCAGTTATATGCATCTCATCTGCCCCAGATGTGTCTCGTTTGTCATTACCCCAGCTGCCGTCAGTTAGTCTTGATTTCCCCATGTGTATTTAAGTTCCTTTCTCTGTGTCAGTTATTGTCGCTCAGTTTTGATTGTCTTTGTGAGTGTACACCCTGCTGGTCCCTGCCTGTTTAGAGAGCTCTCACTTACCTGTAGCATGTAGGGTTTTTGAGTTCACAGTTTTTAGGCTATGCAGCCCGGCTGTGAGCGTGTTCTCCTTTGTTGTTTCCTGCCTGTCCACTACGTGCCTGCCTGTAATCTGCCTGCCTGCCTGCCTGCTCTTATTAAACACCCTGTCTTGGGTTTTGCTAAGGCCATCTGCCTGCCTGTGTCCTGCACTTGGGTCCTCCACACCGACGCCTCACACTGACGCAGGAAGAGCCGATATGGCTTATTGTACCTCTTGAGATTAACTGAGAGGTGATAGGAGGCTGAAATAATAGTGCAATGTACCAAGAGGTGGGTGGGTGGGTGAGTGTGTGTGTGTGTGTGTGTGTGTGTGTGTGTGTGTGTGTGTGTGTGTGTGTGTGTGTGTGTGTGTGTGTGTGTGTGTGTGCTTGTGCGTGGTGTGTGCATGCGTGCGCAAGAGTGAGAGAAAGAGAGAGAGAGAGATACAGACAGAGTGAGTGCGAAAGAAAGAGAGAGATTGAGTTTGAGAGAGAACAGATGTTGCAGGGTAGGTAGTGATGCCTTTCTTTTCCTCTGTGGCCTGGAGCCGTGCAGCAGGGCTGAGACAGTGACCTTCATCAATCCTCTATAATGAATCTGGCAGCACCACTTTTAAAAACTGCTACAGTGTATGTGATTTTCTCATTACGACACCGTGTTTCTGCTTTCAAATCGGCGGCGATGACATAGTGAAGTCAAACGCTTGCAAAAATAAAGAATGAAATCACTACTGCTTTTACTAACTGCAGTCCCAATTATCTGTTTTATGCTCTCGTTTTAGACCATTTGGAGTTTTCAGGCAAAATGTGTCAATTTGGCAACAGTTTCCCTTGGACTGGAAGGTGATACTTTGAAAATAGAAGGGGGGCTAATAAGTGAGCTTGTAGAAAGTAGCTCAGAGGAGCTATACTGTAAATCTTAACTACAGTATCATAGCTCTGACTGAGACATATTTAGAATACATCTACATTAAACCCAATTAGGTATACCTTTTATTAATAATGTTTTTTTTTTAAATAATTTTCTGAGAATTCTATCTTGGAATTTTAGAACTCCATTGATCAACAATGACTAGTAGCCATTGTTACATCATCATTAGAATGTTCAGTTCAAATTATATCACGTATAGCATAGGTGTCAAACTCACGGCCCGCGGGCCAAATGCGGCCCGCCACGTCATTTGATGTGGCCCCCCCAAGAGCTCTAGTTAAAAAAAAAAAAAAAAAAAAAGAAAAATTATATTAATCTTGGGTTAAAAAATAGCGGTGTTAAAATAATTGTGGGTTAATGCGTTAATAATTGATGAAGTAACAAAGGAAAAAAGCCAAAAGCACTTACTCCTCAGACATTCTTTGACAATTTTACAGCCCAAAATACAAAAAAAGATCCAGGCGGAATAGGTAACAAAGGGTTGAAGAAATATTGTCTGAACTGTCAGATGCAAGCTGGCTGTGTGACATAACCGAGCATCTCGCTCAATTGAATAAGCTGTAGGGACGCAAACAAGTCCCACCCAAAACTTGACCAATATAGTTGTGAACTGAGACAACCCTTATTTTGTTATTTTTGAGTACAGTTACAGTTGTGTGTTCATGCAGACACATAATAGCAATTTCATTACGAATTGAAAATGGGGGACCCTGATGTAAACAAGTCGAAAGTCTTTCTCTGGTCTGCATCCCCTTAACAATTGTGTGTATTGAGCTGTACTGTACTGTACCCATTCTGCAATCTGTTAATTAAAGTTAATTAAACTATCTTCCATTAGTTGGATGTATGGCCTCTGCAAGGTTGTGTGCAGCCATTTGTTTTTGTAACATCTGCTACATCTGTCCCACGTGTTCTTTGTAGCTCACAGGTGTTAGTTCTGCCCCTCTTGACTGTGACAAAAAGGTTTTGAACAAACTTAATGTCATAGCTTGTATTTGTATTTGTATTCTTTGTTATTTACTTGAATGGTTTGATCATTGATTGATGGAGTAATATGGGGTTCTGATAAACTAAAATTATTTGTTAAAATAACATAAGCTAACATATATTTTTACATCTATGCAAATGCATATGCAATATGTATAACTTGAATAAGTAATAAATACAGAAACAACATGTTTAACAATATGTAAATGAGTAGCTACATTTATTTTACATTACATTAACATTTATACGGTCTTTGGCCCTTTGAGGGCAACCATAATGCTGATGTGGCCCTCTGTGAAAATGAGTTTGACACCCCTGACGTATAGGCTACCTGAAAGGTTTAATACCTTTAATGATATCAAACTGGTAATATAGGAATTAAAGGAGCTGTAAGTGTTTAATATCTCTACATTCTACTGATATAGAGTGATTGGTCAGTAGCATGGGTCTCCCACTCCCTCCGCTCTGCAGTAAACACATAATACATTTTCTGGTATCCCTTCCCACTTTATCCTTTAGCCAAATTTGCTTACTGCACTGGCAGATTATTTTACTTGTTTCAAACACATATTTGCTTATAACTAAGTTGTATTTCTTATTTTTCTCAGACCATTTTTGCAGTGTGGAGTTCTCTCTCCTGATTGGATAAAGTGGGAATGGGATTCCAGAACATGTATTTTCTGTTTATGTTTACTGCAGAGCGAAAGGACTGGGAGACTCATGTTACTGACCAGACAATCTGGTTGTTGGAATGTAGAGCTATTATTTTAACATGTAGACATTAAATACCACTTGCAACACCTTTAATGTCTGGTTGTACTTAAAACTACTACGCATCCAAGCAATGTGACACTGACACTTTGATACGTAAAGGTTCACAGCAGCCACATTACTCTTTCACAGTCCACGTGTTGGGTCACATGTCTCACAGTGTTATACCCGCGGTGCCATAAAGTCTATTTTCAATGTCTCTACATGTTTCCCATAATTCAGCGACTCCAAACAATGCTAGGCACCAACACCCCGCGCATACTGACATTTTGTTCCCATCAATAATAAATGTCGACTTTGAACGTTGGCAGTATATTCCCACTCAGGCCAGCTCTCTGGAGGGGTCTTGGTGCTGCTGGTTCAGCGGCGCACGCTGAACATGAACCGTGCACTTCGCCAGAGGCACCTCGCAGCATAATGGTAATGCTTTAATTCACAAACACAAAAGTTGTTCTCACAAGCGGCCATGGTGGGGTCTTAGCATCGCTGTAAAGTGCTGGGCCCCGTGGTCACAGAGTGGCACGTGTCGTTTCCTCCTCTCACCCGCAGCCTGGTTGGGAAAACGGGTTCAATTGCTTCGCTAGGGGAGCTAGACCTCAAAGTGGTTTGTTCGTTGGTAGTTTTTTAAGAAGTCACTGTGGATTTTCTCTCCGTCTCTCCTAGAGCCCGACCGATTAACAGACATGTCGGTATCGTACGATATGTTGGCCAATATATATATATTAGGGGTGTAACGGTACACAAAAACCACAGTTCAGTACGTACTTCGGTTTTGAAGTCACGGTTTGGTACGGGTTTTCGGTACAGTGGGGGAAAGTTTGGTTTTCCATGTTCCCCTCAGGGGTGATGTAGTGTGCAGCAACTCATTTTTGTTTAACATTTATTTACCCAGGGTAGGTTCGCTGAGCACAGATGCTCTTTTTCAGGAATGCCCTGCTTCACATTCACACAGTTCCATTCACACCTGGGAGCTGCCCAGTACAACCACAGTCTGACAACATTGGCCACTGAGCAACTCCACTGGAGCAGTTGGGGGTTAAGTGCCTTGCTCAAGGGCACTTCAGCGGCAGATTTTTCCTGCCGGTCCTGGGGATCGAACCGGTGACCTTCCGGTCACAAACCTGCTTCTCTAACCTTTAGGCCTTTAGGCTACAATTGTACTTGTAGGGCTGTCAACTTAAGGGATATTCTATATTGAAATGAATAATCGACTTGTTAAAATTTTTTTTAATTAAATTGTGAAAAAAAAACAGCCCCCGGTGGGCGTGGGCCTGAATGCGCTGCATGGCGGATAGGAGACACGCAACGTCATTGAGCTGAACAACGTGCGAGTTTAATGAACAACAACAACAACCACGACCATCGTTGCAAAGACAGTGGTTTGCACGAGCATCTCAAGCCCCGGTTGGAAATACTTCGGATTTTGATTAACTTGTGGAACCTCGAGACAGTTTTATGCAAGCTATGTAAACTACAGCTGGCCTACCTTCTTTTTTATGCTAACACTATTTTGGGAGTTCTAGCGTCAAGAATGTAAGTAGCCTACTTTGTTTTAGCACTTTATTGTAAATCATCCCTCAGGGTAAAAAGTTATTGAATAGAGAAAAAAGCGTCATACGATTTTGGGAAATAATCTAATTGCGATTTTTCTGACAGATATTGCGATTATAATTTTGTTTTTTGAACAGCCCCACAGAGGTTTATTGTAAAATGCAGCTTGCATCTGGCCTACGCGGTGGGTCTTTTCTGGACACCGAGCCTGAAAATTTTTCTTTTTACCTGGGAATCGATACCTGTACCCAACGGTACCTTTTTTTATGTACTTTACTCTCCCTCTCTGAAGTCTAAACTTCACAACACACAATCTAAAACCCCTTACCTCCCTCTCCCAAACCGATCTTGTATCTCAATGGGACTTCCTGATTAAATAAATCTAAAATCTAAAAATTAAAAATATTAGCAATTTTTTTTTTTTTTTGCGATTTGATAATTGATTGATTGATTGAAAACTTTATTAACAGATTGCAGAATGGGTACAGTACAGTACAGGGATGCAGACCAGAGAAAGACTTTCATCTTGTTTACATCAGGGTCCCCCATTTTCAATAGGGGTGCACCGATATATCGGTCGGGTATCGGTATCGGCCGATAAGTGCCTTGTTGACTGCCATCGGCCTGTCGGCCGATAAGCGAAAATTTGCAGATGGCAGTGGCCGATAAATATCTGTCAATTTGTGTCGCATCAATCTGGTCCACACGTTCAAACTTTGAAAAAAGTTTCAGTCAAGCGACCTGCACAACGCCGCCCCCACACACACACGCTACTGCATCAAAGTTACTTATGATTAACAAAGGCATTCGTTTTGTGGCATTAACGTTATATAGTTACACGTTCAATAACATCAGCATATTTACCCGAGTCGACCATAGCAAGCATTACTCATTCATATCTAGGGATGGGTACCGAATTCGGTTCTTTTGAGGTACCGAACCGAAACACGTTGGTACTACCGAGTATCGATTCAAGTGAAATACCAAAAAAAAAAAAAAAAAAAATGTTTACCTTTTTTCTTTTCATGTCAACGTTCACACGCACAATATATGCTTACCTAGGATTTGACTTGATTCAACAACAAAGCAGTTGGAGCAATGGCAAGCCGAAAACAGTCGAAATTGTAGTTATTTGAAGTTAGGATTTTTTTTTCACGACTGAGGTAGGTAAATTAAATTTCTTGAGACTAAAGTACTGAAAAAAGGTACCGTTGGGTACCGGTATCGATTCACAGGTACCGGTACCGGTATCGGTTCAAATGTGAAAGGTACCCATCCCTACCCATGATATAGTCCTCTCTCTATTACACCACTGACCCACGATCTACAGCACGTGCAAGGAAGGGAGATGATACTAGATTGAAGCACACCGGGATAGGGGGGATAGGGGGGAAAGGGGAAGTGCCCTGGGAAATCAGGCTGGTAATGCCAGCCCACACACAAACACCCACCCACCCACACACACAAATACGCCATCGCTCAAACAATTCCGTCTGTTCAATCACTTTGTCTACTCAACTCCGGTGCTGCTGCTGACGTCAATTAGTGAGCTAGCAGACATAGAAGTCTCTCTCAACACTGTAACAAGCATTATGGGATATGATTTATTTAATGAGCTCCCCTCTTGATGTACATGGATATGGACGGAGTGGATACATGGCATATGCAATGAAGCCGTGGCTTTGATTTAGCATACATGTCATTACTTGTGATGGCTAGCATCAAGCCTCCCGCGCTCGGATTCAGATATACACAGTAGATAATGGACAGGGATATGAAATCGGATGGCAGTGATGGTGTCGCATACAGATATCAAATCAACACATGGATTTCAAGAAATGTCATGTTGGAAGGGGTGGTTTTCCATTGTGGCTCATAACAATTACGGTAACTAGGAGAATGTATGCCTGTCACATAAATTGCACATAAAAATGTCACGTCAGATAAAGGATAGTTGCGGTTTTCGAAGACCAGGTGGGTTGCATACATACAGGCCCACGAATCCCATTACGTTTAAAAGGGCATGACATTATACTTTTATACCAATTAATAGAGCTGAGTGGTATGACCTGATATCCATGTCACGGTATACGATCACATTTACCTCTGTAACGATAAATTAAACGCTCATTTGTTTTTTAAACACCAGCGAACAAATACCACATTCACCAATGCATTGGTGCTCTGTTGACGTGTGTGTTTTCAACATGTGTTTGGCCGTAGCTACATTCCATTGAATTCAAGGGGGACAAAGTAAACAGCCTATATGCGAAATTAGGTCAGTAAGAGATTGTCTGTATACTTCACTTTATCACCCAGCCCTGCCTATTATACATCATAGTTCAGTAATATAATGTTTACTTTAAATTAAAAACAACAATCTTCAACAGGTGTTCATTGTCCCCCATCTTTATGCATGCCCACAATCCAACAACAGCACCTGCTCACAATGATCCATCTTAGACACTGGAATAAATCAATTAGAGTGCAACTGTATAGCTGTTCTCCAACATTCACAAGAGTAACCTTCCATTGCTGCATTAGATAGAGAGAGAGAGAGAGAGAGAGAGAGAGAGAGAGAGAGAGAGAGAGAGAGAGAGAGAGAGAGAGAGAGAGAGAGAGAGAGAGAGGCTCAGTACTCTGCAAAAGGCTGTATCACCATGTCTTCCCAAATCTCTACTTGACCTTAAAGTCTCTCAGTGCAGCCCTCACTTTACTTTATTCAGTGCCACGCGGCCACTGATGACAATAGCTGCGGGTCAGAACTCTGTGTTACCACATCCCCTAATGTGTGGCGCGTGTTTCATTGTCATATGTTTCGCCTTAGTATTGTTGTCAAAGGGGTGACGACTCGCATCCCGAGGCATCGGTGCCACTGGTTGCACAAAACAGAAAAAAGATTGTGGACAGACTTGCTTGTGGATAGACTACCGTCTACCGTACGTGTAAGTCATGAGTGTGTGTGTGTGTGTGATTAAGAGACAGAGAGAGAGAGAGAGAGAGAGAGAGAGAGAGAGAGAGAGAGAGAGAGAGAGAGAGAGAGAGAGAGAGAGAGAGAGAGAGAGAGAGAGAGAGAGAGAGAGAGAGAGAGAGAGAGAGAGAGAGAGAGAGAGAGAGAGAGAGAGAGAGAGAGAGAGAGAGAGAGAGGAGTGTCTAGGATAGGCAAACATAGAGCCTGCACACATGGAAATGATGCATACTGTAACTGTGCTACTGCTACTTAGTCATGTGTCTACTAATGGCCCACAAACATGGTCTTTATAAAGACGCCCTTAAGTCATATATAATGCAAGGCAAGTGCCATGGCGACCCCCTTTGAATCTGTGAATAGCAATTAACACATTATGCACGGTGACCGGTCAGTTTGAGAGGCTTGACAGGCTTCAAGACATCTACATTGAAGCTAAATTGACCTCAATTGACTGCAATGATCAATGAGCCAATGAATCAATGCCTACTTAAATTAGGCTGACCATCATGATGGATTTGATGAGCGTAGTCATTTGTACGTGATTTGCTATACTGGCTAACCAGGCATGCTATAACCTGGGGTAGGACACTATATGAAATTGTTGGAGCTCACTCAAATATAGCATGCAAAAGCCCATGTCCCACATGCATTCGCATTCCATAGTTCTGTCGCCCCGTCTCGGTGCGTTTTAAGGGCATTTAATGGGAATGTATCTTACAAGGTCATGGTTCGTTACAAGTAACATAACCAAATTGCACTTACCGTACACTCCTTGGCAACGGACGCCCTCCACAAACAGCGACAGGAGCCCCAAAACACTGATAATTAGATCCATCCTTTTACGTTAATTTCAACATATCCAGCTCTCAGAGGCAAGAAGTCCTTTCAGCGGCGCGTCGGGTTCGGGAGGCGGTGGAACCCGCGTGCACAGATGGAGCACCGCTGTTGACGGTGTTTATGAATGCAGCGGGCAAATCACTTCCTCGCCCCCGGTGCTCTGTCAAAACAACTCAATGACAAACGAATTCCATTCCGACTGCATGTGCTATAGAATGCGAAGCGATCGCCGCTGAGATGGGGAGTGGGCTACTGTAGTATAGATGAAACCCGGCCTTATTATAATAGACCAGGCTCGCTCGTGGACCCGATAAGGAATAAACAGCGTCTGTCCCGTGACCTCGCCGGTTAGCGATGACCCCCGACTAGGCACCTCACTGAGGGCTCATGCAGATGCGCTCGACCGCAGGCTGCTGGTGGGTCGGATCCCACGGACATAGCGCCTCAATTCCAGATGCTGTCACAGCTCAAACCAAGTCCGTGGGTACTGGCCGTTGACTGTAGGACATCATCAGACGAAGCCAACTCATATCCGCTGTGTCTTCTGTCTCCACGTTCGCCTACTGACTTGACTGAGCACGAATTATTCAAGTCGTTCTTACCCGGCGATGCTGTGTAGGCTTGTGCGTTCACACACAGAGTCACATCACGACTGCATCCTCCCGACGCTACTCATCTCTCCCGGTGGGGATGGCGGGAGTGCAGTACGGCAGAGAAGGGGTAGATGGAGCAGCAGATTAATTCGCCGTTTCTGGGTTTCGTGTGTTTTTGTCTCCGCGTTGTTGCGAGACCTATGTCCATCGAACCCATCGGCGTGGTTACCGTTACCGTTACCGGCTGGCTGTGCTGCTGGCCACGGGACGACTTGTGCATCAGTCACGTCGTTGCGCAATACGTGCTGCTGCTACGGAGACCGAGTGGCACTGCAGCCGGTCTGTGGCGCCTACGTCAAGAGGTGCGTGACTTCCAGCGCTCTCATCTGTATGGAAGGCTTCGCTCAGCGTCAGGAAAGGCATGAGAAGCGCAGCTGCTGGATGCTGAGCGTGTGTGTGCGTGCGTGCGTGTGTGTATGTGCGCGTGCGTGTGTGTGTGTGTGTGTGTGTGTGTGTGTGTGAAAGAGAGGGCGAGAGAGGGGGGCTCATTGGAATTCAAGAGATATAGCCTTGACTGACCACTGCAATCAACACTCAACACATACATCTGGTCATATTTCACCACCCACCCTATAGTCGTTCATCAGACAGTGTGGGGCTGGTATGAATGATGCCTTCAAGCTTTCATTTGGTAACATGCTTTCCCTTGTAAAGCATTTTTTACACCTACTCTAAATCTAAACCACCACCACCACTACTGGCCCACTGTACAGAGTAGACCCTATGGGATTTTGATTATGCACTGGTGATGTGTCGTTCGCGAACGAGCCGGCTCTAAGAGACGATTCTTTGTTGCGAACAAGAAGAGCCGACTCCCGTCGGGGTGCAGACGAGGACTCAGACTTGTTAATTGATAAATACTGTGACATCCTCGGGCACGACGCAAAACACAAGTTGATTTCTTGAACTGATTTTAATGAAGAAGCATCCAAAACGTCATCCAAACCGTAAAATCTGTATGAGTACAAATGCATACAAAAGATACCATTAATATCAAGTCCATTAACAATGGTTGGAAAGTCACTATACATACACCACAATTGTCATCTCCATCAATCAATACCTTATTGGCTGCGTGCCAGTACATGAGAACATCGATGCTTTACTGTAGTGTGTCTTCTGTCAGTTTCTTGGAAGATTGTCTTGATACGTTGGCTTGATGGCTTGTTCTAGTTATTAGAACAGCAGGTAATTTCATTACCACTCAAGTTCATAGTTCCAACGTAAGAGAGAAGGCGGAAACACGTCACCGGATACCAGGGGTGTCAACTCTCATGAGATGTGGTAATTGCACAAACAAAATAGAAAAAACAGTGCGCCACTAATATGTATCTTATATAAAAACAAATAATAAATACATTGAAAAGCAATTGAGTGTATCATTACTATTATGCAAAATAAGCATATAAATTGTAAACATAAATAACTATATTAACCAACTGTTAACCATAGCTGCAGTTACACTCCCACCAATTACACATACCAATAAATGTGGAATGTCTTATTGCACATACTTATAGAATGTGGAATTTCTTATTGTGGATACTTCAAAGAATATGTATCTAGGACCAATTGGATTCAACCAGGTAAGTATCTCCCTTTAGTGCAAAACAAAAACAAAAAACAAAACTCCTATTTTTAGAGTAAATGCAAGCAGAAAATGGGTAAGTGCCAAAACAACTTAATGTTAAATGACTCACTAGTGCTCTAGTCTGCTTCTATTAATGTAATGATCTTGTGTATTGGTCTCTCTAAATACACCGTACTGGTTGTAGCTTTCCCTTTGCTATCGTATGTGGTGTGGCTTACTAGCAGCTTCAACTTTTTGACTCTACAATCTTGTCCTGGGTAGACTTCAGTGACTCTTGCTAGTCGCCATTTGTTGCGTGGTGTCAATTCATCTTGGAGAAGGACGATGTCATCGACTTTGGAGTTCCTTCTGGTTTTACACCACTTCTGTCTCTGTTGTAAGTTGAGAAGATATTCTTTCCTCCATCTTGTCCAAAACTCGTTGGCCAAATACTGAACTCGGCGCCACCTCTTTTGTAGGTACAAATCTTCTTTGATGAATTGACCAGGTGGGGGCAGAATGATTGTAGATTTCATCATTAGAATGTGATTCGGGGTCAAAGGGTCAGGTCCGGATGGGTCATTCAGAAACTCAGCGGAGAGCGGCCTGCTATTTATTATGGATATGACCTCGTACAGGTACGTCCGGAGAGAGGTGCTGTCAAGACTTTGTGAGGACTGGTCCAGTATGGTAGTCAATATGCTTCTTATCGTTCTTATTTGCCTCTCCCATACACCGCCCATGTGGCTTGCCGCTGGAGGATTCATGTGAAACTCACATCCCAGAGCCTTCAGTCTTTCTTCACTCATTCCCTTCATGAGTTCTGTAAATTCTCTTCTTGCGCCAACAAAATTGGTTCCTTGATCGCATCTGAGTTGGCGAACGTTTCCTCTGATCGCAATGAATGATCTGAGTGCATTGATGAATGAATCTGTAGTCATATCGTCAATCACTTCTATGTGAATGGATCTTGAGCATAGACAGGTGAGTATGAGTCCATATCTTTTTAGATCTTTTCTTCCTTCTTTTACGCAGATTGGGCCGAAGCAATCTATTCCGGTGTAGGTGAAAGGTGGAGTTGCTTCCATACGATATTGAGGTAGGTCGCCCATTCTCTGTTCTTCGTGGGGTCGTCTATACATTCGGCACTTGACACATCTGTAGAGGTGCGACGAGACAGCGCTGCTGCATCCCATAATCCACCATCCATTAGCTCTGAGTGCGTTTGCGGTCATTCCACGCGTTTGGTGCTGGATCTTTTCGTGGTAGTGTTTGATGATTAGGGATGAGATGTGGCTTTTCTGTGGAAGTATCGCCGGATGTTTTATGTGTGGGTGTAGCTCCGCTTGGCCTAAACGCCCTCCCACCCTGAGGATCCCGTTTTCGTCCAGGAAGGGGCTTAGCCTTTGTAGCTTACTTCCCTTTGTCTTGACAAGTTCCTGCTTTTGCTTGAGTTATTTTATCTCAGCCAGGAAGACCTCTTCTTGAGCAAGCTTAATGATAGCAAGCTCAGCTTCTTTTCTTTCTTCGATACTCGTATTTTCGTTGGTGCGTTCTTTCAGACCTTTATGTTCTTTGGCCATTCGCTTTAACTAGAGCCATATGAAATCCGTTTTATTTTTTTCCAAATTCCATTTTATTTTTTTCCAAATTCCGTTTTTTCCGTTTTAATATTTCAGAATTCTGTATTTTGCTTTGTACGCTCATTTTACCATCAGAAATAGTGTCTAATAAGTGGGAATGAATAAATGTCCACAATTTAATAAGATATAACAGTCCATTTAATAGGGCTGTCTTAAATACTTTGAAGCTTCGAAGCTTCGTTCGATGGGCATGGGATTCGAATATGAAAATAAAATTTGATTATTAAAAAAAAATAAAAAATTATATATATTTTTGCAAAATCAACTCTGCCTCTCTTTGTTAACTACAACAAGCAATGCTGTTTGTTATTTAAGATGAGGTCGGACTCGGCACCGACAGATTTGTGTTCATTGTGCTGCTTTTATAAAGCCTCAAATGACGGCTTACAATATTTCATGAAAGCAAAGTGTTTTGTTTGTCTAAGATTTTAAAAGGTTTAAACTTTACAGCACTGACAAAGTTGAACAAAGTGCTGTACAAGTCCCACAACATAAAAAAAAAAGTAAAAAAAAAAAAAAAAATTTGTTATTTTATTTTTTTATAGTGGATTCCATTTTTATTGCTCAATTCCGCGATTCCGTCCGCGATTCCGTGATCGCGGATTCCATATGGCTCTAGCTTTAACCTTGCCACTGCCTTTACAGCTCTTGTCCAGTCAGAGAACTTCTTCAGGTTGTCTAGTAAAGATCTCTCTTCCTTTGTCTCAGTGTTACACACGAGAGCCTTGCAAAGTTCTGGGTCATCTTCGTGGACCTCTCCCTTCTTGCATTATCTGAGGAGTGGACCCTTTTGCCAAAGAAACTTTGGTCCGGTGAACCAGTTTGAGGACTTACTGTAAGTTGATCTGCAGTCAAACCTCGAGAAGCGTGATCCGCGGGGTTGTCCTCAGAAGCAACATAGAACCACTGTTCAGGTTTTGTACTTGACTTAATTCTTTCGATGCGGTTGGCTACGAAGGTTTGAAATCTTCTAGCTTCGTTGTTTATGTAGCCAAGAACAACTTGGGAATCCGTCCAGAAGGACTATTTTTTTTGTATTTTATTTTTGTATTATTTTTTAAACAAACACATAAACAAACATGACAACACAAGATAAGATATACAAGCATTAATTAACAGTGCACATCCAATGAAATCACCATTTAGTTAAATGTCTTATACAGGATATACCCCTAATACCTGCTATCTAATACCCTACACACATATGCTCTAGCTCGTACCCCCCCCCCCCTCCCGGACCCCCCCATTGGATAATCCATCCATTATCACTCGCTCCTAACCAGACACTACCATTATATGCTAGCTTTTATTCTCTCCACCACTTCTAACCACATTGTCATTTTGGATTCATTGAGACCCAAAATTCTTGCTGTAGATATTTCTAGATAAATCGCATCGAGATATGTAAGAATCCAGACCTTCCGGCACATTTTTTCCGGTTGAAACCATCGTGATGCTATCAGCTTTTTAGCCACTGTGATACCAGATAAAACCAATCTCTTTAGCTGTGTAGGTACTGCACACTCAAAAACATCATTCAGCAGTAATACAGAGGGGTGTACAGGTATATTCAGAGTTAAGAGATTTGATAATTGCTGGGTCACTTCTTTCCAGAATATCTTAACTGGTGGGCAGTCCCAGTACATGTGCATAAATGTCCCCTTGTCCCCATTTGTACATAAGGAGCATTTGGAGTCTTGTTTAAAGGGGAACTATCTTATAAATGGCCTTTTTGAGTGTTTAGCATTGTTTCCTAGCTATGTGAACTTATATTAATATGATCTATGTCTCAAAATTCTCATATTGGCGCATTCTTCCAATTCTCCTCTCACAATATTCACCCTCACTGAACTGAGTCATTTGAAAATGTGATGATTTGTGATGTCAGAAAGACACCGCTGCATGATAATGGAGAGGTGCAGGATGAGCTGCACACAGTGGCTGGACCTGGACCTGGAGCCCAGGCTCAAAACAGCTCGAGATCTTGAGGTAGAAAAATGCTGTTTTTGAGGACTTGATTAGAAATACAAAACAATAAATAAAAAAATATATATATATTACAGAGGTGTTCCATAGACTCACAGGAATTGTGTAAAAGTGCCCAAATAGTGAAAGAAATAGTAAAATAGTTCCCCTTTAAGACCCATTCTGTTCAGTCTTATAGGAGTCAAGTATGTCCTGTGAATATAGTTAAGATTGATTTGTTGATGGTCCGGGTTCCTTGATGCAAGTCGAACATTTGCCCAGGCTTCTTGCCAATCAAAATCTTTTTCCAGGTCTGGTATATCACTCCTACAGACTGAGTCTAGGTGGAGGGTTTCATACGAGGACGTTAGTAATTGATGATAAAATCTGAAACAAAACCTCTCGATGTCTCTCTTTCATAGAAGAATTTGTGGTATCTGTGGTGTACAATTGGTATCCTTAATGGAACACCGTGAGCCTTCAAACATAACAATAACTGTGCGGATATATGTATATGTATATGTATATAATATGTGGAATCGGTGAGATAATTTTTTTTGTGTATTTCATCATAACTACAAAAACCCTGTTTGTTGAAAACATCTCCTAATGTGTGTATGCCTTGCTTTTCCCATCTAGGGAATCTTATAGGTTGTTTTCCAATCAAGAGTGCATTGTTATTGAATAAGGGAGTATGATTATGCCATTTATGTGGGTTAGAATATTTTTTTTGTGTTTCACGCCATATCTGGATCGCATGAGTAATTATGGGGCCAAATTTCCGATTGCATTGCTTAATTGATAATCTGGTGTATACTATGTCCTTCAGTCTATGTGGAGCTACTATATTTTCTTCAACATTTCTCCAGGATACTGATGCTTGGGGATCAAACCATGTTGTCAGTGGTCTTAAAGTGTACGCCTTAAAATAGTGGAAAAAATCTGGAAATGCCATACCACCGTCTGCTTTGTTTCTCTGTGCGGTGGATCTTTTTATACGTGGTGGTTTGTTATTCCAAATAAATTTGTATGCGGAGGGGTGTAATTTCTTTCCAGTAACCCTCTGGAGGGGGTAACGGTAGCATTGAGCTGAAGAAGTTGATTCTAAGTAGGACGTCCATCTTAACTATTGATACCCGTGCCTGTACTGAGTTTTTAAGTTTTGACCACCTGTCAAGGTCGTATTTTATTTTATTTTGGATTTTTATGTAATTGAGCTTCACCGTTTGGCTTATGGTAGGGAATACTTCAACTCCCAAACATCTAAAGTGTTTAACCATCGGTATCTCTTCTGGGAGGGTTATATATTTTTTTGCAGGGGCGTTAAGTGGAAGGAAAGCGGACTTCGGCCAATTTATGTTAAATCCCGATAAATCGCCAAAGTCCTCAATCAACTTGAGAAGATGAGGCAATGCGGTGTTGGGGTTTTGCATGAACAGTATTACGTCGTCCGCATATAAACTAATTTTATGTTGTGTGCCCTTGATTACGATTGGTTCTATGGATTGGGATTGTCTTATATATTGTGCTAAAGGCTCTAATGATAAATAGAATAGTCCGGGACTAAGAGGGCAACCCTGTCTGATACCGGAAAGATTTCGGAGGTGATTATACCTGTTGTAATCATGGCCGATGGGTCTTTGTATAATACTTTAATCATATCAATGAATCCTTTTCCTAACCCCATCCTTTCTAATACTGCCCATAGATACGACCATTCCAACCTGTCAAAAGCTTTCATTGCATCCAGGGACAGCATCGCCTTAGGTGTGGTGTCGTCCTTGTTAGCATCTAGTACGTGTAGTAATCGTCTTATGTTATCAGTGATCAAGCGGCCTCTTATGAAGCCAGTTTGGTCCGGATGAACTAAAGACGTCATATGCTTTTGAAGTCTGATGGCTAATACCTTAGAGTACAGTTTGATATCGGTTCCGAGGAGGCTTAAGGGTCTATAACTACCGCACTCGGTGGGGTCTTTGTCTTTTTTAAGGAGGACTGTTATGAGTGCAATATTGTCGTTCTTATGGAAGTTCCCCTCCTTGACTGAGTATAAAATCATATTAAGTAATAAGGGTCCAATTATGTCCCAACAAGAGAGGTACATTTCTGGTAGGATTCCTGTAGATCTTGGATTTCGAGCTCATTCCGGAGCATTTCGCTGGTTCGAACGGCAACAACTGCTGCAGCGAGTTCGAGTCTTGGTATTGTTGTAACTTTCGTTGGAGTAACTCTTGCCTTTCCCATTACTAGACAGCAATGGACTTCATCAGACTCGTTGATTGTTCGAAGGTAGGAACATCCGCCGTATCCTGTGACGCTTGCATCTGCAAAGTGGTGAAGTTCGTAGCCTTTGACATTGCCGAAATCTGGAGGTACGTAGCATCTTTGTACGTGTGTCTCGGACAAGTTGGGGAGGTCTCTGAGCCATGACTCCCACTGAGGTCTTAGGGCTTCTGGTAGTTCATCGTCCCAGTCGACTTTGTCTCTGCACATCTGCTGGAGAACTTGCTTCCAGAGGAGGACGAAGGGTGCCACGAACCCCAAGGGGTCATATATGGAGGCTACGGTAGAGAGCATGCCTCGTCTTGTCAGTGGATGGGGCTTTACTTGGACTCTGAAATGGAAGGTGTCGGATGTAACACACCACTCTACTCCAAGAGCTCTTTCCACATGTAGTTCTCCTAAGTCCATGTCTTGTTCCTTAACTACAGCACATTCTTCTTCTGGGATGCTTGCCATGACGTTTTTGTTGTTAGAGACAAACTTGTGCAGTCTCAACCTCCCAGTGCTGCAGAGTTCTCTTGACTCTTGGACAAGTCTTATAGCCTTGTCTTCACGTTCCATGCTTGCCAGACCATCGTCCACGTAGAAATCCCTTTGGATGAAGCGTCTGGTTTCCTTGTTGAACTGGCCTTTTCCATGCGCTGCCAGATGTTTTAGGCCGAAGTTGGCACAGCCTGGGGACGAGGCTGCCCCAAACAGGTGGACCTCCATTCTGTAGACTGATGGTGCTGTATCCATTTTGCCATTCTCCCACCATAAGAAGCGTAGATAATCTTGATCCTCTTTTCTTACTTGAAACTGGTGGAACATTTTCTCGATGTCGCACATGACTGCGACAGAGCCCTTTCGGAAGCGGCACAAGACCCCAACCAGTGCATTTGTTAGGTCGGGACCAGTGAGCAGATGGTCGTTGAGGGAAGTCTCTCGGAAGCAAGCAGAACAGTCAAATACGATGCATATTTTTCCTGGTTTCTGCGGATGATACACCCCGTGATGAGGTATGTACCAGGCCGGGCTGTTGTCTATCTCTTCCTCAGGGACTCTTTCTGCGTCACCACGGGAGATGATATTCTCCATAAAGGTACAGTAGTCCTTGTAATAGTTTCCATCTTTGTTCAGTCTTATTTCGAGACCTTTCAGGTGGTGGATAGCGCTGATCTTGTTGTTAGGTAACTCTGGTCGTTCTTTTTTGAACGGCAAGGGAATCTCAAAGTGACCGTTTTCCTTCTGTGTGATGTTCTCTTTCAGCTTTGATAAGAACTTCAGGTCATCTTGTGAGATGGGATTATCTTCTTTGAACCTTTCTGAGAAGTCGGACTCTAGGGCCTTTAGTATTTCTGTAGGAGTCACTTCTTTCACTTTGAGCCGATTTACATAGTGTACTTCTGTTCGAAGGTTGATTGAAGACTCAACATCCGGTGTCACTTGTTTTACTTCTATATGATGACTCGTTCCGATGGCATCTCCGAAATCAACACAGGGACTTCCACATCCCACGATGCTCCATCCTAGGTCCGTCCGTTGTGCATAGGGCTGGTTCGATTTGCCGGATACAACTTCCCTTGGTAGAAGCGCTTGGGAGCAGTTATACCCGATGAGCAGGCCTACTTCGCAGTCCAACAGAGGTGCTATGTCTTTCTGAAGGTGCTCCAGGTGGGACCAGGACTTTGCTTTTTCTCTCGTTGGAATGTGAGCTCTGTTGACTGGGATGAACTCTCTTGTATAGGCTGGTGGCAGGGATATAGTCTTGCCTGTATTGTAGCCACGTACTTGTAGATCACTCACTTTTAGAGAGTTTACTGTAGAGGTTGCAGTCATCGTGGTGAGTCGTAACTTGATCTGGTCTTTGTTGGCTTTCAACATGTCGGCGACTTCCCTTAGAATGAAGGTCGAGTCGCTCTGGGAGTCCAGCAGCGCTTACACAAGGACTTCTTCTGCTGGGCAGGTCGTTGATGATAGCCAGACTGGGATGATTGCAGAGGTGATCGCGCCAACATTACCAACGATGGCTCTGTGAGTCGTAGCCGCTGTAATGGGTATTTCAGGAGGCGTCGATTTAGTTTCCTCTTTATCTTGGTACTCCCTTTCTCTGACGTGTGTAGGTTTCCTGTATTCCTTGGCTCTGTCCGAGTGCAGTGACGTAGGGTGCCGCTTGTGGCACACGTCGCATTCACTCTTTTTGTTACAATCCTTTTAAAGATGGCCAGATTTAAGGCAACCGAAACACAGCCTGTTCTCTTTAATGAAAGAGGTTTTTTCTTGTTCTCCTTCTTTCATGAACCTTCTGCATTTGAGCAAGGTGTGTCCATCCCTCTTGCAGAAGATACATGTCATGACCGTCTTCTCGTTGGAGCTTGTAGCCAGTACCTTTGCTCCGACGGTCCTATTTCTTCTGTCCTTTGGGTGCTCTGCTTCGCCTTGTTTGATTGAATGCATGGAGGTAATTGGGTGACAGGCGATCCTTACTTCGTAATTCAGGAACGCGATGAACTGGCTGAAAGTTGGGAAATGGCCATTCCGATCTTCCATTTCAACAGACTTTCTACTCCACCTGGCCATCAACCAGTCTGGAAGCTTGGAGATAATCTTCCTATTCTCATAACAGTCGTTCAGGATTTCCAGGGCCTTTATGTGCATCATAGCCGCCTCACAACTGCGGAGAAAATCAATGAAGTTTCTGAGCTTGAGGCTGTCTTTGTGTCCGATCTTGGGCCACTCGTTGAGCTTCTCTCTATAGGACTGTGCGATAGTGAATGGGTTTCCATATCTCTCGTTCAAAAGCGTCCACACTGCAACATAAGCGTTCTCTGTGCCGAGTAGGAAATAGCCATCGATCGCCTTTCTTGCATCTCCGTTTACATACTTGCGGAGATAGTAGATATTTTCATTTTCCTTGATGTTCTTCTGATCTATCAGAGTTTGAAATGATAGTTTCCAGTCATTGTATAGTAATGGATCCCCTTTGAATACTACAGGTTCGGGAATGGGGATTCTGTTTGAACTCAGGTATTGAAAAGCAGGTATTTGGTTGATTGCTCTCCTCTCGCTATCCACTTCGATGCTTAGCTTCTCTTCTTCTTCTTCTGTAGTCGCCACTTGGTTGTACACTTGGATTCTTGCTTGGGCTGCATTTAGACTTTTCATATCCTCCAGGTGCTGTACCCTTAGTTTCCTTTCATCCATGGTTCTTTGGAGGGTTGTATGCTGCGATACCAGTTGAGCTTTGATTGTAGCTTCCTCTTCCTCCAGCTGCATTCTTCTTTTTAACTCATCTTCCTCTTGCTGCCTTCTTCTTTTTAACTCATCTTTCTCTCTCTCCAAGCGACGCTGGACAGCTGCTGCTTCTTGTTCAGCTATCTGTACTTTAGCTTCGTCTTCCAGCCGCTGTATTTCTCGATGTTCTTGGTGTTGCTCTTTTGTTAGCTTGAGAACAGCTTGGCCTGCAGCGACATCGGCAGCAGCATCTTGGCGTCTAGCTGTGGACCCTCTCGAACTTGCGGAGGTCTTCTTCGAGTTAGAGAAGTAAGAGTTGTTGCTTCCTGTGAATAGAGTACTGTTTTCAGGATAGTCATCTTCATCTTCAGGTGTTCCATACAGTCGGCTGGAGGCTCTTTTGAAGATGATCTGAGATGTTTGTGAGCACAGATCGACTCTCCTACGGGTTTCCTGATCTGGCGTGTCAACCTGTCGTAGTTCTTCATATGCGCGCTGGACGTCAGCGGAGAAACCATGGATTTCAGTGATGACTGTTTCGAGTTCCTCAGTTCCTGTCTCAGCTTGCGATAGTATCTCCTTGGCGTTTCTCACATTTTATTTCCATGTCTTGTATATGACTTGGAACTTTCGATGGAGTCCTATCATTTTCTTCTCTTGCATCCCTCTGCCCTTCTCTGTCAGAGTTATGATTCTTCCACTTTTTCTTGTATTCCTTTCAGCAGTGTCGCCGTCTTTACACCTTTCGGGCTGCTCTTGGGAATCTTCTGTGTTTCTAGGTTCCTTTTCAACCTGTTCGATGATCTGTTCCTTTGGAGCTATTGTGTCATCTTCTTGTTCTAGCTCAGTAATCTCTCCTTCACGTGACATGTTGAAGACTATGTGTAAACGTCAAGTTAATATGCAAGACTAATAAGTGTATAAACCTTGTTATTATTACTTGAAGTGTGATTACTTAATTGATTGCTTAGTTATAAATGTAGACTTAATTAACCAAGCTAGTTTACTTTACTTAACTAGGCTGGTTGACTTATTTTATACCATGCTAGTTGACTTTACTTAACTAGGCTGGTTGACTTATTTTATACCAGGCTAGTTGACTTTACTTAACTAGGCTGGTTGACTTATTTTATACCAGGCTAGTTGACTTTACTTAACTAGACTGGTTGACTTATTTTATACCAGGCTAGTTGACTTTACTTAACTAGGCTGGTTGACTTATTTTATACCAGGCTAGTTGACTTTACTTAACTAGGCTGGTTGACTTATTTTATACCAGGCTAGTTTACTTTACTAATGTAGGCTGGATTCCCCTTTACTCTATATGTATCGAATAAAGTTGAACAATGAAATTGCACGTTTAACCTCAAGGCTCTTATTTTCAATACATGCATTAATGGGGATCTAAACTACAGAAGAATACAGTGTTTCAAAACGTTACAAATCAAACACATGGAAAAGAGGCGACACCTTGTAGCTGTGACTCACTCCTATCACCCTTCTAATACATTTACAAAATTACCCTTTGTGGAATCACTTCTTCTTGAGTGTCCAACCTTATGGCTTTTGCAATTATATAACTCTGTGCAACTGTTTGCCTTGTTAGTACATCTACAATATTACCCTTTGTGGATCACTTCTTCTTGAGTGTCCAACCTTATGGCTTTTCTTGCAAATATAACTCTTGATGCAACATTGCCTTTGAGTGGTGATGAAAGCGAGTTGAAACTTTACACGGATGCCGTCATTCCTTGGTGCTGTTGTTGATAAACGTTGTCTTGAACACCGGCGCCATCTTGTGGTTTACACCGTGATCCATCCCACGCGCTGCTTCATGACGAGCGATGAGACGAACACCGGCGGCGCCATCTTGCTTCCAACTTGACTTAACGTGCAGTTAAGATTTTACTGTGACATCCTCGGGCACGACGCAAAACACAAGTTGATTTCTTGAACTGATTTTAATGAAGAAGCATCCAAAACTTCATCCAAACCGTAAAATCTGTATGAGTACAAATGCATACAAAAGATACCATTACTATCAAGTCCATTAACAATGGTTGGAAAGTCACTATACATACACCACAATTGTCATCTCCATCAATCAATACCTTATTGGCTGCGTGCCAGTACATGAGAACATCGATGCTTTACTGTAGTGTGTCTTCTGTCAGTTTCTTGGAAGATTGTCTTGATACGTTGGCTTGATGGCTTGTTCTTTAGTTATTAGAACGGCAGGTAATTTCATTACCACTCAAGTTCATAGTTCCAACGTAAGAGAGAAGGCGGAAACACGTCACCGGATACCAGGGGTGTCAACTCTCGTGAGATGTGGTAATTGCACAAACAAAATAGAAAAAACAGTGCGCCACTAATATGTATCTTATATAAAAACAAATAAGAAATACATTGAAAAGCAATTGAGTGTATCATTACTATTATACAAAATAAGCATATAAATTGTAAACATAAATAACTATATTAACCAACTGTTAACCATAGCTGCAGTTACAAATACAGTTATTTATTTTAAATTTATTTTTGTAATAGGCCCTAATCAATATTGATGGGTAGTGCATTTGTTTGGCTATTGTGTCACAAAGTGAATAAACTCCCTTTGAAATGGTGACCGCTGTGTCATTTATGTTGTGTAGACCTTTTTGTATATTTGAATGTCAGCTCTTTGACTGCCAGAGTGCAGTGGACTCAACCTTGATGACTTGGACTCGGACTCAGACTAGGCCACTAGGGTAATGGGGACTCGCCTCGGACTCGACTCAGGCTCTTCTTTGGTGACTCAGACTCGGACTCGAACACTGGGGACTCGAGACTCGACTTGGACTCGAGATTTAGTGACTCGACTGCAACACTGGTGTTGCCGAATTTCTATCAGCATGTGACCTGTCCCACCAGAGGCGAGAACATATTAGACCATGTATACTCGCAATTTAAGAATGGGTACAAGTCACAGGCTCTTAGTCCATTCGGCAAATCGGACCACGCCGCCATATTTCTTTTGCCAAAGTATAAACAGAGTCTTAAGCGCGCGCCGGTAGTATCGCGAGAGGTTAAGCGTTGGACTGTGACGTCAGAGGAGACACTACAGGCTGCGCTGGAATGCACAGACTGGAATGTGTTTCGTGATAACACAGCCAACCTTAACGAATACACTGAAACGGTGCTTGACTTTGTCTGTACTCTGGTAGAAGAAACAATCCCCTCTACCACAATTAGAATTTACACAAATCAAAAGCCTTGTGTAGATAAATCCGTCCGTGAGGCTCTGAAAGTGCGCACCTCAGCATACAACGCCGGGCTTGTGACAGGCAACATGGATGAACACAAGACGGCAAGATACAACGCCAGGAGAGCAGTAATAGAGGCAAAACGGCGTTAGAGGGACAAAGTTGAACTTCAGTTTGAACAGGCTGACTCTAGAGGCATGTGGCAGGGCCTCAGAACGATGACAGATTACAAAGGCACCTCCCTCAAGCTGAACAGTGACATCTCCTTAGCAAATGATCTCAATACCTTCTATGCGACGTTTGAGGCGGTGAATAACAACACCAGCCTACAAACCACTGCAATGGAGGGGGGGGGCGCTGCTGATGGAGATTCAGTGTTCAGAATAACAGAACATGAGGTGAGGAGGACCTTTAAGAAAGTGAATATCAGGAAGGCAGCAGGACCAGACGACATCCCCGGCCGCGTCCTAAAAGTCTGTGCCGACCAACTGGCCCCGGTATTCACTGACATATTTAACCTGTCCTTAGAACAGGCTGTCAAACCCACCTGTTTGAAGAAGTCCACCATCATCCCTGTACCCAAAAAATCTACGCCCACTTGCCTCAACGACTTCCGCCCTGTAGCTCTCACCTCCATAGCCATGAAGTGCTTTGAGAAGCTAGTGAAGGGCTACATCTGTTCCTCCCTCTCCATCAACCTGGACCCCCTGCTATTTGCATACCGCCCCAACAGGTCCACGGAGGACGCCATAGCCCATGTGCTGCACACAGCAGCATCACATCTGGACAAGAGGCAGAGGAACTATGTGAGAATGCTATTCATCGACTACAGCTCAGCATTCAATACCATAGTCCCCTCCAAACTCATAGCCAAGCTCAGGGATCTGGGCTTGAACTATGACCTCTGCCAGTGGGTCTTGGACTTCCTGACGGGCAGACCCCAGGTGGTGAGAGCAGGCAACTGCACCTCCTCATCCATCACCCTCAACATAGGGGCCCCACAGGGCTGTGTTCTGAGTCCCCTCCTCTACTCCCTGTACACACATGACTGTGTGGCTCAGCGGAACAACAACACAATCATCAAATTTGCTGACGACACAGTAGTGGTGGGCCTGATTTCTGCAAACGACGAGAGGGCCTACCTGGAAGAGGTCAAGGTCCTGGCGGGATGGTGCCAGGAGAACAGACTCTCCCTGAACGTCAGCAAAACAAAGGAGATGATTGTGGACTTTAGGAGGCCGGGGGTCAGGGACTACAGCCCCCTCAGCATCGACGGGGCACCGGTTGAGAGAGTGAACAGTTTTAAGTACCTCGGAGTCCACATTTCCGAGGACTTGACATGGACCACACACATTGACAGTGTTGTGAAGAAGGCACGACAACGCCTCTACTTCCTCAGGCGCCTAAGGAAGTTCCAAGTCAGTCAGAAGATCCTTAAGAACTTCTACTCATGTACAATAGAGAGCATCCTGACTGGCAATATCACCTCCTGGTTTGGGAATAGCACCGCACAAGACCATAGCAGACTACAGAGAGTGGCACGTTCAGCCGAACGCACAATTGGAGGGGGGCTTCCCACCCTCCAGAACATTTACAACAAGCGGTGCAGGGGTAAGGCTAAGATAATCATCAAGGACTCCAGCCACCCAAACAACTGCCTCTTTGAACTGCTGCGGTCAGGCAAGCGATACCGGAGTCTCATGGCGAGCACATAAAGACTCAGAAGAAGCTTCTATCCCCAGGCCATCAGGCTGCTCAACGAACAATAAACACTATGCAGCAACCATCAAATGTACACAGCACACACATCCACATGCGCACACTCACTTTAAACAAACAACACACTGCAGCACCCACTCTCCACACTTTAGATCACCTAAACACACTTTATATTTATTGGTAAAGGATTTGCACTACAACTCGTACACCTTACTGTAAATTGTACCTAAATTGTACCTCATCCCATTTCTGCTTTGCACTATATAGTATTGTATATTAGTACATTGCATAGTATATTGTATATTGTATGGTAACTCAGTTACTTCTATTCTGCATCGAACATTGTACATATGTCTATACTGAACACTGTGACTTCTATTTTTACTTCTATTACATGCTATACTATTTTATTTCATACTTATCTTGTCTAGCACAGTCTCTGGAGCGTAACAGTAAGAAGCATTTTGTATAAAAGTATTCTGTACTTCTGTATGACAACTATTAAAGAAACTTGAAGAAACTAACTGCTCAGCTCTGCTGAGAACTAACAGCGAAAATTGTATTTACAGGGAAAACGAAAGTTCTGCCGCAGCAGCTGGGCATGATAATCCAATGCAGGTAGGGGCGGGACTTTATTTTGACACCATGCAGCCAATCACATGCGAGGAGAAGACTAGGATCATACCATTATGTCTCCAAAGACAGCAAGTGTAGTGGTACAGGTCGCGTCTATGCTTTTACCAAATGGTTCGTGTTTATGCGTTCCCGTTTTGCGCTCTGATTGGCCACGCACGTTTCTGGTCATGTGACATGTGCGCCTAATCGTATGACGCGCCCATTTCGGCCTCGACCAGCAGAAAACTACGTAACGCCTACGATCCACACTCTAACCATAACCAACTTCGAAAGAGTGCCTAAGCTTAACCGGCGAAAGAACTTGCCGTCACACGATATCGCCCTGCTCTAAGACAAACTCTAACCTTAACCAACTTCGAAAGAGCGCCTAAGCTTAACCGTCCAAAGTACTTGCCGTCACACGATTGGGCGCACATGTCACATGACCAGAAACGTCAGTGGCCAATCAGAGCGCAAAACGGGAACGCGGAAACGCGAACCGTTTGGTAAAAGCAATCAGGCGTACAGGTCAGGTACACCACACTCACACACACACACACACACACACACACACACACACACACACACACACACACACACACACACACACACACACACACACACACACACACACACACACACACACACACACACACACACACACATACACAGAGAGAGACGAGGAGCCAGATTTAAATAAAAGAGTCAGGTAAAAGTTAAGAAATGAGCGAACATAGAAAAAGAAGCAGCATCTGGCTGCATTTCAACAATATTGGAGACTGCAAAGCTGAGTGCAGAACTTGCTTAATGAAAATATGCTGTGGTTCTACCAAGTAGGGTGACCAAACGTCCCGATTTGTGCGGGACAGTCCCGCATTTCAGCCCTCTGTCCCGCATGCCGCAAGAGAAGAATATTGTCCTGCATTTCAATAAGTGTCCCACAAACAAAAAAAATATTTTTTTTGTATTATTATTATTATTATTATTATTATTATTATTATTATTATTATTATTATTATTATTATTATTATTATTATTATTATTATTATTATTATTATTATTATTATTATTATTATTATTAATAATTATTGTTTTTGTCCTCTCACTAATCCTCAAAACATGCACTAATGCACGCACCGCAAGTACTACATACATAACGTTATGTAACATAGCCTATAGTCTATCCAGCACAAGCGCATTATATATACCTGGCGCTAGCCAGCTGTTTATTTTGGTCGCTCAAGTTGCGCTGCAATAAACAGCTTGCGCCAGGTACTGTCTATATATGCAAGCTGTTATTGGCTATTGGTTATTGGTTATTGCGGGATGATGTGACTGTATGCAAGGTCTACCCCATACCCTGCGTCTGGCACTGACAAGTCCAAAAGCTTGTCTGTTATTGGCACAACCAATTTAAAATTAGAAATGGTAAAGGATCATGAAATATCAAACGGCCACATACATACTCTAGCTACCAAGCGGGCGAAGACTGGTCTGTTAGAGGAGAGTGTTGCGGTCAGATCCCTGGTCTCAATGAAATCAGCTCAGATGGACAAGTTGAAGCTGCTGTTCCTGCAACATTGCTCCAGACTAACACAGCCCCGTCGAAATATTCAGCACCATGGACAGCTGCCCCAGATCTCTCTCTCTCTCTCTCTCTCTCTCTCTCTCTCTCTCTCTCTCTCTCTCTCTCTCTCTCTCTCTCTCTCTCTCTCTCTCTCTCTCTCTCTCTCTCTCTCTCTCTCTCTCTCTCTCTCTCTCTCTCTCTCTCTATCTATCTCTCTCTCTCTCTCTCACACACACACACACACTGAATAGAGGAGTAGACATCAAAGCAAATATTGGTAACACTTTATATCACAGTGCTCTACAATTTAATTAATTAAGTTTGTACTTGTCTGGGCGGGTGGGATGTTCGGGTGGGGACAAATGTTATTGGATTAGATGTTATTTTATCACACACCACACTACTGACATTTTGGATTAGATGTTATTTTAGATGTTTCTGTTCAAATAAAATCATATGTCCAAACAAATGCTTGCAGTTACATTGTCCAATGACCTATATTTATAACATTTTGGGTGGGGGCGCGAGTGCGGGGATTTTTGGCTGGTGAAAATGCTGAGTGGCTAGTGACTTTGGAAAACCAAAAAGTTAATGTCAAGCCCTGAATACATGTATGCACTCCAGTATCACATTACAAGAGAGATCACAGGGTTCATGTATCTTAACTCTATATAGCCATATAACCTCTAGGAGTCGGTAGGTAATTTAACAGCATGTTGGATTGTGGTATTCTTCTATACAGTGATTATGAGTATAATAAGCCATTAATACACAACACTATTGTGTTTTTAATACATTAAATGCTTATATTTTGATCGAAATGAATACATTATGTAAACATGATTATTGTAGTAGAAAAAGGGGGTAACCACTGCGCTCAGACAGGTGCGTAGTCCAACATTAATTAAGTTGCAAAAAAGGAGGTAGGGACCGCACTCGGAATATCGTTGTTTTTATTTTCAAGTTGTTATAGCGCACAAAACGTTTTCAGCCATCCGGCCTTCATCAGTGTGCAAATGACAAATGTGACAAACACAACTTAAATAGGCTGTACATGACAACAGGTGGGAACAATCGGCAATCAGTCAACAGGCTAGGTTGACGCCATGATTAGTAGCAGGGCTAGATTGACAGGTAGATATCACAATATCACATAAATGCGTATGATGGCTATGTATGAAAACAACAAATTGATACATATTACAATACAATATTTTCAGACCTGTATGGAATAAAAAAGACAGTACATTGGGGGTATCAGGTTGTTAGACCGTTCATTAAACAGTGTACTAGTTTTTTTCTCATACAGTAGATAACTTTGGATAGCACCTAAAGGAATGGAGCTCATATAGTAGATAACTTAGGATAGCACCTAAAAGGAATGGAGCCAAAATGGACTCTTCATTCATCCCAGATGGAATACATAGATTTGAGCCGATGTCGATACAATATACAATATACAATTTACAACTCTGTATGGAACAAAACACAGTACATTGGGGGTGTTACGAAGGATCAGATTAAACCGAGTATATATATTTATTTGTTGATATATATTGAATAGTATTTGTATATCGTTTGATATCCCTTGTATATTCCTTGTACATATACACGGAATATCCCTTTAGCCTACTATAGCCCATAATAGTTCATTCTCCTATTGGACAAAGGACCAGGCGCCAGGGGACCAGCCCCCGGAGTCAAGTTCAAAGTTACCGACAAGACATGTCTGTACTAGCCCCGGCCCTGCCCAGGGATACGGCGACAGAAATGAGAGTGGCACTATTTGTTCACCGTGCATATAAATATGGCGCAAGTGAATACAGAGGCACTTAGTCAGAAACTTAGTAACCAACGTGAAGCCTCACCCACTATACGACGTGCGGTGAAGTATGGCCTGTTTGGCCCCAGAATAGCATTGAGACCGCGTGCGAATTAATAACTGAATTGTCAGAGTTTGGCACTGTACCGTCGCGTGCGACGTATTTCTATTAAGTCAATAATAGTCTATTGTGTATGGTGCATCGTGCGGTTAGAGTTCTAAAGTGACCAGCATCTCCAACGCTTCCTCGTGTTAGCTAGATTCTTATCCAGGCTGGGCCGACCACATGGCACTTTCATCCGAGGAGATCTAGGCGAGGACCGAATGGACATGTACACTGGATTACCTACCCGACGTCTGCATAGCCCTGTGCGTCTGGAATATATATTTGCTTTGGTACTGTGATTTGTGGAGCGGATAATCGCCGACGCCTGTGAGTGTTGGATTTACCCCGAGAGGAGTCAAGGTCGAGTCGGCGCTCAGAGAGCCTGAGGCCGCCTAGCTTTCTTCACTGTGGAGCTACAGCCTACAAGAGAACCAAGCTGTATTCGTCTGCGGATCAAGAGTCTATCGCACTGTCTTCTGTACTCGAAGTCTCCCTAGATATCGTTGACCAGACGTTCTACTACCGACAGCTCTCCTACCCCCCCTGCCGGCTTACAACCGGGAGGACCCCTTCCAGTATATCCCGCTATATCATTAAGTGTACCATAGATATAATTCCCTAAGAGCCAGGTTGTATACTTGCCTCCTGCGTAACCAGAGAATGGACATTCAGTGTTGATTTGCCTACGAATACTCATTTGCCTTACAAGTGCAATCAAATGTAATATAAGTATCATATGTACCTTTTGCTCCATTAAATACTTGATTAATACCTTTGACTAGAACCGATTTCATTGTGGGAAGTGTTCATCATATTCATATATTGTGTACTGTATGGCCAGTAGTTAAAGTACATAAAGCGGTAGTGGTTTAATGATACCATACTTATCAATACAGTCAGGGAATTGTACCCCTCAGTTACAATTGGTCCTTCGAGCCGGAGGGTAACTAGTGTAATATTAATATAGTGGTATTAATATTGAAATGGCCTATGATGAACACTCCACAAAACGGTCCTCCTAAAGTAGATCGCCCGCAGCGTAGACGGCAGCCACCTCAGTACTTAGAGGATTACGCTGCCAGTATACTACCTAGCCTTCTACAGACGGTAAACGCGGTAAAAGTAGAAAGTAAAATTATGTCCGACCCTATCAACCAGGATACCCCGACCACAGAGGCCCTAGTGGGTTCTAATGTAACTGACCAAGCTCACGGTGGGGACCAGGAGGGAACCGACACGACTTTACCCCCCGCCAAGACCGAAGAAGTAGTCCCCGGAGAGCTCCGGGAGGAAGACAACCCTCCAGAGATGCAACTCTGCACGGTACAAGATGAGGAGAGCGCCGCGGAGATAGAGCTCCAGGACTCCCCGCAGGAGAACGCATCTCCAACGAGTACTGCCAGGAGCGGATCACCCCAACCAGCGTCTTCCCCCAGCGAGGCGGACAAGATGCTGGCACAGGCGTTCCTCGCCAGCCTAGCAGCCTCAACAGAGCGCGATCGACTCCAAGCACAGACGCTTAGTGAGCGCGAACATTCTTCCATGGAAAGAGAACGCATTCAAGCGCAGCAACGGAGCGACGAAGATCGTATACGTCTAGAGATTAGACGCCTTCAGACGGAAGAGAATATGGCAAGAGACCGGGCCGACACCCAGCGTGCCGCTGCCGGTGCCCAAAGAGAAGCAGAGCGCGACAGAATACAAGCGCAGCTAATGGAGCAGCTGATCGCCAAGGCAACACCCCCTCCCTCCGCACGGGGTTCCAGGGCCTCGTCAAGACACGGGTCAAGGGCACCCTCCCCTAACCGATCAAGCGACCCTGAACTCGACCACCAGAGAGAGCCTATACCCCCCTCCGAACCCCTTCCCCGACCGGTCCCAGTGAGACCCAGCTACAAGGAAGGAACGGTGTACACCGCGGAGAGGCTAAATAGACGACTACAGGATCTAGATGACCTGACAGAAGAAGAAGAGGGAGAGGAGGAGAGTCAAGCCCGACAGCAGCACAGTACTCCACAGGACCAGGAGGTCCAGTACAGCCCAGGCTCTACCCCCGCGGCTCTGCGCTACAGACCCCCGACTCTATTCACGGGTGAGCATGACGCACGACCAGTCCCGAGGAATAGCACCTGGATACGCGGGCCATGGTACCCTGCCGGTACCAGCCCACCGAGAGGCGTAAGAGGAGACTCGCCTAGGAGGCCTCTCTTCCAACGCTCACCGATGTGCCAGCCATCTACGGCGTCATACATTGGCACACCGACGTTTCCAGACTTCACCCATGAGAACCGAGCACAGTACACGGAGTTACGGATGTGCTTAGAGACAATGATGGTTGACGTAGCTGATGAACGCCACAAGTATGCTATCCTATTGAAGCACCTCAAGGTGCCCCGAGCGCACAACATAGCGCTGGCCTATGCCACCTCTACTACCCCATACACAGCGGCTCTAGCAGCGCTCGACCAAAGATATGGACGCATATGGGATTACGTAATACAAGAGATAAGGCATATTGACCGCCTACCCCCAGCAACAGACAATCGCTCACTAGACGACCTGTCTATCAAAGTACAATCCCTGGTAGGGATGCTGGGGGCGCAACGAGAAAAGGGTATGCACGAACTATACGCAAACTCTAATGTCGAGAGGATTTTAGAGAAGCTGCCGCCCGCCCGACAAGAGCGCTTCAGGCGGCAAAGAGACCACCGTGATCCTAACGGTCCCGAGCCATCCCTCCTAGACCTAGCCGACTTCCTGGCGAGAGAAGTCAGCAGCCTACGATTGGATACGTTTGTGCGGAGCACACCAAGCTCCAGAGAGGGACCTAGGAGAGCAAACGATGGCCGAAGATTGGTGACTGTCATGCACCAATCAGAATCAGTACCGAGCAGCAAGAACCACATTACCCCCTCGATGAAAGAGAAGTGGAAGATGGTGTGCCCGTACTGCGAAAAGGAACACTGGTTGTCACAATGTGACATGTTCAAGAAGATGACCGCTGAAGAAGTGAGTCAATGGATAAAGTCCAACCGACGCTGTTACCGATGTGCGCGCAGTCACATGGCAGCCGATTGCCGCTTAAAGAAGAGGTGTAGTCGGTGTGACGGAGCCCACCTAGATGTCCTACACGACAGTAACAGAAGAAAGCCTGCACCTTCTAGCAGCACAAAGGCAAGTGTTATGTACATTGACCCCGCTAGCAGCGGGGGCGCCCAGGTGCTCTTAAAGGTGGTCCGCGTAACACTGAGTTACCAAGATAAGGTCATGGACACTTACGCCGTCCTTGACGACGGGTCAGAGAAGACCCTTCTCCTCGCGTCCGCTGCGGCCCAGCTGGGGCTGCGGGGGAGCGAAAACCAGATGACGATTCGGACAATAAGAAGAGATCTAAAGACGATAAAGGGCGAGAATGTCTCCTTCACTATCGCAGCAAGCGGGCAGCCAGAGAGACGGTATAGGATTACTAATGCTTTCACCAGCCAAGAAATAGGCCTATCACAGTACACCTACCCCATCGCCAAGCTGATGGATAAATATGTGCACCTGCGCCAACTACCTATCCCGCTCATAGACGGTGCCACCCCGACCCTGCTGATAGGCTCCGACCATGCAGACCTCATAGTCCCGATAGACCGGGTCCACACAGGACCCAGAGGCTGTCCTGCAGCAGTCGAGACCCGCCTAGGATGGACATTACAAGGCCCCCTCGCTAAGTCTCTTAACCGAACAGCAGCCACTAACTGCCTCCACTCCAGAGTGACAGAAGAAGACACCACTCTCCTACAGCACGTCGAGAGGCTATGGACACTAGAGACAATGCCCTTTAAGAACGAAAGGAAAGACATTCGTTCCAAGGAAGACATTTACGCTATAGCCCTCCTCGAGCATGGGACAAAGAGAGTCAACGTCAACGGAGTGATGAGATACGCAACTCCACTCCTGAGGCGAGAGGGTATGCCTACCTTTCACGCCACACAAGAAGCGACGGAGCGGTATCTATTGAACACAGAGCGGCGCCTAGCCAGAGACCCAGCTCAAGAGACTGTGTACCGCGCTGAGATTAACAAGCTAATCACAGCGGGACACATAAAGAAAATTGACATTAAAGAGGCCGATCAGACGACCGAATCATGGTACGTGCCGCACCACAAAGTCCACCACAACGGCAAGGATCGTATTGTGTTCAACTGCAGCTACCAGATCGGATCACAAAATCTGAATAAAGAGCTCTTGCCCGGCCCAACACTCGGCCCCTCTCTACTAGGCGTGTTACTACGTTTCCGCCAGGACCAGGTAGCCATCAGCGGCGACATCAAAGGGATGTTCCTGCAGGTGAGACTAGTGGAGGAGGACAAGCCCCTGCTGCGGTTCCTATGGAGAGAGAGGATCGGGGATGAGCAACCAGCCATCTATCAATGGGAAGTCCTCCCTTTCGGAACCACATGCAGCCCATGCTGTGCTACGTTTGCACTGCAAAAACACGTCGCAGAGGACCCAGCAGCAGAGGAAGAGGTCCGACAAAGTGTAGGAAATAGTTTCTACGTGGACAACTGTTTGCAAAGCGTCTCGACGCCAGAAGAAGCCGAGGCTCTTCTACTCAAGCTCCGCGCCTCCCTGATCAAAGGCGGCTTTGATCTCAGGCAGTGGGCCAGCAGCGACCCGCAAGTATTGCGCAGCCTCTCCCCCGAGGACAAGGCAGCGAGCAGCGAGACCTGGATGGCGACCATCCCAGGAGAAGCCCAAGAAATGACACTAGGACTAGTCTGGCGCTTCAAAACAGACTCGCTCCATTATAGACACAAACCCCTGACCAAGGAGCAGGGAAGGTCGACGGCACTACCGACCACCAGACGGAGTGTATACAGAACACTCGCCAGACAATATGACCCGTTGGGATGTATTCTACCTTACACCACCAGGGCAAAGATGATTGTAAGAGCGTTATGGGACAAGGACCAGGGCTGGGACGACCCCATACCCGAACACCTTGCATCCACATGGAGAGAGTGGGAGACGGAACTCCGCTCACTCCCAGGTGTTAACATACGCCGCAGCTACTTCCCACCCACAGTGAGGCCAGAGACATGCAAGATGGATCTACACGTCTTCAGCGACGCCTCCGAAGTAGCCTACGGTTCGGTGGCTTACTTGCGTGCCCGAGAGGAGGGAGGAGAAATACATACTGCTTTCATCCTGGCTCGCTCAAGAATAGCCCCACGAAAGCAACAATCTATCCCGCGTCTAGAGCTCTGCGCAGCCCTAGCAGGAGCGCAGCTCGCCACGTTAATCCAACGTGAACTCACCATTCCGGTGCAAAGAACAATCTTGTGGTCAGACTCCACGACAGTACTCACATGGATCCGGTCTGATTCGTGCAGATACAAGGTCTTCGTGGGAGTCAGAGTCACAGAGATTCAAGAGTTAACAGAAGTAGCGAGCTGGAGGTATGTGGACACAAAACACAACCCAGCTGACGTCATCACCCGGGGAATGTCCCTGGATGACCTCACCCGTCACAACCTATACAGTGACGGACCAGAGTTTCTCAAGCTCCCGGAAGAAGAGTGGCCTACACCCACCCCACGAGAGGCGAGTAAAGAGGAGGCCGAAAACAAGAAATCTATGTTCTGTGGATTGAACACACTCGTCTCCACAGACCCCGACATAGACGATTGCCTCACCCTAGAGAGCTAAAGACATTTCTGTGGCACCACCCAGAGGTTCAGCCCACTACTGACATTTCAGCAGCTGACTACGAAGAAGCAGAACTTCTTCTACTACAACGAGCCCAGAGAGACTCGTTCCCCGACGAGCTAGACTGTCTACAGGGAGCAAAGCCTGTCCCATCAGACAGCAGACTGCTCCACCTAGCACCCGAGAGCGACGCCCATAGCCTCATCAGAGTGGGTGGTCGTCTGCGGAGAGCCCCAGACTTACCGGATGACGTCAAGTACCCGATAGTCTTGAACAGCCGACACAAGGTCACAGAGCTGATCATAAAGAAATACGACGAGGATGTGCACCACGCAGGGGCAGAGAGAGTCTTCGCGGAGATCAGACGTCGTTATTGGATACTGCAAGGGAGAGAAGCAGTGCGGCGCTTCCAGCGAACCTGTCTAGACTGTCGTAAGTGGCGAGCACAGCCCAGTATACCCCGGATGGCAGACCTACCTCCCTGTCGCCTCCGACTCGGCGACAAGCCCTTTCTCTCCACCGGTATGGACTGTTTCGGCCCGCTGTATATAAAGAAAGGAAGAGGAACCGAGAAGCGGTGGGGTATTGTATTCAAATGCATGACCACCCGAGCGATACATATCGAACTCCTTCCAACCATGAGCACAGACTCATTCCTTATGGCATTCCGAAGATTCACATCACGGAAAGGAAAACCGTCTACATTATTGTCTGATCACGGGACAAACTTCAAAGGCGGAGAAAGAGAGCTGAGAGAGAGCTTCCAAGCTATGGGCCCAGAACTTAAGACCCACCTCGCTCCATCCCAGATTGACTTCCAGTTTAATCCCCCGAACGCACCTCACTTCGGTGGAACTTGGGAACGAGAAGTACGTTCCATAAAGACAGCCCTGTACGCCGTGCTTGGGGCCCAGACCGTGGCGGAAGAAGTCTTAACGACAGTCCTCACGGAGATCGAGGGAGTATTGAACTCAAAGCCCCTCGGTTACGTCTCAAGTGATGTAGCAGATGTCGACCCAGTCACCCCCAACACACTCTTGATGGGGCGGCTGGACCCCGCGCTACCCCAGACAATGTACAGGCCTGAAGAAGCGAACGGCCGAAGAATGTGGAGGTACAGTCAAGTATTGGCTGACAAGTTTTGGAACAGCTTCCTACTCCACTACCTACCGTCTCTACAGACCCGCCAGAAATGGGTAAAAGAGAGAGACAATTTGACAGAAGGAACAGTCGTCATGATTATCGACCAGTCACTACCCCGAGCTATGTGGCCGGCTGGCCGCGTAGGCAAGGTGATCACCGGTGCCGACGGAAAGGTCCGAGCAGCTGAAGTGCTCGTCCAAGGGCGGACCTACACCCGACCCGTGGCGAGGCTAATAGAACTGCCAAGGCTCCCCGATACCATCGATGACGACCATGACCCCATGACTTTGTGAATTGACTGACCCTCACAGCAGACATTGAGTAGTGGACAGTGCGGTTAATCTGTCTCTGCTTAGCTAATTAGGTGGGACTAATTAGGGGGCGGCTGTTACAAAGGATCAGATTAAACCGAGTATATATATTTATTTGTTGATATATATTGAATAGTATTTGTATATCGTTTGATATCCCTTGTATATTCCTTGTACATATACACGGAATATCCCTTTAGCCTACTATAGCCCATAATAGTTCATTCTCCTATTGGACAAAGGACCAGGCGCCAGGGGACCAGCCCCCGGAGTCAAGTTCAAAGTTACCGACAAGACATGTCTGTACTAGCCCCGGCCCTGCCCAGGGATACGGCGACAGAAATGAGAGTGGCACTATTTGTTCACCGTGCATATAAATATGGCGCAAGTGAATACAGAGGCACTTAGTCAGAAACTTAGTAACCAACGTGAAGCCTCACCCACGATACGACGTGCGGTGAAGTATGGCCTGTTTGGCCCCAGAATAGCATTGAGACCGCGTGCGAATTAATAACTGAATTGTCAGAGTTTGGCACTGTACCGTCGAGTGCGACGTATTTCTATTAAGTCAATAATAGTCTATTGTGTATGGTGCATCGTGCGGTTAGAGTTCTAAAGTGACCAGCATCTCCAACGCTTCCTCGTGTTAGCTAGATTCTTATCCAGGCTGGGCCGACCACATGGCGCTTTCATCCGAGGAGATCTAGGCGAGGACCGAATGGACATGTACACTGGATTACCTACCCGACGTCTGCATAGCCCTGTGCGGCTGGAATATATATTTGCTTTGGTACTGTGATTTGTGGAGCGGATAATCGCCGACGCCTGTGAGTGTTGGATTTACCCCGAGAGGAGTCAAGGTCGAGTCGGCGCTCAGAGAGCCTGAGGCCGCCTAGCTTTCTTCACTGTGGAGCTACAGCCTACAAGAGAACCAAGCTGTATTCGTCTGCGGATCAAGAGTCTATCGCACTGTCTTCTGTACTCGAAGTCTCCCTAGATATCGTTGACCAGACGTTCTACTACCGACAGCTCTCCTACCCCCCCTGCCGGCTTACAACCGGGAGGACCCCTTCCAGTATATCCCGCTATATCATTAAGTGTACCATAGATATAATTCCCTAAGAGCCAGGTTGTATACTTGCCTCCTGCGTAACCAGAGAATGGACATTCAGTGTTGATTTGCCTACGAATACTCATTTGCCTTACAAGTGCAATCAAATGTAATATAAGTATCATATGTACCTTTTGCTCCATTAAATACTTGATTAATACCTTTGACTAGAACCGATTTCATTGTGGGAAGTGTTCATCATATTCATATATTGTGTACTGTATGGCCAGTAGTTAAAGTACATAAAGCGGTAGTGGTTTAATGATACCATACTTATCAATACAGTCAGGGAATTGTACCCCTCAGTTACAGGGGGTATCAGGTTGTAAGACCGTTCATTAAACAGTGTACTAGTTTTTGTTTATACAGTAGATAACTTATGATAGCTAAGGGAATGGAGTCAAATTGAACTCTTCATTCATCCCAACTGGATACATAGATTTGAGCCGATGAATCCATATACATTCCCGTTGCAGAAGAAGTTGTTCATGGTTGCCACCCCTTCTATTAAGAAAAATAAAATCATAAAATTAATGACCTCAAGTGCATAGGTCTAGAGATGTTTTTTCTTAATAGAAGGGGTGGCAACCATGAACAACTTCTTCTGCAATGGGAATGTATATGGATTCATCGGCTCAAATCTATGTATCCAGTTGGGATGAATGAAGAGTTCAATTTGACTCCATTCCTATTTAAGTTGTGTTTGTCACATTTGTCATTTGCACACTGATGAAGGCCGGATGGCTGAAAACGTTTTGTGCGCTATAACAACTTGAAAATAAAAACAACGATATTCCGAGTGCGGTCCCTACCTCCTTTTTTGCAACATGATTATTGTATACATATTCATTACTGTCCCGCAATTTCAACAAATGTCCCGCAAAATCGACACGCTGTCCTGCATTTGGATCATATGGATTTGGTCATATAACGACAAGTCAGTAGGAAGGGTACAACTCTATCAGATGAGTAACAATGTTCATCAAAGTGTTAAGACTTGAGTGCTATAGTGTTGAGTGTATGTTAGTATATTAAGAAGAGTGCATGACAGTAAGAAGGTTCATTTATTTAAAAAAAAAGATATATATATATTATTTCAGATATTGATTGAAGAAGTGTGTCTTCAGTCGACGGCGAAAGATTGGTTTGGTTTCGGCTGTCCTAATTGTAGTGGGAAGTTCGTTCCACCATTCTTCACCCCAAGAAGCACACACACACACACACACACACACACACACACACACACACACACACACACACCTACACACACACACACACACACACACACACACACACACACACACACACACACACACACACACACACACACACACACACACACACACACACACACACACACAAAACCATGTCAAGAGAAGAGGATATGCCATTGAAAATGCGTTCACGCAGATAGATTGATTGACGCAATTAGTATGAATAAATTAAAATGTAATATACCCACAAGCACAAATAATGTGGCTTAACAAGACACAATTCCATTGTTCTCCCCAAATCACTTGGCACTCGGTCAGAAGAGTTTACAAATACAACCAAGAGCACACAATAACAAATGGTAACGCAGTAATAATAACAATAATACTATTAATGATTTGATAAAAAACACTTTGAAACTAAAGAATGAAAGATTAATATCAATTCTAAATTTGAAACACCCAAAAATATATAATGGAGGTCTTGCTTGATTCCTTTCACCCGAGAGCTTGACATCCCAGAAGAAACGTTTAATACCATTAATATCCCAGAAATGTTCAACAATCGCAGAACACACTACATGTACTACAGATTGAGTTGACGACGGTGATGTCTTTTCTTAGTTTTTTTGTATTCCTACTTCATACCAGATGGAGTTAAGTATACACTGTGGTCTGCAGTGTGAGGTCTCAGATACAGCTGGTGACTGCAGAGAATATTCAAGGAGGCATTCAAGCGCCCTCTGTCGGAACTCCGTGAAATGAGTGCATAATCGTGCCATCCACTGCATGTCTGTGATTGGAGTATGGCCCTTTTTAAAGCTTACAACAGAGGTGCAAGCTCACGCCGCTGTTATACTCTTATTATTATCAGGGATTCTTTTTCTTTATGAATTCACATCGACAATAGGAATTGAAATCTTGGCATAGCCCTCTGAGTCACAATATATGCATTTCATTAGAGAGGTCAGAACTGGGGGTAAGCCATTTGTGACGCCCCTGGAGCAGGTATGACCTCAGTGTCAAGGTCACGTTGACATAATGTCACAGGGATTGAAACTGTGTGACCCTCAAGGTTAAGGGGGTCGGTCCACCCCAAACACAAGGCCCTGCCCGTCAATTACCTGCAGAGAGGCCGCCAAAATGTTGACCTAATCTAAACGGAGCGATAGAAGCATCAATTCATTTCAGAAGAGTTCATGTTCAAGATAGCCTATTTTAAATCTGAATGATGAATCCAATCCATCAGTTCCTGATTAAGGTTGTGCTCCTTGATAGTAACAGCATCACATAGAGAAGATAAGAAGTGTTACTTATTTTCTTGTGATAATTGTCTTTGTTTGACCTCATGGCCTCTGGAGCAGAGTTTCATAACTCTATCATCTCATGTGTGTGTGTGTGTGTGTGTGTGGGTGTGTGTGTGTGTGTGTGTGTGTGTGTGTGTGTGTGTGTGTGTGTGTGTGTGTGTGTGTGTGTGTGTGCGTGTGTGCGTGTGTGCGTGCGTGCATGTGCGTGCGTGTGTGCGTGTGTGTGTGTGTGTGTGTGTGCGACTCAGCGCGTTATGTGGTTCGCCACTGGGGCGCCCACTTCTATGTGTGTTAACCCCCTTGTGTATTTCTGTGCTGTTGTACTAAATGCACTGCACGCGCGCGTGTCGCGTGTCTGTTGATCGTCGTTAAGCCCCCATCTGTTTGTCGCTGATCATTCTGTTTATCATATGTACCTCGGCGTCACCGATCCAACACGGACCAAAGCGAGAGGCCGCTTGGGGGGCTTACAACTTAACTCCCCATCTGTCTGTTGTCGATATGTCTCCCCTCGGCTTCCCTCCATCCTCCTCTCTTCTTTCCTCCTAATGGACCCTAATGAACCTTTCATATCCCAAGATGTCCGCTTAAGAATGCCACGGGCAAGAGCGATCTGGAGTGGAGAACAACACCATGCACACACACACACGCCATTACGATTATCAACGGAGAGAGCGTCTGCCATTAGAGCAATTCTCACAAGGCCCATAGGTAGGATGTGATGGGCCCTCCTTCCACGATTTCGTCCACAAGCTTGAACGATGTGATTGATTGATTGATTTAATTGATTGATTGATTGATAGAAAACTTTATTAACAGATTGCAGAATGGGTACAATACAGTACAGCTCAATAGGGGATGCAGACCAGAGAAAGACTTTCGTCTTGTTTACATCAGGGTCCCCCATTTTCAATTCATCATAACATATATGACATACACGACATACAGATAGACAGTACTGCTATCTATACATTTATGACATACCAGATTTACAAATACAGTACTGTTTGTGACACAAAAAGAGTCTAAAAAAGAGAGTATATACATTTGACGTAGAAACTGTACATTGGAGGAGGTTGGGTAGGTGGGGTGGGGCGGGGGGTGGGTAGGTGGGGCGGGGGGGGGGACTGTACATTGGAGGTGGTTGGGTGGGTGGGGGGGTGGGTAGGTGGGGTGGGGTTGGGGGGGGGACTGTACATTAGAGGTGGTTGGGTGGGTGGGGGGGTGGGTAGGTGGGGTGGGGTTGGGGGGGGACTGTACATTGGAGGTGGTTGGGTGGGTGGGTGGGGGAAACTGCACATGTGATCTTTTAATACATTGATTTGGTCAGACAGCATCATGAAATGTTGGACATGGTTTGAACAAGGCAGTTTGGCACTTGGAAGACAAGGCCGTCCAGCCGTGTCTGTTCATAGGAGCTTGTCCTTATTTCTGCTAGTCTCTTTGAATTTAGGCAGCGTTACTTGTTAGAAGAGAAGGGGAGAAAATCTTGAAGGGACAGAATATGATAAATAATGAAGCGTGTGTGTGTCTGTGTGTGAGAGCGTGTGTGTGAGCGTGTGAGAGCGTGTGTGTATGTGTATGAGTGATGAATGTGTGTGTGTGTGTGTGTGTGTGTGTGTGTGTGTGCGTGCGTGCGTGGGTGCGTGCATGCGTGCGTGCGTGTGTGTGTGTGTTTGTGTGTGTGTGTGCGTGTATGGGTGCATGAGAGAGGTTGTGTTTGTTGAATTTTAACAGTATTCTGCTCTGTCTATCATTGCATACATGACTAAATCTGGAACAGAGCACTGCACTCCCTCTCCATTCCACTGCCTTTAAAAAACACAGTCATATAATAACCAATGGCCACCTGTGGAAGCTGCTCCCCCGCCTCCCTGGCAGCTCATCAAGCTCACCTCTGTCTTGTGTTGTTCCCTCCACGTTGCTCCGTTTAAATTGTCAACATCACTGTTCAAACGTGGCATTTGAAGCGAATGATTACTTTGAACTTCTGCCTGGCGAACAAGACAAGTCTTTGTTCGGCGGTCTCCGGGGGTGTTTGTGAGACAGACACGACAAAAAGTCCCACACGTCTGACTCAAAGCTTTTTGACGGCGCAGACACGCCACAATTACCTTTCTCCTCGGCAAGACCAGAGGCCACCTGCGGCTTTTCACAGCACATACTTCAACGCATCAAGTGGCTCCAGCTCCCATGGGGCTAAGTATATTTTGACAATTACAGTCATTTTGCACATGGGTTGACTGCCAAGCACAGAATTCTTATGAACTCTGTGCACCCATACACGCACGCACGCACGCACGCACGCACGCACACACACACACACACACACACACACACACACACACACACACACACACACACACACACACACACACACACACACACACACACACACACACACACACACGCACACACGCACACACACACACACACACACACACACACAAAGCACAAGACTCATCCGAGCGTCTCTCTGCATTCTACTTGTAAAAAAACCTTAGGAAATAGGTTGCCTCCACACCGAAAGAGAGCCGAGAGATTTCGAAGAGGATGTGTGTTGCATGTAGCTTATCTGACTCAAAACTGGGAGGGAAATGACAGTGGGTACAAATGCGCCAAAAAAGCATGCTTTGGCAATTCCCTATAGCGTTCTGTTCAAAGGCTCTCAGAGGCTGAGGTCTTTATTAAAAAAAAAAAGTCCCCCCCTTGTGACTTGAATGTAGCCATCTGTTGATACTCCTAAAAAGTTTTTTTTTTAACCATTTATACAAGGACAGAACAGCATGCGTCATTGCCTTTGGTGGCATGTTGAGGGAGGCATCGACATCAACCCCTGTGTGTTCAATCTCATACTGAGAGGCAAAATTGCGACTGAATAAAACCAAAGAGCAGTTATGGTAACATTAGGCATGACGTGTGTTTTTATTGTACAAACGTTCCCTCAGACAACCACCCCTGCCCCCCCCTCCTCCTCCGCGCTCTGACACACTCTGTATTCACGGCAGCAGGAGACCTGTCGGCGGGCATTCACACACATAACCGGAGTGAAAAGAAGCAGATTTCGCAAGGAGGTGCAGTGGTTCATGGCAGATGGTATCAAGATGTTGTCAGTGAGTCCTAACCACGGCCCCTTTGCAATAGTCCCTGGTGAGAGATACGGGAGCCGGTCTTCACGGAGGCTGAATTGTCAATGAATTCAACGACTCGTTGAATTAAGTGGCAAACTCGGAGAGAGCGTTTGCAACGTTTCCCGCACAGTGGAGGGGCTGTAGGACTTGTTTCACACTGGCAGAAAATAGCGGAATATCTTTTCTTTTTATCTTCAACAAACAGATCTGCTATAATTGGTCTCCGCTCGTAAATAATTGACAAAACTCAGTAAACACTATTACATACAATCTGGTTAGAACTTCACTTGCTCTCTCACACATGATACATACTGTAATGTGCATATGCGTCATATAAATCATTATAATGAATAGTAGGAGCTGGCCCCTTTATGGCTGGCTCACTTTGTTTAGCCTGATCGGAGCCTGTCCATTATGACTCAGGTGTGTCTTCCCTAATGACCTATTGAGCTTACGGTATTCCTAAATGATTCAGTCCAGGCAGATTGATCCCGTCCCGGCTGATTTGGCGAAACCGCTGCGATTTTTGCATGGCATGCTGATTCAGCAGCGTGAAGCTAATTTGCCAATTAGTGAAGCCTATCCCCAAGATCACACAGTGGATATAGGGTCTTATCAGACTGATTGATGGAATGGATAGATACACACTAGTTGCTGTTAATGAAATCCTATAGGCTACTGCCACAAAAGATTTTGCTTCAGCCTTTCCATTTACCACGCCCGCTTATAGCAAACGCCTTCATCCATTGCATGTGCAATCACAGTCCTGATTTTTACTTGTGTAATTGTAAAATAAATGTGATTCCAGGGTCGGGTCTCTCTACCCTGTTGGGGTGTCTGAGAGTGTGATTATAGCTGGTGTAAAGTGGATACAGTGAAACCCATGTTAGCCTCTGTGTCCTCGGCTGCGCCGGGGCGGGGGAAATAAATCCGCTGAACAACTATAGTATTTTCATTCTCGGCACACCTTCCACCAGCACAGACCCACAGTGAATTAAATTACTACCTCCCCCTAGGAGTGCAGGTAAAGAGTGGCGGAGTGGAAGTCCTCATTGCCTGCCTTTGTTGAAAAGTAAACTTCTCTTGTTGCTTTACATCAGGAGCAAATTACATACTTTTGTTTGCCCACCACCCCTCTTGAAGACATTAGTGGTTTTTGTTTGAGTGTGTGTTTGGGTGTGTAGGCCTACAAGCTTCCGAATTGATCCACATAATTGGGTGTTTCATAATGTAGAAGGGTGGATTATCCCTATTTGGTGAGGGTGCGATTCTACTGGCACCGGATAGTAGGCACCGGGCAGAGCTAAGTCCAGCCGGGTCCCCAACTGCAGTGTTGAGGTACTAGGCTTAAGGTTAGCAAAGGTGACATATAGGGCCTTAGGATTTACTGACCTAGGACTCGTGTACTGGTCCTTCCCGCCTCTTAAGGGCAATACTCAGTAACCCCTAATCACCCACGCTCCCCTAGTACGCTCCACACCCCCTCACACCCGGTGGAAGTAGTGGTTAGTGTAATTCTCCCCAAAGCAGTACCATACCTTTCTCTGTGGAGAGACCTGAAATTACAACCTACCATGATTGGTGGAATACAGGGTATTAAAAGAAGTTATAGACAGTACGACACCATGAAACCACACGCACACAGCGAATCCAATTATCAGTCCTGTTTACTGAAAAATGGGAAATGAGCAGTCACATAAACATGTTATCACAATTCTAGTCAATGTTAATTAAATGGTGCACGTTCCCTTTAAGGAGGTGCTGCAGCAGCACAATGCGGAACTGATACCAACCACGGTTCAACCCCGCGGGTAACCTGGAACATATACTCGCAACCTGCGTGGGCCCACACCTGTGCTAAGCACGTTACCTATACTAAGCAGGCACATTAAAGTTACTACAAAATTAAAGAAGCAAGAAAAGAATAAAGAAAACCCTGTTGCAGTGCCGGGTCGTAGCTTGGGGACGTTGTGGCCGCAAACACAATGGCCCTTTCACTCCCTTGAGAGCCTGAGCAAATAAAAGGCTGTATTCCAGAGACCAGGGAAAAGCACGGGTTGTCCCCTTAATGAACATGCGTGCCTATCAAAGTTCGCCGCCATGGCGCCTACTAACAATGTCAAGTTCGCGTTAAACAGTCTAGCCTTGGCTGGCTTTAGCACGCATGTATCATGAAGTCGGTGCTTCTCCGGCGATAAAAGGGGTCTCTGTAGACCGTCACCTGGTTCATCCCGGCCGGGATGATGCGGGTAGTCAGTAGGTGGTCTGCTGGTGCCCGAAGCGTCCAGTAGAAGCTTTGGTTGACGCGTCCTCCTTCCACGGTTAGCTTGGTGGCCACGACGAGCTAAGCTAACAGGCTAACTCACAATGACAGTATTACTTAATAGCCGGTGCGGCTAACTTAGCTCACGACCTAGACTTCTAATTCGCAAGGTCTCCGTCGTCCTCTCACGTTGGTCGGTTGACCGTTCTCCTCGCCGGCGCGACGTCTCGATACTATACACTATACACTATACACATTGTACTTAGTCACTAGGCCACTTTATTAGCCATTAGCTGGATGCTCGAGGGAGCTCGCTCTCGCACGCCTGCTCTCGTCGACAGTCGGCGCAGGGAGAAAGCGTGTCCCTTGCTTCTTCGTGTCTTCCGCCGGACGCCGTTCTTCTGACCACCAGTCTGACTGTCCTGCAGCACCCCCTAGTGTTCCCCCCGCCAAGGGAACATTATCGGAAAGTCCTGTGGAATGTCTGTATTGAATAGCGATCTCTTTTCACAGACACATTCATGTGTCTACAATAAGAAAGATATTCATTTGCACTGTAATTATTTCCCATTTGTGCTGCAGACACTATGCGCGATTCTGAGTGAATGGCTGACTGTGAAAATGAATTCTTTCTGAAGCCTTAGGAGCAATAGCATAATGCAATGATGTATGGGTTAAGTGGTGTATGTGAATGAAATATGAATGTGGCTCCATCCAGTAGGACAGTGTTTTCCATATAGATCCATACAGGAACAAAGAAGGGCCACAATCACTTTCAGCCAGAGTTCTGAGCAAACAAGTTAATTATTTATGAACAACGAATATTGCATATTGCTCTCAAAATTGTCTTGTCTGAATCATAAGCCTCCAGATCTCATTTACACAGCCGTGCATTCACCTCCATACAGTCAGAATTTTAATCACTCTTCAATATTAACCTCAGATACAGCAGCAGAAGTGATCAAAGAGTCTTTCTTGTCTCAAAGGCAGTAAGAAATCACTGCATCTCTGGGCAATGCACAACGACTGCAACATGTATCCAACTATCACTACCGTGGCAGGATATCTGATGGTTGGTTCGCATTTATCTTTTTTTTTATCTACTTTTTCTCCCCATTTTCTATTTTTCTCCCTTCCCCAATTTCGTATTGTCCAATTCTACCCTTCCCTGTCTCGAACGTTGTTAGGCCATGCCTCCCACAAGCCGGCTGCAATGTGGACGAAGCCTTGCATCACGTGTCCCCTCCGGTACTCAAGGAGGCAGCCGTTGCATCTTTTCACCAGCACAGCGCGATCTCTCAGCGGCGAGGGTCTGCATGGGAGGGACACGCCGCCCCCATCGCTTCCTGATTCTACTGCGCAGGCACACCAACCGACCTGTAGGAGTCGCTGTTCACAACGTCCGATCCCCACCCACCAGCTTCCCACCCCATAATACTGCCAATTGTATTAGTATGAACGACCAGCCAAGCTGGTATCAACGCCGAGAGCTGGGCTCGAACCCAGCATCTCCTGTGTTGGTGGCGAGCGCCTTGCCCACTGCACCACCTAGCCGCCCATTGGTTCGCATTTATCATAATCTTTTGAAGTTGTGATCAATCCACAGGGCAAGTTTTTATCCCCGACCTAACCATGTTCATGTTTCATGGGAGGCTGACAAACGTGTTTCCCTGGCAGCATCTCCTCATTCTCACCCAACATTGTTTTCTGAAGTGCCCACTTTGAAAAGTAATAGAGAGCCGCAAACACTGCTTGGAATGGCTCCTCTGCAGCGCTTGGACCGTTGTATTTTCTACTGTGGTTCAGCTGTGAGATGTAATAATAGCTATGCAATATGTTCACACAGTTTTCCTTTAAATTGTCTTCTTTTATACTTATTTATTTATTTTGACCACCAGAGCCTGGTTTTCAGTCTCCCCAAAACTTTAGAGATGTTTGTCAAGCACATTAAAAGTCTTATACTTTAAAGTTCACCTGCTATTTTCAGTCCAAAATGTATTTTCTTTTACTAAGTTGGAAGCTAGCCATTTCACTGAAGAAGGACATTGTCCGAAACATGTCTGCTTTTTATTCAGGCTGCCATTAGAAAAACATTGAACCTGTGAGTTCTGTGAGTGCTACCCTGCTTTTTGATATACTTTTACTAAGTTGGAAACGCATATAGCATCAAGGGCCCTGAATGGAAACCGATATATGGAAGCGAAATATTTAATATTATTAATATATTGACTTTGGGTCAGCAAGCAATGATTCATGTCCTGTACATAGTTAGCTTCTCTGGAACTTGCATCAGTCAAACATTGCTGGGAGAATGAAGTGATGACAACAACCGAAATATATGTAGTGCGACAGAATCTGAGGGAATGGTCTCTTTCCAGCGTGTCATGAGAGTTGAGCTATGGGCTTATTGTATGACTGTGATGGATGTGCATCTGGCAAGCTTTTTTACCTGCAGACTATCTGCTGTCTCCAAGCTCTGACACAAGCTCCACAGTAGTCCTTTTCTCTGTCTCACCACACACGCTGTCATAATGAATACACCCTATTACAACAATCACCAACCCATTCTGGCTGTTACAGTTGCCATAGTCTGAATTATGGCAATTCAGTCAGTAATTCTCCTCCTCTTCCGCTATCTGGGACATTACTGTAAGTCTTCCGCTATCTGGGACACTTAAGTCCAGAAAAAAAGTTAAAGAAATGTTTTAATAAAAAATTTATAAATCTAACCCTAACTAACCTTACTGTGCACTTGTCCTAATATACTAACCAACACTATAGCACTCAACACTTTTGATGAACATTGTTACTCAGCTGATAGAGTTGTACCCTTCCTGCTGTCTTGTTGTACAAAACTTGTAAGTTGCTTTGGATAAAAGCGTCAGCTAAATGACAAAATGTAATGTGATGTAAGTCACACCGAAGCCACTGAACCCACAGTCACTCATATTTGTGTGAGCTTACACCCAAATTAGGTTTTAAAGGTGCTGTAAGTGGTATATTTGAGTTCAAATAAGGGTTAAATAGCTCTACAGTCTGATAGCCATCGCTGATATACTGTATAGTGTTTGGTCAGTAACATGGGTCTCCCACTCCCTCAGCTCTGCAGTAAACAGACTTTTTTCCTGTGGTATCCCATTCCACTTTATCCAACCAATCAGGAGAGAGAATCCTAGATATTTTAAATTATTTCAAAAAATCTCGCCAAGCCAGATTTGCTTACTGCACTGGCAGATTATTTGAAAATTTGCTTATTTTTGTGAAACAGTTTTTTTCAGGGTGGTGTTCTTCTTCCTGATTGGATAAAGTGTATTTTGTGTTTACTGCAGAGCGTGGGGAGACCCATGTTACTGAAGAAACACTCAGACAAACATATCCGTCAGTGATGGCTGTCGGAATTATTTTAACATGTAGACCACTTATTTTAACAAATAAATACCACTTACAGCTTTAATTACAATTCAGACATTATAGCAATGCTAAAATATAAAACTGGATTTGTAAGAGCTCACACAAAAATGTTATGGCCCTATGAAGTCAGAGCCCCATTCAACAAAAATCTGTCTGTCAACCAGCGTGATCCCCTGTGGTGGCTTGCTCCAGAAATGTAACATCAGCTTCCCAAGCTCAGTGGGAAGGGAGTTCACCATTCACACATTTGAACAGAAAAATACTGTCCCATATTATGGTAGCCTATTGTGTAGTTAATATAAGATTGGTTCATACATATTTTATTCTCTGTCCCACTGCACCATCAAGAAATGAGTTGCCCTCTTCACCCATGCCCGACCTACTGAGATGTAATTTTCATGATAATTCAGGCTCACAGCGGTGCGCCTGACTAGCTGGTGAATTTATGTTGCTCGCTCCTCCTTGATTTCATAAGCTCCTGAACTGTAAATCTTCTACACAGCTCATTATGAAACGAGATTAATGCTTTGCTGAGACCATCATGCAAATTACTTTTTGAGATAAAGCCAGAGTTGCTTTTCACATCACTTAAGACGTGTGCTGTATGTATGCAAATTCACCTGAAAACCTCAGTGCATCAACACAGAATATCGGGTGGATCAGAGAGAGAGAGAGAGAGAGAGAGAGAGAGAGAGAGAGAGAGAGAGAGAGAGAGAGAGAGAGAGAGAGAGAGAGAGAGAGAGAGAGAGAGAGAGAGAGAGAGAGAGAGAGAGAGAGAGAGAGAGAAAAGAGAGGGTCCAAAGGATGTACTTGTTTTCCATCGTCGTTCATTGAATTTTCCAGCTGTCATTTAATTAGTGGGACAGCCTCCAACGTAGCAGACTTGATTGTACAGTAACTAATAGATAAGAACAGGCACACAAATACAAATGCCATTCAAATAGAGAAGTCGATAATTTGCATGCTCTGTGCTTTTGAAATGCCACAATTTGTATCAACAAAAGCAAACAACTGCTTCCAATATCTTGAAAACAAAAACAACTGACCATATTCACAGGGGCCAGGGTTGGAAAAGGAACCCAACCAGAGCATAACACACAAGCAAAATGGCCACCGTGTGAATGTGGTCAATGTAATGGATGTATTGAAATAAAAGGACCCCCAGTTTACTTAAAACATGTACAATTACGAAAACGTTATTGTCCACAATGGGAAAACTTCCCTTCGGTTTCACCATAAAAGATATAAAAAAAAAACATACATATGAAAATACATACATCAAATATATAAAAGAGGAAATGTAAAATCAAAAAGAGACGTCTCAGCAATACATCTTCATACAAATACAATTTACAATATACAAGTTTACAATGTACACATTTTACACAAGTACAATATACAAGTGTCAGGAGATTAACCTACAACAGCACGTGTAGGACAGAACTTGGGACAAAGGATTTCTTGTAGATATTTCTACTATCCATCTGTAGTCGATAACATCTCCCTGAGGGTCAAAGTTCAAATTCACTCTGCAGTGGGTGAGAAGGGTCATTAATAATTCTGTTAGCTTTACTTTTTGTGAATTATTCATACATGCTACTTAGCTGCCTTTGTGGCTTCCCTATACTTTTGGAGGCCATGTTAATTATTTGTTGCAGCTTGAACCTCTTGATGTTCAGATTACAGGACCACATGATCATGTTCAAAGATCGGCTGCTCTCCACTAGGCTCTTATACACAGTTTCCAGTTTGTAGTGTTTTATCAAGAATCAAGAATCAAGAGGTTTATTTGTCACATACATACCAGGGCATACAGTGAAATGCGGGTGGTCATGCCCGCATTGATTGTGCAAAATACAATAATAAAAATAGGCATACAAAAAAAAAGGTAAGACAAAAGATATGCATGGTAAAAAAAAAAGACATGCTAAGTTCCAAACTGGTTCCTATATACACTACTATACAATATACAATTCACAATTTTACCTCTTAACCCCCTGAGGTCTAAAGTTTCTAGCTCCACCTTCTCAGAATATTCTCTTTTTTTTTGTTACATAATGTAAAATGACAGATTCATACCTTCAAAATAAGCCATCAATTGTCAAATTTGAGACGATAGTTTTCAATCAATGTCCTATCAAACATTCTGGTAAAATCCTAACTACTTTTCAGGATAGGACTTGAACTTGATCCAAGTTCATTCAGCTATCTGATGAGAGAACTACACTCCCAGAATTCAATGTGATCATTGTCACTAGAACCATTTCACACCTGGAGCAAAGGCCCAGTCATTCCTTTGTTATTCCAGTGAATGGACCCAGCAGGAGGCCTAGCCTAGCGACAAGCGGCCACTACATAGTTGGGTATTGAAAAAATGCTCATATCCAAAAGTAGTAGAGAGAGAGAGAGAGAGAGAGAGATAGAGAGAGAGATGGTATTTACAGTACTGTACCATATAAAAAAAAAAGAAGCAAACCAATAACAATTTGTGGTTGTATTTCTCTAGAATGACTAGAAGACCTTCTGGGGTGGACGCCAAGCCTGTTCACACAACAGCAGGAACTTGCTGCACAGCCGCATGAATTTATTTTCATTGATGAGGCTGGATTCAACCTAAGCCAAACAACACACATTCAAATCCAACCCTAACTAACCTTACTGTCATGCACTTGTCCTAATATACTAACCTACACTGTAGCACTCAACACTTTGATGAACATTAGTTACTCAGCTGAGTTGTGCCCTTCCTGATGACTTGTCGTACAGAACTTGTAAGTCGCTTTGGATAAAAGCGTCAGCTAAATGACTAGATGTAAATGTAAATGTGTAAATGTGTAAATGTGTAAATGTGTGTGTGTGTGTGTGTGTGTGTGTGTGTGCGTGCGTGCGCGCGTGTGTGAAAGTAAGACATCATTGACTTAGTAAACTCACTGACAGCACGTGTGGCAGATTTATATCCAGCTTTTAATTTGATCGTTTGTTTGTGTGTTTCTGTGTGTGTGTGTGTCTGTGTCTGTCTGGCTGTGTATGTGTGTGTGTGTATGTGTGTGTGTGTGTCTGTGAAACATGTCTTGTACTCATTTACCTCACTAAATACAGCAATGTGTAACTGTAGATTTCAAGAGAGAGAGAGAGAGAGAGAGAGAGAGAGAGAGAGAGAGAGAGAGAGAGAGAGAGAGAGAGACATTTATAATAATTATATTATTAATTAGTTTTTTTACACACACACACTAATAACATGATCATAACCAAACCAATTTCAAATGTATCATCAAGTACAAAATAGATTTGATCGTAATATTTATGAGAATGCATGTTTTTTCACACTACAGGAGGAGTATGTCACAGTATGATGTCATAATCGAACATTCTAGAACATTTGTGTTCTATATATGCAACAATTCTCTGAGCATTTCCTGGAATTTTTTCAGACTACAACATCAATCCAGACTGGTTTGACCCTGACAGCACGTGTGGCAGATTTCATGTCAATAAAATCCCATTTGAAATGAGAGCGAGAGAGAGAGAGAGAGAGAGAGAGAGAGAGAGAGAGAGAGAGAGAAAGCTCCCGTCTGGTAGAGATTTGGGCTCTACTGAGCCTACCTTTCTAGTTGAAACGTTGCAATTTTTACATCATGCGTAAGCTGTCAACTAGCGAGATGCGTTGTTACAGAGCTGGTTACAGAGCTGGTCCACACTGCTATTATGAAATGACCCGAAATTTATGTAAGCTTGTCAACTAAAGCGGTCCGTGTTTAATAATAATAATAATAATGACTTGGATTTATATAGCGCGACAGCGCGGGTGAGCAAACTCATCACACAGCAGCCAGTGATCATTCATACCTCGTATACACAGACGCACTCTGCCATACAGTAGTTAATGTTAAATAAAGCCCATTTGAATTGAGAGAGAGCGAGAGTGTGTGTGTGTGTGTATGTAAGCTTTTTTTTCTTCTTTATCTGAGAGAATGTCCGCGAATGTCCTCAGACTCCTCACGCAGGAGAGGAGAAACGACTGCAAAAAGTCGAGTCCTGTGGATATTATTGCAACAGATAATTCATATATATTATGTTTAGAATTTGGATGGGGGGGTAGGCTCTGATACCAGTCTCACGCCTCTGCGGGGGTGTAACACCTATCACAGCGCACACACCGCTATTGTGTGTGTGCGCGCGTCCATGTATGTGCGTTTCGTGACGCGATGTAGTTCTTATCGCAAATGGAGATTATTACAATCATACCATCTAGCAAGAATTAAACGTATTTACAAGTCGTATTAGGTTTAGCAAGTTGGGGGACGTATACCTTACATGTCAAAGCACTAGAAATGGCAATTTTTCTATTTTTATCGATTTCTGAAAAGATGTCCTTTTTGAGCATTTAAGAGGGATTCTAATTATTTTGTTGTCCGCCGACGGGTTCAAAGCTCCAGCGTGACCCCTAAGGGTTGTATCTAAACTATACTATACAGTACCTCCTTCCTTTAAAGTGACTTTCTATTTTTTAAAGTGACATTTTGTTTAAAGTGATTGTTTTAGCGGTTGCCGTCTCTGTTCTTGCAGCATGTGACCGTAGGCGCTTGCCTGACCGCAGCAGCTTGAACAGGCTGTTGTTGGGGTGGTGGGGGTTTTTCATTATTCTGCAGGCTCTGGATTTGCACCTCCTGTTATAAGTCCTGCAGGGGTGGTAGTGCAATACCCGTAGTACGCTCTGCTGAGCGCACAACTCTCTGGAGTGCCTTCCTGTCCTGTGCCGTGCTGTTTCCAAACCAGGCAGCAAAGACGGCGGAGGGGTCCTCAAAGATGACTTCAAACTTGAAATGGTAACAACAGATGAGGTACTCAAAAAATTGAGCGCCCTCCAACCTAACAAGGCCACTGGCCATGACAACATCCCCTCCAAATTCCTCAGAGACTCAGCAGCCGCCATCACCCCAGTCATCACACACATAATAAACCTCTCCATAAAATCGGGTCACGTCCCCAAGGACTTCAAAATTGCAAGAGTGACCCCCCTGCACAAAAAGAGCAGCAAATTGGACCCAGGCAACTACCGCCCTGTTTCTATTCTTACCTCCATCTCGAAAGTCATGGAAAATCTACTAATCTACGAATTCAAATCTGGCTTCAGAACATCCCACTCCACTGACACATGCCTTCTCTATTTGAATTATGACATCAAACAAGAGGTGGACGCGGGCAAATACTGCGGCATGGTCATGCTGGACCTACAAAAGGCCTTCGACACTGTCAATCACTCCATTCTGACTGACAAGCTAAAAGAGCTTGTCAATCAGTGAGCTGGATGCAATCCTACCTTGAGGGGAGAGAACAGATGGTGGAGGTAAACGGTACCCTACCCCCCCCCCCTCACAGTGAGCTGTGGTGTTCCACAAGGAAGCATACTAGGACCGCTACTGTTCCTAATTTATGCAAATTACATGTCGTCAGCTTGTGACTGCAACTTGTTCTTGTTCGCGGACGACTCAGCCCTGCTGGTCTCTAAACAAGAACAAGTTACAGGTTGGAAAAACCCTCAGCTCAGAACTCGGCAGAATCTGCACCTGGCTCGCTGATAACAAACTATCATTACACCTGGGTAAAACAGAGTCCATTCTCTTCGGATCAAATAACAAACTCAGCAAGACCGACGGCTTCTTAGTTACAGTGGGTGACAATATTGTCACAAGGAAAGACGAAATTACATACCTAGGTTCCATCCTAGAGGCAAATCTTTCCTGTGACAAAATGGCATCCAATGTAATCAAAAAAGTCAACCAACGAACTAGATTCTTGTACCGGATCTCCTCTCTGGTAAACAAGAATACCCTGAAGACTCTGGCAGGAGCACTCATTCAAGGGTACTACGACTATTGTAACTGAGGGGTACAATTCCCTGACTGTATTACTAGATATGATACTTACTACCACTACCTTTGTACTTAATATTCGGCCACCCAGTACTCGGCATAAATATATTATGATAAACACTCTCACGTAGATGAAACGGATCCAACACAAATGTACGAAGTCGAAGTATGCGTTTATTACTACACAGCAATGGTGTGTAGAGCAAGCACTTAATCACTTAATTACATTTATGAATTGAAATAGTATGCACTTTTATGGCAAAGAGTATTCGTCGGTATATCAATAGAGAATGTCCAATCTCTGATGGCGCAGGTGGTAAATATACGACCTGGAATAGTTAAGGAATAACAGCAATGATACTTTAATGATTATAAGACTGGATACACTAAGGGGGGTAATCCGGTCGCTTGTAAGACAACAGGAGTAGGAGGGGGGGGGGGGGGGTAGAGTCTGGCTGCCTCGTCCGGCCAAGGGTATCCTGGGTGAACCCACAGTAGTGCAGCTCGGTGCGCCAGCGATCCTTGGACCACAGATGAAAGCAGGTGGACTCTCTGTGAGCCGGCTCTCTCCGGTCCACGGGGGAGAGACGTGAAGCGACCTCGTCTTGCAGAGCGTCTCCTCACCTTGCGTCCTCTCCAGGGAGGGGGGGTTCCAACACACGGCAGTGTCGGGGGTCTTTATCCATGGAATAATCACTGTACACAAAGCATAATCCGTGCCTGGGAAGGCGGGCTGTCGTCGGTAGAATAATCCGGTATACAGGTCCACTCGCTCGTCGGCTCTGGGGCTCCTCGGATGCAGTCTCACATGGGGTCGACCATCCTGGATAAGCAGCCAGTTCTCTGCCCGAAACGATGGGGTGCTGGCTACGGTAGTGTTCTCACCGTACGAAGCACTATATATTAACAGACTATTATTAGCTTAATAGACTACGTCCAACTCGACGATATAGTGCCAAATATGACTATTCAAATATTAATATACACGATGTCTCAATACCGATGGTAGGCCGAACTTGGCCTTACTCCCACACGTGGCGTCGCGGGGAGGCTTTACGTCTGTCACTCTATTGGAGGGTAAGAAACTGGACTGAAAAGAAAGTCCTACTTTAGTAGCGCAGTATATATACGCACTATGAACAAATAGTACCGTTAGTGGTGCGGTAGCCAGATTCCTACGCGGAACTAGGACTTGTTCGTACATGTTGAGCGGTACGTTTGAACTGGGTCTGGGGGGTATGGCAGCCTGGCACCAAGGTCTCGACCAATAGTAGAATGGAGACTATTATGGGATGTTCAGTAGGCTAGAATGGATATTCAATGCATATTGTACAAGGAATATACAAGGGATATCAGGGAATATTAGAGAATATACAAATACAATTAAATATATATATATAAATAAATATATATATTCGGTTTAATCTGGCCCTTCACAACAACTATGCTTGCACCTCATAGTACCAAAGTACCTCAAAGGCGCTAAAAACAAGATTACAAACATCACCAAACAAACTGGTCAGACTACTACTTGACCTTACTCCTAGAACCCACCTCACCCCTGCCCACTTTGACTACCTAAGATGGCTTAGAGTAGAAGACAGAGTACAGCAACTTGCAATGGGCCTGGTCTACAAGATACACTACACGACTAAGATACCCATGTACATGTCAAAATACTTCCCAAAGGTCAGTGAATACCACAACCACAACACCAGAGGGAGCTCCACAAATCATGTTAAACCCAGATTCGGCTCAAACAAGGGACTAAACACGTTTCGCAATTATGCCACATCAATGTGGAACACCCTACCCAAAGCTGTAAAGGAATGTGAATCACTACCCACTTTCAAAACCACTCTCAAAGAACACCTACGGGAGACTGCAATTCGAAACTGGCCCCTGTAAATGTCCTAACCAGACCCCCTCCTATGTACAGTAAATGACCTATCCCAAATCCAGGGCGACGTGTGACCAGGGCCGGCCAGGAACAGGCAGTGGACGGAGGAGCCCGGCAGGCGGTCGGTGTGAGGCCTTCCCACGAGCACAGACGGAGCAGGCAAGGATGAAGGCGCCGGTGTCTTCCCTCATGGAGGACCACCAGAAGTGCCGCTTCAGCAGGGACAAGGTACGGTCGACCCCAGAATGACAGGCGAACCGGGAGGTGTGGATCCACCGGAGCACCTGGGACCGGACAAGTCGGGGACAAAAAGCTGGTTAGGTGGGCCGTTACCTGGATAAGGCTGGGTGAGCTGGGCCTCCCTGACGACTGACTGGATCTCCCAGGTGGCGGAAGCCACCAAACAAGAGGAGGGAAGGATGTTGTCTGGGTGAGAGAGAACCCCTTCGGGGACAAACTGCCGGGAGAGGGCGTCTGGTTTAGCGTTCTTGGAACCGGGCATGTAGGTCAAGGTGAAGTTGAACCGACCAAAAAACAGTGCTCAACGGGTCTGGCGGGAGTTCAGGCGCTTGGCCGTCTGGATATAGGCAAGGTTCTTATGGTCCGTTCAGACAAGGAAGGGGATCTCGGAACCATCCAGCCAGTGTCTCCATTCTTCTAAGGCCAGCTTGACCGCCAGGAGCTCCAGGTTCCCGATATCGTAGTTGACCTCGGTCGGGGTCAGGCGGCGAGAGAAGAAAGCGCAGGGGTGTAGTTTCTGGCCGAGAGCAGAGCGCTGAGAGAGGACCTACCCCGGTACTGGAGGCGTCCACCTCCACCACAAACTGGCGGGACGTGTCCGGCTGGACGAGGATGGGCGTGGAGGTGAAGCGCCTAAGCAGCTCGGAGAAGGCGGAGTCCACCTTATCGGACCAGACGAAAGGCACGGAGGGCGAAGTGAGTTGGGTGAGGGGTGCGGCGACCCGGCTGTAGTCCCTGATGAAACATTGATAGAAGTTCGAAAACCCCAGAAAGCGTTGGAGCTGCTTGACGTTGGTGGGCCTGGGCCAGTCCAGTACCGCCTTGATCTTCTCGGGGTCCGCCCGGATCTGGCCGCCCTCGATAATGTAGCCGATGAACCCGATGGAGGAGGCGTGGAACTCGCACTTCTCCGCCTTAACAAACAACTTGTTCTCCAGCAGGCGTTGGAGAACCCGGCGGACATGCTGGACGTGCTCTTCCATAGAGCGGGAAAAAAATCAGAATGTCATCCAAATACACAAAAACAGAGCGGTTCAGGACATCATGGAGAACGTCATTGACAAGGGCCTGGAAGACAGCAGGGGCGTTGGTCAACCCAAAGGGCATTACCTTGTACTCGAAGTGACCGAGCGGCGTCTTAACGGCTGTCTTCCATTCGTCCCCCTCCCGGATACGGACGAGGTGATAGGCATTCCTGAGGTCCAGCTTTGTAAAAATGGTGGCACCTTGCAGGGGTTCAAAAGCAGAGTTAATCAACAGAAGAGGGTACTTGTTCTTGACCGTGATGTTGTTGAGGCCACGATAGTCAATACAGGGGCAAAGAGAACCATCCTTCTTAGAGACAAAAAAGAAACCAGCGCCGACAGGAGAGGAGGAGGGGGTGATAATGCCTGAGGCATTATGGACATATGGACACATATTCGTGGACATATTTCTCCATGGACACGAGAGGTTGAACAGGCGACTAGCGGGGAGCGGGCCCCCGGGAGTAGGTCAATGGCACAGTCGTACAGAGGATGGGGTGGCAGGGAGAGAGCATGCTGTTTGCTAAAAACAGCCTCTAGATCATGATATATTGGAGGGATAGTGGAAAGGTCAATGGGTTCCTTGGGAACGTGGGAATCAGCTACCTCCAGTGGTGCCCAAGCAGACCGCAGGCAGGTGGCGTGGCAGTGGGCGCTCCAGCTAACGACCGAGCCAGTAGGCCAGTTTATTACTGGGTTGTGTAATTTCAATGAGGCGTCAATGAGGTTTTCGTCAGCGCCTGAATCGACCAGTGCAGACAGGGGAAGTGACTGGCCATTCCAACACAGGGTGGCACTGAATTGCATATTGGAACCGGAGCTGGGAACATAATTGAGGCTCGAACATGCACCCAGCATTACTGTCGAGCTCCGCCGTTTGGGCGAAGCGGACACGAATCGCGGAAGTGACCGAGCTGGCCGCAATAAATACATGCCCCAGTCCTGAGCCTGTGGAGGCGTTTGTCGGGGTGAAGGCGGGACCGCTCAAGTTACATTGGCTCAGGGGAGTGGTGCTCGGCGCGAGCAGCGCACCTGGGGGGAGAAGAGCGAGATGATTTGAACAACAAGGAGCGGGTGCCGCTCGTCCTTTCACGGCGGCGTTCACGAAGACGTATGTCTAGGTCTCTGGCTAACTCAATTAGCTCATCCAGGGAGTTCGGTTTCTCTTTGGACGCCATTTTGTCTTTAAGGACGTCGCTGAGGCCTTGACGGAATGCCTCTTTTAATGCCTCTTTTATCCGCAGGGTTGATATCTGGACCGCTGATAAGCTGACGACTCTCAGCTGGGCTGATAATTGCCAGATCACAGCGTGGGGAAGATGGCGTCGGAAGGTGCCCATATAAGGGCGTGGACGCAGGAAGAGAGATGGAGGCTCTTGCCATGATTGTGACAATAATGATAACCAATGGAAAGACACACACACACACACACACACACACCAACGTTCTTCCGCGCAACTTTTCCCATACAGAAAAAAAATAAAAAACAATGCAAAATACTTTTGCTGATCTGGACTAAGCTCCTCTCCAGTTGAGCTGCGGTGTTTAAATCCAAAATATTGATAAATATTGTTGTGTAATATGGCATCTCTTCTTTAGACAGAGCCTTCTTTCTCTGCCTCACATGAAGTTAAATCTACGACTAGAAGTAAAGTGAAGTGAAACTATACACCGGTGGGGGCAATTAATTTACTCAAGTGGATTCCTGAACACAGAATGACACCATTATCACTGACTGACTACCGCGGCAAGCCTAGGTGGAACTAAGTATAACTTAATAAAAAATAATTATATTTAAAAATAATTATTATAATAATTGGCATAAAAAGGGCACTTTTTTATGAGGGCTCGAGCACCCCTTGGGCTCTATGTGTGCACGTGCATGAGTTGACACATGATTCAAATATAGACTCTTGCTCTCTCTCTCTCTCTCTCTCTCTCTCTCTCTCTCTCTCTCTCTCTCTCTCTCTCTCTCTCTCTCTCTCTCTCTCTCTCTCTCTCTCTCTCAGTATCGCCTTTCTGCAGTTAGGCAAACCAGGTAGGCAACCTCTTAACAGGTGGGGTACCGTGCACGGGCCGACGTTCCCATGCACGGAAAGCAAGCAAATAACGGCACTTTTCGAGTGTCTAGCGGCTCGGGGCTGCTTCGAAAGATCGATTTGTTGCCGTTCGAACGCCACCTCACTCGACAAAATTCGTGCCTTGGTTCTCGAGTTACATAACGATATACAGGCAAGCATCTTTTTACACGCTAAAAGTGATTTACCTTTTTTGCATTAGTAACTCAGAATGTTATCTTTCAAAAGAGACCAGGCTCATGCATGTGCTATAAGTATAACGTATAAAGCTAAGCTTTGCAAAAAAAGTATGCAGTCCTCAAGTTGTAGGTTGTAGCCAACCAGCTCACCACCCACATGTCACAGAATAACATCTGTGACAAATTCCAATCTGGCTTCCGCAAACTCCACTCCACTGAATCTGCCCTTCTCAGAGTATCCAATGATCTCCTGATGTCTGCTGACTCTGGTGAATGCTCTGTTCTGGTCCTGTTAGACCTGAGCGCAGCGTTTGACACGGTCAACCACAACATCCTTTTGGACAGGCTCAGGGAGTGGGTGGGCATCTCTGAGAGCGCTCTAAACTGGTTTGCCTCTTATCTGAGGGAGAGAACGTTCTCGGTGGCTGTGGGTCCTTTTAAATCTGACCCCACCCCTCTCTCATGTGGGGTACCACAGGGATCGGTGCTAGGACCACTCCTCTTTGCCATTTATATGCTTCCCCTAGGCCTCCTCATCAATAAATTCACCGGCATTAAATATCACTGCTACGCAGACGACATACAACTACTCTGCTCTTTTAAACCCGACAACTTGGAGAAACTCAGCCTTCTCCAGGAGTGCCTGCTCGGCATTGAGAGCTGGATGGGAAGTAACTTCCTCCAGTTAAATGCAAATAAAACGGAGGTGCTGATCGTAGCAGCTGAAAAGACTGCAGCTAGAGTGGCCACTCACTTGGGGTCCCTTAAAGACAACATACGTCCCCACCTGAGAAACCTGGGTGTTGTCTTTGACCAGGCCATGAACCTAGACAAACATGTCAAAACACTCACACGCACCTGCTTCTTTCACCTCAGAAACATTGCAAAACTGCGCACCATCATATCTCACTCTGAACTAGAACTATCCGTGCATGCTTTTATTTCCTCCAGGCTTGACTACTGCAACTCACTTTTCACCTGTCTCACTAAATCATCCACAGATAAACTACAAATGGTCCAAAATGCTGCAGCCAGGCTACTCACAAGGTCAAAACAATCATGTCACATCACTCCCATTTTGGTATCCCTGCACTGGCTCCCGGTACACTATAGAATTCACTTCAAAGTCCTCACTTTCACTTTCAGAGCACTTCACGGTCAGGCCCCTATCTACATCACGGAACTCATCCATCCCTACACCAACACCCGCTCACTCAGATCTGCCGATCAGCACCTCCTAGTGATCCCCAGGACCAGGCTAAAAACAAGGGGTGATCGAGCCTTCGAGGTGACAGCACCAAGGCTCTGGAACGCTCTCCCCCTGGACCTGCGAACTGCCCCCTCTGAGAACTCTTTTAAAAAACAACTAAAAACACATTTGTTCAGGCAGGCTTTTGATCATACATAGGCGCCTTTTCTTGTCCTCACTGTTCTATAGTGTTGTTTTAATTAGTGACTCATGATTTTATCCAAATTCTTTTATTCTACTTTTTCTATCTGGTTTCACTGTTTTTAACTGCTGTTTGTCTGTTGTCATTTATTTCTGATTTTGTTTTATTGTGTTTTTATATTAAGCTGTAGTGTAAAGCACCATGTGCATTCGTGCTGTGAAGGGTGCTATATAAATAAAGGTCATTCATTCATTCATTCATTCATTCATTAATAATAATAATAACTTTATTTGTATAGCACTTTTCATACAGAGGTTGCAGTTCAAAGTGCTTCACAACAGTAAAAAATACAGGCATAAGCGAGCATAAAAAGATAGACAGGTAGAATCAGATAGACAGGTACAATCACAGTGTTTCACATTAGGATCTAGCATCCCAATAGGCTCTCCGCTTACAGTTTTCAGTAACACAAATCAGTTTAAAAATAGTAAAAAAATTATAAAATAGAACGGACATAAAAAATACAGGCATGAGCGAGCATAGCAAGATATGGCAAATCACAGTGTTTCACATTAGGATCTAGCATCCTAATAGGCTCTCTATTCAGTAATACTCCTGTAATTCATGAACAAATAATCACAGTGTTTCACATTTGGATCTAGCAAATAATAAGAATAGTTTAAAATGATTCAGTTTAAAAATAGTCATCAGTAAGAAGTAAAAAGTGCAATAACCGACACATGAATTTGATAGGCAGTGTATAAGAGTAGGCAGGGTAAGAATAGTGCAGGTAAATACAAGTTGTGTCAGGATATCCCTGATGTTTCCTCTTGCCACTAGGTGGTAGCAGATATCTATCAGTGAAATGCCTGAGCAAAGAGTTTTAAGCTGTCTTTTAAAGATGTCTAGCGAGTTGGCTTCCCTGATGTTTTGGGGTAGTTTGTTCCATAGTTTTGGGGCATAGTTGATAAAGGCTGCATTACCGATCCTCTTTTGACTGCTTCTGGGAGCCTCTAGTAGTCCAGCAGCTGATGATCGCAGTGTTCTTGCTGGTGTGTAATTTATTAGAGTGTTGGCGATGTAGCTAGGTCCCTGTCCATTTAGAGCTTTGTATGTAAGGAGAAGGACCTTAAAGTCAATTCTAAATGTTACAGGAAGCCAGTGTAAAGCGGCTAAGACTGGACTAATGTGCTCTCTCCTTTTGGTTCTAGTTAGCAGTCGGGCTGCAGAGTTTTGGATTAGCTGAAGCCTCTGTGGTTTTCTTAGGGAGACCTGTGAAAAGTGCATTACAGTAGTCTAACCGGCTAGATATGAATGCATGAATTAGCTTCTCAGCATCGTTCTGATTAATAAATGGTCGTACTTTTGCTATATTTCTGAGATGGAAGAACGATGTTTTCGTCACTTTGCTAATATGAGAATTGAAGTTCAGTTCTGAATCTATGATAACCCCAAGACTAGTGATCCAAGGGGTTAGTCCCCCCAGGTTCTTTATTAATGTTTCTTTTTTAGTTTTGGAGCCGATAATTAGAATTTCTGTTTTGTTCTCGTTTAGTTTTAGGAAGTTCTTACTCATCCATTTATTTATTGCCAGTAAGCAGTCTGTAATGGAGCTAATCGCTGTATCATTTGGTTCAGCAGATATGTACAGTTGTGTATCATCCGCATAGCTATGGAAATCTACATTATGTTCTCTGATGATATCACCCAGCGGTAACATGTAAAGGGAGAAGAGTAAAGGACCTAAGCAACTCCCTTGTGCAACTCCATAGTTGTTGTCGTATATATCAGACATGTGATCTCCTAGTTTAACATAGAATTTCCTCCCTCTGATGTATGTTTTAAACCAGCCCAGCACATGTTCTGAGAAACCGACATGGTTTTCAAGACGATCGATTAGAATATCGTGATCGATTGTATCAAATGAAATTCATTCATTCAAGTTCAAGTAAAAGAATTCCCACGACTTCAGGTTTGCGACGTTCTGGTGAGCAGCCACATGAAAGAGCTCCCGGTCAATGAATATCAAAAAAGGAAGTAAAACAATTCAAAACTAAATAAAAAGTGACAATTCAAGGATACAAGAGAAAAGGAAGGATGAACACGAGAAAAAGCGAGAGAAAAGCAACCCCAGAAGAAATACAAGCAATGACGCAGGAGGTAATTCAGGCTAGCATGACGCAGTGGGCAGCGGAGCTACAGGCTAGCATATGGATTAAAATACAAGCTAGCATAGAGATTAACATACAAGCTAGCGCGTTAGCTAACCAAGCTAACACGCAGAACATTCGGAGCGACATCACCAGACTCAGGGAAGAATTAAAGAAGGGTCGGGACGAGCTCAGAGAATAAATGAACCCGACAAAGAAAATGTGACAAAGGGACAGATACAACACAAGGAGATGGCGCAGCAAGTAATACAAGCTAGCATGGCGGTGGACCGCAGCGAGGCCTGGCTGGAGACGGAGCTACAAGCTGACATGGAAGTTGACACGATGAATGTGCAAGTTAGCATTCGGATCGGGCTGGGAGCGGTGCGGAATGCTAACGATTCTAACATGCAAACCAACACGCAGACTGGACTCGATGCAATGCGGAGTGTTCGGAGGAGCATGGAGGCTATTTCAAAAGAAATAAAACAAACAACCCCCAAAAGAAGGACAAAGAGACGCTGGATACGAACACGGAGGCCACACACACCAACCAGGATTCGAGCACCGAGAGCAACCGGACCAGCCAGGACTCGAATAACGAGGTCTCACACACCAAGCAGGACTCGAGCACTGAGGTCATACACACGTCACCGACCAAGATTCAATAACACATTAGTTGGGGAAATTGGGACTTGATTCGGGACATATAATATAAATAACACATACTAGACTGAACTGTAGACACTAACACACATGACTCACAACTAAGACGACGGGGAACATGGGGGAAAACATTCGGAGACCTGACCGGGAGCTCTGGAACTGTACTATCATATGAAAGATAAAAATTCAAGGAAAATGTTGGACGTTAATAGGGACATTGGAGAATCCCCATTGACCTATGCGTGTTTATTTATGGGTAAGTTCGAGGAGGACTTCATTTACAACAATGTGTTATATGGACCCCATATCAAATATTTTGTTCGATTTATCGATGATGTTTTCATGGTCTGGTCAGGAAACGAAATAGAGCTGTCATCCTTTTTGTCATATTTGAACTCTTGTGTAGAATCCATCACTTTTAGTATGGAAAAGAGCCGAGAATCCATTCACTTCCTAGATGTTAAACTAACTAAAATTAATAACCTAATTGCCACAACTATCTACAGAAAACCAACGGATAAAAACAATCTCCTACAGTTTTCTAGTCACCACCCAGTGCCTTTAAAGAAAAGCTTGCCTGTAAGTCAACTATACAGACTCAAACGTATCTGTAGCTCCCAGGAGGAGTTCCACTCCGAAAGTGAAAATATGTTGGGACGTTTTGATGAAAAGGGCTACCCAAAGCAGTGTCTTAACTCTGCCATGGCCACAGTAAACCAAATCGAAAGAAAAGAACTATTCCGAAAGAAAGAAAGAAACAGAACACCAGGCACCATTAATTATGTCCTTACTTATGATCCATTTAGTTACGTTATCAAGTCCACAGTCATGAAACACTGGCATATTCTATCATCGGATAGAACGTTAAATGATCGCTTCCAACACCCTCCACGTTTTACACATAAAAGAGCTACAAACCTGAAGGACCGCCTTGTCAGAGCGGACTCTTATTCAAAGCCAGAACCTTTTATTCATGGAGCTTCCCATGTAGATCATGCACATCTTGCAGCCACATGATCAAAACAAACACATTTCACGACTCCCACACCGGGAAGGATTACAAGATCAGATCGCTAATAACATGTAATTCCACACACATAATTTATCTATTATTCTGCCCATGTAAAAAATACTATATTGGACAGACATCCCGCAAATTAAAAATCAGATTGAACGAACACAGAAGCAATATAAAGCGGACTGACATTAATTCCCCTGTGGCACGACATTTTAACGAAATGGATCATAAAATTAATGACCTCAAGTGCATAGGTCTAGAGATGGTTTTTCTTAATAGAAGAGGTGGCAACCATGAACAACTGCTTTTGCAACGAGAATGTGTATGGATTCATCGGCTCAAATCTATGTATCCAGTTGGGATGAATGAAAAGTTCAATTTGACTCCATTCCTCTAGCTATCATAAGTTATCTACTGTATAAACAAAAAACTAGTACACTGATTAATGAACGGTCTTACAACCTGATACCCCCAATGTACTGTTTTTTATTCCATACAGAGTTGTAAATTAAATTATATATTGTATTGACATCGGCTCAAATCGATGTATTCCATCTGGGATGAATGAAGAGTCCAATTTTGGCTCCATTCCTATAGATGCTACCCTAAGTTATCTACTGTATGAGAGAGAAAAACTAGTACACTGTTTAATGAACGGTTTAACAACCTGATGCACTCCAATGTACTGTCTTTTTTTTATTTCCATACAGGTCTGTAAATATTGTAATATGTATCAATTTGGTGTTTTCATATATTACCATCATACACATTTATGTGATATTGTGATATTGTGATATTATGTATTCTACTTGTCAATCTAGCCCTGCTACCAATCATGACGTCAACCTAGCCTGTTAACTGTTAACTGATTGCCGATTGTTCCCACCTGGTGTCAAGTACAGCCTACTTAAGTTATGTTTGTCACAGTTGTCATTTACACACTGATGAAGGCCGGATGGCTGAAAACGTTTTGTGTCCTTTGAAAATAAAAACCAACGATATTCAGAGTGCGGTCCCTACCTCCCTTTTTTGCATAAATAATATTGGACTACGCACCTGTCTGAGCGCAGTGGTTACCCTTTTCTACCATGCATACAGAGTGTAGCCATGTGTGCTTTCGAGCTGTTTCTACTGTATCTAGGTTGGAGCAGCTGACAGGTAGCCATTCAATATCGAGCTCTTGTGGAGTGGAGTTCCATAATAGATGGCAGGCCGAGTGTGTCTAAAGTGAACTTGATTGATCTGCGTTGAGAGGACACAATTCTTTGTGTGTGATATCTAGTTATTATGTTAAGTCAAAATACGTTTGTTGGCATGCCGTTTTGTGGTCATCGTTTTTCGTAATCTTACATTTAAATTAAATGTTTGCTCATGCATATCTTTGGACACCTCTAGCTGATAAACCAATAAGGATTCAAGAAACGAGAATTAAGGACCCCAACATGTCAACAATGGAGGATGGATCTGACTGAAACGCTAGCTATGTCTGGATTATACATTGCAATTTGAAAGACAGTAAATACTATTCTAATAAAACGTTCAAAACTATGTTCAACTTGTGTATTGTTTTGCTACTATAAGATTGTATTTCGCACTGTATTAAGCCATACCGACGTCAGGTGAGCTTGCTAGCCATTAGATGGTTAACGTGATATTAACGTTAGATCTATCCGACCACAATTTGATTCGAAATGTATTACATACCTCACTTTGTTGGTCTCTCACGAAAGACTTTCTCTGGTCTGCATCCCCTTAACAATTGTGTGTATTGAGCCGTACTGTATTGTACCCATTCTGCAATCTGTTAAGTTTTCAATCAATCAATGCCAGACGTCCTCTCCATAAAAAAAAACGATTATACTGCTCAGAATTTTATATTATGTCCCCAATAGGACATAATATTAATATTATCCCCCCCCCCCCCCCACCCAGAGTCCAAAAGGTACATTGAATAATTTCCCCACGGTTTGGTATGGGGGGGTGGGGTACAGTATTCACAGTGGGAAAGATGGAGTGCGTGTGTGTAATTCTTGCAAGGAAAGGAACCTAGCAAAATTATAAAATGTTCACAGACAAGTTGGTTGAAATGTTGCAGGGGGCTAATTTAGATGGCCCAGAGAGCAACATTGCACAATTGGCTGTTAAAACATATACAGTAACATTCAGGAGAACAGCCCAATTCCAGATGTGCCAGCTAATAAAGGCTACCACAGAGAATGTTACATGCAATTTGCTAATATAAGGAACATAGCCCAAGGAAGGAAAAGTTGACAAAGACCACAAAAGGTTTGTACCAAATGCAATTTATTTTAAACATGATTAATGTATTTTTTACTGGACTGGCCCTGTAATGTCCTTCAGGTGAAAACTATCTATATGGGTGTAAGAAAATGTGTATTCATCCTGTAACATGGGCATAGCATCTGTTATTGATTGGTTGATTTTATTGTGGATTATAGGGATAAAGGGATAAAACATGATACAATGCAAGCACTTATTTCCAGTGTTGGGACTAACGCGTTACAAAGTAACGCGTTACAGAAACGAAGTTACTTTTTGCCGCAACTAGTACTCTAACGCATTACTTTTGAAATTCAGTAACGCTACTTACGTTACTGAATGGTTCGTCACTGCGTTATTTGCGTTATATACGCCGTAGATTGATAGCGAGCGGTAGTGATTATTATTATTATCCTCATCCCCACCCGCGTAGAATGATACGAGGCGAGTCTGGCCACTGGCCAATCAGAAGTGCGCAAGAAATGCGGCTACGGAAAGAAATAGACCCTCTCTATTGTAAACAAAACAAACGCTCGCTATGAATCTACATAAAAAGAACGCAGTAACAAACTAACAAACCATTTAGCAACTACTTGGAAAGATAATTAATATACAACATGGAAACGAGAGAAAGAACATGTTTGAGGCGCTGCTGGAGTCAACTGGACTAACGTAACGTTACTACATCTCAACCACCGCAGACTTTGGTGAGTCAGTGCAATGTGTTCACTGAAACTCAAGTTGATCAACGGATTTTGACTGTACGAAATCTGCCAGGGAATCTCATAATACTAATCAAACAATATAAATATAGTCCTTTCATGCACAATTGATATCCTAACTATTCTAACGTTGCAATGCTTTGATTGATATCTTAAACAACGTTGCAACTTGCAAGATGGTGAATGAATGAATGAATGAAAACTTTATTTAACAGATTGCAGAATGGGTACAATACAGTACGGCTCAATACATACAATTGTTAAGGGGATGCAGACCTGAGAAAGACGTTTGTCTTGTTTCCATCAGGGTCCCCCATTTTCAATTCATATAGACATTTATGACATACACAACATACATGACATTTATGGCATAGGGACATATAGGTATTTAGTACTGATACATTTGTGACATAAACGGTATTCAAATATACAGTACTGTTACCCCTGGCTTTGGGTAGGGCGTTCCACATTGTTGTGGCATAATTGCGAAACGTTAGTCCCTTGTTTGAGCCGAATCTGGGTTTTACATGATTTGTTGAGCTTCCTCTGGTGTAGTGGTTGTGGTATTCACTGACCTTTGGGAAGTATTTTGACATGTACATGGGTACCCCGGTCGTATAGTGTATCTTGTAGACCAGGCCCATTGCAAGTTGCTGTACTCTGTGTCTACTCTAAGCCATCCTAGGTTGTCAAAGTGGGCAGGGGTGAGGTGGGTTCTGGGGGTAAGGTCAAGTAGTAGTCTGACCAGTTTGTTTTGTGATGTTTGTAATTTTGTTTTAAGCGCCTTTGAGGTGCTTTGGTACCATGAGGTGCAAGCATAGTCGTAGTACCCTTGAATTATAATGGTTATAATGAAACGCTCCGGCGACATCAAGGCTGTTCCTTCAACCGGCGCACTTCTTATTATATGACTCGGGACAACATTTGTTTGTGTCAGATTTGTGTTTGTATCTAGACCACATTGCTTAGCAGAGTTCGGTGATGTGAATGGAAACTGTCAAGTTGATCAACCGATTTTGAGTACTATAGGGCATGGGACTCGGGAGCAATCTTTTTTTTTTATATTTTTTTTTAAATAACTAAATAGTTACTTTTCACAGTAACTCATTACTTTTGGGTGTAAGTAACTAGTACAGTAACGAAGTTACTTTGAAATGAAGTAACTAGTAAAGTAACTGAGTTACTATTTTTCAGTAACTAGCACAACACTGCTTATTTCCATCATGGTCCCTGGTATTAAAAAAACAGGACATACATCAACATAAAACAACATCATAAAACATCAACATAAAACAGCATCATAAAACATTAAGATACAATATGCATATACAGTTGAAGATAAAAGAATAATAAATAAATATGCTACCCTCTATTTCCTATGCCGATAGCCATGATTCCACAGAACTGCAGCTGAGTAAAGGAAGGTCTGCTGGCCGTAGGAAATGAACATGAACATGGAGAGCGAAGGAACACGGAACTCTACACGGATGATGATTTAGAACGGGGATCAGAGGAAAAAGATCAAAGGATCAAAACCAGAGAAATCTGGTCTGGCACTCAACCGCTGGCGAGTTAACCCGGGATATCTCGGGTTTGGCGCCCAATGTGTTAAAGAAGACATGTCCGGCCCATGGGGACATTAACGTGTGTTGTCGGGCCTTACAAATACATTTGATTTGATTTGATTTAATTCAAACGCAGAATTCATAGACGGCTCCTGACCATTTCACCCATTGACTGATGACTGCAGTGAACCATATGGCCAAGTTGATATAACTGTATTTCCTGACTTGGCTATTGCTGCTTTCATCCTTGCTCTCCCCTACTCTTACATCTAAAAACAAAACTTGCCCAAAGTAAGTTATAATCCATGTAAATATAACAAAGAAATCTGTGTGAAAGTAAAAAGTGAAGTAAAAGCATAGGCTTTTAAAAGTACAAAAAAAATAATAAACTCCTGTGTCACCATGTGCGTACGTGTGCATGTGAGTGTGAGTGTATGCATCTTGTTGTTTTTTTGGAGGGGTGTGGGATCTGGGAGGCAGGGCCGCCTGGGAGAAATGCGAGGCCCTGTGCGAGATTTTTTCTTCTTCTTCCATACAGTCAACATATCCTTAAATAATAGCGCTGCCCGAGGCTGGGCATGATACAGTCAACATATAGCAAGAGAGATAGCGAGAGAGAGCTCCCGTTCTACAGTCAATATACAGTGTTATCGCTGCACAGACCCGGCAATGCCCCTGACCCTCCACCAGAGCAAGGCCAGAGAGAGAGAGAGAGAGAGAGAGAGAGAGAGAGAGAGAGAGACACATTGGAAAGAAACAACCCAAAACCAGAGCAAATTGAAATGCTATTTGGCCCTAAACAGAGAGTACACAGTGGCAGAATACCTGAGCACTGTGACTGAAGATACTTGACTAGGTACAGACTCAGCGAGCACAGCCTAGCCATCGAGAAAGGCCGCCATAGGCAGACTGTGTGTGTTAGAAAGAGAGAGAGAGAGAGAGAGAGAGCATGTGTGTTTGTGTGTTAGAGAGAGAGAGCATGTCTGTGTGTGTGTGTTAGAGAGAGAGCATGTATGAGAGAGATAAGCAAAGATGAGCCCCTAAAGGATATTCAACTTTTAATGGAAGAACAAAACAGAAGGAAAAGATAACTTCACAAAGGCAACATGAATATACATAGATCCAAAAGGACAAAGATCAACACTTAAATCCAAAGAGAAGAGGGTCTATACCAGAGAAAACAAAGTAGCAAGGAGCCAATGGCCGACATCAGCTAAATAGGCTAACTGCAAATAGAGTAGCCAGGTACTGACACCAGGCCACACACAGCTTTGGCCAACGCTACCCAAGCTACACAAACGACCAAGACAATTCACACACAGCACATGTCGTATCTCCAAATGTTGTGAAGTAACATATGTTTTGCCTGGAAAAAAACATCGTTATTAACAAAACATTCGGGAGGGGAAGGAAGGAAGAGTGGGGTAATGTCCAATGGACATCTTACCTGCACCAAGGAACGCAGGGCGAAAGGCCGCAACACAGGTCTCCACGTTGACGAAAGGCCTCTCGCTGGCGGGACAAAAAGAAGCTATGGCCGGAGCCTTGTCATGGTGCAGGCCCGACTACATCTTCTGTCAAAGATGAGTGCCAGGGCCTGCTATTCTCACGGCTAATGTCAATGGTCGTAGCACAAGCTAACAGCTAACTCTAGGCTAACTGATAGCATCAAGCTAACGTTCCCAGCCGAGCGAAAACGAGCAGCTAACGTCGTAGCTAAACAGCTAACTGGCTAACAGTTAGCTCAACCCGGCTATCGCTAACCACTAGCTAACGCAGAAGCAAGCTATGCGGCTACCACTGAAAAACTGTACAACGTGAGAAAAGCAATACAGGCCAACACTTCAGACAGCCGCTGTGTTTTCCTCTTCTCATCCGAAGAGTGAAGGGAAAAAGAAGGCAATACACGTCCCACTACAGAGTGGTGTTTACCATAGCGGTGCCGGCAACAAGTCCCTCGCGGACTATAGCCGACTTGAGCATGGAGATATTCTCATAATGAAACACCAAGCTCACCTCCCTCGCACCAGGTGCTGACACCAGGCCACACACCGTTAGCTACTACAACAGCTAGCCGGCCCGTTTGGCTCCCGAGAGAGAGAGAGAGAGAGAGAGAGAGAGATATATCCACGGCGGGAATAGAATAGAGTGCATTAAAAACTCACCAAACGTCCAAGAGGATGGAGACAACCGCGTGGAGTTGACGAAGTTCATCTGCCGAATGACCGTCCTCTTCATCTTGGCATAACAATGCTGCACGCGCTCTCTCTAGGTTAGCTAACGCTAGTTAGCCTTTAGCTAAGCTAGCTACTAGCCGACATCATCATGGCTATCCCGACTGAACCACACGTTAGCACTCAATATTATAACGTAGCTAAAGCTAACTAGCTGTCCCTGCCTTTAGCCGGGATGGCTAGCCTGACTGAACTGTCTAACATGCAACAACTTTCATCTTCAGTCCATCTGCCGAATGACCGTCCTCTTCGTTTTGGCTGGCATAACTAAGCATAACCTCCAAAGCTGCACGCGCGAAATAGTCAAACGCAGCTGACGCTTACACATGATGTAACCCCTCCCTCCCTCTGGGGCTGCAGAGCCCCAGAGCTCCAATAGTGAGTATGTCTGGTGCTGCAGAGCCGCAGAGCCAGGAACATTCTACAAACGTGTCTAATGTGAAATATATAAGCATATAAGCAAAACTAGATTTTAGGTCTGTGATGAAAAAGGGCCTCGCGGGAAGGGGGGCCTCGCAAAAATAAATTATAATAAAAAAAAAAAGAAAAAAAAATTATAATTTTTTGTGCGAGGCCCCCCTTCCCGCGAGGCCCTGTGCGACCGCACTGCTCGCACACCCCCTGAGGCGGCCCTGCTGGGAGGGATTGTGCTTTGTATAGTGTGTGACAGGGCGGATTTACGATGATAGGAGATCCGGGGCTTAGCCCAGATAGGTGCCCGCGTAAGCGTGCATGGACATTTTTTACTTCTAAACCACAACCTTTAACTTACCACCACCTTAAAGCGGACAAAAGGCACTAGATAAAACTTAAATTCACACCCTTTAATGAAGCAAACAATAATAATAATAATTAATGATAATAATAATACACACTGTATTTGTATAGCACCTTTCATACAAGAATTGCAGCTCAAAGTGCTTCACAGCAGTAAAAAGAAAAAATTGGCAGATCAAGAGCAATGCATATAGTGCAGACATAAAGCATAAAATAGATAGCAGCAAAATAGACAAAGTCAAGGTAAGACATAGAACATTAAATCACATCGTTTTTTCATATTAGGATCTAAGATCTTAATAGGCCTCTTTGTTTACGGTTTGATTTTCACTGATACAAAATAAATAGTGCAGTGCAATAAAATAGTTAGTAAAATAGAATAAAATAATGCAATAGTGCATTGCAATTATCATATACAGTACAGCAATCAAAGTCCTTCAGCACAGCAGTATTTTAGATATTTACAAAGTGCTTCAGCACAGCAGTAGGCTATTTGAGATGGTTAGTGCTGTCAGAGCCACAGTTCTTTCTCATATAATTCCTCCGTTATTCAATCAACTCAATGGAGTCTGACAGATCTATCGTAATTTTAAAATAGACTGTAATAAAGGAGTAAAATAGAATAGACAAGAGTAAAATAGTGCAATAGTGCAGTGCAATAAAATAGTAACTATCTACAGTACAGCAATCACAACAATCAGTCTGGATGCAATGAGTCAAAGCAGCAGAATGTATTAAAGGCTATGGTGAAGAGGTAAGTTTTTTGCTTATTTTTTTAACTAGAGATGTAGCCTCCCCAATGTCCATAGGTAGGGTGTTCCATAACTTTGGTGCATAATTTGAGATTGCTGCGTCCCCGATTTTCTTTTGGCTGTGGTTGGGAACTTTCAATAAACCAGTAGTTAGTAGATGATCGTAATGTTCTAGGGGGCACATAGTTGACAAGAGAATTGGCAATGTAGCTTGGTCCTCCTGTTCCATTTAGTGCTTTGTATTTAAGGATGACCTTGAAATCGATTCTAAATGTTACCAGAAGCCAGTGCAGAGTAGCTAACACTGGGCTGATGTGGTCTCTCCTCTTGGTTCTAGTTAATAGCCTATAGCTGCAGGGGGCTCTAGTAGCACACCATGTATCGCGCTGCATCGTGAAGCGGCCGTCCCGGGTTCGCTTCCCACTCCCGGTCACTCCCATTTGTTGCATGTTTTCCCCGCCTCTTCTCCCGTTCATCCTCTCCTCATCTGTCGGTCATGTCTGACCATGAAAAGCAATACATGCTAAAAAATAAATCTTAAAAAAAAGTGTTGAAAGAGTTGGAGTCGTTCTGTGTATTTTTTCGGGAAGCCGGTAAAGGAGTGCATCACAGTAGTCGAGTCGGCTTGAGATAAAGGCATGGATCTGGTTTTCAGCGTCCTTTTGATTTATAAATGGCCGTACTTTAGCTATGTTTCTATAAGGTGGAAGAATTATGTTTTTGTCAACTGGTTGATTGTGATTTAAAGCTTAGTCTACCATAACACCAAGACTTAACTCACTGAAATACAGTTAGCAGCTGGATAGACTACAGATGGAAATTAGCTTCTGCTAAATCTGGTGCAAAGTACATATTTTCATGTAACAATGATTAATAGTCTATAAAAAAAAAAAAAAATTGTTTTCGTTTTTTAGATTCAGGGCTTTTCAGAAAACATTCGTGGCTTGAGCCTAAGTAGCCACCCCCTAGCCCCGTGCCTGTGTGTGTATGTGTGTGTGTGTGTGTGTCGGCATGATAAGTGTGTCTCGGGGGAGCCCAGCCAAGCAGAACTGTGATGTGTGGAGGGGGGGGGGCGGGGGTAATTACAGTGTGACGGGGGTCCAATGTGCTGCTCTCAGCACTGCTGACCGAATACATCTAATGGGTGTGCGGGCAGCAAGGCACCAAGGTATGTGGGAGAGAGGGAGGTGGGCTGCTTAATAAATAGGTAATCACATCAGTCCCGACCCTACCACCATCCTCTCCTTTACAGCAGATTAGACTTCCTGAGCTGGGCTCCATTAAAAAGAGCAGCAATGGAAATGCACTTGCTAAGAGATACTGAGTGTTTAGGTATCGAGTGTGCGTTATTCCCAGTGCGAGAGTGGCTGATTGCTTTATTACTTATCATAAATGATTCTGAAAAGGGAATAACACTGGGGGTGCTAGAGCAGAGCAGAGCAGAGCAAAGCAAAGCAAAGCAAAGCAAAGCAAAGCAAAGCCAGAGGGTGAGAAGATGATTAAGTCAGCGAGGAGGACACTCCTGTACTATGTGTTAATGTTACTACAGTAGGACGTGTTATCCTAAACGTACAGTAGACGTGTTATCCTAAACGTACAGTATACAGATACCCACGCGTCGTATTGTTTTTCAGACACCTGCAACACACCCACATCATGTGTTCACTTAAAGGAAGGAAGTAAATTGTCAATTGGAGTTATTGATGTTCAACATATGCAGGAATTATGTTCAGATTGTTTGTGTTATGGTTTGATGCAACCCCAATAGCACAACACAGACAGGTATTCAGAGTTTAGCCAAAAACAAGGGCATGATTTATTTACACACAAAAAGCGGCACTGACCCTTTAAGGGTGAAATACACTAGAGTCCAAGAAACAACAAAAAATGCAGCGCTGTCCTTTTAAAGGGCGAACAAAAAGTACACAGGAATTTCTTCTTGAGTCCATGAATGAAAACGAAAGTTCGGAGTCTGGTCTCGTACAGCCTCACCAGAACGCTGCCGACGGGCAACACAGCAAACAGGGGGTCCAAGGGGAACGGAGTGAGAACACGGGCATCCTCCCGTGGAGCTATAGAGAGCGATATCGAGGCCTCACCCCAGGAACGAGGTCCACGAAGAGGGAGTTGGGCAGTAGCTGGCACGACGTCTCACCCCAGAGACGCGGCGGTAGATGGTAGCAACGGATGGCACGACGTCTCCCAGTGAGATAATAGGAAATTCTCCTGTGGGATTATAGAGAGCGAAGACGATGTCTCACCAGGAGCGCGGTGGTTGATGGTAGCATACAGAACGACCTGGCAATGAGTGGAAGGCAACCAGCAGTACTAGTAGTCTCCCGACGAGCTGATTGCCAACCACTCTCAGGTGCGTGAGGTAGAATGTTCGGCACGCCCCCTCGTTGGGCAGCATGCAGTCCTTACCCAGCCCTCACAGTTTGTTTTGTTTGCTTTTGACTAAATCTTCTATTGTTCTGTTAGAATGATATACTGAGTATATTATACTCCATTGTTTGTGCCTTGTGGAGTGTTTTGGTCCCCATGGGCTGCGTTAGTTTGACATTGTGCAGTTTGAGAAAGCTAAGAGGCTACTGTAGAAGAAGACTTGAGTGTTCAGTGTAAAAGTGAAAGTGATAACAAAGTAAACACCCTAAACTACCCTATAGCTAACATCGGTTTCCTCGTTCTTAAACACAACACCCACTCTCTCCGTCCTGCTGAGAGATGGTGAGTAAATACAACAAACCCCACTCCAAATGCAGCATGAATCAAAATAAGGACTCTTCTTAACTTGCAACAGATAAGTAACGTAACTTAGTAACTTAATTGAACCAAAGGGGTCTGTCCATTGATCACAGCTTCAATATGAAAACGTAACTCTATAAGATAGCTGCATTGCATTGTGAACTGCTGAGGCTAGATGATTGATTTATCCTTGTATGATTGTTGAAGGCCCTTTCGCTTTTGGCTGCACACCAAAACCTGGCATTTACCATTTGATGGACCAAAAATCTTCTACTTTCAAACTCAGGATGAGAGTTTCCTGTGGGTAACAGTGAAGAAAAAACAAAAGACTACTGAATAGACAATAAGACAATAATAGACAATTAACCCCTTAACACTTTGAGTGCCGGCCTCCGTGTCCTATTTACCCCGTTGAATGCCACCGCTATATTCAATGACAGAGCACTCGCATTTGTGAACGCATAAACTATATCTTAAATTATGGCTATGTGTCTAATACGACCATCGCTTATCAATGACTTGTTTGCAGTCAACATTGTCGAAACGGATTGTTTTTTTAATCGGTTCATTTCCGTTTTATACCATTTTGAAAATCGCTCGTTTTTTGAAACTTTCAGAAAAAAAAAGATTCTGCAGGAATCGCGCTTTACTGTAATACACAAACACGTTGTCATTTTGCGGCCTATTTATGAATCGTTTTCAAATAAACACTAGATTATCGATAGTATATGTGTACTTATGCACGCTATAGAAGCGGGCTGAAAAATCGATTCTCTTACTTCCTGATCAGTTACACACACTCACAGCCACACACACACATATGGGACACGTTGATAGGTGAAAACAGCTCTGATTATCCCAATACTGGTAAAATAGATTCCTTACCTCAGATCAGATGTTCTCCAAAAAGATTATTCCAATTCCTGATTGGCATTCCAAATATCGATCTCGTTTATTTATCCAATGCTGGGTACTGGAAACATATATTCCACGCTGTTCTGATGGTCCACAATAAGTCCGATCGGCTCGGGTTACATGCCTGAGAAGTAAAATGTGGATTTCGGACTCTTTTTTTGCCATGCGTTTCATTCAGTCTAATCCAATGGGGTGCAGTACCCTCCGGAGAGACGGTAGGGGGCGGTATTTTCCCAATTCGAGCTCAGAGAGAGAGTGCCAGTGGTAACGTGAGGCTAGATTGATGAAATATGAATGGAAATCGCTAATAAAAAAAATAACGATTAAAAAACGGCATATCTCGTTCCTGGCACTCAACGGTTGGCATGAAATAACTAATTATGCCGTGGCTGGCACTCAAAGTGTTAAGCCTGATCGGTACGGTACCGGTACGAGATTGATATCACGTCATAAATCGATCAATACAGAACGTATTAATTAATGTTGTGTTTCTATTTCAAATGTAGCCAAGAGTAAAGACCCTAACCCTGTCAAAATAGCAGTCAAAGTGTATATTTTCAGCACTACAGTACGTTTGTTTACCAATGATTTTAAGTGTTATTAGTGAAATATGAGTTTATAGAAATCTCAGTGCATCGACTCGGAAAAAAGGCGCATATTGACGCGAGGACTTGGCGCAACCTATTGAGTGTAGTCTTTTAGAGACCCATGGCTTTCGATGGGCTTTCGAATAAAAAAGAAACTACACTTCCCAGCTCACACCAGCCCCTGTCAATCATCTTCTAGCGTGGATTTTTTTTCCCTCATTATTTTCGGGATCATATCCAAAATATAATGCAGGTACGTTTATCTATCTTTCTGTGAACGTCAAAACAACAGCAAAACAACACGTTGTAATCTGATGAAAAATGGCGGAGCAATTTACATTATAAAAAAGTAACTGTACTTACAGTAGATTTAATTCATGGTTTTTGCTGCCCTGTCAGGGGCGCCTGTTGGTACTAAACCAGATTGAACTCTGCTATTGGAAAGAAAATATTTGGCCCGATCCAATCCATAGATGTGTGACTTGGCCATAATAAGGTCATTTATAGGCCTGATATTCTATATTCATTCAAATTGCCTGTGTCCAGATGGCAAAATTATGTACTGTATCTACAAAAATCCCTTGTAAATCATCTGCCCTTTATTAATTTGCTTAGATTTGTTCTATACATGATCTCAAGAAGGTTCTGAATTTCATGTCTGGTCAATGTTAGCGTGGTGTTATTCACCGTCAAATATTATAAAAAAAATTATATTCTCCTTTGGTTCATTACAATTTACTCAAGCCTAGTAACAGACACAATATTTCTGACACTGGGAATACATTCATGTAACGTTTGGGGTTTCTATCCTCTCTCAGGAGTGGAAACCCTACTGCCATTCTGGAGTACTTCACCTTGTTCTCTGCAATTAGCGCTGATTGATTGTTACCTGTGATTTGTTGTCACTAATTACTGCATGTGGTTTGCTGGGTATTTTGCCTTTATAGTAATCCTTTGTTCTCCTGTCTGTTGTCGGATCTTCAACAGAAGTACTGGGAGCAGTCGGCCGTGGGCAGAAACGGTTTTCTCTTTCCTTAATTATCTCTCAGTTGTAGCCTGGCCTGGCTACATTATGCTTTCTCGTTCCAGTATCTTGCTCTAGTGTTTCTGATAATAAAATAACACATATTTTGAGAAGAGCAACACCATCTCCGCCTCCTTCTTCCTTTCTACTATTCGACTCAACATTCCTACCTTGAATCATAACACATTCCATGAGATTCATAGATGTCCCTAGATACCAAGAACATGCAAATGGACCTTGTAGAAGTGAAGCAATCTTCCATTTACTTAGGTATGTATTTGTAGGTGAATTTTCTAAAAATATGGCTAGCGTTTAAGAGGTTAATCCCTATATAGTTTAAAGTCAAAATTAGTTTTAGGGAGCAGGCAGGGGCAACTGAAGAATGCAAAGGTTAGGGGAAGTAATTCAAATGACTTATTAGCCACAGGAATCTTCAGTAACATTGAATGGCGATACATTTTGTGAATATATTTTGTTCTCTGATGTAATAATGTCTTTGTTGACAGATGGCTCCTGCTGACTCTAATAACAAAACCGCAAGCATAATTAGCAAAGATAAGTATTCATGTGATGTTTATGTTTGAATGATGTACACAGTAAATAGTTCTAGTAGTTAATTTGATGAAGGAGTCATTGAAATGAACTCCACAAAGTAAAAGAACAATGTACCATCCCATCATCCTCAATAGGCATATCAAGCAGATATAAATGGTGACAAACCAGGGACAGTATGTGTTTCAACCAGGGCTGTTGGTGTAAAAGTACTGGCATGTATATACCCAATCATTAACAATACTTTATAAAAAAGATAATAATAATATATATAGTGATTCATTCGTTTGAGTAACTTATACTATGAGAAGGTGGTATCATATATTAAATGTATTATGACAGTTATGTGCTCATTATCCACAATGTTCATGTTTTACAACAGTGTGTGTACACACTGATCTTTGTCTGTAGTTACAAAGGGTTATGATACACAGTGTTATATGTAAAAGCATTACAGTATATTATTACTATTACTGTTAGTATTGTTATATGACATAACATCTGTGCAGGATTCTAAAAAAAAGAAATACTTACAGTATAATGCATTATGACTGTGTTATATTGGTTTTAGTATTATTATAATGCAGTGTAGACAATGGCTTCATTATATAAGTGCTCTGGGTGACAATAAATTAAACACCTTGAAGAGGAAGTGAAGACACTCCTCACTGGCAGCTCTCATTTTCTATCCCCCCCCCCCTTCACTCAGCCAGCCACCCCCATGGTGGTGCTGGTGGTGGAGACGGAGCAGCCCGCCTTCACTCAGCCAGCCACCCCCATGGTGGTGCTGGTGGTGGAGACGGAGCAGCGGCAGGCCAGCTGGCGTCCCGTCGGAGAGGCAGGTTGGGAGGCTGGCCAACGCTAACTGTCAGAGCCCTGCCAAGGTTACAGAGGAGCTGGGAGCACTCTGCTCTTCTTAGGCTGATGCTGTAATGGGAGACACTCCGACCATTCACACTCTCTCCAACGCACACGCACATGCACACATCTACACTATAGGGATGCACATTTAAAAGTCTACTTTCACTCCTGTTAACGAACAAATAATGATGATTGCCATAAAACAGCTCATTTGCTAGTCACCTAACCGTATAGCTGGATTTGCCTCCCAAATGCCATGATCCACATATTATCCAAGGGAGTTTCCAATGTTTTTTTTTTTATCCAATGGGGTTTTTGGTATCCAATGGGGTTTTTGAGCACTAGTTGCTGAAATTGGATTGCACAGGAAGAAAGGGGTCGCCAAAAATGGTGTATCACGTGTTCTTCCAGGACGAAGCCTCACATGCACGCCATGAGCACAGGGGTGACAGAGTGCACTGGAGGCATGTGAACATGCCCTTGTGCTTCAATTTGATTGGTCTATATACAGTCTATACCAAAACTGAAACTTCTAACACTGATGGGATATAAACATTGCGAAAGCAAGGACAACAATGAAAATGGACTTTGCAAAGGTTATATGGGGTTGGAAATGTATTTGGCTTGTAGACTATAGAAAAACAACAACAGAAAACGATAGGTTATGAATATAACCGTAGTTCTATGAATACTAGTGACGCTCAGCGTCATTCTGCACATATCTCACTTCGTGCATATGCACTGAATAAAAACTCACAATGTACCTTTACATACCAACATTCGTCTGGCCACACCCCTATCCGCTACCTTCATAAGCAGGTGTGTGGCCCCAAACTCACCTCCTTCCCAATCTTTCACCACAAGGCAATATCAAATGTTGCAGTGGCGTCTAGACACTGAGCGTCACTAGTATTCATAGAACTACGGTTATATTCATAACCTATCGTTCTATATCATACTAGCTTCCGCTCAGCGTAATTCTGCACAACGGGAGCTGAGCGGGAGCTTGAAGCTCGACAAATGTACCCCACTGAGGCCCCCCACAACCATCAGAACCGGGGAGGACCGAGCCCCCCGACCCTCCCTAATGGAGGATACCCTCCCTATTGGAGGACGGGAGGGAGACGGATCCGACCATGCGAAGAGGAACTCGAGCAACTCAACGCACAGGGTGAGCAGACCGTGGCTTGACCCCACGACTATGCACACGCACAACCCGCATGCCACCAGGGAACGAACGGAAGGGACAAACCTCGTTACCGCCCCCAAAATCACGGGGTCAAGAGCAAACTCAACCCTGTGGCAAGGCCGTAGCAGCGGAGCGTGAAGGAAGACCCAGACCCACCAAAGGGACTGGATCCCCCGGAAAAAGGGGGCCCGGAGAGGTCAACGACGCCACAGCATCAAGACCTCACCAGGCGGTCACTAGTGACACCGCCCCCCACATCGCCAGCGTATTCGGACACGGCCCATCCAAGAGCGGGCCCTTCCCCCCACTAGCACGCCGCCTGGCACACTGACCCTGGCATACTCAGGCAGTCAGCATGGCTGTAACTCAAAGCACTCAAGAGGCTACACTACAGCAGGAGCAGGCAGCGCACCGGGGAGATGACCTCCAGAAGAGGTCGATCCCTCAATCCAGGCAGCAGGCACTTGACCCGAGCCTGGAGCACTGCGGACGAGACAGGTGCCAAAGGGGTCAACTGAAAACAGCACCCCGGCGGAAGGGGCGTATGCTGGCATTGTTGCGCACCATGACAAAGCCTCCACCAAAAAACCCTGACCCAGAGGGGCCGAGGCAGAGAAGGCTGACACGATTGGCAGACGTCATGAACGTGCAGGGGCACACTCAACCGGGTAACCCGGGAGTTGACTCCGCTCCAACACACCAGGGAATCAACCACCCTCTTGGTACCATATGCGGTGGTTGTTCCTATAACCCCTCAAGAAAAAACTCCAAAACACACCTGCGGGTATACACTGGCTATACCGCAGTACAAGTGTTTCAGTTTTCAAAAAGGGGTTATCCCAGGCCTACGGGTCGACGAAACACAACTTCGGACCGGGCCCGGCGGACCGGGAAGCACACAGGGATGCCAGAGGAGGTCCATAAGACCACCCCAACAGCCCCCTCTTCGCCATGCGTAAGAGAGGGCCAAAAAGAATGGAGAACCAGCCCCTATATGATAGCACAGGGTACAACATGTACCCAACAAAGGGTCTCCATAACGCCCAACCCTGTGACACCCGGGCCGACCCGGCATTTTTCCCCCTAAAAAAAGCACAAGTCCCTCAGGGTACCAGAACAGAAGATCTGCGTCCCCGGCGGACAACGGGTTAACTGACCTGGACCAGCGTGACCAGAACTAGTCCCGTGCCCTAATCACGCCGACATCCACACTCCAAGAGAGGGGGTAGGTACGTGTGTCGATCTAAAACATTAAAGAGGGCGCCACCCAGACGGTCCCATTCGTACCTCGCTCAATGGCCCACCCCAAGGGCGTGAGACCCCTCTACCTATGTTTTGATCTATTCCATTAACATCCCCCAGATATGAACGAGAATTCGTCGAGACCTAGTAACAGGCGCTCGGAAGAGAAAACCTCCATCCCAGTTGCCCTATAAAAACGCCGTTTTAATAACGAGCAACGAAGGCGTACCAGCCTCATGCGTGATTCTTATCAGAAACACCCCGAGCCAGCACTATGTACGCGACGAGACCCAAACACATCAATGGATAGTCCAACAAGACACCAGACATTGTTCCTCCAAGTCGCCTGGGAGAACGACAAGGAGCCGTCGTGCTTCATGTTCTTTCCTCTTTTTATTAAAAAAGAAAGAAAACACAGACTGACATGAATCCCACGTGACGCGGCTGAGGGTACATTTCTTTTTTCATTTTTACATCCCACCACCCTCACCACAGGGAGGAGACGGGAATCCTCAGAGAGACTTCCCACGTGAGCCATGAATTGAAAAGTCACGGTAACATTGAGCCATGTGACCAACAGACTCAAGTTTTTTTTCTTTTTTTTTTAATCTTTTCCCCCCTCCTTTTTCCTCAGATTTTCTCCCATCCCAATGTTAGTCGTTATGCCAATTCCCAATCCCCTTCCTGGTCGCTGCGCACTTACCCCCCACAGTCGGTCTGGGAGAGTGGAGGCTACCACGTGCTTCCTCCGACACATGTCCAGCCAATCAACCGCTTCTTTTCACCTGGCAGCACGGATTCTCACTGAGAGGGCGTAGCGTGTGGAAGGATCACACTATCCCACTTAGATCCTATCCGCGCTTAGCAGGCGCCCCGACCGAACTGTAGGAGTCGCTGTTTACAACGACCCGGACCCACCCCACCAGCTTCTCCCACCCTCTAATACTGCCAATTGTATTAGTGTGAACGGCCAGCCAAGCTGGTGACAACCCCGGAGCTGTGAGCTGGATTCGAACAGGCGAATCCAGCCGCTCCGGGGTTGGTGACGAACGCAATCTCCGTTACGCCACCTGACCGCCCCTTCCAACAGACTCAAGTTACACATATATCGAGCGTAGCAGAACACCAAGTTCCTACGCTCTGCCCCGACAACTTGATAATAACAGAACCATACATGGGTCTGAAAAAACTCACGGAAGCCGTCGTCCAATAGAAACGTGCCCAGTGACGTATTCTATGACAGGGGGAATCCCATGACTCAACTGCCCGTGATAGGTGCGGAGTCAGGGAAACCCCCCCCCGTGCCAAGCTGCCTAACAGCTTGGCCGGACCGAATGAAAAAGAGGGTAAAAAAAAACCAGACCAATCAGAAGAGGGAAGGAGGGGTTTATCCGGTACCCCCTCGCAAGCCCAACCCTCGAATACGACAACAACAAATAGCCATATGATACCTTAAGTAGCCAGTATGCTAATGAACAACGCAAAGCTAACTCAATGCACGCTAGCCACAGACAAGTCTGTGAACAGGGTTTATAACAAGGCCAAAGTTTTATATGTGTGAACCCGACACCCGTGTTTATGTTGCAAGACACAGAAGATTTGATAGAGAGAGAGAGCGGCCTGAAAGACCGCGGTACCTTTACACACACGAGCATTACTGCAGACCAACACAACAGTGTTGCGGCTCAATATCACTGTTTAAGCAACAGAGCACACAACTAACCTCTACCTTTATGTGAAGAACCTAATCTTCAGGTCGAGGCAGAAAAAACCTTTTTCAACCGAGTGTAAGCTGCAGGCCTTGCTTAAGCTCTATAACATGAAATGTAGCGACCAACAAGACTATAAGTCTAGCCCTTCTATCAAACCCACACTAGCGAAGGTTCACACATCGTATCCCCATCATATGTAGTGAATAAACACACAGTTTGTAACAAAATACAGTCCCTCCTAGGAGGGACCTTTTATTTTAGACAAAAATCATATGTTGGGCCGGGAAGGGAACAGGGGGAACCAATAGAGGGAAAAAGTCACTAGCGACGCCTGCCCACGAGCCGCTCGGGTTTGCCACCCCGGGGAGCCCCGGAGGGACGGTAAAGGACTGGAGGCTGGTCTCGACGATCCCTACCGTCACCTCCGAGCGTGGATGGGCCGGCTGCAGTGGCCGAGGCGCCCTCTCTCCTCCTGGCCTTCTTCGCTGAAGGACCAGCAGTGGCGGTGGTAGCAGCGGCGGCTTCGGCGGCGGAACCTCGACGACGAGCCTTCCGTCTGACTCCACCGACGACATCGAGCGGGGGTAAATTAGGCTGGAGCACGGAACGCTCCTCCTGCATTTCCCTGCAGGTTGTGGTCATCAGCTGCAACGCCGACCCGAAGAGCCCAACATCGGAGAGGGGTGCCGTCAGAAGTGGAGTCCTCTTCCTCTCCGGCACACGCGCCTGCTCCAGCCAAAGGTGGCGCTGGGCTTGAGTGGCCAGGGCGCGTACTTTTCCAGCGGCGACGGCATGCAGCTGGATCAGATGCAGGATGGCTCCTGCCGCCTGGGCGAGCTGATCACGTTGCACTTCGGTCAGCTCCGTACCGCCCGTCATTATCCCGGACATGAATCTCGCCAGCTGCGCGATGTTAGACGTGGCAGCCAGAGATTGAGTCGCGGAGATGAATGACTGGTCACTCCAGTAAGCCAACCGCCTCGCCGATTTCCCGTGGGGAACCGGCTTCCATAAAGGCTCCCACACCACCTCAGGACAAAGGAGAGCTGCCATCGGCCTATCAAGCCGAGGCACCCCCTCCTTCATACCTTCTACCAAACCCACCACCCTCGTGACTCGCACGTAGGCGGGGTGAGGCCCGTGATGTGGGAGACCACCTGTCCCTGACGGACGTAGGCCTCCATCGAGGGGAAAAATGGGCAGACAACGCCCGTCTCTCTCACAGGACGACGTTGCCATAGATGACCTATGAGATCATCAGGGACAGGAACAAGCAGTGGCTGCGGCAGCGGCACGCCGTTTGTGACTGCCGCCGCCGCCATGAGCTCGGGGAACAGAGCACGCAGTTCCCCCTGCACACTTTCCCCCACCGAGCTTGCGTCCCTCACATGCGGCAGACTACTGGACATCGCAGAGCCACATTCCGATGTGGCTGATAGCAGGGCATCCCGCCGCTGAGTCGGAGGTTCTAACCCAACATCAGCGTACGAGGGACCCCAAGGAGAGCTATCACCCCCCGCCAGTGTAACCTGGACGGGAGGCAGACATGTCTCCACCAGGGAGTCAAACAAGAACCCGTCTGCCTCTACCATGTAGTCCTCAGTTTCCATCGGCCACGGAGAAGCAGACGCATCCTCATCCGGCTCCAGCAACTCCCCAAAACCAGGCCGTTCGCGTCTACAAGCCACCATCTTACGACGGGAGCGAGCAGACGCAAAAAGCTTGCGTCTCAAATCCTCCGCCACCAGAGGAGCCGGCCGCCCAACAGCGGACGACTCTCCGGCGGCAAAGGAACCAGAGCAGGAACCAGGCCACCTCACAGGAGACGGCGCTGGTGCACCAGCTCCTTGGAGAGGCAAACTACCCACCGGACGCCTACCGGGCGCGGATGCCGTCCACGACAGTGGCGTCAACCCCGCTCCAAGACGTACGGCAGAGGAGGAAATGAAGAACCGCTGGTGAAGGGTAATGTTGCTAGCGCGACCCTCCGAGGTAAACATTATGACTTCGCTTTTTTCTTTGTAAAAGTATGAGAGAAAGAAAAAAGCAAAAAAAATGTAAACACGTAACTCAACTTTCTTCAGCTTAATACCTTTGTCAAGTGATTGGTATACAGGCACTTTCTTGTGGTGAAAGTGAAGAAGGAGGCGAGTGTGGGGCCACACACCTGCTTATGAAGGTAGCGGATAGGGGTGTGGCCAGACGAATGTTGGTATGTAAAGGTACATTGTGAGTTTTTATTCAGTGCATATGCACAAAGTGAGATATGTGCAGAATGACGCTGAGCGGAATCTAATATAGTAGTGGAAATGTCAATATAAACAAAAGCGAGTTGTTTATAAGAAACCCTATTGGATGTCTTTAACTGGCATGGATGGGAATATTAGTGCAGAATGGTAACAACGATCATTTGAAGCACAAAGTTATAGTATAATTAGTGTTATGTAACTTATGTTATGTCATATATTATTAGTAACTTATTATACAGTGAATTTCTATAGACCTCTCTTGGCAGAGCCTGAGTTATGGCCAACAACAGCAATCCCTCCCCTATCCCCACTCAACTCCAACCTGCACATTAGACCAAAACAAAACATGTAAACAAAGTGCAATACCAGGCGAGGCAGTGATATTAGTTTTAGAGGTTGCTGTTTGAGGAATTTCAGATTCTTCCTTTAACAATTATTTTTGAACATCCATACACACACACACACAGTGGCTCAGGAGGTAAAGTCTGGTAGTTGGAAGGCTCCCGGTTCGATTCCCACTCCTCCCTGGCATCGTGTCGATGTGTCCTTGAGCAAGACACTTAATTAACCCTAATTAACAACTATCCCACCAAATTGCATTTCAACAGCTCACCCACACTGTGCGCATGTGTCCGGGTCACAGTTTGTGCCATGGCGATACATATTGGGAAGCAAGATCAGAGAATGTCTCTGTTTATTTTTGGAAGGCCTTTAAGCCCTTTGAAGTCTGACATTTTAGAGTTGAATGTGTTTACAATAGATCAGGAGGAAGTGCATCTCTGTCTCAACCTCACCTGTCAAACAGGGACCACGCGTTCTGTTTCCTTTCCTTAGCATTCGTTTCTTTTGTGTCTTTCTTTTTCAGTTGCCAATCGGTGGTCACTGAGCTTGCACTTCTGTCTCTGCTTTCTATCTCTAGACAGTATAGAGATATTCTGCCAATTCATAATCTCTTTTTAGATTACATTCTAATCTTCTTTTTGTTTCTTTGTTCCAATGTTCCAAATAGTTCTCTATATAATGTTTGATCATTTGGTTTTACACATTCATTCATTTAATCTTTATTTAAACTTGATGAATACACTAGTTAACAGTGTACAGTGTATTTACAGTGTATATTTAACCCTTTCACTACCACACTACCACAGGGTTAACCCTTTCACTGCGACACTACAGAAGGTTAACCATTTCACTGCCACACGACAAAGGCTTAGCCCTTTCACAACCCTTTTTACCGTCTGTAGTGTGGTAGTGAAAGGGTTAACCTTTTGTAGTGTGGTAGTGAAAATGGTTAAGGTAATTGAAAACCTGTCTCTCTCTCTCTCAGTTACTGTACATTCATGACGTCATTGTTTTCCGTATAGCTCATTCCTGGTCCAATGCACACATCAATGTCTCTGACAAGAGGTGACCAATTGAGCACTTAGATACATTTAACATACATTGCATCACCATATCAGTATTAAAACGTAGGTTCTGTTTCGTAATGGCTCTCGCTCGGCGTCACTCTCTGCACTGTACCTCGCTCGTGCACGCGCACTGAATAAAAAATTCCACAATGCACCTTTACATCCCAACATCCGTCTGGCCACACCCCCATCAGCTTACCTACATAAGCAGGGGTGGGGCCACACACTCGCCTCCTTCTTCGCTTTCACCACAAGGAAGTGCCTTCGGTAGATCCCCACTTGACGAGGTTGCTAGTTTAAGAAAGTTGGAAAACAAGAGATACGTTGACATCATATCTTTATTTTCTCTCTCACTATTTTTCGAGAAAATACGGTGATATTGTCTTCGTTACTGGAGTGTCTGGAAGATGATGATCATTCTACACCTCCACCGGTTTTTCGTATTAGGAATTCACGCCGCTGACATGCCTCCCAACTACAATCCTCCTTGCTGCGGCTGGATGGGGTAAGACCCTCCAGCAACACAGCTGGACTGTAGGACGCACCGACTGTTGTGAGAAGCGGTGGGTTCCAGGTTTGGTGAGTAATGTTTGCTTGCGAGCACCACTTGTCTGTTAGTGCTATGGGGGCTAGCTGACACTGTTTACGAAAACCGGCCCCAGATTAGGGTCCTTCTGTTCAGCCTTTTAGGCAATGGCGGAGGATCTTGGTTTGAAGCCCATTATAGTCAACTAGTGGGCCACGACCAGTGACTGGTGATCCCAGGATTCTCTGGACAAGTGGATGATTCTCTGTCACCGTGTAGGCCCCATCTTTCATATACAAATGAGAGTATACCCTCACGAGGAAATGTGGGCATGGATGTTCGTTATCGGGAGATCCATGTTCAAGTCAGCTACAGCCCAGATGGGACTTGTGCTGGCTCCGCCGGATGTCTGGTAAAATCACTGTTGTAAACTGTGTTGACATCTCTTTTTCTCTTCTCTCTTAAAAGGTGAGGAGGGTTTCAGAATGGCGGCCTGTCTGAAGTGTGGCTTGTTATATCGTTTATGTACAAGTGCAGGTGGTAGCTGCTTAGCAGATAGCTGCTTAGCAGATAGATGCTTAGCTTGCGTGCTACTGTAGTTGTGGCCTACTGTGTTAGCCAGTCAGCTGTTAGCTGCGCAGCTGTTAGCTGCGGTATTAGCTCGCTGTGTTTACCAGGCTAGTACACGTTAGCTTGCTGCTATCAGCCGAACGGCTGTTAGCTTAATGCTACACTGTTGAACGTTTTCTGTGACTATAACATGCCTTAAACACTCTGACTACGACGTCATCTTTGACAGAGGATGTTAGTCGAACCTACCCAGAGCCGGCCGGCGAGGACTGCGTCAACAAGGAGAACTGTAGCGGCGGGATGGAGCAGCGACGCTGCCCGTGTCGTCAAACACAGGATGCTGTGTTTACTACCGGTGCCCTGTTAGAGACTGCAGTTCGCTTGATCTGCGCTCTCGGTAGGAAGGTCCTGACCAGACCTTAAAACGCGTCTTCTTCCTTCCCTTCTAAATGTTTTGTAAATAATGATGTTTTCCAAAACGAGTGTTGCTGCACTACATTTAGGATACGACGCAAGTTGTGTGTGAAGTGTCTTGTCACTGGTATTAGCTTCTCCATGCAAATCGGGTTGTTTGTTACAGATGTAAAAATGATCTGGTTTGTTGTGTTGAGAAACATCATGTATGTTCATGTACCGTGTACTCACAACTAAGGGGGTTAAACTAACCTATAAAGCTATGCTTAGTGACATATGAGTGAAGAATGAAGAAGTCCACCATCATCCCTGTACCCAAAAAATCTACGCCCGCTTGCCTCAACGACTACCGCCCTGTAGCCCTCACCTCCATAGCCATGAAGTGCTTTGAGAAGCTAGTGAAGGGATACATCTGTTCCTCCCTCCCCATCAACCTGGACCCCCTGCAATTTGCATATCGCCCCAACAGGTCCACGGAGGACGCCATAGCCCATGTGCTGCACACAGCAGCATCACACCTGGACAAGAGGCAGGGGAACTATGTGAGAATGCTGTCATCGACTACAGCTCAGCATTCAATACCATAGTCCCCTCCAAACTCATAGCCAAGCTCAGGGACCTGGGCTTGAACTATGACCTCTGCCAGTGGGTCTTGGACTTCCTGACGGGCAGACCCCAGGTGGTAAGAGCAGGCAACTGCACCTCCTCATCCATCACGCTCAACATAGGGGCCCCCCAGGGCTGTGTTCTGAGCCCCCTCCTCTACTCCCTGTACACACATGACTGCGTGGCACAGCGGAAAAACAACACAATCATCAAATTTGCTGATGACACAGTAGTGGTGGGCCTGATCTCTGCCAACGACGAGAGGGCCTACCTGGAAGAGGTAGAGAATCTGTCACAGTGGTGTCAGGAGAACTGCCTCTCCCTGAACGTCAGCAAAACAAAAGAGATGATTGTGGACTTCAGGAGGTCGGGGGTCAAGGACTACAGCCCCCTCAGCATTGACGGGGCACCGGTTGAGAGAGTGAACAGTTTCAAGTACCTCGGAGCCCACATATCCGAGGACTTGACATGGACCACACACATTGACAGTGTTGTGAAGAAGGCACGACAACGCCTCTACTTCCTCAGGCGCCTAAGGAAGTTCCAAGTCAGTCAGAAGATCCTTAGGAACTTCTACTCATGTACAATAGAGAGCATCCTGACTGGCAACATCACCTCCTTGTTTGGGAATAGCACTGCACAAGACCGTAGCAGACTACAAAGAGTGACACGTTCAGCCGAACGCACAATTGGAGGGGGGCTTCCCACCCTCCAGAACATTTACAACAAGCGGTGCAGGGGGAAGGCTAAGAGAATCATCAAGGACTCCAGCCACCCGAACAACTGCCTCTTTGAACTGCTGCGGTCAGGCAAGCGATACCGGAGTCTTAAGGCGAGCACAGAAAGACTCAGAAGAAGCTTCTATCCCCAGGCCATCAGGCTGCTAAACGAACAATAAACACTATGCAACAACCATCAAATGCACACAGCACACACACCCACACGCACACACTCACTTAAACAAACAACACACTGCAGCACCCACTCTCCACACTTTAGACCACACAAACACACTTTATATTTATTGATAAAGGATTTGCACTACAACTCGTACACCTACTGTAAATTGTACCTAAATTGCACCTCATCCCATTTCTGCCTTGCACTATATAGTATTGTATATTAGTACACTGCATAGTATTGTATATTATATGGTAACTCTATGGTAGTTACGTCTATTCTGCATCGAACATTGTACATATGTCTATACTGAACACTGTGACCTCATTTTTTTACTTCTAATTTACATGCTATACTATGTTATTTTATTTCATACTTATCTTGTCTTGCACAGTCTCTGGAGCGTAACAGTAAGAAGCATTTTGTATAAAAGTATTCTGTACTTCTGTATGACAACTATTAAAGAAACTTGAAACTTGAACTTGAATTCTTTTCTCAGCCTGTAATGACAATGAACAGTGTGTTCACATATTAACAGGTTTACCTGTTCAACTGGCCGTATTAAGGGTAAGGTAGGAGGGGCGTTTCCCCCCGGTTCCCTGGGGACTTCCTCACCCTCCTCTCAGACATGTTGTTTACAATATATTGTGTCACTGTGTGGTGGGATACGATGTAACCCTTGGCTTGATTGCTGGGGTTGTGCTAAAACTGCTTGAGGAACTGTATTTTCCTAAAAGAAAAGATTGTTTGGTCACTTTTCGTGTGTGCTTGCCAAGGCCTGTGGCCGATACTAATCGAGAATTGTGTATTCTCTCATTATGAAAAACGGCGTTCCTCTGTAGAGTGTATTGCCATTTTTTGTGGTGGTAAAGGGTTGTGTGTGTCTTGTGATCTACAACTGGGTTGGGTTGGCCACAGAAGCACATGTGTAAGTCTGGTACCGGGGCTCTTAAGGGGGCCCTCTCTATTCTGTGTTTTTTCCTTAGTAAAAATCAGATAGCAGGTTAGCACATGAGCTGTGTGAAGCTGTTAGACGCTTCATGTAGCTGACTATGTGTCATACTCTTTTTTGTCGTTACATCGTATCATGGGTGTGGGGTCGTAAAGGGGTGAACTGGTAATCCTTTCCTCCCCTTCTTTGATGGGCAGGGGTTAAGACCTCCTGTCCTTCAAGGTTCCTGTCACGTTGCTGTTCGGCACGTTACAGGGTAGGGGGGGGGGGGGGGGTGAGTTTCTGGTCCCACGCCCTGGAATATTGGGCGTGTGCACCGCAGAAATCCCCCCGCCACAGAGTACGTACTGTGCGCGTCTCTGTTGGTAAGACTTCCGTGAGCTGTTCAGGTCCATATGATGGATCTGTTTCAGGGAGGGGTCAGGGCTCCTCCTCACAAAGCTCCTACTCGGGCCTTCTGTGAGTTAGGACTCTCCTTCCATGTGAGGGAGCCTCCTCAGAGTGCAGAGCCTCCTCCTCAGATTGTCAAGGTGAGTAGAACTCCAAAAAGGAGTCCTGCTCTATTGTGTGTGTATTCGATTCAATTCGATTATTGAGTGTGTATGGGTTCAGTGCCTCCTCTTCGGAGAGCCCTAAAACCAAAATTTTACATGGCTCAATGTTACAATATATTCTTTTCAATCTATACAGCTCGCGTGGGAAGTCTCTCTGGGGATTTCCGCCTCCTCCCTATGGGAGGGTGGTGGGATGTAAAAATGTAAAAAAAAAAATACCCTCAGCCTGCGTCACGAGGGATTCATGTCAGTCTGTGTTCTTTCATTTTTGAATAAAAAGAGGAAGGTACATGAAGCACGACGGCTCCGTGTCGTTCTCCCAGGCGACATGGAGGAACAATGTTTGGTGTCTTGCTAGACTATCCATTTATGTGTTTGGGTCTCGACGCATACATAGTGCTGGCTCGGTGTGTTTCTGTTACATGATCACACAGGGGCTAAGTGCGCCTTGGTTGCTTGTTAAAACAGCATTTTTATAGGGCAACTGGGATGGGGTTTTGTCTCTTCCGAGCGCCAGTTTACTAGGTTGTCTCGATGAATTCTCGTTCATATCTGGGGGATGTTAACGGAATAGATCTGAACATAGGTAGAGGGGTCTCACGCCCTTGGGGTGGGCCACTGAGCACGGTCTAAATGAGGACCGTCTGGGTGGCGCCCTCTTTTCATGTTTTAGATCGACACGCATACCTACCCCCTCTCCTGGAGTGGGCATGTCGGCGTGGTTAGGACATGGGACTGGTCTGGTCACGCTGGTCCAGGTCAGTTAACCCGTTGTCCGCCGGGGATGCAGACCTGCTGTTCTGGTACCCCGAGGGACTTGTGCTTTTTTCGGGGGGGAAAATGCCAGGTCGGTCCGGGTGTCACAGGGTTAGGCGCTATGGAGACCCTTGTTGGGTACATATTGTACTCTGCACTGTCGTAATGGCTTACGGCCATGCCAACCTGTACACGCCCGATCTCGTCCGATCTCGGCCGCTACGCAGGTTTGGTCCTGGTTAGTACTTGGTTGGGAGACCGCCTGGGAATACCAAGTGCGGTGTGCTTGGGGCTGGTTCTCCATTCTTTTCGCTCCTCTCTCACGCGTGGCGAAGAGGGGGCTGTTGGGGTGGTCTTGGACCTCCTCTGGCAACCCTGTGCTTCCCGTGCCGCCGGGCCCGGTCCGAAGTAATGTTTTGTCGACCCGTAGGCCTGGAATAGCCCTTTTTTGAAAACTGAAACACTTGTACTGCGGTATAGCCAGTTATGCCCGCAGGTGTGTTTTGGAGTTTTTTCTTGAGGGGTTATAGGAACAACCACCGCATAGGGTAACGACAAGGTGGTTGATTCCCTGGTGTGTTGCAGCAGTGTCAACTCCCGGGTTACCTGGTTGAGTGTGCCCCTGCACGTTCATGACGTCTGCCAATCATGTCAGCCTTCTCTGCCTCAACCCCTCTGGGTGGGTTTTTTTTAATGGAGGCTTGGTCATGCAACAACGCCAGCATACGCCCCTTCCGCCGGGGGGGGGCTGTTCTCAGCTAACTCCTTTGGCGCCTGTCTCGTCCGCAGTGCTCCAGGCTCAGGTTACAGCCTGTTGCCTGGTTTCCCCGATGCGCTGCCTGCTTCCGTTGGTTAACCTTTTTTGTGTGCTTACGGCCATGCTGACTGCCTGTTCTGCAGGGTCAGTGTACCAGGCGGTGTGCTATTGGGGGGAAAGGGCCCGCTCTTGGAGGGGCCTTATCCGAATACGCTGGCGATGTGGGGGGCGGTGTCACTAAGTGACCGCCTGGTGGGGTCTTGATGCCTGGCGTCATTGACCTCTCCGGGCCCCCGTTTTCCAGGGGATCCAGTCCCTTTGGTGGGTCTGGGTCTTCCTTCACGCTCCGCTGCTACGGCCTTGCCACAGGGTTGAGTTTGTTCTTGACCCCGTGATTCTGGGGGCAGTAACGAGGTTGTTCCTTCCGTTCGTTCCCGGGTGGCATGCGGGTTGTGCGTGTGTGTAGTCGTGGGGTCAGGCCACGGTCTGCTCACCCTTTGCGTTGAGTTGCTTGAGTTGCCTCTTCGCACGGTCGGATCCGTCGCCCTCCCGTGATCCTCCAATAGGGGGGGTGCCCTCCATTAGGGGGGGTCGGGGGGGGCTCGGTCCTCCCCGATCTGATGGTTGTGGGGGGCCTCAGCGGGGTATATTTGTCGGCCGATGGCTCTCGCTCGGCCTCCCTTGTGCAGAGAGTGACGCCGAGCGAGAGCCATTACGAAACAGAACGATAGGTTATAACTATAACCAAGTTCTGTGAGTAATGGTGACGGTCGGCGTCCGACGCCACTGCGGCCCTTGATCTCGCCTTGTGGTGAAAGCTTGGGAAGGAGGCGAGTGTGTGGCCCCACCCCTGCTTATGTAGGTAAGCTGATGGGGGTGTGGCCAGACGGATGTTGGGATGTAAAGGTGCATTGTGGAATTTTTTATTCAGTGCGCGTGCACGAGCGAGGTACAGTGCAGAGAGTGACGCCGAGCGTCACCATTACGTTTTAACTAAGGGATTAACTTAACTTCAGGACTCAAGGTTGTCTTTACTGTGACAGGGCTAATTCCCCTGTGGGGAGTTTCAAGATTATTTGTGTACTCGTTCCATTCCATGCCATTTTCTTTTGATCTAGCCTGCCATTGGTTGCTCTTCTCCTGTCTATCTGCCTGTCTACATCAGCCCATCTGTCTGTCCCCCTCTCTCTCTCTCTCTCTCTCTCTCTCTCTCTCTCTCTCTCTCTCTCTCTCTCTCTCTCTCTCTCTCTCTCTCTCTCTCTCTCTCTCTCTCTCTCTCTCTCTCTCTCTTTCTCATTGATTCAGAGCCAGGCAGAGGAGTGAATGCTGAGGCTGAGCAGACATTACATGCGCCATCTATTTGCCAGATGTTATTGCTTATACGGTGGTGATTTCATAAGGTGCTGTGACAATGTCATTAACTTCAGGGAAATCTGGGGGGGACGACGACCAGGAGGTGAAATGCTATTATATTTGTCAAGATGAGGAGGAATACATCACAGAGGAATTATATAGAAGCTCAATGGCTGAGGCAGAGTCATTCTCCTGGGGCTCTAATGGGATACGCTTGGTGCAAGCTGCCTGCTGGGTGGGCCTACTGTACTAGTACTGCAGTGTGTGGGTAAAATGCAACAGTAGCGCATATCCAATGTTCAGACAGGGAGCATGATCTATGAGCAATAACACATCTGATTTTACTATATTGCGCTATTACAGCAGTATGGATTAAAAATCCCCCAAACGGGAACACTATCAGAGAACTATCGGACAAATGCCATTCGGGGGGATGTATGGAGGAGCTTGCAGCACTTGCTGGCAGCGAGGCTTGGAAATAAGCCAGCTGCAACACTGTGTTCCAGCTCTATAGTCACACAGGGGTAAATGGTGTTACACTGGAGGCAGACGACGGGAGGTGATAGCCCTCCCTGATCGTATTAGCTGCGTATCGATCTCTCCCATCTGTTCACTTGGTAAAGGTGAACACACAGAGACATAATCCTGTTAGCAGCTTTCACAACCACTTTCCCAGATGGAGGAATTTGGACGATAATGGTTTTCTATCGCTATGTATCTAAGGTTTCCGTAAAAATAGTTGTCCGCATAGCTGTGTTTTATATAATAACTGGAAAGGGGCGGTTTTAGCCTGCTATAAGGTGGGCTGGTAGAAATAATAGGTGAGCAACTTGGGCAGTAGGTAGAGTCAATAATCAGATGCAAGCTCCTGCTATTGTGCCATCAGGCCTCTCCAGTGCACAATTGTGTGTCCAAGTCTTTGAGCTAGAGTCCAAGTCAAGTCTCAAGTCTTTGGTCATGTGTCCAAGTCTCAAGTCTCTTTTTGGAATAATTGTTATTATGTAATAATAATAATAATAATAATAATAATAATAATAATAATAATAATAATAATAATAATAATAATAATAATAATAATAATAATAATAATAATAATAATAATAATATATTATTAACAATAATAATGTGTTTAATACTCTGTGCATCAGATAAGAAATAACTGCTGCCGCAACATGGTTATTTCACTTTGTACACTTTGTTTTGTATATTGATTATCTCTAATTCATCTATTACCATTTCAGAAATCTGTTGAATACAATAATTTTGTTTCATGTTTTATCTACATTAAAGGTATCGACAAGGCCACTTTAAAATATAATACTTTAAAAATAAAAAGCTTTGCTTTTAAATGTTATTCCATAGCTGCCTATACCATTGTTGCCTTTATCAGTTGTTACCTATATGGACATGTAGCCTTCCAAACTACTTCATGATGATATGCCTTCTCCAATAGGACTGATCTTGGACACCACAATATGATTATTCCTAAATAATCAATGAACATAATATTTGGCAATAATACTGGGGCAGCACATTGTTGAATGAAGTTGGGTTCAGGTAGAGGGAGACTAGTGCGTCACGCATAAAGCTCAACAGGACCATTTAATCCACCCATACTGTATTTGCTCTCTCCCTCGTGCTTCTAAATTTTGGGAATAAAAAACAACTGGGGTCGTTACTCAAAGAAAGTATTAAGTATAATGTATTACACATTACTTGTTACTTAAAAAAAAAAACAATGAATGCCTTACTTTACTTTATTACTCCCTGTGGACTGTGACACTACTCGTTACATTACTCATTACATTACGTTACTCCGCAAAATCCCTGTTTGATAATTATAATTTTTCTATAGGTTTATAAGCTTATGCCAAGAGAGAATTGCATATTGGAACCCATTACAATAGAAGGGGTAAAGAATCTCTCTCTCTCTCTCTCTCTCTCTCTCTCTCTCTCTCTCTCTCTCTCTCTCTCTCTCTCTCTCTCTCTCTCTCTCTCTCTCTCTCTCTCTCTCTCTCTCTCTCTCTCTCTCTCTCTCTCTCTATCTCTCTCTCTCTATTCTTCAGTGTGCTGACTTTAACAAGCTGTAGGTAACATGTAGTCTTGCTCTCTCTCTTTCTCTCTAATGTATACTCTCTCACCCAGATGCACACTTGCAACAGGCATTAGGCTAAACTAGGAGGGGTGTCTTGAAAGGCTCATAAGGAATCTTATAAATATGTATTTGAATTATAAACAACACAGCATGATGACGGCAAACAGAGATAGACAAGGGGGTGAAAAGAAGCAGTAAGACATTATATTTTCCAATAATCGTTTATGCGATTATGACAATAAAGATATGGAAATTGCAGTATCTATTATATCTATTCATTAGAAATATAAGGGGTAAAATATATCTATTTTTCACACATAATGTGTAGGCTGTCTTTCAGTGTGGAGACTTGAACAAGCTGTAGGACAGGGACGTGACATTTTGCGGGGCAGGTGCTCAACCAAAAAGAAAGGGCAATCAATCGTGCAAACATTTTGGGTGTGTTTTGCTGTGCATTTGACCTCTTGCAGTATTGAGCCCTCAATGTCTAAATGATGGTCAAAAGCATGACATAAGTGGAGATAACAGACCACATATGTGTTGCTTGAAGCAATCAATAACTTACAGTACAGTATAGGCTGAGCAATAGAGAAGTTGGCACCCCAGCAACAAGCGCACTTACAGGGTTTTATTAAACAATTTCATCCACAAATTGCCAAGCAACACTCCACACTCCAACAAGAAGCACACTTACATATTTAAAATTGATCAAGATAAATAGGTTACCCCAATGGTTGCATGGCTGCCTCTCTCGCCTCCATATTCATCTCTTACCACCTCTCCATTGAAGGCATAATTGCTCCAGTAAAATGTCTTCATCCCTTCCCTACCTCCAATTATTTAATTTCCTTCCTTTCTCACTAGGTTTTACTTTGTTTAATTTTTTTTTATAAATATTGAAAGAATACTGACTAAAGTGCTTGAACTTGAAAAGTATTATAGAAACATAGAAAATCTTCCATTCATTCCTTTGTTACTAGTTGCAAGTTACTCATGGCTATTCTCCTTCCTTTTCTTGGCATTGTGCTGCAGGCATGATCCAAATAAATCCTGTTTAATTACTTTGTTTCATAACTCAGATAACCTTCAGCTTCTATCTGCATGCATCAGAATGCTGAATTTACTTACTACATCATTAATTCCTTGAATTATATATGTGTATGTATTATTATCATTATTATCATTGTTTATTTTTTATTACCCCTGTTGTTGTTCATTTTATGCGATCTGCAAGTAAGTATTTAATTGTTCTGTGTACCTGTTTATATAACAAATAAATGTGTTACTGTCCGCTGTCAGAGTAGAGGGAGGGGGGGGGGCTGTCTGTAGGCTGTCATTGGTGAATATCTATGAGCGTACCCTACAACAATCCAGTAGAATTAATGGTTTTTAAGTTAGAAGCCTACAATCAATATTATGCATTTACCAGAAAACCCCAGTCAACATGTATGTGATCTTAATGATTAATTATGATATTAGAAAACATGTATTTTCTTTAATATGACTGAAAGAGGGGGGGGGGGGGCTAAGTTCACTAGATGGGACACAAGAACTCAATCATATTCCACTGATTTCCCACATTACTAGCAAACTTTATCAATGCTAAGTAACGATAGATAGTTGGCACAAGCTACTAAAAAGTTTTAGCATAGATAGACCCTACAGTACTTGCAAATAATAATAAATAATAAATGTACACTTTGTTTGGCCAATTGGCCACATACCAGATGTCTGCCTCAAAGTAACTCATCACACTGTCGAGTGCCTATGATTAATGCGTATGTGTGTGTGCGTTCTTAGCATGAAACCAGGGGGAGGGATCGGAGAGGGCATTGCTCGAGACTCACAGCACCAATCTCCCGACCTGATATTTTTATTCAATCAATATACTGTATCTGTTCAGCAGAGCAGGCTGTGCACAAACAGGAATGTGTTTATTTATCTAAAAGACAGAGAGAGAGAGAGAGCGAGAGAGAGAGAGAGAGAGAGAGAGAGAGAGAGAGAGAGAGAGAGAGAGAGAGAGAGAGAGAGAGAGAGAGAGATTGAGAGAAAAAGAGAGAGAGAGAGCACTTTCTATCTAGGAGGCAAAACGGCATCCTTTGAGGTTTAGTATGCACATCCCTGCTGTAGGAGGTAACGTAGTCCTGCTCTCTCTCTCTTTCTCTCTAATGTATACTCTGTCACTCAGATGCACAATTGGAATAAGCGGTAAGCTGTAGGAGGGATTCTATCAATATTTATTTAAATCCACAACTAAAGAAGGGGGAAGGGTAGGCTAATGTATGCAAGTAACAACCTAGAACTGTTAGATCAGTAACTGTGTACTGGCCTCCCTCTCCGTGGTTGAAGCAGTTTATCCAGTTAGCTAAACAATCAGATATGTCCAGAAAGACCCTTATGGCGCTTTTCCACTGCATGGTGCCTACTTGACTCGACTCTACTCTACTCAGCCTTTTCGGTTTTCCATTGCCAAAATATAATAATATTATAAAATCTGAAAAAAATGTATGTGGAAATGTGGGAACATAGGGCTGTGTGAACCTACACAGTAAATTTTGCAGAGTAAATTTTACTCAAACTGAGTACATTTTACTCAAACTGAGTAAAATTGTACTCCGTTTGAGTAAAATGTACTCAGTTTGAGTCAAATTTACCCTGCAAAATGTACTGTGTAGGGCCAAATTTTTCGTGAAAAAATTATTCTTAGAAATGTGGGAACATAGGGCTGTGGGACCATTGGGCTGTGGGAAGATAGGGCCACATTTTTTGGAAGATCTTAGAAATATGGGAACATAGGGCTGTGGGACCATTGGGTTGTGGGAACATAGGGCCTAATTTTGAGAAAATTCTTAGAAATGTAGGAGCATATATGGCTGTGGGACCATTGGGCTGTGGGAACATAAGGCCTAATTCTGAGTGGAAAAATTATCTTAGAATTGTGGGAACATAGGGCTGTCGGACCATTGGGCTTTGGGAACATAGGGCTGTCGGACCATTGGGCTGTGGGAACATAGGGCTGTCGGACCATTGGGCTGTGAACATAGGGCTGTCGGACCATTGGGCTGTGGGAACATAGGCATGCTTCCGTACCTGGTACAGAGTACTTTTTTTAGTAACTGCTCTGTCGAGGTTCCAAGCGGGTAGAACAGGGACTAAAAAGTGACCTGAAACACTGATTGGTCAGTCCCCTCTCTCCCTCCCCCACTAATCTCTTGTCACCCCCACCCCTTCTAACCCCCTTCTCACACATACACAAATAAACCCTCAACCCCCAGAGGAGCAACACCGAATGGATCTGCGCAACTTGCGCTCCGGAGAGAGAGGCGCATGTTCATTCGCTTGTGTACGGTACACTTTTACTGCTTCTCGGTCTCAGAAAACCAACTCAAGTAAGATGTCATTATTTTCAGAATTTCATTGGCTACAAACGGTCAATAATTTTCAACGTCAGTGGTGATTTGTCTGGTCATTGAGAGGCGAAACGAAGGTTTTCCTATAACCCTAGTTATATAAATACTGGCGGAGCATCTCACTCTGCCATTGAGATATCATCTCCATGCACATATTGTGCACATGAAAAAGTTGACACATGCACGTCACTTGCACGTGACCACGCCTACTCCTGTGTGTTCCTACAAAACACAGGAAGTGGTCACGCTTACACCCTTCCAAGTCTGAATTCCATGCGTGAAAAAATTATTCTTAGAAATGTGGGAACATAGGGCTGTGGGACCATTGGGCTGTGGGAAGATAGGGCCAAATTTTTTGGAAGATCTTAGAAATATGGGAACATAGGGCTGTGGGACCATTGGGTTGTGGGAACATAAGGCCTAATTCTGAGTGGAAAAATTATCTTAGAATTGTGGGAACATAGGGCTGTCAGACCATTGGGCTTTGGGAACATAGGGCTGTCGGACCATTGGGCTGTGGGAACATAGGGCTGTCGGACCATTGGGCTGTGGGAACATAGGGCTGTCGGACCATTGGGCTGTGGGAACATAGGCATGCTCCCGTACCTGGTACAGAGTACTTTTTTTAGTAACTGCTCTGTCGAGGTTCCAAGCGGGTAGAACAGGGACTAAAAAGTGACCTGAAACACTGATTGGTCAGAAGAGAGAATTGTCAGTAGCCTCGTGACTACTAATTAGCATTAGCATTATTTGTTTTCTAGAGAGAACAAGTGCAATAAACAAAAAGAAATACATTCACACAGTGTATTCTGCCTCATTTATTGATGAAACAAAACCAACACAATTTACCACCAAGAACAAAGAGTTTAGTCTCACAAAAAGATCGCTAATGTGACTGGGATTTCCTATTATAAGTATAACCGTTAGCATTGCGGCTAGCGTACATTAGCTAATAAGGCACTGGTTTCATAGCTTCATCTAGTTTCGAAATCCTCTATTGTATGTGTGTGTCGCGTTGAAGATGGGGGGGGGGGGGGGGGTACTACCTGCAGTAGAAAACGAACAAAGTACCAGGTACCAAAAGCAAACTAGAGTTGAGTCGAGTAGGTACCATGCAGTGGAAAAGCAGCATTAGACCAAGGGGGTTGGGTTGTGTTTGAGTTTACTGAGAGACATGACTTGATTGTTTAGCTAGGTGGATAAACTGCTTCAACCATGGAGAGGGAGGCCAGTACAGTGAAAGGATATGGCCTTCGAAAACGTCAATATACAGAAGAAAATATTCTACCACAGAGCGTTTAAAATGTGAGTAACCTGCAGCATTGGCCATGTGTTCCCCTATACTAACGCAAAATGTTACTTAACTTCAGACTAAAACTGCATTTCCATTCTGCTGAAAGTGTTAGATTAAAGAATAGGAAATAGGTTCATTTATTTCTTAAGACATGGCATACAGAGGCCATGACAAACTGATTACTTCTATGTGATTACTGAATTTGGAACAGTAATGCATTACATTACTCGTTACAGAAAGATGTAGTGTGATTACAGTAATTTGTTACTTTGTAACGCATTCCCCCCAACACTGGTAGTGAGTGAAAGCCGTGATACATTTCACCAGTGAAATTCTATTGAATTGAATTTGCCATAGGGCATCGCTATAAAATAAATGGCAACCAATGCGATTTAGAGGGGGGGGAAAGCTGTTGCATCAACAAGCTGATTCTAGTAATATATTACAGTAACAACGCCGACCCCCAATGCATCTGGCAGGTTATACAGGCCATTAAGGAATATAAACCCACCAATAACTCCCGCCAACCAGCGACACCTCCCTCCCTGATGAGCTCAATAACTTTTACGCCCGCTTTGACAGGGACAACTAAGAGATGGTCATCAAGGCTGTACTCCCTGCTGACCACCAACCCCCCACTCTCACCATCACCGACGTGTGCGCTGCAGGATAATGCTCCTGGCTCTGACAGGCTGCCTCCTCGTGTATCGGAGGGGACACGTGATGCAAGGCTTCTATCCTGTTTAATATGCGAGCACATATGCGAGCAACGTTCAAGACAGGGGAGGGGAGAATTGGCACAGTGAAATTGGGATGGGAGAAAAATAGAAAAAGAGGAGAAAAAGTGGATAAAAAAAATAATAATCGTAACCAGTAACCATAGGCCTACTTGCGACCGTTTTCAGCTTGCCATTGCCCCGACTGCTTTGTTGTTGTTGAATCAAGTGAAATCCTAGGTAAGTGTGTATTGTGCGCATGCACGTTGACGTGAACATGCGGCACACTTCATAGGTTTGTTCCGCGGTAAACGAAATGTTAAATTTCTTTTAATTGCCACCGGTAGATCTCACGTGAATCGGTACTCGGTAGTACCGACGGGATTCGGTCAATAGTCGATACCCTTAAAAGTACCGGAATCGGTACCCATCCCTAATGGTCATCCTTGAGTTTAAGTTTAGATCGCAGGCCAACCAGGAGCCCCAAGTCAGACGACTTGAGGAACCTGAGGTGGAATAAAGGGCTAAGAGGTCTGTAATATAAGAGGGAGCTGCCTGCCCATTTAGGGCTTTAACCTCTTAACACTGCCATTGTCATAGAGTTACAGAGGTTTGAACACACTGAAATTAATTTTTTTTTTATAATTTGCGTCTGAATTATGCCTGCAGATCTATCTACTCTATAGTTATTAGCTGAAAACACTGCTGGAGCCATGGCCTGAAGTCTTACCTAGAACATGTCCAAAGTCAATAACAATATCACAAAATATTTGTGTTTTACACATCTTTATGTAATGGTATGTTTAGGCGTTTTTCCAAAAAGGAGTGAGAGGAGTCAACACTACCTCAGTCCCCTCTCTCCCTCCCCCACTAATCTCTTGTCACCCCCACCCCTTCTAACCCCCTTCTCACACATACACAAATAAACCCTCAACCCCCAGAGGAGCAACACCGAATAGATCTGCGCAACTTGCGCTCCAGAGAGAGAGGCGCATGTTCATTCGCTTGTGTACGGTACACTTTTACTGCTTCTCGGTCTCAGAAAACCAACTCAAGTAAGATGTCATTATTTTCAGAATTTCATTGGCTACAAACGGTCAATAATTTTCAACGTCAGTGGTGATTTGTCCGGTCATTGAGAGGCGAAACGAAGGTTTTCCTATAACCCTAGTTATATAAATACTGGCGGAGCATCTCACTCTGCCATTGAGATATCATCTTCATGCACATATTGTGCACATGAAAAAGTTGACACATGCACGTCACTTGCACGTGACCACACCTACTCCTGTGTGTTCCTACAAAACACAGGAAGTGGTCACGCTTACACCCTTCCAAGTCTGAATTCCATGCGTGAAAAACATCCAAGGGTCCTCAGGGCGCTGAAGAGCGAGACGCTCCGCCAGTATTCATATAACTAGGGTTATAGGATAACCTTCGTTATATTACATCTGGCTCGCGTCTCGCTCTGCCATTGAGATCAACAGGGGCAGAGCGGACGCGTGGCCACATCAAATGCACCACCTGAGGGCCCATAAGCCTCTGGGGGGGAGGGGAGTCCCGTCCACCCCCCCGTCCTAACGAGGGGGGGGGGGGGGGGGGGGGGGCAGTCAACTACAACCAACGTGCGAAAAATGGAACCAGTCACCCTAGAACGCACAGTGCAGGCAGGACCGAGTGTGACAGAGCACCCACGGTCCACACCCATACACACCTGCTAGCGTTAGGAGGAGGGTGAATAGCCTGCAGCACAATATCCCTGGAGCGATAAGAGCTCCGGATATTCTTTGCCACAAAGGCCGGATTAGGCCTCAGAGTCGCACTGTTATCGGCCTAAATAGACAGGCACTCTGACCGCACCGAGAGAGCACACAGCTCACCCATGCTTTTAGGGGAGGTGATGGCCAGAAGGAACCTGGTCTTGAAAGACAGTCGATCCAATGGCGCCTGCTCAAGAGGCTCAAACGGGGCCCCCAACAGCCTTTCCAGGAGCAGTTGGAGGTCCCAGCTCGGAGACAGAGCACGTTCCACAGGCTTGAGACGGCGTGCGCCAAGCAGGAAACGTCTCATGAGAGGGTGGCTGAACAGCGTGACAAGACGATATAGCTGCGGCGTATACCTTCACTGTCAAGGCCGACAGCCTATCCAGATAGACTGGAGGAAGGACAGAACCAAGTCCAGGGGGCACGACACCGGGTCCAGGCCCCCAACCTCACACCACTCTTGAAACATACTAATAATAATAATAATGGATTGGATTTATATAGCGCTCTTCATGACACCCAGAGCGCTTCACAGAGTCCATTATTCGTTCATACACAGTCATACCGGTGGTGGTAAGCTACAATTGCAGCCAGAGCTGCCCTGAGGCAGACTCACGGAAGCATGGCGAATAATCATCGGCTACGGCCCCTCCGACCACCACCAACATTCATTCACATGCATACACATTCATACGAGGCAATGTTGGTTAAGTGTCTTGCCCAGGGACACAACGGCAATGGGATGGACATGGGCTTGAGCGGGATTTGAACCACCAACCCTTCGATCATTGGATGACCCGCTCTACCCCTGAGCCAAAGCCGCCACTTCCCTGCGTAAACCGCGGTAGTGGACGGAGTGCGCGCGTTCTGGATGGTGTTAACCACAGTAGAGTTAAGACGCATCCCCTCCAGATTCACCCTTTCAGCAGCCAAGCCATTAGAGGCTGCCCCAGAACAGGAGGCAGAAACAGTGTTCCGCGTGCCTGAGAGAGGGCCAGCGGTGACCATGGAACAGGCCAAGGCAGGGCCACCAAGAGCTGAATCAGGGCAGGCAACCACACAGCTGTGCCCCGGTCCGGCGCGACCAGGATCAAAGTCCTGCGCTCCTGACGTACCCGCTCCAACAGCTGAGCTATCAGGTGTATGGGTGGGAATGCGTACAGAATCCCGGGCGGCCACGGGTACATCGAGAAGGCATCCACTCCCAGAGAGGGGTTGTCCTTCCGACTCACCGAGAACCACAGAGGGCACTGGTAAGCAGTGATGGGCAAGCTACTTGGAAAATGTAGCAAGCTACACTACAAGTTACTCTCGATTAAATATAGCTCAACTACAATGGAAGCTATCCCCAGATAAATGTAGCAAGCTACACTACAAGAACATGGCAAAAATAGCTAGCTACATCGGCACTATTTTAATTTTTTTTTTACTTCATGATCACGTTTCCACCAAACAAATAGACAGGCAAAATAAATGCTCAGTTTGATTGTTTATTATAAAACTGAAACAAGCCCTCGGTCTGGCTTTTTGTGTCATCCTTTTAACATGAACTTGTATTATGTACAAAATCCAGGAATCTGGTAAAAAAAAAGAAAAAAAAATGTAACATTCATCTTGGGTTAAAAAATAGCGGCGTTAAAATAATTGTGGGTTAATGCGTTAATAAAGCTTTAACTTTGACAGCCTTAGTTATTACACATTCTTACACATACATGTATGTTGAAAATCTGAGGTATTGATGAAGTAACAAAGGAAAAAAGCCAAAAGCACTTACTCCTCAGACATTCTTTGACAATTTTACAGCCCAAAATACAAAAAAGATCCAGGCGGAATAGGTAACAAAGGGTTAAAGAAATATTGTCTGAACTGTCAGATGCAAACTGGCTGTGTGACATAACCGAGCATCTCGCTCAATTGAATAAGAAGCTGTAGGGACGCAAACAAGTCCCACCCAAAACTTGACCAATATAGTTGTGAACTGAGACAACCCTTATTTTGTTATTTTTTAGTACAGTTACAAGTCAAGTCAAGTCAAGTCAAGAGTTTTATTTGTCACGGCATACGAGTATACAATGAAATGCGGGTGGTCTTGCCCGCAACGATGTGCAATACAGTGGTACAACATATAATAGATCCAATACAAAAAACATTGTGCAATAACAGGTAACAGGCAACATGGTGTGACATCTCGGCATTTGTACATAGTTATTTACAGAGTATATAGGACATGCTAGGTAGCTTTGGTACTGCAATACACTGTTACTGTTGCTAATACTAGTTTAAAGTGGCCTTTCCTTTTGGCAATAAGTGTGAGTGTGTGCCCGCTCATGTTAAAGTGTCAAAGTGGCTGCTAGTGTGTGAGCGTGCACATCGTGCGTGTCGTGTGTGTGCTCATGTGTGCTTATGTGTGGATAGTTCAGTGTTCTGTGGTACTCAATGTTCATTGTTCAAGACTCTGATGGCCTGGGGGAAGAAGCTGAGCAGTTGTGTGTTCATGCAGACACATAATAGCAATTTCATTACGAATTGAAAATGGTGGACCCTGATGTAAACAAGTCGAAAGTCTTTCTCTGGTCTGCATCCCCTTAACAATTGTGTGAATTGAGCTGTACTGTACTGTACACATTCTGCAATCTGTTAATTAAAGTTAATTAAACTATCTTCCATTAGTTGAATGTATGGCCTCTGCAAGGTTGTGTGCAGCCATTTGTTTTTGTAACATCTGCTACATCTGTCCCACGTGTTCTTTGCAGCTCAGTTGTTAGTTCTGCCCCTCTTGACTGTGACAAAAAGGTTTTGAACAAACTTAATGTCATAGCTTGTATTTGATGATCTTCTTCTTTGTTATTTACTTGAATGGTTTGATCATTGATTAATGGAGTAATATGGGGTTAACTAAAATTATTTGTTAAAATAACATAAGCTAACATATATTTTTACATCTATGCAAATGCATATGCAATATGTATAACTTGAATAAGTAATAAATACAGAAACAACATGTTTAACAATATGTAAATGAGTAGCTACATTTATTTTACATTACATTAACATTTATACGGTCTTTGGCCCTTTGAGGGCAACCATAATGCTGATGTGGCCCTCTGTGAAAATGAGTTTGACACCCCTGGTATAGAGTGTTAGCCTGGTTAGCTCCACGCGTCGCAACACCGTTTTTCCAGCGCCTGGAGCAGACACAGCCGAGAGACTCCACCGGGCATCCCTCACCTCCAGCCATTCACCTGCCAACCGCCAGCCCAGCCAGCCCACCTTGGTATCCCAGGTGACAGTTTTCGGGACCGTTTTACCAGTGATGGGCAAGCTACTTGGAAAATGTAGTAAGCTACACTACAAGTTACTCTTGATTAAATATAGTTCAACTACAATGGAAGCTATCCCCAGATAAATGTAGCAAGCTACACTACAAGAACATGGCAAAAATAGCTAACTACATCGGCATTTTTTTTTTTTTTTTTTTTTTTTACTTTATGATCAAGTTTCCACCAAACAAATAGGCAGGCAAAAAAAAGGTTCAGTTTGATTGTTTATTAGAAAACTGAAACAAGCCCTCGGTCTGGCTTTTTGTGTCATCATTTTAACATGAACTTGTATTATGTACAAAATGTTAATAAAGTATGAGGAAAGAACTGTGGAAACGTAATAAATCAAAGGCAGTGAAACAATAATCAAATAAACACCAAAATATATACTCTGAATTTTAACTAATAATAACTGTCTCTTACTGCATTTTACTATTATGCTACCATGTCTATACTACCACCAACTATGCTAATATGTCTATACTACTACAGTATGTACTCAGAGTATAACACTCAAGCTCGACACTGCTAGACAAACAATACTACTTATCCTTGGCTGGCAGATATAAGTTGCTTTGAATGAAAGCGTCAGCTAAATGACCAAATGTATTTAAATATGTAACTCACAAAACATTCCATGGCCCCAAAATCCTGACCGACCCACAGGTTGAGAACCACTGCTCTAGGTGATCTTTTCCATCTTAGTGTATGTATTATTTATGTTAGTTTGTTTTTTCTTTTCTCCACCCCCATAATATTGTTCATTTTCTGCCTACAGTGAAACATGATAGCAGCTATCTGTTAGTTAAAGCTGTTGTGTGCTGTTTGGGAACAGTTGACAATAAACACCTAAACACATATTTTTTAGGCGTTTTTTCAGTCAAACTCATACATTTTTCCAGATAGGGCCATGGAGAGACATTGTTGTTATTGACATCATCTTCATCAATGCCATCAGCCCTGGAAACATCGAATCCCTCTGCCATTTCGCGCGGACTGGTTCATTCATTCATTCAGTGGTCTGTGTTTAGATCTTTTTACTTCCTGATTTGCGGAGCTGGAGTGGCATGTCCCGCCCTATCCTGCCTCTGATTGGCCTACCCGTAATGTTTTGGCCTAACCTTACCCAATAGTGAGTCATCATACTCATATCTAAACCAACCAACCAATCATAGTGGGTTTTCTCGAGATGCATCCAGTTGCAGGACCACAGAACCCCCACACTCTCAGGACCACCACACTTTGCGGACCCACACTCTCCGGATAAAGTTTTCAATCAATCAATCAATCAATCCTGCAGTGCAATACTCCAATTCAGCCATTGGGTGGGACGGTCACGTGACCCAAATCAGCCAATGGGAGCGAGGGTCAGGAGAGTGTGGGTCCGCAAAGTGTGGCGGTCCTGAGAGTGTGGGGGTTCTGTGGTCCTGCAGCTGGATACTATTGGTTTTCTCCAGGGATTTTTTATTTTTTTTTTTCTGTTTCTCCGGATAGTAGCGTGTATCGTTTTGCTCACGCTACGCCACTACTTGATTCCAAAAATAGCTGCACTACAGAGAACGCTACTTGGTTCAAAAGTAGCGACGCTACCATCATGCTACTGAGAAATGTAGTTAAGCTATGTAGCGTCGCTACTTGTAGCTAGCTACTGCCCATCACTGTGTTTTTACAGCCAACTAACTCCGAACATTCGCTACGTGGGGCGGACCGGCACTCAGCCTATAGACTCTAACTGCAGGGCGAGTCGAGTCCAGGTACATTTTGCGCTCCCAGCGCCGTGGAATATTGCTTACGAACGTTTCTTTTGGTAGCATGCTCGCTAAGAGCGAAGGGGCTGTTGTGTTTTGAGCCACCACGTTCACAAGCCGCGACCGAGCGATCCAACTTTATTATTTTAGATATATGTTTGTTTTCAACAAGTGTGGGCCCCACTTATTTCAACCGTTATGTGTGTGTTGTGTTGTTCGGGTGTGCAAGCAGCACTTATGTAAAAAAGATAATTTTTCCAATCGAGTAGCTCACGGAGCTTTCCGCTTCAGATGTGGTGTGTGTAATGAGTATTAACCCATACAGGGACGTGTTCATGAATGCTAATTACAAAGTCCAAGTGGTCATGCACTGTGCACTGTTGTAAACATGTGGAATATCTTACAGTAAAAGGAGAGGCGGATAATTGGATTCACTGTGTGTGTGTGGATTAATGGTGCATTATTGTCTAACCTCTTTTGATCCACGGTATATGTTTAATTGGGGAGGTGCTCCTTACAGGTCTCCAACAGTCAGCAAGGTACGGACTGCTTTGGGGAAGAATTATACCATCCACCACTACTGCCACCGGGTGTGAGGGGGTGTGGGACGTACTAGGGGAGTGTGGGTGTTTAGGGGTTGCTGAGCATCGCCCTGGAGGGGGAGAAGGACCAGTACACACCACCTAGGTTAGTAAATCCACATCTGCCACATTTGTTAACCTTGAATCTAGTACCCTTACACTGCAGTCGGGGGCCCAGCCGGACTCAGCTCTGCCGGGTTCCTACTATCCGGTGACAGTATAAATTCACCCTCACTAAGTAGGGATAATCCACCCTTCTACACATAGATCACAAAACTTATAATTTAAGTCTAATTCAATTATAATTGAGTTTAACATTAGCATTTTTGTTAGAAGTTAGTATTTCCTGGATGACAGTGTGGCCAGCTGGGTAATAGCAAACATGATTTCAGGATTATTTACGTAGCAGAGCCGGCTCAGATTTTAAGGTAGTACAGAGTGGGAGAATGTGAAAATGGCACTCTGGTGACAGGTTCTGCACAAACAATCTATAGTCAAAGTCATGCCTCCAGGAGGAGTTAACTGTAAAACATTTTTAAAAATAAGAGTTTTTGGAGGGGACCTTTAAAGGTTATTGTAGCCAAGTAAATAAGCAGACCCCTGGAATAAAAAGTATATTTGCATCTAAAACCCTTATACAGCATGTAACAAGAACTCAGATCATGAAAGATCTGTCGTTAACTGGTGTCGCTCGGGTAAGTAGCTAGTTAAGTGGGCTACTGCTAGCTGCTGTGGAGGTGAAATGGGGTAGGCATCGGGATGGAAGACAGTGAGAGGCCGAATCAACTTAAACATTCCTGAGGAAATCTATAGTGGCAAGGCCCAGTAGACCTTATAACGCAGATCTGATCGGATGAATCCTGTGGGGCGTAGCTGGGGGGGGGGGTATCTTAGGATGATTCCAAGGGCCCAGCACTGGAAGGGGGCCCCAACATTTTTTTTTTTTTTTTTTTTACTAGACATCACTCAGGTGTATTATTGATGCTCTCATTGATACTATGTTTGTTTCTGAAGTGTGTGTGTGTGTGTGTGTGTGTGTGTGTGTGTGTGTGTGTGTGTGTGTGTGTGTGTGTGTGTGTGTGTGTGTGTGTGTGTGTGAGAGATATATATAGAGAGAGGGGGGGCTTTGGTAGACTATTGCATTGGTCCATTCATTGAAGATGAACGCAATGCGACATCCTTTACTAGGCTCACCCACCAACAGTGCAGGTGCTGAACTGCTGATCCGAATGTATAGGTAAAAACCATATTATGCGTTTTCATCAATAAGAAAATGGCACCAAAAAAAATCCGCTCGCGCGCTTATGCGCGCTCGCATTCACTGGGGGCCTACAAATACATTCTTTCATGGGGCCCAGAATCTGGAGCTACACCCCATGCAGGGCTCACCGGGATCTAACATGTGCGGTTACTGGACTTAAGTTATATTTGAAGAACAACCAAACCTTAAATTAAATATATATTTTCCTAATTCTCTCGATTTTTACATTTGCCCAGTTCATTACTATCTGTAGCATGTATATGTACAGTGATGGAGACCAGCTGACAGGCTCTCCTCTCTCCAGCCCTCTCACCAGGTGCACACACATTTGGATGACAGCTCATTTTGGTCAATGCAGGAAAAATGCACAGAATGTTACTCTGAAAATTAAACAAAACACGCTATTTTATTTATTTAGGCTGTGCCTTGCCAAGTTCAGTGTTGTCATAGCAACTCTCCCCATCGGTGTGTTTGTGCCTGAACACGATGAGAAGAGGGGGTGGGCAGTGGGCGACTTTGGAGGCGGGCTGTAGTAGGCTGCTCACCCAATCAGAAGTTACAACCGGTACCGGTATTTTCTGAGCTATTCTTCAAAACAAAAAAAAGGTTTTCATTCACTTTTGATTGGGTGGGTAAGACGCATGTTTGGGTGGGCTCAACCCCTGTCCATAGCCGCCACCAGCCTTGTAACTGGATGGTACAATATTGTCATGTTTATATTTTCTTGTATGGAGGCGTGGAAGTAGACTACTTGTGCAACAACTTGAGTTACAGTTGCATGGCTGATTTAATGATGATTATTTGTTGACAGGAATTAAACTCTAGCTTTGCAGTTGGATAAGCTATATGTCTGCAACCAGGCCGCTGAGCAGTCAACTAACACTACTTCAATGTGTTACAACTCCGGCCATAACATGCATAATAGTTGAACTTGTATCATCACAACCAGTAACAAATAAGCAGTAATAAAACATAAAACCTCATTATTATAACCATATAAGTCCTATAAACTTGCAACAATATAGGCTACAATATTCCATATCTTCTTTTAAGGTGTGGAATGCCAAAAAGGTTTGGTGTCTCTCTGTCTTTATCTCTATCACAGTGTGAGAAGAGCATTTATGCAGGTGAACACCAGGAAGGCTGCTGGCCCAGATGGTATAACAGGACGCATACTTAAGTCCTGTGCCAACCAGCTTGCCCCGGTGTTCACCGCCATATTTAATCGATCCCTGGCGGAGTCAGTGGTCCCTGCCTGCTTCAAGATGTCTACCATCATCCCTGTACCGAAGAAAACCTCCCCAACATGTCCAAATGACTACAGACCGGTGGCACTCACCTCTGTGGTCATGAAATGTTTCGAGAGGCTGGTCAAGGACCACATTTGTGCCTCCCTCCCCAGTGATATGGACCCTATGCAATTTGCATACAGGACAAACAGGTCCACTGACAACGCGGTCTCCCAGGTACTGCACAGCACCCTCTCCCACCTTGACCGTCAGAAGGGGGGCTATGTGAGACTGTTGTTCATTGACTACAGCTCAGCGTTCAACACCATAGTCCCCACCAGACTGGTGGACAAGCTGATCGAGCTGGGTCTGAGCTCCGCCCTGAGCGCCTGGGTACTGGACTTTCTGAGCGAAAGACCCCAGGCGGTCAGGGTGGGGGGTCAGACCTCCAACACCATCACCCTGAGCATCGGGTCCCCCCAGGGCTGTGTTCTAAGCCCCCTGCTGTACTCACTCTACACACACGATTGTGTGGCCAAGTTCAGCTCCAACTCCATAGTGAAGTTCGCAGACGACACGTGGTGGTGGGGCTGATCTCGGACAACGACGAGAAGGCCTACCGGGAGGAGGTTGAGGTACTGGAACGCTGGTGCCAGGACAACAGCCTGCTCCTGAACATTGGTAAAACCAAGGAGCTGATCGTGGATTATAGGAGAGGACAGCAGGAGACACACACACCACTGATGATTAACGGGGCTACCGTGGACAGGGTGAGCAGCTTTAAGTACCTGGGGGTCCACATCTCAGAGGATCTGACATGGTCAACACACATAGACACAGTAGTAAAGAAGGCGAAACAGCGCCTCTACCACCTGAGACAGTTAAGGAAGTTCAGAGTATCGGGGAAGATACTCCAGTCCTTCTACTCAGGAGCTGTAGAGAGCATCTTGACCGGAAACATCACTGCCTGGTATGGAAACAGCACGGCACAGGACAAGAAGGCCCTACAGAGAGTGGTGCGCTCAGCCGAGCGTACCACGGGTATTGCGCTACCTCCCCTGCAGGTTCTATACAACAAGAGGCAAATCCAGAGCCTGCAGGATAATGAAAGACCCCCACCACCCCAATAACAGCCTGTTCCAACTGCTGAGGTCAGGCAGACGCCTGCGAACCCCAGCTACTAGGACAGAGAGGCTTAGGCTCAGCTTCTTCCCCCAGGCCATCAGAGCCTTGAACAATGAACATTGAGTGCCACAGAACACTGAACTATCCACACACAAGCACACATGAGCACACACACGACACGCACGCTGTGCACGCTCACACACTAGCAGCCACTTTAACACTTTAACATGAGCGGGCACACACTCATGCCGCACACACGCACACTTATGGCCAAAAGGAAAGGCCACTTTAAATTAGTATAACAACAGGAACAGTGTATTGCACTACTAAAGCTACCTAGCATGTCCTATATGCTCTGTAAATAACTATGTACAGATACCGAGATGTCACACCATGTTACCTGTTACCTGTTACCTGTTTATTGCACAATGTTGTTTTTTCATTGGATTCTATATATTTTGTACCACTGTAATGCACATCGTTGCTGGCAAGACCACCCGCATTTCATTGTATACTTGTATGCCGTGACAAATAAAACTCTTGACTTGACTTGACTTGACTTATCTACACACAGGCACGTGCACACATAGAGGCCAAGGGGTGCCTGAGCACCTGCCTTTTTGAGCCTCATCAAAAAAGTGCCCTTTTTCAAAAAAATTATGTTTTTTTTTTTTTTTTTTTTTTACAGTTACGCATATAGATTGCCCTTCCAACTGAAAAATGTCAGGATAGAATCTAAATATTAGGTAAAGAGAGAGATGCCCCATATTCCATTGCAGTTTGCACGGCCTCCTCAGCGTGCCTCTCCGCGGACCTATATATTTTATGCATATCGTGGGTGGTGATGATGATGATGATAGAAACCGCAGTTGAATGCTGGTATTACACTCACTGAGGGACACGAAGAAGTCAAGTCCGATGGGATTTGGGAATCTCAAATAGAAATCGGGATTGGAATAAAAAATGCATTTATATTAAACAATACAGAATATACAGCACTTCTTGGGGTCTGTAGGGTAAGCACTTATTCCCTCCCCCCTGAACATTTATGGAGATGTATGGGCCTTTTAAGTCAGTGATAAAAGTGTCTTTCAAGGATAAGTGAGCTCCTGCACTGATTATTATAGTTCAATATTCAATATTTGATCACCAAAACCCCCCAAAAAGCATAAAAAGGGGGCCCCCCGCCCGAAAAGGGCCCTTAAAAATCGCGCTACGCGCGCTCGGTTAATATATACACACACGTGTAGTGCCCTTTTCAGCCTTTGAGCACCTGCCCCTCTAAAGTCCTGTGCACGTCCCTGTCTACACACACACACACACACACACACACCCACACACACACGCGCACGCACGCACGCACGCACGCACGCATGCACGCACGCACGCACGCACGCACACACACACACACACACACACACACACACACACACACACACACACACACACACACACACACACACACACACACACACACACACACACACACACACATACACAAGCATGCACAAATGCAAACACACACAAACACAAACACCATGTTAAATTTATGCACACACACAAACATGCATGTTAACAGAATTCGGCTATAGGGCGACAATAATGTGGTGAAGAGGCATGGTTTCTATCTTGAGCCTGAACTGGCGTGGTTTCTTTTTATTCACATGAAATGGGAGTATACCTTTGCTTTTATACTCGCCACAAGGTGGAGTACCTCGGTGGCTCCGCCTAGAGCGCCCTCTAGTGGGAACAGATATATATATGCAACTAGACAGTCACTGGTGGAGACAATTATATATGCAGGTAAACAGTTACTAGTGTAAACAGCCATATGTACAGTTAGACAGTTACTAACAATCCTACACAGAGCCTCTGATCTCAACACTCCCACTTAGGTCAGCATTAGCATACTGGCTGACTTCTGGGAAAAACATTTAAAAAAGGAAATAATATAATCCAAAAAACATCCATAGGGTATGACAGTCAATATCTTCACATTAAACATGACCTTTGCAAATCCCTTCAATTTTAATTTGAAACAGGCTCTCTCATAGTATCTATTACTCTGTCGTCCATTGGACAGTAAACCGGTGTCATTCTTTCTTATCTGATGACATACCTGATGAGATGATATTATTTATAATGACATGTTTACATCTATATTGACATATTGGGTTCCTAGTAATCACAATGGTCCCCTGGTTGTCCTCATAAACAACAGTCTCCATATATACACAATGTTCATCATTTTAAACGGTTTTGACAGAACGCCCATTCTTCAAAAACACCATATTCGGTATAGAGGATACATTTCAATTACCTACTGCATTTTAAGCAATACATTCATAACCTTATCTTCATCACTTCGAGCAGTTGCTCTAGATCAGGGGTCGGGAACCTATGGCTCGCGAGCCATATATGGCTCTTCTGGTGACAGCATATGGCTCCCAGAAATTTTTGAGTAAAAAAAAAAAAAAAAAATTATACTTGTGATATTTCTTAATAATACTGTGTCATTTTAAAGTAAACAGAAATTAGTTTTGAAGATACAGCTAATAGTATCTGTAGCTGAAGATATAGCAAGCAGAGCTGGCGAGGGAACACAAGTGGACAGAAATTTTAAATCTTCAACCTGAAGACCAGCTGATTCTTAAAACTTGGAACGAGCTTCCTGTGACATACCACACAATGCAGCGTGAGTATTGTCGTATTGACCATGTTTGGCTCTACATATGCATGTGGGCAGTCATTCTCGCATATAAAGAACATTAAGACCAACCTACGCTCACATTTAACTGATGGAAGCCTCAACGCCTGCATGAAGCTCAACCTCACCACGTATGAACCAGATTACAAGGCCATCAGCAAAACCATGCAGCACCAGAAGTCGCATTAAAAGTAAGACATATTTAATTTATTATACGTTAAAAATACTATATGGCTCTCAATGAAATATATTTAGAAATATTTGGCTTTTATGGCTCTCCCAGTCAAAAAGGTTCCTGACCCCTGCTCTAGATAAACACATTTTGCATTGTCATAGCTAGAAACATATACTCAGCTTCACAGGCTGATAGTATCACTGTAGGCTCTAGGCCCTTAAACCTTTGTTGTCTTTTATGAAACACCGCTGTCCGTCTGCAGCACCTCTGGGATAACGAAAAACATATTTTTGACGTAGTTCAATGATTCTCTGTGGGGTCAACAAAAATACTATGACACACTTACTCACTACAGAACATAGGTCAGGGCGAGTACAGGTTGTCCAACAGAATGAAGCTACCCACAGTTTATCTATACATTTCTTACTTCAGTCAAAAACATCTCAGGACCTTTTCCCACATATCTCATCTGGGATATTTTTACACAGTTGGCAGACTGTTCGAAGTCCATACCTATAAAATGGTTTAACCTGCCTAGGTCTTTCTTTTGTGGTCTGGAGCGATGATCAAATCCTCCACTTCTGTATTATAAACATAGATCCTCTTTTGTATTTAAACATTGAATCACCTCTGTACTTAAACATGGGGTTAAACATAAGATCCATTTCAGTATTTTAAACCTGGTAACTCATCCACCTCTGTACTTAAACATGGGACCAAACATATGGCTAATTTCTTCAGCATTTAATACATTTTCTATGAACCATACTTTGTATTTACCGTGGTCTTCAATACCCTCCTGGATCGAATACAACCATTTCCCTCCCACTGTCTGTCTGCCCTCTGGTAACTTGGTTGAATACACCCATTTTCCTCTCACTGTATGTCTGCCCTCTTCGGGGGACAATGTGGCCTCCTTAAAGGTCGGGTTTACCCCACTGACTACCCTGTAGTAGTACTCAACGGGGGTAGGTGTATTGTCCTCCTCGTCACTCCATTTCCTGGCATAGTCTGGCAGATATTCTGGGGGTTTGTGTTCCCTTGGGAAATACCTCCCACTGCTTGGGGCACTTGACGTCACCCTCAGGTGCTCCTCGTCATCGCCCTCTGGGGGTTGCTGACTGTCTGTCTGCACAACTGTACTAAGTACACTGGGGTGATGTGTTTCTGTTTCTACACACCTTGCTCTGGAGTCCAGCTCTGGCTCCTCTGTCTGTGTCTCGCTCTCACAGGTTGTCTTCGTGACAAACTTGACTAGCATGTGTTTCTGCACTCTCCCGTTACCGGGGTGATAAACTAAGCAGGACTTCCTCTGTCGTGTCCTAAGAAAAATCCTTTTACATCCTTGGACTTGGGTTTTCCCCTGTCCTGCAGGTACGCATAACACACTGATCCAAATCGGTGCATTCTGGCTAGATTACACTTCTTTCCTGTCAGCGCTGTATACGGGGGTGGTGCCCGAGTGCTTATTAAAGCACCTGTTTCTGGTGTAAGCGGCTTCTTGCATCGCATAATGCCACAGGCTCTTTGGTAAGTTACTATCTGCTAGCTTACACCTAGCCATTTCGAAAAGGGTGTGCCATTCCCTCTCTGCCACCCTGCTCTGGTGTGTGGGATATGGACGTGACGTCTCGTGTCTTATCTTATACCTTCTCAACAGTGATTGGAACTCTTTGTTTGTGAACTCGGTTTCGTGGTCGGACCTCAAACATCTTACTGTACCATAAGGGGCTACGTCTGCCAGGAATTTTTCTGTGGCCTGGAGTGTGTCACTCTTTTCTTTGATAAAGTAAACAAACACTGCCCCTGTACACACGTCTGTAAAGGACTGTACATATCTAAAACCTCCTATGGACTTGTTGCTTACTGGGCCTGCTAGGTCCATGTCAACTAGTGCAAGTGGTACCCTTACTCTGTCTGTGGGATTTCTGTATCTCGGTTGGGTAAAGTTCCCCGTTTTGCACATTGCAAAATTTTTGTCAGGTCTACGCTTCTCCCCTTCAATGTGCATGCCCTCTGACACTACTTGCAGTTTCAGTAAATCCTCATAATTTCAATGATCCATAATCTCGTGCCACGTCGGAATATCGTGACTGGCCGTCCCGCTACACACATCATCATTATCATTACAGTGGTCGTTGTCATTACACTCCGTTTTCAGATAAAATATTCTCTGGTACTTTATGTCAAACCGGGTACCGTCAGGTTCTACAAGAAAATGTTTACCTTTGTCGAAGAATACCTTGGCGCCGCTGGCAGTAGCAGCTATTACAGAGAATAGTCCTTGTGGGAACGATGGTACGTATAGAGCGTTCTTAAGCGTCACTGTACGCCGGCGCCCCTTGCTGTCCGTGAGGCATACCTGTGCGTCTCCCCTCTCTTGTGCCAATCCGTAGATGCGTCTACCGTCCGCCAGCTCCATTCAGTGCATCTCCGGGTGGAAAGTGTTGTCAAAGTTCTTGAACCGACTCCTGTCGTTGATGACATGGGACGACGCGCCCATGTCCACGATCAGTCCCCTTCTCTGGGCCCGCTGCAGCTGGGCCGGTCCGGCGATGGCCGCCGTCCGCGCTCCAAAAGCGCAGTCTTCTTGTCCCGTTATCCTCCGGGCGTCGACTCGCCTCACGTCGATCGTCGCCGCCATCGATTCTCCGGGCGTCGCCTCGATTCATCTCACGTCGATAGTCGCCGCCGCCGTGTCCACTGTCGTCATCCTGTCCACAGCCGTTATCTTGTCCGTAGTCGCCATTTTGTCCGTGGCCTCCGTCTCGTCTGTAGTCGCCATTTTGTCCGTGGCCTTCGTCTCGTCTGTAGCCGCCATTTTGTCCGTGGCCTTCGCCTCGTCTGTAGTCGCCATTTTGTCCGTGGCCTCCTTCTCGTTCATGGCCGTCGTCTCGTCCGTAGCCGCCATCTTGTCCATGCGCGTATCACGCGTTCTGGTTGTGTTTCTTCATGCACGCTCTGTCTGTGTGCCCCGTGGATTTGCAGAAGCTACACCAGACAGTCTTTGTGCATTCGCTTCTCCGATGGCTTTTATCTCCACATCGCCAACACGCCAGTTCCGTCGTGGTCCTGGTTCTCTCTCTTGGCGTCGCTCGTTAGCACCCTCTCCCCCTCCTCCGCGGCGGCTGGGTGGGTGTCTTCTGAGGCCTCGGAATTCCTTAACTTAGCCTTGAATTGTCCCAACGTAATGTCCGTTGAACCGTGTGTTACCAGGAGTGTGAACGATGTGTACAGCTCCGGTAGTCCTCTCATTATCATCGCCATCATTAGCCCATCGCTTGTTGCTTCTCCGGCACTCCTCAGTGGCGTCGTGATTTGCTCCGCTCTGTTGACGTATTCGGTCACGGTTTCGGTGGTCCCCTTCCTCAGGCCCATTAGTGCTGTGTAGAGGGCCATGACTCTGGGTCTTCCTCGCCCGATGAAATGCTCTCTCAATACCGCCAGGCTTTCTCGGCCTGTCTTTAGTGTCGCGGAATATCAGCCCCAGGCTGGTTTCGTCGAGCATCGGCGCTAACTCACAGTACGCGCTTGCGTTCCGCTGGTCGTCCAGGGCTTGCTCTTCCGCTGTCAGTTCTCCGGTGGGGGCCCCCGGGATCATTTCCTTTAGCCCCGCCCCGTGCATGCAGCACAGCATGCGCTCTTCCCAGAGCTCGTAGTTCTCTGCTTTTCCATTGAATGTCGGCCATTTGCCTCTTCTCTTGTTTTCCATCCTCTTCGTTAATGGTATGCTTAGCTTTCGCTCTTGTTGGCCTAGCGTCTAGCCACGCGGTGCTCCCGGCGCTATCCTAGCCTATACTTCAGCTAAGCTTGCTATAGTACCTCCACTATTTCGCCCTGGCGTTACCTGGGCCCATAACCTGTTAACAGAATTCGGCTATAGGGCGACAATAATGTGGTCAAGAGGCATGGTTTCTATCTTGAGCCTGAACTGGCGTGGTTTCTATTTATTCACATGGAAAGAGCAGCAGTAACATACATGTTCTCCTCTGACTGAGAAACATTGGGGGAGAGAACGAAATGGGAGTATACATTTGCTTTTCTACTCGCCACAAGGTGGAGTACCTGGGTGGCTCCGCCTAGAGCGCCCTCTAGTGGGAACAGATATATATGCAACTAGACAGTCACTGGTGGAGACAATTATATATGCAGGTAAACAGTTACTAGTGTAAACAGCCATATGTACAGTTAGGCAGTTACTAACAATCCTACACAGAGCCTCTGATCTCAACAATGCACATTCAAACACTATGTGTATAATGCTCCTTCACAGACACAAAGACAGACAGCCAATCAGCCAGGATTGTGTGATGTGTAAAACAGACAGGCAGATAAAGGCCTTCACCATAAAAGAAGTGCTACGCTAAACCTCTCTGGCCTGTGATGTATTATTCATTGCTGATCAAATTTGACAGGCTCTTATCTTCTTGTTTTGTGGTTTGTTGTATAACAGTACCACACCTTTTCATGGCTGCATTGTTCTCTTGGCCTGGAGTTGAGTGCTACTGTACCAGCCCTAATTTCCATTCTTCCAGTCACGCCATATTAGCATACATTCCTCTCAATGCGGCAGAGTGGGGACAACCTGGGGTCCTCATCAGATAGGATTAAAAGAACAAAGTCTGCCCAAGCAGAACAGATTTAGAAGGAAAAGAAAGAGAGAAATGGAAAGAGAGAAAGAGAGAGAGTGGGTGAAGGAAGATGGAGGTCAATAAGGAACAAAACATTGTTGGATAATTGTAGTATAATTTGGGTTAATTATACTTGTTTTTATTAACCAAAGGTAAAACTTTCATTTTGGACCCCAAGATAAAGTTGTCAAATTAGATCCTTAGGTAATCATTACAGAGACACTAACTTTGCATACAGACCTGTTGACCCCTTAGAGAACAATAGTGTAGAGATATAGCCGGAGGTCACAGTTTGCCAAGAGCCTGCGTGGTCACCTAGCAACTGGCTTGAGAAAACAGTATTACTAGTACTATTGAATCTCTTGATTAAAGCTCACACATACCAGAGCTTCAAAGACTTTGGAACAAAGAAACCGGTTTTGATCAGGTCAAATGTGAAGTGAAGTATGTGAAGTTAATGTATTCTGTGGCCCTGAGACACAGATGGCCTAAGCTGTTTTGAGACAGACCAAATAACATAGTTTGAGCTTCTGACATAGAATTAAGTCTTTTTAAGAAATAACTTAAAGAAATGAATCTTCAAAATAGTAGGTGTTAAAAGTAAATCTGGGTATAGAACATGTTTATACAAAGGAAACCAAGTGTTATTACTAGAATGCATATTCTGTGATGGAAAGATGTTCTAAAAAGGTATTTCTACAGATATAAGTTTAGTAGATAACTAGGAAACCATTGTTTGAAAGTAAATCTGTTTTTGAAAGAATTAAAGTGAATTCACAAGCCAAAACAAAATACTTTAATAAAATGGGGTAATAATATGAGAAAAAGGTTTTAAATTATATGATGATGTTATGTAGAACTAGACCAAGAATAATATTTGTATATTATAGTAAACTAAAGATGAATTCAAGTGGATTTGGACCTAAATTACAAAATGTGGTTTGAGACGTTGGCTAAAGGGGGAGGTTCAATGGCTATTGTTTGTTTGAATCTACCAAAGGCTCGACGCTGATTGGATCGGCGTGATAAGGTTGCTTTGAAAATGATGTCATTAAGCCGGCCCATTATTTCATTATAAATATGGTTGTTGGGAACTAAGACGGCAGATCAGAGAGAAGAATTTGAGCGAATGTTGGACATCCATTCTTAACAATCCTTGAGACAAAGAGCCACATGTCTGTTATATCATCTCGCAGAGACGCGAGTTGAACGAACACATCGGGAGGAGAATGAATGAATGAATGAAAACTTTATTTAACAGATTGCAGCATGGGTACAATTACAGTACGGCTCAATACATGATTGATTGATTGAAAACTTTATTAACAGATTGCAGAATGGGTACAGTACAGTACAGCTCAATACATACAATTGTTAAGGGGATGCAGACCAGAGAAAGACTTTCGTCTTGTTTACATCAGGGTCCCCCATTTTCAATTCATCGTAACATATATGACATACATGACATACAGATAGACAGTACTGCTACATCTATACATTTATCTTATGACATACCAGATTTGCAAATACAGTACTGCTTGTGATACAAAAAGAGTCCAGAAAAAAAGAGTATATACATTTGACGTAGAAACTGTACATTGGATTGGGTAGGTGGGGGGGGGGGGGGACTGTACACTGGGGGGGGGGACTTAACACACAATTGTTAAGGGGATGCAGACCAGAGAAAGACTTTTGTCTTGTTTACATCAGGTTCATTCATTCATTCATTCTCCTCCCGATGTGTTCGTTCAACTCGCGTCTCTGCGACCAGCCGCTCTATCAGAGATAGGATCACATTGTGTCATGTTTTGCTAGAGGGTGTATATGGTTATTATTCCGAATAGATCTACATGGGCTTATAGCCTATAATACGTGACATTTGAAGCAGGCACCACTGCTGTTGTAATTGTCTGGTAATAGCTGTTTCGAGTGTTTATTATTGGGTTGTTGTCGCAGATTCACTGCATGTTCAATTTGCGGCTCGTATGGTACTGCCTTCCTATACCCAGTTAAATCTGTCTTCATATCTCACGCCCCAAAGGCGATAGCGAGGGGGGCGTACGCGTGTAGGTCAGTGGCCAATCAGAGCGCAAAACGGGAACCCGGAAACACAACTGCGTTGGTAAAAGCATACCCGCGTCCAGGTCTGGGTGGTCATAATACAGTGTCCAGGCGGAAAACATATTTCGCCAATCACCAGGCTGGAAAATAGAATCACAAAAAAAAACAGGAGAGTATCTCGCAAAAAGAGCATTTCCCATACAAACTTATTCAAAACAAACATTCTCACAAAACTCTTTCAGTAGAGTGAAAACAGATTAACAGCAAGAAACACGTGACTGCAAGCTGCACAGTGCTTGGAATCTCTCCGCAGAGGAAAGGCTGAAGGCTATTCCCTCAGAGCAGGGAGATAGCAAAAACAAAACAAAACTACAATTTGCAAAAACATCTTCATTCTGAACAAAGTTCAGTACCTAATATTTTCGAGATGATACTGTAATATCTGTATGTGTGTGGTTCAAACTTGCCTAATCATTTAGTAGGATCTCGGAGTGGCATAGGGGTCTCTCCTCCTCCTCCTGTCCGATCCAAACCACCCCTGTCTGCAGTCCATGGCTCCATCTGCCGTGGCTCGGTTCTGATGATCTTCCCCTCTGATGCAAGGAGTGGTCTGGTGAATGGCTTAGACTTGCTGGCCTAGATCTTTATCTTCGGCTGATGTTCAAGGAGTTTCGGTCAAAAGCCTGCTGGCAACTGTCTCTTAGATCTTTATCTCTGGACCAGTGATACTATCAGGCTGGGGTCAGCTGTTGGCTGATGGTCTTAGCGTCCCATAGCTGGGTGTTGGCGTTCATTAGCTGATAGGCCCTCTGCCTCCTAGTTCTGGAGCATATAGGGTCAGCTTTCTCTCTCAGTAGTCAGCTGTCGGCAGTGTCTTAGCTGCATCCCATAGCCGGGTGTTGGTGGTGGAGCTCACTGGAGCAGCTGTAGCGGAGCAGTAGATCCAGCATCTGCAGTTTCAGCTTCTCCACTTCTTGGGCAGCGGCGGGCATTTGGACCGGCAGAGGAGATGGAAGAGAGACACACGCCCACCGAGAATCCACAAAAGAAAGAGAGAGAGAGAGAGAGAGAGAGAGAGAGAGAGAGAGAGAGAGAGAGAGAGAGAGAGAGAGAGAGAGAGAGAGAGAGAGAGAGAGAGAGAGAGAGAGAGGAGAGAGAGAGAAAAAAATCAAAAGCTGTCCGGTATCTTTATTTCCGCAGCCACGCTTTAAAAAAATATGTAAACACTTTTCTTTCCTCCAAATCATTATCATGGTGTTTACAGTGCAATAAAATTGTTCTGAATTACTGTTCAACAGTTCAAAAGCCGTCTCAACCTCTGTTCGGTATCCACAGTTTAAAACATGACAGTCTTCCCTCCTGTTCGATACCCGTTCAACCCACACAAAAAAACTCCCGCAGGGCAAACCTTCCTCTCTGGGTGCTGTTCCCTTTCTCAGGGTACAGTTCTAGGCCTGGGTCCTACACAGTTTTAAAACCTGACAGTTCCTCTTGTTTGATACACACATAGTTTAATACCTGACAGTTTTGAACCTGTAATAAAACAATAGACAGAGTTAACTTAGTACAGTGTAAAAAACCTTTTCTCATTTTGCCCACACCATAGTGTTTACACGTCAATAGCTCCACGAACAGAGCAGCTCACGTTGCCTCTCCCATACAATATCACAGCATATAAAATGGTAGAAAAGTCAGTTCCCTCTAAATATTCAACAGTTTTGACCAGTTAAGGTATTAGGAAACCAGTTACAAACAAGCAAAACAGCTGTCTCTTCTTCTGACAACAGGTAAATTCCCCCACGCACAGTCCCAATTCCTGCCCCCTTGTGAGAAAAAAATCCCCATATAAAAATAGAGCAGCATTTTAAAAGATCTTTGAGATTTCCCAAAAACCCCAGTCCTCGCCTTTCTTTCGGAAATGTTGCCTGAACTAAAAATAATATTTCCAATATAATCGTGGTACACTCCACCTCGCCTTACTTTCGGGTAACAAGTGTAATCCTCGCCTTTCTTCTGGGACATAGAAACTATAGAAAAAACCATCGCCAGTCTACCAAGCACATAGTATACACAAAATAAATAGCCCTGACTGGCACCATGTTCTAGTTTAGACCTCTAATTTTAAATTTAAAAACAAAAATGTTTTAAACAGAAATCGGAATGTCAACAGCTCACAGAGTGTTCCTTATCACGCGTTCAAGGTCCATGCCGGAGGTGACAGCCAAGCGGACGGCACAGCCGGTTCTTTCCCCTCTGTGTCCTGCACGGACGAGCCTCGAGACAGGGTAGCACCCCCCCGGAATCCCAGGATTCACCTTCTCTGCAGAGTCCGTTTGGCGGCCGACCTCGACACCCATCGGTTTAAAAAATTGATAAAAAATCTCTCGTTGCCATCTGCTATGGGAACGCCACCTCATCTCCCTCACCCCCTCGCCCCGTCCCGATTCGGCATCTGCGAAACCGCCACAGTCCAGGGGAGAGAAGGGGGGAGACGAACTAACGCACCCACCAACAGAATGGCCCGCTAGTTAAAAAATCCCACAAACATCTCTCGTCGCCATCTGTAATGGGAAATATTAAAAGACAATACTATGAGCCGTTTATAAATCATTCTGAGTCATTATTAATAATAATAGAAACGTTTATTTCACCGTGGCCACAATGAAAGGACAGTTTACAGACAGATACATCATGTTCACACATAATCGTCTGGCCGTAAAGTGACCAAGAGCTCTGGTCAGACGTATATTAAATACACAGTTGTCAGACGTAACATAATACATCAGATATGATGATGAAGGTAAATAAAATGGTTCCCAGTCACGGGAAGCAACAACAATCTTGCTATGGCTGGGGAGATGTTGGTATCTTGGAGTCTCTTAAAGAGACACACACACATTACATAGCTGGTCAGAGTGAACCAGTCAAGTTGTCTATAATGACATGATAATATATTCCACGACAATTATGAATTGAAAATGGGGGACCCTGATGTAAACAAGACAAAAGACTTTCTCTGGTCTGCATCCCCTTAACAGTGTGTATATTGAGCCGTACTGTATTCTCCACTTGCACAACGTGAAGTAGGCATTTCCGGGAGGTCTTCCGGGTTGAGAAAGGTCATTCCGGTCCCATCAAAATACATCATTTTCAGACAGTTTTCTCCCGTTATTTAAACAACTTTGTCGTCACAGAGAGGTAATGAAAAGTTTGTATTATTATATTATAGAATTTAATAGCATTTAATAAGCATTTAATAAGCATTTAATAAGCAAACGTTTGTCAGCAGGGTTTTTGGGCTGTAACGTTTACTGTTAGTTAGCCAAATTAGCTCTGTCACCCACCCACGCTAATGAAGGCTAATGCTGGCTAACAGAAGCTAGCGCAAGAAACGACGCGAAGTAATGTTTATAGTGCATTTCTTGCCACCTTATAGCATTTGTACAGTTGTATGACAGTCTATAATGCTCCTGTGAGGTTTTTCCGGACGTTTTGGTAATGATCTTCACTATAAAAACATATTTCTAAAAGACCGGAAGTGGATGAATACGGCCCGGATTAGCTTTGAGCTAATGATATTTGTAGATGCATACTTGATGTACTCAGTCCATTCTAAACGTAACGTTAGTTTACAAAACATTACCTGTCTATATAACGTTGAGGAACAAATTATAAAGTGTGTGAGTGTGTGTTTTGGTGAACATTGGACCGCAAAGAAGAAAATGCATTGCAGTTACAGACAGTAGCTAAATAGTTAGCTGCCCTTCTTTCTCAAACCGAATTAATCACTCTAGTTTCCAGAGCTGATGTGATAGTAACATGGTCGTGGTGTGAATTACCTCTAAATTAAAGTATTTTTGAATGACACAACAGTAATAAGAAGGCATGTACAATAATGCTTAGTATCTACAGTTATGTAAGAGGATTATATGCAGGTATGCAATATATATACAATACATTAAGAATATATATATATGTATATATACCCTATGTATATTTATTCTTAATGTACTGTATATATATATATATCCACATATGTCTACATACCTGCATATAATCCTCTTACATATCTGTAGATACTGTACATATCCCTTATACTCTTACTAGTTACGCTGCTGGTCAGTATGACTACTACCATAGTGTCTTTATACCTGTATCACTGTACATAATAATACTACAACTCTGTACATACATCTGATTAGCATTATTACTCAGTGGTACTGATTTATATTTTAAACAATATAATGAATTCAAGTTGTTTTATTTGTCACATAAGGTACATGTCACTACACACTGACAGTACACTACACACTGAATGCACCCGTTTCAAGTGGCATGAGATTAATCTTTATGGGTTTCTTTATAACAGGACGGCATATCGCAAGAAAAGAGTCACAGCCAGCAACTTTGTGTAGCAGGGTGGATTATCCCTGCTTAGTGGGAACGGTTGCTGGCAGTCACAAGGTAGCTGGACACAGTAGAGCTCCGTCTGACTGCACCCTTGTCTTTGGGCCTGGAGCGTCAAACTGGGACCCGGTAGTGGGAGTGAATGGGGCCCGGGGTTTACCAACCTGGTTTGGTACTCTGGTCTTCCTCGCCTCTCCGGGGCGGTCAGCAGTACTCCCCAACTCGCTCTCACTTCCCTGTTTACCTCCGTGGACCCTCCCACACCTAGTGACTGATATGCATAAATAGATTTGCTCCCCCCGCAAGCAGTACTCTCCCTCGACGACCACTAGAGACCTTAATGACTGGGAGGAGAAAGGGTCAAATATTAATAATATCACCCGCATCCAAAGGGTTAGGGTTAGACTCAATAACGGACACGCACACACAACAATTCCCGTCTTCGTTTAGTTCGTTTAGTATTACTTATACAGGGCAGTGACAAGTACTACTGGCAATGAGTCAAATGGCATACACTATCATTACTCCTAATTACTAATAATTAGAGTAATAACATATATAGCACTTATACAATAATATCTTCGACCCCAAGAAGAAACAGTTTGAACGAGACGGGCAATTAAGAGGCATGGCCATACACGTTATTACGCTCAAAAGAAATAAAAAATGTGGGCCCACTGTACCAGAACAAAAGTCCTATGCTAATGCCGGCATGTAATGTTTGGGGTACCCCTTATGGACTGTAGTTAGCAACCATTAGCTTCGCCCGCAGGCTGCACCACATTGTGGACTGTGTAATAGATCCGGAGCATTGATGCTCAATGGTACTCAACCAAAATGGCGACCGCGCCGCACCACCACCGTCCGGGTGGCAAGATGGCGTCGAACGCTCTCGTCGCGGGTGCTAGCAAGCGGCGCTGGAGCAGGGGCAGTAGTGAGCTGAGAGCGGGTGCTGGGTGTTGGCGACCTCTGCCGGTCGGGACGACCCTCCGTGTTGGCCTGAAGACAGCCGGCGCAGAACGGTTGTAGACAGCCGGTGCAGAGTCGACGGCGCGCATCCATAAACTGGCCCTCACTCACACTGAAGCTACACTCTGGGTCCCAAATAGCCCACCTGCTACACGGTTACTGTGGCGCAACGTGGTTGACTATACCACCGGTCGTCTTTAGCGCCTCGCGCTCGGGTTGCACTGGAGTCGATATAGCCGTTAGCCGCATGCTAATTATACCGTCACACTGCTACTATAACCCGATAACTATGGACGTCAGTCCTGGGGCTCAGTCTCTCTTACTCACGCACTATCACGGATACTCTTATGATAACCCGTCGCTCGCTCCGGCGGGGCTCTCCGGTGGTTCTTTAACGGGGCTATTCCAAAGCACCTCCCGTTGTAGCTGCGACCGTTCACGGCGACATCCCAAACCGAAGAGAGCTTCCGGTTCTTTCTTCCTCCAGGTGACTCCCTCTTCCTCGTTGCCTGCCTCTCTCCCGTACACTCTCTGCCTGCCACCGCCCCCTGCTAGTACCGCCTACTAGTCACACAGGGAAAAGGACTGGGTGGATCGAATATGAATCAATTTCTGTTTATAATCCATATCCCAGCGAGTAGAACAAGGAGGAGCCTGCGTCATTGTTCGTGAGAATATCAATGGAAACTAGCCACCATGTCTTTGTGGACAAAGGGGAGATAAAAGGCAAGTCAGCACATCTGAATAATAGCCATATTTTCAGGTTGCTACATTTGGTTTGGTGTTGAAAGCAGTGAAGAACCCAAGACCCACCTGCAAGCGGCGGAGAAAGGATTTCTTTCTAGAACTGGATGACAACTAATAAACAAACTTTACCTTGCATTCATGACCTGTTGTAGTGCAGTATTTTATTCTGAATCTTTAGATTTATGTTCCATTTTGGGGGAGCTGTTTTACAGTTAAAGCCTGTGGCTTCTGTTTATTTCCTTCCTCCCTAAATGTTAAATGTATGAAGCTATCGTGACAGTATGAACAAAACAAGTCTGCCATTTCATAAACTTATGTCTTCTGAAGTCCTGCCTCGCATGTGCATTGGAACACAGTATGATAAACATGGCATCTTAAGACATTCACAACTCTAGGCTCTTCCACCTGATATGCAATACACTTGAATCACAACTTCAGTTTCGTCACACACTTTAAAATGTTGTGGCAGACTGTCATAAACAGGTCTATAATAACAAATACCTGGACCAGGCTGTTGTGAAGCCAACCCGTCCAGTCAGTGCTTTAAGCACAGGTCCCGGCAGGAATAAACACAACGTTTTACAAAAGTAAATGATATTTATTATATGAAGGGGAATGAAACTTGTAAACACACAACATGGAGAACAGCTGTGATCGCCTTGTCCGAGGTACACCGATCAGAGCCGTAAGTGTGGTGCGTCCTTTGTAATGACTGTACAGTGTGAATGACTGTACAGGGTGAAGTCATTGTGCCTGCAAAAAGAAAATTAATTAAGACACTAGTAGACTGGTAGTAGTCATACTGGCCAGCAGCGTAACTAGTAAGAGTAGGTAAGGGATATGTACAGATATAGTATCTACAGATATGTAAGAGGATTATATGCAGGTATGTAGACACATGTGGATATATATATATATATATATATATATATATATATATATATATATATATATATATATATATATATATATATATATATATATATATATTAGAGGTGGGCATAGATTAATTTTTTTAATCTAGATTAATCTATCTGCAATCCTGGATTTAATCTAGATTAATCTAGATTAAAATGGCTAAAAAAAAAAAAAACCTGCCGAAGGCATTCAAAATATGTGTGTTCTACCCAAATAATGACCAGAAGTAAGTCCTTACTTTTTCTTTCCTCCTTATGTTTCTCAGGCCAGGTGGCCCATTACACCATGAGCCCATCTCCCGTTTCCAAAATGCATTACAGACTGTTTGAAAAAGCTGTTTTGCTATGATAATTGGTAATGAAATATCAAAATAATGTTCAATAAGATGTACTTGTGTTTAATAAATTGTTTTTTCCGAAATAGCGCTCGAGGTACGCGGTGAGCTACTGGAGCTCCCCTAATAAATTGTTTTATTCAGAAGTTAACACAAATAAATAATATTACCAGTACAGTACAGTATCTAGCACTCTCAGGAGCAAAACAGAAAGAATCATTTCAAACTTGAACTATGTGACATGGCTTGAATCAACTGCTCCAGTAGAGTTGCTCAGTGGCCAATGGTGTCAACTGTGGTTGTACTGGGCAGCTCCCAGGTGTGAATGGAACTGTGTGAATGTGAAGCAGGGCGTTCCTGAAAAAGAGCATATGTGCTCAGAGAACCTACCCTGGGTAAATAAAGGTACAAAAAAAGAAAATGTAAAAATAAAAAAAAATAAAAACATTTTTTTTATTTTATTTTTTTTAGATTAATGCATTAATTATATTATCGCGCGATACTAGTATAGCGTTAACGCAGCACGTTAATGCTGTTAACGGCCCAGCTATAATATATATATATATATATATACAGTACATTAAGAATAAATATACATAGGGTATATATATATATATATTCTTAATGTACTATATATATATATATCCACATGTGTCTACATACCTGCATATAATCCTCTTACATATCTGTAGATACTAAGCATTATTGTACATGCCATCATACACTTGCCATCCTTCTTATTACTGTTGTGTCATTCAAAAATACTTTAATTTAGAGGTAATTCACACCACGACCATGTTACTATCACATCAGCTCTGGAAACTAGAGTGATTAATTCGGTTTGAGAAAGAAGGGCAACTAACTATTTAGCTACTGTCTGTAACAGCAATGCATTTTCTGCTTTGCGGTCCAATGTTCACCAAAACACACACTCACACACTTTATTATTTGTTCCTCAACGTTATATAGACAGGTAATGTTTTGTAAGCTAACGTTAGGTTTAGAATGGAATGAATACATCAAGTATATATGCATCTGCAAATATCGTTAGCTCAAAGCTAATCTGGGCCGTATTCATCCACTTCCGGTCTTTTAGAAATATGTTTTTATAGTGAAAATCATTACCAAAACGTCCGGAAAAACCTCACAGGAGCATTATAGACTGTCATACAACTGTACAAATGCTATAAGGTGGCATTAAATGCACTATAAACAATACTTTGTGGCATTGTTTCTTGCGCTAGCTTCTGTTAGCCAGCATTAGCCTTCATTAGCGTGGGTGGGTGACAGAGCTAATTTGGTAAACGTTTTTACATGAAATACAGCCCAAAAACCCTGCTGACAAACGTTTGCTTATTAAATACATTCTATAATATAATAATACAAACGTTTCATTACCTCTCTGTGACAACAAAGTTGTTTAAATAACGGGAGAAAACTTGCTGGAAACGATGTATTTTGATGGGACCGGAAAGACCTTTCTCAACCCTACCTACCTACCGGAAATGCCTACTTCACGTTGTGCAAGTGGAGAATTGTACCTATTCTGCAATCTGTTAACACCTTTTCACAGCGCACACGCCACTCTTGTGTGTGTGCGCGCATCCGTGCATGTGCGTTTCTTGACGCGATGTAGTTCTATGGCAAACAGAGATAATTACATTCATACCATCTAGCAAGAATTAAACGTATTTACAAGTCGTATTACGTTTAGCAAGTAAGGATACATATAACATCTCAAAGCACTCGAAAATGTCATTTTTCTATTTTTACAGATTTCAGAAAATAGGTACTTTCTGAGCATGTTTGAGAAATTCTAAATCCTTTTGTTCTCTGCCCACGGGTGCAAACAGGACTTTCGACTCTGAAGGGTTAAAGCCAAGTGTTATGTCCTGTTATGCTACGTATAGGTTGTGACATACTAGCAGTTACATTGTAGGCTACTGTGCCTTTAATTGACGGGCGTGGTTAGCGCTCGAGGTAGGGCTGGTGTTGTAACGTAAACGTCAGTCGAATAAAGTTATGAAACCACACGGTTGTGTGTTCATTGTCTCAACATAATAATTGGCGAACGAGGATGGCTGATTTCGTTTTACCACCGCCACCACCATTTCTACCGGTTCCCGGTGACCCAGCTGTTCCGTGGGTTAGATGGCTAACGTCATTTGAGGACTATTTATTGGCGTTGGGACTGGAGGATCTGGAAGAAGCTAGGAAGTGCGCACTTCTGCGACACTGCCTCGGCCAGGAGGGGCAACGGATTTATGCTACGCTTACATTAGCCGACGTTCAGTACTCTACTGCTACCGAGGCTCGGAAGTCGCATTTCAGCTCGGGAAGAAGCCGTCGGATGTACCGTTTTGAGTTCCGCCAGAGAGCACAGAGGTCTGGTGAGACTGTTTCGCAATATGTGTCTGCCTTGCGGGAGCTAGCCAAGCATTGTGATTTTAGGAACTTGGAGGATGGACTCATAGTCGACCAGCTGATTGAAAGAACATTGTGTGCTCAACTGAGGGAGAGACTGTTATTAGAGCCGGACGCCATGACACTAGCTGATGCAGTAGTGATTGGAAAACAGTTGGAGACAGCTATCTCTGAGGCGCGCAAGTTCTCCCGCGCGGTGCATGAGCCTGTGACGTCACCTCCACCCGGAGCTCAGAACGTGGCCTAGGAGGCAGCTGGCGCAGACGGTGACAACTTTGATGTGCAGAGAGTGGCAGACAGGGCGCCGAGGGAGAGGGAGAATGGACAAAGGCGTTGTGGTAACTGTGGCTCCCCTAAGCATGCAACTAGGGACCTGTCCTGCCCTGCTCTAGGCAAGCGCTGCCGTAACTGCAACAGGGTTAACCATTTTGCGCACTGGTGTCGCTCTCCTCCTGATCACGCACAGTCTGGGGCTGTTCCCATCAATACAGTACAAAGCCCACAGGCCTCATTCAGTCATTGCACATGTCGTGTGGGTGGGGCCTCCATACCACTCCTCGTGGACACAGGGGCTAAAGTGTCGCTCCTGAATAAGTCCACTTATGACCGGCTTTTCAGTCACGTGCCCTTGACTACAGCAGCAAACGCCCTGTCGGGGTATGGCCACGCCCCGATCACCACTTTAGGGGTAGCCTGCCTACCTGTGGAGTACAAAAAGAGACGCATGTCTGACACCGAGTTCTACATCACACGGAGAGGGGCTAACATCATGGGGCTAGACCTGTTTCATGCTCTGGACTTCACATTGACCGACGCTGGGGGTCTACGCGTCCTGCAGGTCACAGAGTCCTGGCCTGACCATCACCCGACACTGTTCGAAGGCCTGGGCTGTATGACTGGATTTGTGCACCAGCCCTCGGTGGACACGTCTGTCCGACCCGTCATTCAGCCGCTGCGGCGCATTCCCTTGGCCCTCTGTGATGCGGTGGAGGAGGAGATTCATCATCTGGTGAAGGAGGACGTCATAGAACCGATCAACGCCTCTCCCTGGGTGTCCAACCTGGTGATAGCCAAGAAACGGGGGGGGCGCGGACTGCGTCTATGCGTCGATCTGACAGACGTAAACAAAGCCATCATCCCTGACAAGTATCCCCTCCCCACAGCGGAGGAGCTGACTAGCCATTTCCATGGCTCCACGATTTTCAGTAAAATGGATTTACGTCACGGCTACCTGCAGGTTCCCCTGGCACCGGGCAGTATGGACCTCACAGCGTGTGTCACACATGTGGGGGTTTTCAGGTACAAGCGCATGGCTTTTGGCCTGTCATCAGCCCCAAGCTGTTTTCAGAAAATAATGTCGCTCATTTTGGCTGGCATCCAGGGGGTCAGCATCTACTTGGATGATGTGGTGGTGCATGTGCCCACCGCTGCACTCCACGACGCTCGCCTGGAGCAGGTCTTCCAGCGCTTCAAGCAACACGGGGTCACACTCAACGCGGAGAAGTGTACATTTGGAGCTACTGAGGTCGAGTTCCTGGGGTTCAGGCTCTCCAGGGAGGGTATCACCCCGATCATGTCCCACACCGAAGCAATCCTGTCCCTGCCAGACCCGCAGTCGCCGTCCAAGCTGTCTTCTTTTCTGGGCATGGCTGCCTACTACCTTCGGTTCATGCCACACTATTCTGACTCGACGGCCCCTCTGCGCCAGTTGTTGCGCAAGGATGCGGTATGGGACTGGACCCCGGCCTGCCGGGAGGCTGTGCGCGTCATCAAACAGCAGCTCACGTCCCCGCCAACACTGGCGCATTTCAGCCTGACCGCGCCCACCTTGGTCACCTGTGACGCCTCTGGGGTGGCGCTCCGCGCCGTGCTATCCCAGGTTCATGGAGGGGTAGAGCGTCCGGTGGCTTTTGCCTCTCGGGCCCTCACACCTGCCGAGCAGAAATACTCGGTGGGGGAAAGGGAGGCCCTCGCCTGTCTGTGGGCCTGCGAACGCTGGCATGTCTACCTGTATGGCAGGGCGTTCACCATTCGCACAGATCATCAGTCTCTGACAGCGCTGCTGGCGACCCGAGGGGCGGGGCACAAGCCTATGAGGCTACTGAGGTGGGCTGATAGGCTGAATCAGTACAACTTCGGACTCGAGTTTATGCCGGGGCGCTCTAACACAGTAGCTGACCTTCTTTCGAGAGCCGTCTCTACGACAAAAGAGGCGGGTGACGCGAGTCCTGAACAGGAGGACGACGTGGACTGGGTCCACATGCTGCATGGACCGCTCAGCGCAGTAGTCACGCTGGCTGAGCTGCAGCAGGCTGCGGCTGAAGATGAGACATTTGCAAATCTCCGTGCCTATATCCAGGACGGCTGGCCAGCCACGGTGGAGGACAAACTGCTCCCCTACCGCCGAGTCCGCGACGAGCTCTCCTGCTGGGGGGAGGTGTGCCTCGCCCACGGTCACCGCGCTATTATACCAGAGGCGCTGAGGGCCAAGGTATTGCACATGGCGCACGACGGCCATCTGGGGGTGGTTAAGTTGAAACAACGCTGCAGAGACACAGTGTGGTGGCCTCACATAGACGGCGACGTAGAGGAGCTGGTGCGCAACTGTACCTGTTGCCTGCTGAGTGGGAAAACGGGCCAGCCGGCTACAGCACCCCTCACCCCGACTCCGTGGCCGTCCGCGCCGTGGGACCACATTCAGGTTGACCTATGCGGAGAGCTTCATGGGGCCCCGGCACATGCCCGCTACCTGATGGTCGTGCACGACCTACACTCAAAGTAGCCAGAAGCCATCGAACTCAGCTCCAACACCACACAGAGCATCACCGACAACCTCGTCAAGCTGTTTGGGCGCTGGGGCCTGCCCAGTGTCGTCACCACAGACAATGGGCCTCAATTCATCTCGGCAGAGTTCTCGGAGTTCCTGTCACTGAGGTCCATCAGGCACATCAGGACGTCGGTCTACCATCCTGAAAGTAACGGCGGCGTTGAACGCCTAAACAAATCTCTGAAGAATGGAATCCGAGCCTGCCTGGAGGAGGGGAAAACCTTCAGCGCTGCACTCACCCAAACTCTCCTGACCATCCGGGCATCCAAGCACTCCACCACAGGGGTCTCTCCGGCTCTGCTCATGATTGGGCGAGAAATTAAACAACCACTAGACTGCTTGAGAGCTGAACCGGCCCCTGCATGCGAGAGCCCTGGGCTCGAGAAGGCCAGAGATCAGGTCCAAAGCTCACAGGCTCAGATGAAACGGAGGTATGATGCCTCTCACAGAGTACAGACCCCCACTATGTCAGCAGGGGATTGGGTCAGGATTAAACACGCCAACCGCAAGAACAAGCTGAGCTCATACTGGTCAGCACCCCTCCGAGTGACCCTTCAACTGGGTCCGGCCACCTACAGACTAGATGATGGTTCTCGCTGGCACTCAAACCGCCTGCATAAGGTGGGTGCCCCGACACTGCCTGCATCATCCATGAGCCAAGCTGCAACCCGCAGTTGGCAGCCCTGCTTGGAAGCAACCAGGGTGGGAGGTAACCCACCACAACCACCAGACCCTGCTCCCCAGCCTGCTCGCCCTCAGAGGGTGAGGGCTCCACCCGCTTGGCATGGGGACTATGTTACTGGGTAAATGCCACGGGTTGGTGGACTGAAGTGTTCAGTTTCTGTTCATGGACTGGAATGTTCTATTGCTGTTGCAAGAGGGAAGGGGGGGGGGAAATGTTATGTCCTGTTATGCTACGTATAAGTTGTGACATACTAGCAGTTACATTGTAGGCTACTGTGCCTTTAATAGACGGGCGTGGTTAGCGCTCGAGGTAGGGTTAGGGTTAGGGTTAGGGTTAGGGTTAAACGTCAGTCGAATAAAGTTATGAAACCACACGGTCGTGTGTTCATTGTCTCAACATAATACCAAGTTTATAGAAACTGAAGACTCAAACCCACAAAGAGGTCGTGGTCAGATCACCTGTCCATTTTACAGCGAGCTTGATCGCATTTTGGGTGATAAACCTAGCTGTCAGCCGCAGGCGAAGAGGAACCTGAAACTCCGGGGAGTGGACCTAGCCATGCAGGCAGCCATGGCGATATTGATGGCGAGACAGGTAAGCTAACATTAGTTTAACTAGCTGACTCTGTCATGTATTTTAGACTTGGATACGTGAAAGTTGTAATAAGATATTTAAAGATAAAAGAGATTAAACACTTTTGAGGGTATTTATTATAAAAAGTGAATAAGCAAGGTACAATTGAAATCAAGTTGGTACAACCGGCCGGTCATGTAGAAAAGAAAATGCAGTCAAGTCAGTGTCCCGTCAGTCTGTCCCGTCAGTCCAGCAGTCTCGTCAGTGGAGTCCAGTCAGTCCGTCCAGTCAGTGTCCAGCAGAAGTAAAAGCAGAGAAGAAGTCCTCCTTCCCTGTCAGGGTGCTCTTTATTAGAGGCCCCACACTTGAGTGTGTATGTGTCCCTGTCCTGAGTGCACGTCGTGTGTGTATCTGTCACATTCAGTGCATGTGTCAACTTAATGTGTGTTGGCGAGTCTGCGTTGGAGGTGTGCACGTTTTGTGCATGTGAGTCTGCGTGTGAGTAAATTGTGTGTGCGTGAGCGTGTGTGCATGTGTGTGTGTCTGTGTGCGCGTGTGTGCTGAGATAGAGGGAGAGAGAAAGAGAGAGAGAGGGGGCGTGTGTTTTTTGAGCTGTGTATGTGTGTGTGTGTGTGTGTGTGTGTGTGTGTGTCTTATCGTTAATGATCTGTGATCCTTGTGGTGAGGTACTTAACCTCTATCTGGCCTTGCTTTATAATCCTTGACCAGTCATATATTCAGTGACTTGTGGCATTTGTGACAATGAGTTGAATTATTTGATCGGGGCTAATCTGGTGAGATCCCTCACCAAAGGGTCTAATGGACTTAAGTGGATGCACTGTTTGTGCCTAGTCTTTTGATCTGGTCTGGAGCTTGCCAGATGCAGCAGTGTCCAGCGTGGTTTAATGTGTGTGTGTGGAGTGAGAGAGAGAGAGTGAAGGGGGAGGGATGTGCTTGTGTGTCTAGGAATGTCTCTGGAGCTCTTGCTCTGGCCTATGTGTTGTGTAATTTAGCATTGTCTATTCTATTGTCTTAATTCAGTATTATTTATCACCTCTCAGATGTTTGTATAGCCATATGCCCCAGAAAACATTACCGTCAATCGAATGTAATAATGGTGTATACATTTTGGCCAGATCTGATCAAATCTGAATGATAGCTTGGTGATTTGGGTCTAACAAATGTAATTGGGTCTAACTATGCAGTCAGTGACATGTTTTCCTAATCCTAGTAGCAGGCACAGTTTTATGTTAGTTTCAGTTTACTATTGTATTGTGATCTACAGTACCTCCAACGTATAGGGCTGGTTGCTCAGATATGGGTGAAGCCTGGTCCTAAAAATATTTTCTCTATCCAGTGAAAAGGCTTAATCCATGTATAATGTATTTACCACAGGGTGTCTGAGGATACTAGAACATTGTATAGGGTGGCTACTGCAAATTAATGATAAGCTATATTCTAATCAATCACATTATAGCATTATAATATGATCTGTTTGTTTGCACCAGATGATACAACCCCTGAGTCGCTCCCATCTGCATCTTCGACATCTGGAGAAAGCTCATCATCTGCACCTAGTAGTACTAGTACTAGTCCAGAAAGGAACACAACAGTCACTGCCTCTGGAAATAAAGGACCTATAATTGTTTTTATCCGGCTTTTTATCACTAGTTTACAAAAAGGTTAACACTGTTGATTGCTCAGATGGATGCTTAGCCGATCCCATCCATTACTGTTTTGTTCACTACTGTATTCTGTACAGAGAATACACTGACTACTGTATTCTGTACTGAGAATACACTGACTACTGTATTCTGTGAGAATATACTACTGTATTCTTGTATTGTTGTACTGTACTGTATTACTGCAAACCTTTCTTTGTCTACCAATTTCTACCCTCCACTGCTTGCCTACGTATTTATTCGTGTAATTCTGCTATTTTACCAAACTTTTACAAAAACACTTGTTTCTCCTTCTTACAGCTAAGAGCAGAAAAAGAAAGAATACAAAGGTGCATTTGAAATATTCACTGAAAAGAAGAGCAGTGTCCTCCTCAACACAGATGACACAGAGCTTCACATGAGGATACAAGCAGCACAACATGAGCATGAAGATCAAAATGGATCTAAGCACCACAGGCACAATGGATCTGCCTTATGCCGTCATCAGTCTGACCTACAGCGTCTAACCATGCCCGCTATAGGAAACAGAGATCAGTTTATACATTAGTCATAGCTTTCTTCATCACCTCCATGGTTTTGACTATCTTCTCAGTGGTGCTATGGAAGCCTGAAGCCACCTGCCCATTCACCATGTCGTACAGGATTTGCTGATTCTCCTTCAAGGGATGAGAGCGATTCTGGAACTCCTCTCACCTTCCTCCTCTTTCCATCTCCTCTCGCTCTCACTTGACACATGCATTTTTCTCCTCCTCTGGATTCTCTGGTGTGTCCTGACTTGTGGACATTTCCTCCACTGTCTGGGAAAGATGGGAACAACTGGGATGGGAATTGATCCACACTGCAACTTGCTCTTCCTTGGTTGAGACGCCTTTCAGCCCACCTTGTCCTTTCTCTTGTTTAATGTGGGTCTGCTCACCAAACTGGTCAGTGGGTACAGCAGGCGTGAGCCCCAGCTTGGTGCTGCTTGGCCACATGTGGAAGGTTCTGTACCAGCCTGGGGTACCAGGTGATATACTGTGTGTAATTATGGTGCCCAGCAGCAAAGAAGTACAGGACCATCCTCCTCTGTAGGAGGAAGTATTTCTCTCTATGCGTGAAGTAAGCAATGTGAGATGAAGGTGGGACAAATCAGGCAGTCCATCCAGAGCCCAGATGGAAATTTCCTTTTTGGATATATTATCAATCATCGTGGGTATTCGTGGTGCATTGTGGGGAAGTCAAGGGGTGAGTAGCAGGTGTGAGGGGTGGGGGGGGGACTGCTCATCAAATATTTATTACAAATTGCTATGAAACATTCAGGGTCAGGGTTTCATTAATAGCATAATGAAAAATAATATCTAATACCATGTTGCTTTTAAATTGATGTGGATCCAGAGTATGCTAATGATGAAAGGTTGCATGGCTTTCACTTTACAATTCTGGACATTAGTCTTTCTAAATTGACTAGAAAAAGATATAGCTATTTACTGATTTTGGCCAAATGTTTACATAATTACATAAATATGACTGCAACATGGTAAAAGATGAATTGCTGGATTTCAGAAACATGGACATAGACTCTTAGATCACCTTTATAAGTTTATAAGTTAACTAAAAGCTAAATTATAGCCATTTCCGGCAATTAATTCGCTATTTATGCTAATTACTAAAATTGCCCAATATGCAACTCTTAGTAACCAAGCTTAATCTCATCTGCTAAACCTATAGATGACATTTTCATTTAATTTAATTTCAAACCTTTATTTATACAGGTAAACCTCTCATTGAGACATAGCAGTCTCATTTACAAGAGTGACCTGATCCACCAAACAAACATAACAAATACATAAAACAAGTTCCAGACAAATACAAGACAAGTAACACAACTACAAGTCTAAGGGCCCGCGTCCACCTACCGCACATTTCCAGCTAAAAAACGCTGGCAGAGCGCTGGTAGTGCTGGGGATGGAGCGCTTGCGGCGAGAAAAAAAACGCAGCGCGTGCCTTTTGTAGCTATGGCAACGAGCTGTCACTCACCAACCTGATGACAGAGAGAAAGAAATCTAGCGACAACTACACAACAGCCATCTTGTATCACTGTTAAAAAACGTTTTATCCTATTTTACTGCCGCAGTTTTGCACATAGTATATTTTAATATACTTTATTGTATATTAATTATATATATATTGTTAAACTTATTACCTGATACCACAGTTCGCTCTTTGCTTTTTATTAGCTTTTTATTAGTGTATTCGTGTAGTTATTAGTGTATTTGTGCTTTGTCGCGAATCACAATGACCACCAACCAGCAGACGCTTGCCTTCATACTTCTCCTGGCCCGTTTCTTGTGGGTAGGCAGGCAGGCAAATCCGGTGTCAGGTTACAATGTGTCACGAGCGCCACGGTAAATATGATTGGCTGTGATTGGTTGTCTGAAAAGGCGCTCAGCTCATCACTCAACTCATCACTCAACTTTAAACACTGGGTGCGGCCGCACCAAAAAACTGACAGGCGCTGAAAAAAGAAGCCGACTGCAGCGCATTTCCTATAGGCGGCAGCATGCGACCGCATACGCTCCCTCCTCATTGGGAACAATTGAAAAAAGACGATTGCGCCCATAAAAATGCGGTAAATGGACGCGGGCCCTAAGAGAGGCTAAAATCTAGATAAATTCAATTAAGAGCAAGAACAAGAACAGGCCCCCCTGGATGCCCTTTCAATATTGCGTATAAGAAGTTTAAAATCCCCAATGGGAATTAGGTTCGGGACCCTCAGTTCCTTTTGCAATAAGTTCCACGTAGATGGGGCAGAATAGGAAAAGGCTGTTTTTCCAAGTTATGTGCAGGCAAATGGTAAGGAAAGAAGACTGCTAGCTTTCGTAGCTATAGGCCACATGGCATGGGCCACATTTCCAGTAGACGAATAAGCTTTAGAACAGAGATGTCAACCTCTCTTTCTCCACCACAGCATCCATAACTAGAAGCCTCAGTTACCGACTCATCCTGGGGCGTTCAGACATTGAAGGAATCCTGGTTAAGAGGATCAACGTTAGCAACATTCCTCCTCTGCCACCTCTGCAAAAGAACCCACGAGAGGCCACAGCGAGAGGGAAGGAACCGGGGTTCACAACCGAGGCGCCCAGCACGTTGCGGGGACAAAACAGCGAGGCATCGCTCCTCACACCGGCGCCGGAGATCAACAGCATCCACGCAATTGACGCTTCAGCCAGCAGTTGCACCAGCCGACCAGCAAGCGGCGACATACCCTCACAGAAGCCCCAGCGGACTCGGCGAGTGGCTAAAGGGAGAGCGGCGCTGGACAACAAGGTCACCAAGGACCCGACGGTTAGCTTGGCTGGCCCCGCCAAGGCCGCCATGCCAGCTAGTCTACCCGGGCCGAGGCCAGGACAAAAGGCACCCCCCCTCCCCCACAATGGAGTACAATCAGACATATCTGTAATCAACCAGCCCCCCCCCCCACATCGCGGGCTTTCACACAAAGGAATACAGACTCCAGCAAAGGACAAAGCATCACCCCCTCCCCACCCACGGCACAAACAGCAACAACGCCCCCCCTCCCCCCACCACAGGACAGGACACAATTGAACAGAGTTACCTCAACTGTGACGACGTCAATCTTATTACAAGCAAAAATGGACTTCACATATTTCATCTAAATACAAATAGCCTGAGACCTAAACTGGCTGAAATCAAACAGTTGTTTTTAAACGGTAAGGCTAACATATTGTGTTTCACAGAAACAAAATTAGACTCATCTGTACAGGATCCAGAGATTGAAATTGAAAACTACTCAATAGTCAGGAGGGATAGGAACCAGTATGGAGGTGGCGTCTGTGTGTATATACACAAGGATACCAAATACATCAACCGTACTGACCTTAACCATGATGAAATTGAAACTGTTTGGATTGAAATCTTATTAGACAGGGCGAAACCAGTACTAGTAGGCACAATCTATAGACCACCAGAACAGAGTGGCTTTTATGACACACTTGATGGGTGTTTAGTTGGGGTGGAGGGGGTAGAAAAAATTCTTATTGGGGACTGGAACACGGATATGCTGCGTAAATCAGCACCCGTCTTCAAGGCCTTCAGTAGATTTTCTGACCTGCACGGTTTCAGCCAGCTAATCACACAACCCACAAGGGTATGCGATTCGACACAAACCACCATTGACCTCATTTTGACCTCTGACAAGTCCATGATCTCCAGTAAAGGGGTGATAGTAGGGTTAAGTGATCATTATATGATTTTCTGTACCTGCAAAAAGCTAAAACAGAAGGCCGGCTGTCACAAAACAGTCACATCTAGAGACCTCAAAACTTACTCTAGAGAGGCCTTTAACCTAGAACTGGGGAGCTTGGACTGGTCAGATGAGCTCAGTGGTACACAGGTTGAAGAAACATGGCTTGGATTCAAAACCAAATTCACAGCAATACTCAACAACATGGCACCGATAAGAACCACCAGGGTTAAAAATCGCGCTGAGGCATGGATGCACACTGAAATACTGGCCGCTATGAAAACCAGAGACAAAAAATGCTCTGAACTTCATAAAAGTCAGACAAAGCTTTCCAAAAGCTCAAACAGTGAACTCCAAGCCCACGTGGTTGAACTAAAAATCCAAAGAAACAGACTAAGAAATGACGTAAACACCATGGCCCTCATGCATCAACGTGTTCTACGCACAGATCTGTGCTTACCCTGTGCGTACGATCATTTCTAAGCAAAGAGTGGGATTCATCAATTTTAACTTGAACTTGACTTCGTGCTTACATCTACGCACAGTTCAGACCTGGCGTACCTAGCGCCCAGTGGTAGAATATATTATTACAACAAGGAAATGAGCTTCTGTGCATAATAACACTGGCAAGTTCTGTACGAACCGTAGTTCATTAGTTCATTGTAAAATAGCAACAGTAGTGTAATTATGGTCAAAACCCTATAAATAGCATTTGGAATAATAGGTCTTTCTCTCAGAATGAATGCAGCATGGTTTATATAGCGTTATCGGAATATACGGGGTGTAGGCTACTGACTGACTGCGCTCCGCGTAGCTTGATTGATTGATTGATTGAAAAGTTTATTAACAGATTGCAGAATGGGTACAGTACAGCTCAGTACATACAATTGTTGATTGGGGATGCAGACCAACTTTCGTCTTGTTTACATCAGGGTCCCCCATTTTCAATTCATCATAAATCATAAAGCTCAACTCGTTATTATTCTGCGCAGACCGCAGAAACACGGGAACGTTTTGATTATATTTAAAAGGCTTTACGTTAAACGAAACAAGTGGAACTTCGAAGCTGTAAGCAGAATACAAGTCATATGAATATAGTGTTCTTCCCCCTTTTTACTGTATAAGAAAGAATAGAAAACGCATTGCAATGACACTATAGTGGACAGACTATGTATATGATGGGATTCAAGTTCGCGTTTTTGTTGCTCATAGGCATGCTGTCAGAGTATGATATCTTAATCAAACATTCTAGAACATTTGTCGTCACAGATCATGTCCTAATAGAACATAGGCTATGGCATGGATCGTGATATTGTGTGGACTGTTATTATTACTGTACACCGGTACCACCCATTGTGACTACAGCCTTGTGAGTCCCGCACACAAACATGATGGAATTCAAGTTCATGTATTGAAAGGCAGGCTATCATACATGCAGTGAGATTCATTGTTCTTGTATATGCTCTCGTATTATATTGTTTATATAGGCTACCCAATACTGACATCAAAATAGATTGTAGTATGCCTCTAGAAATCATATGCAGCAGGTAGAAAATTGACGGGAGATCCATCGCGATTTGGAATAAAATTGAGGAGAACTTTAATCCCTGGGGTATTAATCAAACACCACGGGAAAAGGCAGTCATATTCCAGCGCGGTCTTTATTAGCCGACAACAAAATAGATGCATCTAAAAATCATATAGCCAATCGAACACAACTAATAAAGGCATTCATATTACAGCACGGTTATAATGACACACAACCAACGCCAAACAGTGGTCAACGAACGGTCTTTATTAGTATTTTGAGCTGTCCAGGCAGAATTGCAGCAATGGTCTTAGGGAGCCGTTGATATCTGACATCACCGTTTACGAGTCCGCCTTTTATTAATCCCACAATACGCGATAGTGTCTTCTTGGTTCGACAGCAGTGAACAATCTTCGTGGAGTTTCTCAGGGTTCCGCTCGGGTCCGTCCATTATTTCACATCCCATGGGGGGTGTTTCCTCATTTTCATGACCATATATGGATAATCATGCACGAGCATTGACGGTAGAACAAAGTGGTATTCATCAACACGGAGGACCATAGAGCCTGCGTACGCACGTGTGATGAATGCCGACTTCCCTGTGCGTACGCCAGTTCTACATTCCGTGCTTACGTGTGGAAGTAGGTCAAGTTCTACGTCCACGTTGATGCATGAGGGCCCATGATCAGAACCGCAAAAAGAAATGTCATCAACGACAAAACTGAGGAAAACAAAAACAAACCCCGCGAACTTTGGAAATTACTCAATAATCAACTAGGCTGCAGTAAAAAACTTAAAACCAGATTCTCAAACATAAACATAAAGACGGACAACACGCTCATCACAGACAAGCTGGATGTAGCCAATTACTTAAACATCTTCTTCACAAACATAGCCACAACACTGGTAAACAAACTACCCTCCCACTCAGGGCATTATGGGGTAGAACACATAGTAGCATACTACAAAAACCTAGGGGTCCACAAAGACGACTTCAAACTTGAAATGGTAACAACCAATGAGGTACTCAAAAAATTGAGCGCCCTCCAACCTAACAAGGCCACTGGCCATGACAACATCCCCTCCAAATTCCTCAGAGACGCAGCAGCCGCCATCACCCCAGTCATCACACACATAATAAACCTCTCTATAAGACAGGGGCACGTCCCCAAGGACTTCAAAATTGCGAGAGTGACCCCTCTACACAAAAAGGGCAGCAAATTAGACCCAGGCAACTACCGCCCTGTTTCTATTCTTACCTCCATCTCGAAAGTCATGGAGAAAATAGTCTACGAACAGGTCGAAAAGTACCTGGCGGAAAAAAACTTAATCTACGAATTCCAATCTGGCTTCAGAACGTCCCACTCCACTGACACATGCCTCCTCTATTTGAACGACCACATCAAACAAGAGGTGGACGCTGGCAAATACTGCGGCATGGTCATGCTGGACCTACAAAAGGCCTTCGACACTGTCAATCACTCCATTCTAATGGACAAGCTAAAAGCAATTGGTTTTGATAGCCTATCAGTGAGCTGGATGCAATCCTACCTGGAGGGGAGAGAACAGATGGTAGAGGTAAACGGTACTCTATCCCCCCCCCCTCACAGTGAGCTGTGGTGTTCCACAAGGAAGCATACTAGGACCGCTACTCTTCCTAATTTATGCAAATGACATGTCATCAGCCTGTGACTGCAACTTGTTCCTGTTTGCGGACGACTCAGCCCTGCTGGTCTCTGACAAGAACAAATTGCAGGTTGAAAAAACCCTCAGCACGGAACTAGGCAAAATCTGCATATGGCTCGCTGATAACAAACTATCATTACACATGGGCAAAACAGAGTCCATTCTCTTCGGTTCAAATAACAAACTCAGCAAGACCGACGGATTCTCAGTTACAGTGGGTGACAATATTGTCACAAGGAAAGACGAAATTACCTACCTGGGTTCCATCCTAGAGGCAAATCTTTCCTGTGACAAAATGGCATCCAATGTAATAAAAAAAGTCAACCAACGAACTAGATTCTTGTACCGGATCTCCTCTCTGGTAAACAAGAATACCCTGAAGACTCTGGCAGGAGCACTCATTCAAGGGTACTATGACTATGCGTGCACCTCATGGTACCAAAGCACCTCAAAGGCGCTTAAAACAAAATTACAAACATCACAAAACAAACTGGTCAGACTACTACTTGACCTGAACCCCAGAACCCACCTCACCCCTGCCCACTTTGCCAACCTAGGATGGCTTAGAGTAGACGACAGAGTACAGCAACTTGCAATGGGCCTGGTCTACAAGATACACTATACGACCGGGGTGCCCATGTACATGTCAAAATACTTCCCAAAGGTCAGTGAATACCACAACCACTACACCAGAGGAAGCTCAACAAATCATGTTAAACCCAGATTCGGCTCAAACAAGGGACTAAACACGTTTCGCAATTATGCCACAACAATGTGGAACGCCCTACCCAAAGCTGTAAAGGAATGTGAATCCCTGCCCACATTCAAAACCGCCCTTAAAGAGCACCTACGGGAGGCTGCAATTCGAAACTGGCCACCGTAAATGCCCAAAACCCCCACCACCTCCTAATAGACAGTCTCCTCCCCACCGCATGTATATATTCCCTCCCCGCCGTATGTATATTTCCCTCCCACCCACCCACCCCCTCCTAATGTACAGTCCCCTCCCCATCATATGTATATACTCTGTCAGGATCTAGGGGTAACAGTACTGTATATTTGAATACCGCCTATGTCACAAATGTATCAGTACTAAATACCTATATGTCCCTATGCCATAAATGTCATGTATGTTGTGTATGTCATAAATGTCTATATGAATTGAAAATGGGGGACCCTGATGGAAACAAGACAAACGTCTTTCTCAGGTCTGCATCCCCTTAACAATTGTATGTATTGAGCCGTACTGTATTGTACCCATTCTGCAATCTGTTAAATAAAGTTTTCATTCATTCATTCATTCATTCATTCATTCATTCATTCATTCATTCATTCATTCATTCATTCATTCATTCATTCATTCATCGGTGCAGGGCATACCGATCTGAGCTGGGATTTATGATATGCACAGTATGGTGAGAAGTTCCTTAGACAGGAACAGTTTCGTGCTGAAGCTAGCTTTTAGGAAAGCTAAAACGTATCTCTCTTGGGTCCAGTCCTTAAGGATAATGCAGACATTTCAGTCAGGGGGGGGGGGGGGGGATACAATGAAGATGTTCCTGTGGCTAGGAGGGTGTTTAGTGCACCGCCAGCAGTAACATAATGAGACCTGAGACTGCTGATCTCTCTCTCTCTCTCTCTCTCTCTCTCTCTCTCTCTCTCTCCTCTCTCTCTCTCTCTCTCTTTCTCTCTCTCTCTCTCTCTCTCTCTCTCTCTCTCTCTCTCTCTCTCTCTCTCTCTCTCTCTCTCTCTCTCTCTCTCTCTCTCTCTCTCTGTCCCTCACAGGAAATCATCAACACTCTGGTTGCTCATTATTCAATGACACAATATAATAATTGTGGACATTTATATGCCTCTTACCGTACGTTCAGATACAACGAGAAGATACATATTGTCTGGCTTTACTGGCGTCGGCTTGACAGTTAACACGCTAGTGCCTTTGGTCTCAACAGTAGCATTGTTAACATTTACAAAAACGGGACAATTTCTGGGGTGCTCTGGTGGCGCACCAGGTTAAGACTCACACTGCACGATCACAACATCCCGGGTTCCAATACGGGCCAGGACATGTGTTGCATGTCCTCCCCCATCTTCTCTGACTGTCCTGTCCATAATAAAAAAGAAAAAGCAGAAATGCCCTAAAAAACAGGACCATTTCTAAATGTAACCTATTCAATATATATGCGCTACAGAGCATTCATAACAATCTATTTCATATTCATTGTTAAGATATATATATATATTTTACCATCACACCTGCCGAATTTTCACTCAAGTTAAAACAACACCGTTCGTGCCACCTACAGTAGAGCGAAGCTGTGTCTGGTCGCCTCTGTTTGCATTTTTTTCCATTGACTTTGTATGCATTCAAGCCACCTCTAAATTAATCTTGCATTGTATCTGAACATACTGTTAGAGGTGTTTGAATACACACACACACAAACAAACAAACAAACAAACAAACAAACAAACAAACAAACAAACAAACAAACAAACAAACACACACACACAGACACACACACTCCTCTACCCAGTCTCCTCCCTACCCCCCTCCTATGAATTCCTAGCATGACTGAGTTGCAGCTTACCACATTCCCCTAAAGAGCCCTTCATCAAACTTGCCCAGTGCTTGAGCAAACACTGTATACTGGGCCAATTAAAAGTGCCATGGCGTGGGCGAAGGGGTGTGGCAGCACAGGATGGATGGACAGGACATAACGACCTCGTTGGGTAATAACCATGTCTCTCTCTCTCTCTCTCTCTCTCTCTTGATGTCACACACCCCTCCTTCCCTCTCTCCACCCGTCTTTCTTTCTTTCTTTCTTTCTTTCTTTCTTTCTTTCTTTCTTTCTTTCTTTCTTTCTTTCTTTCTTTCTTTCTTTCTTTCTTTCTTTCTTTCTTTCTTTCTTTCTTTCTATCAGTCTCTCTCTCTCCATGTTGATTGTCTGTCACTCCTGCTGTGCTCCTGGGAGCAACTAATTGCACCTCTTGCACTCCTCTGCTTCCCATTATGTGATAGGATGCCGATTGTGGCTGCTACTAACTTTAAGCGATCAATGATGTGAGTTGCTCAACAGCACCGCCCAGCCACCGGCTGGCAAGATGGCTGTGGTAGATGATGCAAGGCATCTCTGGGGGCTATTCTGTGCACTTTTCAAAGGCTCTCGCACGTACGCACACACGCACACACACACACACACACACACACACACACACACACACACACACACACACACACACACACACACACACACACACACACACACACACACACACACACACACACACACACACACACACACACACACACACACACACACAGACACACACACACACACACACACACACACACATGGACACACACATGTGCACCGTCTCTCAGGGATGGGGAAGAGGTACCCTGTCTCTTTGTCATTTTGAAATGCAGAGAGGAAGTATAGAAAGTCACGCCTCACTGGTGACATCACCACCTACCTATCACAACCTCTTGTTAACTTTCTCTAAAACTATTACTACTGCCAAAGCTCCCTTCTTTCACCATAAGATCGAGGCCTCGGCTAAGAACCTCAAACTGCACGCCACCATGTCCTCCCTCCTCACACCCCCTCCCCCCTCCTCTCTCTCTCTGCCGAAGACTTTGAGATTTTCTTCGAGAAAAAAGTGGAGAGCGTCCGCAGCTGCTTCTCCCAACCCCCACCCATTCCAAATGCTGAATTGAGAACCTCATCCTTTCATCTTTCTCTCCCATTACAGACGGCGAGGCCTTGACACTAGTAACGTCGAACCGCCCCGATACATGCCAGCTGGACCCGATACCCTCCCCACTCCTCCAGACCATAGCACCAGACATCCTCCCAATCCTAACTGCAACTCAGGGGTGGTTCCCACCTCCCTAAAACAAGCTAGAGTCACACCGCTCATAAAAAAACCAACCATGAACCCCACCGTCATAGACAACTATCGTCCTGTCTCTCTTCTCTCCTTCCTTTCTAAATCACTTGAATGTGCTGTATCCAACCAATTTACGGATTATCTCTTACATTATTACCTCCTAGACCCTAATCAGTCAGGCTTTAGCCTTTAGGATTGGTCACTCCACAGACTGCCCTCATAGCGGTCACAGAGGCTCTTCACTTAGCAAAAGCGAAGGGCCTCTCCTCTGTCCTGATTCTCCTGGACCTGTCGGCAGCTTTCGACACATTCAACCATCACATCCTCCTTGCATCCCTCGCAGCAATGAGAGTGGCTGGCTCTGCGCTTGCATGGCTGACATCCTACCTTGATGATAGCTGCAAGTATCATGGAGAGGGACCCTGTCCGCCCCCCCCACCCCCTTCAGATGGGCGTCCCCCAGGGCTCTGTCCTTGGACCCCTCCTCTTCTCCCTCTACACCAAATCTCATTTTCCATTCATAATGAATTGTAAGTAAGGGTGCAATTAGCACCGTGCAATCCATTCTTTGTGGATCCCGCCCATAGTGTATTCTCTTCCTCTGTGTTGAGACGCTGAAAGTTGAAAGTTGAAACCTTTTATTTTCTTCTTCTGCTTGCATGAAGAGATGTATGCCGTCTTATCTGGGTGTCAATGTCAGGTGTTGTCACAGTGGTTTTGCACCGCTGCGCGTCAAAATAAACACTGAGTCGACATGAAGAAATAATGACAGAATATGACAAATTATCATTTGTGAGTTGTCAATCATCCACACCCAAGGGTTGTTTGTTGTGACACAAATAGCAGCAGTAAACGCAGTCACAGGAACAATGGCATTTCTAAAGGTCTGGTCTGTGTGCTCAAAATGCACAAGGCTTGTATTCTAGTCTTCATGATAAATAACGATCTCACAAGTGGTTCGGCCAAAATAACGCCTCATTATCGTTCATTCCCTCTTGTACGTACAGTCAAACACACGGGACCTGAAAAACAAAACAATGCAACACAGTGATTACACTCACGATTACACAAACACATGCGAGTGCGTCACTCGCGCTGCACTCTCCCCCTGGTCTTTATTGTGGGAACTGTCGGCGTCACCTTCTGGCGGGGCGCTGGGGCGGAAAACATCCCTCGGAGTTGAAGACATCACACGTTGTGAATGAGCCTGTCACAAATTATCTGCTAATGTGATTACAGAGTAATAACTCCTGAGCGCTAAAACCTGAATGGTGAAACGGTGATGGAGGAAGAAAGGGAGCTGAAAGCAGGGGAGCTGAAAGAGCTTCTACATGGCCGGGGACAAAGGGTGAAAGAGAGACAACAAGTGCCTGCTAATAATAATAATACTAATATAATAAAACGTTATTATTATAGCACCTTTCATACAGAAACTGCAGCTCAACGTGCTTCACAAGAGAAAAAAGTCAGGCATAAAATTAGCACATAAAGTGCAGACACATAAAATCACAGTTTTTCACATTAGGATCTAAAATCCCAACAGGCCACCTTGTTTATGGTTTGATTCAGTTTTACAAATACCTGTAGACAATAATAGAAAGAGTAAGATAGAATAAACAGAGTAAAATAGTGCTAATAAGTTGTAGAATAGAATAGACATGAAATGAGCACATCAAGTGCAGACATATAAAATCACAGTTTAATTTTACAGTGCAATAAAATAGTTCTGGATTACTGTTCAACAGTTGAAAGTCGTCTTTATCTTCTCAGTTTGGTATCCACAGTTTTCCCTCTTGTTTGATACCCACTTTGACCCTTCTAACCTCCCACTCAGGGCGCAGTTCCCTCTCTCAGCTAATGCTAATGACATTATACTCATGTTAAAATCCCTTTAAACAAGGAACTAAACTAAACAAAACCTCTAGCAACTATTAAAGAGCAGAAATGCACCCCGCTCTCGTTCCTCCTCCTTTCTTTCACTCCCCCCACTCTCTCCCGCTCTCTCTTTCTCTCTATAAACCTGCAGTGTACGCTGTTATTATCAATGCCAAATTATGCTTTGACTTTCTCATCAGTGTCAAATCTAATCAAGGGGAAAATTAGTATTTCAAAATAATCTTTTCAGAGCAAATGCTCAACTCTATTCATGTCTACTGATCAGAGAGACTTTAGAACACATTAGACAGGCTGGTGTAGCCTTTAATTATATACTGCTTTTACAGCTACCACTACTGCAACTGCTACTTACTCTCACTCACTGCATTACATTGGCTCACTTTACTGTCAAGCTTGGACTTGATTCATTCTAGTCTATACCTGGATCCCAGGTGGTGCCAATAGTAGATCAACAATGTATCCCTTCACCATCTGCTCTCGGCCCAGAGGCCTCCTATCCGGATATAGATCAAATCTGACAGCTGGCCATGTTCTTAGAATCAAAGAGGGACTGGGGCTCGTAGTGATGCGAGGGTCAACCTGTGTGAGTAAAGCTGCAAAGTCACATGTAGGGCAGCAGGTGGTTAGGGGAATAATGAAGTTGGATCAAATATGGATCAAATGACATGCCAGCTCTGACAGAACATACTGTCTCACAAACAGTAATGGGTATGTTGAGGTTCCAGATAAAGAATCAATCAGGTTTACACTCAGGTTTACACCTCAGGTGGGTTGACTGGAGCTAGAATGACTGGCCTTCTACTACTATAGTAGTATAGTACTGGCACATAATTTCCATAATGAATAAAAAAAAATAAAAGGACAGAACATAACCCTGTTCTATTTCCCCCCAATTCCTGTGTTGCTCAATTGACATTAAACACCCTTGAAACCGCTCCTATCTCTTCTCGTGTATTCAGCAATTGGGCTGTGCTCCAGACCCCAGTTCTCACAGTATACCACGACCATGATGACAGCACCAGCTGTACACGAGACCGAGGAATGGAAGAAGTTTCAGAAGCAGTCTGTGAGTATCATCAACGGCCAGACCGCCCGTGTTGACCAACTCGCTCACTCCTTAGACGCCGTCACGGCACAGCTGGCCGCTCTCGCCCTCGACTCCGTTGAGCGAGAAAAACAGTATCTACGTATCGAGGCACAATTGGCACAGCAGGGCCCACCAGCCGCTACCCCTGCTGCACCAAGCCCCCCGCATAGAGAACCCCCTGTCCTCGCACCAGAACGTTACGACGGAAGCATCTCCAAATGCCGTGCGTTTTTATTCCAGTGCTCGTTAGTGTTCGAACAACAACCCCACACGTTTCACAGCGATAGGTCTAAAGTGGCTTACCTGTCGGCGCTGCTCACAGGCGCGGCGTTGAAATGGGCCACCGCTCTCCACTTCAACAATTCCTTCCTCTGCAATTTGTACTCCGATTACGTCGACGACACGCGTAAAGTGTTTGACCACCCTCCAGAGGGCTCAGAGGGGGCCTGCGGCTTGTTTTCGATCCGCCAGGGAAGCCGCAGCGTAAGCGAATACGCTATCGATTTCCACATCCTCGCCTCCGGCTCCGACTGGGGGGACACACCGTTGCGAGGCGCCTTTCGCCAGGGCTTGAACGACGCTATTAAAGACGAGCTTATGTCCAAAGAAAGACCCACCTCCCTGAGCGAGCTAATCCATTTGGCCAGGGAACTGGACCTGCGTCTTCGGGAACGTCGTAGAGAGAAAGGTAGCACCGCTCGTTCGCCTATACCCGGTCCGTCTCGTCGCGCCACCCGCGCTGAAGAAAATAGTTCCTCCGAGCCCATGGATCTCGACCGCTCACGTCTCCCTCCCAGCGAACGCCGACACAGGCTCGCTACAGGAGCATGCCTGTACTGCGGTCAAACGGGTCACTCCGTTGCCTCTTGCTCGCTTCGCCCAAACGACGGGGCTCGACAGTAGCGCTGGGCGTCTGTTCGAGTCTAGATATCGCTCCCAGCTCTGGCCCAAACATGCTATTCCGCGCCACGCTGTGTCTGAATAACCAATCACTCCCGTTATCTGCCCTGGTTGACTCAGGGGCCGACGAGAACCTCATCGACGCCGGAGTAGTCTCCCGTTACAACATCGCTACTGACGCCTTGCCGATACCCCGTGACGCCCGGGGGTTAAACGGGAAACTTCTCACGCGGATTACTCGCCACACCATACCCCTTCGCCTTCTGCTATCCGGGAATCACAGCGAGAATATTCGGTTTCACGTTACCAACCCTTCCCACAATCCCATTGTCCTTGGCATGCCTTGGCTCAAGTTACACAATCCCGTTATCAATTGGCCTACCGGCCTGGTGACCAGCTGGAGCGCCCACTGTCACGTCGCTTGTCTGCAGTCGGCTCGGCCGCCACTAGAGGGCGCCGGTTCGCACCCCCCCAAAGAGAACATAGATCTGTCTGCAATTCCGCCGGCCTACCACGATTTGAAAGCTGTTTTCAGCAAACAACAGGCTCTCTCCCTGCCTCCCCATCGCCAATACGACTGCGCCATTGATTTACTCCCCGGGGCGCCACTCCCCGCTAGTCGCCTGTTCAACCTCTCGCGCCCAGAGAGAGAATCAATGGAGAAGTACGTTCACGAATCCTTGGCCTCGGGCATAATCACCCCCTCCTCCTCTCCTGTCGGCGCAGGATTCTTCTTCGTTTCCAAGAAGGATTGTTCCCTTCGCCCCTGTATCGATTACCGGGGTCTGAACAACATCACGGTAAAGAACAAATACCCCCTACCTTTAATCGACTCTGCTTTTGAGCCCCTGCAAGGTGCCACCATCTTCACAAAACTGGACCTCAGGAACGCCTACCACCTTGTCCGCATGCGGGAGGGAGACGAGTGGAAGACGGCCTTCAAGACACCACTCGGCCACTTCGAGTACAAGGTAATGCCCTTTGGCCTGACCAACGCCCCTGCTGTCTTCCAGGCCCTCGTCAATGACGTTTTCCGTGACGTACTCCACCGCTCCGTATTTGTCTACTTAGACGACATCCTGTACTTCTCCCGCTCCATGGAGGAGCATGTCCAGCACGTCCGCCGGGTCCTCCAGTGTCTTCTAGAGAACAAGCTGTTCGTCAAGGCGGAGAAGTGTGAGTTCCACATCTCCTCCATCGGCTTCCTCGGCTACATCATAAAGGGCGGCAAGATCCGGGCGGACCCCGAGAAGATCAGAGCGGTGTCCGACTGGCCCCGTCCCACCAACGTCAAACAGCTCCAACGCTTCCTGGGATTTGCCAACTTTTATCTGCGCTTCATCAGGGACTACAGCCTGGTCACGGCGCCCCTCACCCAACTCACCTTGCCTTCGGTGCCCTTCGTCTGGTCCGACGCAGTGGACTCCGCCTTCCCTGAGCTGCGCCGGCTCTTCACCACCGCTCCCATCCTCGTCCAGCCGGACACGTCCCGCCAGTTCGTGGTGGAGGTGGACGCCTCCTGCACCGGAGTAGGGGCGGTTCTTTCCCAGCGCTCTGCCACCGACCAGAAGCTGCACCCCTGTGCCTTTTTCTCACGCCGCCTAACCCCAGCCGAGGTCAACTACGACATCGGGAACCTGGAGCTCCTGGCGGTCAAGCTAGCCCTGGAGGAATGGAGGCACTGGCTGGAGGGATCGGAGGTCCCCTTCCTGGTTTGGATGGACCACAAGAACCTCGCCTACGTCTCAACGGCCAAGCGCCTGAACTCTCGCCAGGCTCGCTGGGCGCTGTTCTTCGCTAGGTTTAACTTCACCCTGACCTACCGGCCTGGTTCCAAGAACACCAAGCCAGACGCCCTCTCCCGGCAGTTCGTCCCTGAGGAGGGGCCCACACACCCCGACACCATCCTTTCCACTTCCTGTCTGGTGGCCACCGCCACCTGGGAGATCCAGTCCATCGTCAGGGAGGCACAGAGTGCCCAGCCGGACCCAGGTAACGGTCCACCTAACCGGCTTTTTGTCCCTGACCTCGTCCGCTCCCAGGTGCTTGAGTGGGTTCACGCTTCCCGGTTCGCATGCCACCCGGGGATCGACCGGACACTATCCCTGCTGAGGAGGCACTTCTGGTGGGTCACCATGAGACAGGACACCCGCGCTTTCGTCCTGGCGTGCACCGTGTGTGCTCGTGCGAAGGCCTCCCATCGACCGCCCGCCGGGCTCCTTCGTCCGCTCCCAGTCCCCGGTCGGCCCTGGTCGCACGTCGCCCTGGACTTCGTCACCGGCCTTCCCCTCTCACACGGTAACACTGCCATCCTCACCATTGTTGACCGTTTCTCAAAGGCTGTGCACTTCGTGGCTCTTCCCAAACTCCCCTCTGCTGCAGAGACTGCTGACCTGATGGTGCTCCACGTCTTCCGGCTCCATGGGATCCCGGCTGACATCGTCTCCGACAGGGGCCTCAGTTCATATCCCAGGTCTGGAGGGCCTTCTGTCGGGCTCTGAGGCCACGGTCAGCCTCTCCTCCGGGTTCCACCGACAGACCAACGGCCAGTCGGAGCGGGCCAACCAGGACCTGGGATCCGCACTCCGCTGCGTGACAGCCCGGGACCCCTCCGGCTGGAGCGCCTTCCTGCCATGGGTTGAATACGCCCACAATTCCCTGTCTTCGGCGGCCACAGGTCAGTCCCCCTTTGAGTCATCTTTGGGCTACCAACCCCCGCTGTTCCCTGCCCAGGAAGAGGAGATCGCCGTGCCGTCGGTGCAAGACCATCTCTGTCGCTGCAGGACGATCTGGGAGAAGAGAAGGGCTGCGCTCTGCTCCGGACTGCGGACCAGAACCGGCGCTTCGCCGACCGCCACCGAACCCCGGCTCCCGCCTATGTACCAGGTCAGATGGTATGGCTCTCGTCTCGGGACCTGCCACTCAAATCCGTCTCACGGAAGCTAACCCCCCGTTTCGTGGGGCCCTACAAGATCCTGTCCCTCATTAATCCCTCTGTTGTCAAGCTCCAGCTCCCCCCCCCATATGCGCATTCACCCTTCCTTCCATGTCTCCCAGCTCAAACCGGTGGTCTCCAGTCCCCTGTCTCCCCCTGCTCCAGAGCCCCCTCCTCCGCTGGTGATAGACGACCACCCGGCCTACGTGGTCCAGGAGTTGCTGGTGCGGCGACGCGGCCGTGGCTTCCAGTACCTGGTCGACTGGGAGGGCTACTGCCCGGAGGAGCTGAGCTGGATCTCCCGTCGATGATCCTGGACCTAGATCTCGTCCAGGACTTTCATCGGGCTCACCCTGACAAGCCTGGGCCGCCGGGAGGCGCTCGTCGAGGGGGGGGTCCTGTCATAATCACAGCACGGGCCTACTTCACTCCCCCTCCTTTTCCCCTCATGTCCTCCACACGCTCCTCTTCATCCCCCTCTCCATCCACTGCGCACTCCTCCTCATCCTCTCTTTCTCCAGTCTCCCCTTCCTTCACCCTCATACGCCCAGCTGTATTCTATCCCCCTAATCCACACGCGGTCAAGCACCCCACTCCCCACAGCTGCACTCAATCCTTCCCTGATGGGGGGACTATTTCTACACCTCGACGCTGACCAGAAGCTGTCATGGTATTAATTACCACTGCCCAGGTATGACGTCTCTGCCGAAAGCTCTGCTGCTAGATACCCACCGTGTATTTGCTTGCTCTAACCCGTTTCTCTCCTGTGCCCCAAAGGACCGCTGTCCCTGCCTGGACGTCACCTGTTCCCGAAGAGGAACACTTGTTCTCCCGCTGCAACCCAGCAGCTCCCAAGACAAGCACCAAGGACCGCTTGCTCGCTCACTGCCGCCGAGGCAGCCACAGGACAAAACATAACCCCGTTCTATTTCCCCCCAATTCCTGTGTTGCTCAATTGACATTAAACACCCTTGAAACCGCTCCTATCTCTTGTCGTGTATTCAGCAATTGGGCTGTGCTCCAGACCCCAGTTCTCACACTATCAACCAAGACCATCTCTGTCGCTGCAGGACGATCTGGGAGAAGAGAAGGGCTGCGCTCTGCTCCGGACTGCGGATGGTCATTCCCACCTCCTGGTTTGGGAATAGCACTGCAAAAGACCGAAGCAGACTACAAAGAGTGACACGTTCAGCCGAACGCACAATTGGAGGGGGGCTCCCCACCCTCCAGAACATTTACTACAAGCGTTGCAAGGGCAAGGCTAAGAGAATCATTAAAGACTCCAGTCACCCGAACAACTGCCTCTTTGAACTGCTGCGGTCAGGCAAGCGATACCGGAGTCTCAAGGCGAGCACAGAAAGACTCAGAAGTAGCTTCTATCCCCAGGCCATCAGGCTGCTAAACGAACAATGAATGAACACTACACAACAACAACCACCAAACGCACATAGCACACACATCCACACGCACACACTCACTTTAAACAAACACACTGTAGCACCCACTCCACACACTTTATAGCACACACCCACTTTAAACAAACACACTGTAGCACCCACTCCCCACACTTTATATTTATGGATGAAGGATTGCACTACAACTCGTACACCTTACTGTAAATTGTACCTAAAATTGTACCTCATCCCATTTCTGCTTTGCACTAGATAGTACTGTACATTAGTACACTGCATAGTATTGTGTATTGTATATTATATGGTAACTCAGAACATTGTACATATGTCTATACCGAACACTGTGACCTCATTCTCTTCTTCTAAATTCATGCTATATTATGTTATTATGTTATTTGATACTATCTTGTCTAGCACAGTCTCTGGAGCGAAACAGTAAGAAGCATTTTGTATGAAAGTATTCTGTACTTCTGTATGACAACTATTAAAGAACTTGAACTTGAACTTGGTTGAAAGCTTAAATGGCCACTGTCTGATTGACACCCCACTAGACCTATTACATGCTTCCAATCTCGGGTTATAAAACCAAACAGCCAACGAGTGTCAGTTTAGAAAAAGTTACCACCTCCGTTTTGGCCTCCCGGTGACCGGACCAATGACCTCTCACGGTGAAAATGACTGGCTGTTTTTGTAGCCAATGAAATTCTGGAAACAACGATACCTCACTTGAGGGATGTTTCCCAGGATATATAATGGGTTTATCTCTGTGTAGAGGTCCAGACTAGTTCGACATCTGCTGCACACATTACTTCATTGATGCAAATGGCCATTTTGGATAAACATACCTATACATACCATTAATTTCTTTTTGTAAAACACTCATTTTCTGTGGTATTGTTATCAACTTTGAACCTGTACTAGATAAGACTTCAAGCTATGGCCCCATTTTGTTTTCCAGCTAATACCTCTCAGTTGGAACCTGTAAGAGGCATCTGTTTGCAAAATAATTCAGAGCCCAGACTCATGCATGGTTCAAGACTAGCTTTTAATTTACTTTGGGTATGCAATCGACAGGTGTTTTATGCTAAATGTGCAGGACTCATCCTCATTTACATGGACACAATGGATAAACAGGGATGGACAGATACCATGAGGTGAAATTATGAAACTCTTTCCAGCTAATTTTCAGTTCTTATTTATAAAGTAGACACAAAAATAGGGGGACAATTAATATAATATAATGTCTATATTAATATAATATCTCCTGTCTAATCAAAAGTATTTTTCATAGATATAGGTTATAATAATAAAGTAATTTTCCTCAGTTTCACAACTTGTGAACTTACCAGTACTGCTGCCTTTGTAGAGCAGTACAACCTACCTATTGAAATCATTCAGTTAGTGGAGAAAAAAAAGCAACCAGAAATTATTGTTAGTCAATGGACACCTGCCAGAGTGGGACAAAAGAGCAAACACTGTGATGACACCATCTAAAACCTATGAGGTCAAAATGACCTCTATGGCATTTCTAGCTAGAAATACTGAGAACTCCTTTGTGTTTTGTAAATTGTATCTACACAATGGTAAACTCAAACATATACACATATTTAGAAGTCAAGGACCTGTTCCCACATGGCTTTTGTTTCAACAACAAAGCTATTATGTTTCTAAATTCAACAAGCAGGAAACCATGCAGACCCACGGCGCTATACCTGGCGCTATACCTGAGACTGAAACTACAACTACTAGGGGTGGGACGATATATCGATCTAATTATCAATGATCCAATAGGATCGATGCAACATAAAAAGATCGGTTCATATTGATACTCTTATTTAGAAAATCATGCACCTCCAAGCCTCCATGCTTCCCATCTTCTATAACCCTTGGTTTCTCTTACTCTATCCCAACCTAGCTCTCTCTCTCTCCTAAGTACAGGATAGGGTGCAGGTGTGTAAAGACCGGAGGAGCAGCTGATTGACATCTACCGGCTGATTACTCTTCCTATTTAGACCTGGCTCAAATGTCATGAGGCTGCCTGATCGTAGTTCCTTATTTCCAGTCAGTCCGTATTCTCGTGCCTTGTTCTCTTGTCAGTCCATGTTCTACTTTGCTTTACCTAACATTTCTTGTGGTAAATCCAGTAGCAATACACACAATTGTTAAGGGGATACAGACCAGAGAAAGATGTTTGTCTTGTTTACATCATCAGGGTCCCCCATTTTCAATTCATAGTGACATTTATGACATACACAACATACATGATATCATGACATTTATGACATAGGGACATACATGACTTACAGGTATATAGTACTGTTACATTTGTCACATATATACGATATGCAAATATACAGTACTGTTACCCAGAGATCCTAACAGTAAATATATACATATAATGAGGAGGCGACTGTACATTAGGAGGGGGGGGGTGGTAAAACGCTAACGCTATTTAAAAGAAAAAAAATCAGTGGAGGTTAAAATAAGAATATGACTTGGCCTGAAAAAAAGTTCAGTCAGGAGAATTATTTTTGCTTTAATCCCTGGAATCACTGGCCTTAGACTATCTACTAACATATTCTCTCTCTCGCTCTCTAGGTTCATGGCCACTAATGACTTCAGAGCTTCAGAAGGACAGTATGCTGGATGAGGAAGGTCTTGGCCATGCTGCGATGGCTCCTAGAGGACAAGAACGGAGGTGCAGGACCTGGCTGTCAAATGGTTTGTAATGCTACAGTATATTGTATGTAGATGTGCATGACGTGGACTAAATTAGAGGTCCTAGTTATGCAAAATAATATTGAGAATCACTGGCCTTAGACTATCTACTAACGTATTCTCGCTCTCTCTCTCTCTAGGTTCATGGCCACTAATGACTTCAGAGCTTCAGAAGGACAGTATGCTGGATGAGGAAGGTCTTGGCCATGCTGCGATGGCTCCTAGAGGACAAGAACGGAGGTGCAGGACCTGGCTGTTAAATGGTTTGTAATGCTACAGTATAAATTATTGTATTACCCATCACACTCACCATCAATGACTCCACCATCACCCCCTCCCCCCTAGTCCGCAACCTCGGTGTCATCCTCGACCCCACCCTCTCATTTGACCCCCATGTCCGCTCCATTGTCAAAACTTCATATTTTCACCTCCGCAACATTGCCAAAATCCGTCACTGCCTCTACCCCCTGCTGCTGAATCCCTCATACATGCCTTCATCTCCTCCCTCCTGGACTACTGTAACTCCCTCCTCACTGGCATCACCTCCCGCTCCCTCCATAAACTGCAGATGGTCCAAAACTCAGCCTCCCGCCTCCTCACTAACACCCGGTCCCGCGAACACATCACTTCTGTCCTCCACTCCCTCCACTGGCTCCCGATCAAGGAACGCATTAACTTCAAAACATTACTCCTCACCTTCAAAGCCCTCCATAGCCTGGCCTCAAACTTTTTACACCAAGTACCACCTGAGAACGTAGCTGGCTCTCCAAGTACCACCATATGACCGACGTTAAAATACAGTATTCAGCTATGCACAGTTCACGCAGGAGGCAAATGTATTCCTAATACCATTATTTTGTTACAAAGACTTAATTTCCTGCATTCTGGTGCAGGAATGTTTGAATTTTTACCATTTAAATGCCAGTGTTTGTGATGGGCATCACAAAGTATTGTATATAAAAAAAAAAAACACACACATATTCAATACATTTTTAATTGTAACCCTTTAAATGCCAGTTTGTGTGATGGCATCACAAATTATTGTTAAAAATTATTATTATTGTTGCTGTGGTATGGAAGCAAATGAGTGACAGAAGTATTTGAATTTGATCAGACACCGAATTTATAGCATTGAAAATAATTACTTTGAAAACATGTATCTGAATTGAATTTATAGCATTGAAAATAATTACTTTGAAAACATGTATCTGAATTTTTCCAGACACCGAATTTATAGCATTGAAAATAATTACTTTGAAAACATGTATCTGATTTTTTTCAGACACCGAATTTATAGCATTGAAAAGAATTACTTTGAAAATCATGTATCTGAATTTTTTTGCTCCGAATTTACCTATGTGAAATAAAAATTCAGTGTTTAAAATTCAATGTAAAAAAATTCGAATGCATAATAAAATTCAATGTAAAAAATTCGTTGCATAATTGCGGTGTATACAATTCAATGTAAAAAATTCGATGCATAATTGCGGTGTATAAAATTCAATATAAAAAATTCGATGCATAATTGCGGTGTATAAAATTCGATGTAAAAAACCATCATCCGGGCTGCGTGAATCCTTTCAGCAACTGGCTTGTCCTTCCGCGTTCCCGTTTAGCGCTCTGATTGGCCAGGTCATGTGACATGAGCGCCAATCGTGGGACGGCAAGTTTTTGCAGGGTTAAGCTTAGGCACTCTTTCGAAGTTGGTTAAGGTTAGAGTTTGTCTTAAAGCGTGACGGCAAGTTCTTTCGACGGTTAAGCTTAGGCACTCTTTCGAAGTTGGTTAAGGTTAGAGTTTGTCTTAGAGCATGGCGATAGAACGCCAGGTAGTTTGCAGGCTGTTCGACGCGGAAATGGGCAAACACGCTATTGGGCGCACATGTCACATGATCTGGCCAATCAGAGCGCCAAACGGGAACGCGGAAGGACAAGCCAGTTGCCGAAAGGATACACGCATCCGGGCTGCGTGTATACCAAACCAAGCCGCATTTCTCGGAGACGTTCTCTGATTGGCACTGACTGACGCTCTCTGATTGGCCACTGACGCGTTTGCCCAATCCGTGACGAGCTGTGTCTTTGCCCATTTCCACGTCAAACAGCCTGCAAACTACCTGGCGTTCTATCGCCATGCTCTAAGACAAACTCTAACCTTAACCAACTTCGAAGAGTGCCTAAGCTTAACCAGTGTAGAAACAGGCGTCGGCCAATCAGAGAGCGTCTCCGATAAATGCGGCTTGGTTTGGTATTCACGCATCCGGGCTACCCAGACAGGATAAGCAATCGAGCCTGGATGCAATCAAACTGACTTCTGGCCTATCACTGCACGGCTTTGTCAGTCATATGATCACACCAACCCGGGAGAAAGATGGCGGTATATATACATACGGTGGGGAGAGAAATATACATACGGTGGGGAGAGAATATATACATACGGTGGGGAGGAGACTACATTAGGAGGGGGTGGGAGAGAAATATACATACGGTGGGGAGAGAATATATACATACGGTGGGGAGGAGACTACATTAGGAGGGGGTGGGTGGGAGAGAAATATACATATGGTGGGGAGAGAATATATACATACGGTCAGGGGCGGACCTTCCTACAGGCGATATAGGCGGTCGCCTAGAGCGCCACCCAGAGGGGGGCGCCAAAAAAAAAAAAAAAAATCTTTTTTATTATCTTTTTTATTTTTTTAATCTTTTTTTTAATTTTTTTTTTTTTTTTTTTGCAGTTTTGGCGCCCCCCTCTATATCGGCAACCATTATTTTTACATAAAAAAAATTCTAACATAAGGGAAAATGAGCCAAAAATCTAAAACGGTCGGTCGGTCTGAGCCTCAGCTTTAGGTGTTCACAGTCAGAACATGCTAGAGCGCTGTGCATTGATGGGTATCGGTCAAGTGTTTATAGAATTGAGCGTTGAGGAAAGAAAGACTAACGTTAGAGAACTATGAAGAGGCAAAAGCCATAAAAAAAAATAAAAAATAAAAATTATTATGAATCTCGCCTAGGGCGCCAAATGTGCTAGGTCCGCCCCTGCATACGGTGGGGAGGAGACTGTACATTAGGAGGGGGTGGGTGGGAGAGAAATATACATACGGTGGGGAGAGAATATATACATATGATGGGGAGAGAATATATACATAGACAGTCTCCTCCCCACCGGATATGTATATTTATCTCCCACCCACCCACCCCCTCCTAATGTACAGTCTCCTCCCCACCGTATGTATATATTCTTTCCCCACCATATGTATATATTCTCTCCCCACCATATGTATATTTCTCTCCCACCCCCTCCTAATGTACAGTCTCCTCCCCACCGTATGTATATATTCTCTCCCCACCATATGTATATATTCTCTCCCCACCATATGTATATATTCTCTCCCGAGTCCCCACCATATGTATATTTCTCTCCCACCCCCTCCTAATGTATAGTCTCCTCCCCACCGTATGTATATATTCTTTCCCACCCCCTCCTAATGTACAGTCTCCTCCCCACCGTATGTATATATTCTCTCCCCACCATATGTATATTTCTCTCCCACCCCCTCCTAATATACAGTCTCCTCCCCACCGTATGTATATATTCTCTCCCCACCGTATGTATATTTCTCTCCCACCCACCCCCTCCTAATGTACAGTCTCCTCCCCACCGTATGTATATATTCTCTCCCACCCCCTCCTAATGTACAGTCTCCTCCCCACCGTATGTATATATTCTCTCCCCACCATATATATATTTCTCTCCCACCCACCCCCTCCTAATGTACAGTCTCCTCCCCACGGTATGTATATTCTCTCCCCAACGTATGTACCGCCATCTTTCTCCCGGGTTGGTGTGATCACATGACTGACAAAGCTGTGCAGTGATAGGCCAGAAGTCAATTCGATTGCATCCAGGCTTGATTGCTTATCCTGTCTGGGTAGCCCAGATGATGGTTTTTTACATCGAATTTTATACACCGCAATTATGCATCGAATTTTTTACATTGAATTTTATACACCGCAATTATGCATCGAATTCTTTACATTGAATTTTATTATGCATTCAATTTTTTTTTTTTTTATTTTTTTATTATTGCAAAACAAAAATTATTAAAAGTCAGTACTCAACACACAATGCATAATGAAACTAACAGTCAAGGTGGCTAAAATTACATGCAAGTACAGAAACAAGACAAACAAAAAGTCTATAATAATATTTTACCGTATACAGTGTATATCCAACGAAATTAACAATTATACAAATGCCTTATATAGGATATACCCCTAATACCTATTTTCTAAAACCCTACACACATATGCTCCAGCTCGAACCCCCCCCTCCCGGACCCCTCCTTGGATAGTACCTCCATTATCCCTCACTCCTAACCAGACACTACCATTATAAGCTAGCTTTTATTCTCTCCACCACTTCTAACCACATTGACATTTTGGATTCGTTGAGACCCAGAATTCTTGCTGTAGATATTTCTTGATAAATCACATCGAGATATGTAAGAGACCAAACTTTCCGGCACATTTTTTCCGGTTGAAACCAGCGTGATGCGATCAGTTTTTTAGCTACTGTGATACCCGATAAAACCAATCTCTTTAGCTGTGGATCTACTGCAAACTCAAAAACATCATTCAAAAGCAATACAGAGGGGTGTACTGGTATATTCCAAGATACGAGTTTTGATAATTGATGGGTCACATCTTTCCAGAATGGGTGGGCAGTCCCAATACATGTGCATAAATGTCCCTTCGTCTCCATTTGTACATTGGGAGCATTTTGAGTCTTGTTTCAGGCCCATTCTGTTCAGTCTTATAGGAGTCAAGTATGTCCTGTGAATATAGTTAAGATTGATTTGTTGATGGTCCGGGTTCCTTGATGTAAGACGGACATTTGCCCATGCTTCTTGCCAATCAAAGTCACTTTCCAGGTCTGGTATATCCCTCCTCCAGACAGTGTCTAGTTGGAGGGTTTCATACGAGGACGTGAGTAATTGATAATAAAAACCTGATACAAAACCTCTCAATGTTTCTCTTTCATAGAAGAATTTGTGGTATCTGTGGTGTTCAACTGGTATGTCTAATGGAACACTGTGAGACCTCAAACATAGGCGTAACTGTATGTAAAAAAGCCATGTGGACTCGGTGAGGTTAAACTTTGTGCATATTTCTCCATAACTACAAAAGCCCTGGTTATTAAAAATATCCCCTAATGAGTGTATGCCTTGCTCTTCCCATATAGGGAATCTTATAGGACGTTTTTCCATTAAGAGTGCATTGTTATTGAATATGGGAGTGTGATTATGCCATTTTTGAGGGTTAGGATATTTTTTTTGTGTTTCACGCCATGTTCGGATTGCATGGGTAATTATGGGGCCAAATTTCCGCTCACAGTGCTTGATTGGAAGTTTAGTCTGTGCTATGTCCTTCAGTCTCTGTCGGGCTACTATGTTTTCTTCCAATTCTCTCCAGGATACCAAAGCCTGGGGATCAAACCATATTGTCAATGGTCTTAATGTGTAAGCCTTAAAATATTGGAAAAAATCTGGAACTGCCATGCCACCGTCTGCTTTATTTCTCTGTGCGGTGGATCTTTTTATGCGAGGTGGTTTGTTATTCCAAATAAATTTGTAAGTGGAGGAGTGTAATCTTTTCCAGTAGCCCTCTGGAGGGGGTAACGGTAGCATTGAGCTGATGAAGTTGATTCTTGGTAGTACATCCATCTTAACTATTGATACCCTTGCCTGTACTGAGTTTTTAAGTTTTGCCCACCTGTCCAGGTCGTCTTTGATTTTGTTCTGTATTTTTGTGTAATTGTGCTTCACCGTTTGTCTTATGGTGGGAAATATTTCCACACCCAAGCATCTAAAATGTTTTACCATGGGTATCGCACCTGGGAGGGTTGTGTCTTTTTTTGCATGGGTGTTAAGTGGAAGGAAAGCCGACTTCGGCCAATTTATTTTAAATCCCGATAAATCACCAAAGTTCTCTATCATCTTGAGTAGATGAGGCAATGTGGTGTTGGGGCTTTGCATGAACAATATTACGTCGTCCGCATATAAACTAATTTTATGTTGTGTGCCCTTGATTACGATTGGTTCTATGTATTGGGATTGTCTTATATATTGTGCTAAAGGCTCTAATGATAGATCGAATAGTCCGGGACTAAGAGGGCAACCCTGTCTGGCTGAGCGTGATACCGGAAAGATTTCGGAGATGAATGTACCTGTTGTAATCATGGCCGATGGGTCCTTGTATAATACTTTAATCATATCGATGAATCCTTTTCCTAACCCCATCCTTTCTAATACTGCCCATAGAAACGACCATTCCAGCCTGTCAAATGCTTTCATAGCATCCAGGGACAGCATCGCCTTAGGTATGGTGTCCTCTTTGTCTGCATCTAGTACGTGCAGTATTCGTCTTATGTTATTCGAATTTTTTACATTGAATTTTTATTTCACATAGGTAAATTCGGAGCAAAAAAATTCATGATTTTCAAAGTAATTATTTTCAATGCTATAAATTCGGTGGCTAAAAAAATTCAGATACATGTTTTCAAAGTAATTATTTTCAATGCTATAAATTCGGCGTCTGAAAAAATTCAGATACATGTTTTCAAAGTAATTATTTTCAATGCTATAAATTCGGTGTCTGATTAAATAAAAAAATCAGATACATGTTTTCAAAGAAATTAGTTTCAATGCTATACATTTGGTGTCTGAAAAAATGTATACATGTTTTCAAAGTAATTATTTTCAATGCTATAAATTCGGTGTCTGATCAAATTCAAATACTTCTGTCACTCATTTGCTTCCATACTGTGGCTCTTGTTGTATTTTGTTATCTTGCTTTCCTTCTCTCTCTTCTCTCTCTCTCCATCTCTCTCTCTCTCTCTATCTCATCCTCTTCTCTTCTGTCTTCATTCTGTCATTGAATTTGTGGTTCGTTCTTTTTATTTGCCTTTTTCACTTTTCGTGTAGGGCAGTAGTTCGGTGAGTGGAAGTCCCGTCCACTCCACGTCGGGGACCAGCACGCCTCGCCGGGGCCGGCGACAGCTCCCCCAGACCCCCGCCACGCCACGCCCCCACGTCACCTATTCCCCCGTGGTCCCACGTCACCTATTCCCCCGTGGTCCGTAAGGCTATGCCCACGCCTCCCGGGGTGCCCCAGGGGCGCCTCCCGGCCCGGCCCCCTGGCGCTTTTCTCCGGAGCCCCCCCCCAGGGCCAGGGGCCTCCCCCTGCCGGCCCCCCGCCACCCCACCATGGCTCACCCCGTCAGGGTCGCCACCCGCCACCTCGCTGGGGTGACGCAGGAGGAGGGGGGGGCTCCATGGAGGGCGACGGTTGCTTCTACAACCAGGACTACCAGAACTACGAGCCACGCCACGAGCCGCCCGCCTATGAGCAGAGCCCCGCATAACATTGGGGTCTTGTGCTTGGCACTCCGAGCATGGCACTAACACTGTCACGGTTAGGGGTTTGATTCCTGCTGGGGCCACCCGTTGTGAAAGATGTATGCAGTCATTCCAAAGCACTTTATGTCCTAATAATAGAGCTGTGCTATAGAGATGCTGTCATTCATTCATAACCAAACCAAAAGACATTTATAAACAACGTCTTACTAAATGCAGGCTTTCATTTACAACTGAACGGTCATATCACTCGGTTTTTGTATTAATTCTCCTAAAAAAATTTGCTAAGCTAGACTAACATGAAAGTTTAAGTGAAAGTACACACTTGAGTAAAAGTCAAAGTTTCTACTTTTAAATGTACTTAAGTAGTAAACAGTGAACTTTTTTTCTCACTGTCTATATTCTTCTGATAGCAGGTGTTTAATCAAAGATCCCCTGTGGGAGAAGCTGTTGCAGGGGAACAATGGGTTCATTTCATTGGAGGCTTTGTCGTTACTTTTGTATTTTTTGTTAATAAATGTTTAAATATCTATTCAAGTTGTCATTTTTAACTGTAAAAAGTAGCATGTATGGGGGTAATTGTTACTTTACTTGATATTTGAGCTTCACTGCAGAATGATGTATATTGTGTACTGAGAATATATTTCAGTGAGGTAGGAGACAGCATGTAAACTTCTGAATTTTTCAATGAGGGACATGCCAATACTCCATTGGTAAAGGGAAGGGTCCTTAAATATGTGGCATTGTATTACTAATCAACCATTTCCTACTGTATTTCCGGTAATGTACGGTCATAGGCAGATAGTGGAGTAGCTCTGGCAGAATACTGGGTACACAGTAAATTCCGCAAAGTAAATTTGACTCAAACTGAGTACATTTCACTCAAACTGAGTAAGATTTCTTTACTCAGTTTGAGTCAAATGTACTCTGCGGAATTTACTGTGTAGTACCAGTATTGCATTGGCAGTGTCGGCTAGGCTTCGGGCAACTAGACCTGGCCCAGTGTGTTTTGGCCGCATCTGGGCTGCTTTAGGCAACCAGACCTGGCGCTGTGTGTTTGAGCCGCATCTGGGCTGCTTCCGGCAACCGGACGTTGACCGCTTCCGGCAACCCCGGACCTGGCCCAGTGTACTCGGGCCGGAATCGGCCAGTCAGTCATTGCCGCCTACTTGGCCGATTCCGCCAATTCCGGACGTTCACCGCTTCCGGCAACCCCGGACCTGGCCCAGTGTACTCGGGCCGGAATCGGCCAGTCAGTCATTGCCGCCTACTTGTCCGATTCTGGCAACCGGACTAGGGCCTATTAATTTCTTCCGGCCTGCCGGATACAGGCCATTAATGGGCTGGAACGTTTTGGCCACCTGGGTACTTTTGTAAATTTTTATAGTTTTAAGAGTTTTATTTGCACCAACTGTTGGTGCATTATATGTGTATGACCGTCAGTCACTCATTGACATTGGATCAAGGAAAACTTACAGACTGGATTGCTCTCTGGATCGGATTGCTGAACAACAGCAGTGGCCCGCCGAGATCCTTTGTTGTGGCCCACGCAAGGAGAAGGCGCGACGGCGAGGTAGAAGAGCCGGCGTCCGAAATAGATTGAGGTCCAAACGACACAGAACCACATTGCCCATCATATTGTTGGCCAATGTGCAATCGATAGGAAATAAACTGGACGACATCAGAGCACGGATCCAATTCCAGAGGGACATTCGGGACTGCAACGTCCTCTGTTTCACAGAAACTTGGCTGTCTCCAGACGTCCCAAATCATGCAATAGAACCGGCAGATCACTTCTTCGTTCTCCGCAAGGATCGTACGGCAGAAGAGTCACAAAAGACGAAAGGAGGCGGCATTGCTTTCATGGTAAACAAGGAGTGGTGCGATATAGGCAATGCAAAGGAATTGTCTAACCACTGCTCCCCAGACCTGAAGTATATCACCATCAAATGCCGACCCTTCTTTCTCCCGAGGGAGCTAACGTCCATCATCATGATCGGAGTATATATCCCACCACAAGCGAACACTGGGGCCGCACTTTCAAAGCTACACGACGAGGTAAAGAAACTACAGATAGCTAATGTTGAGCTGCCATTTTGGTTCTGGGCGATTTCAACAGCGCGCGTCTTAAAAAGGTGTTGCCGAATTTCTACCAGCATGTGACCTGTCCCACCAGAGGCGAGAACATATTAGACCATGTATACTCGCAATTTAAGAATGGGTACAAGTCACAGGCTCTTAGTCCATTCGGTAAATCGGACCACGCCGCCATCTTTCTTTTGCCAAAGTATAAACAGAGTCTCAAGCGAACGCCGGTAGTATCGCGAGAGGTTAAGCGCTGGACTGTGACGTCAGAGGAGACACTCCAAGCTGCACTTGAATGCACAGACTGGAGTGTATTCCGTGATAACACAGCCAATATTAACGAATACACTGAAACGGTGCTTGACTTTGTCTGTACTCTGGTAGAAGAAACAATCCCCACAATTAGAATCTACCCAAATCAAAAGCCCTGGGTAGATAAATCTGTCCATGAGGCTCTGAAAGTGCGCACCTCAGCCTACAACACCAGGCTGGTGACAGGCAACATGGAAGAACACAAGACGGCAAGATACAACATCAGGAGAGCAGTAATAGAGGCAAAACGGCGTTACAGGGATAAAGTTGAACTTCAGTTTGAACAGGCTGACTCTAGAGGTATGTGGCAGGGCCTCAGAACAATGACAGATTACAAAGGCACCTCCCTCAAACTGAACAGTGACATCTCCTTAGCAAATTATCTCAATACCTTCTATGCGAGGTTTGAGGCTGTGAATAACAACACCAGCCTACAAGCCACAGCAATGGGGGGGGGGGGGTCTGCTGATGGAGACTCAGTGTTCAGGGTAACAGAGCATGAGGTGAGGCGGACCTTTAAAAAAGTGAATATCAGGAAGGCAGCAGGACCGGACGGCATCCCCGGCCGCGTCCTAAAAGTCTGTGCCGACCAACTGGCCCCGGTATTCACTGACATCTTTAACCTGTCCTTAGAACAGGCTGTCATCCCCACCTGTCTGAAGAAGTCCACCATCATCCCTGTACCCAAAAACCTACGCCCGCTTGCCTCAACGACTACCGCCCTGTAGCCCTCACCTCCATAGCCATGAAGTGCTTTGAGAAGCTAGTGATGGGCTACATCTGTTCCTCCCTCCCCATCAACCTGGACCCCCTGCAATTTGCATACCGCCCTAACAGATCCACGGAGGATGCCATAGCCCATGTGCTGCACACAGCAGCATCACACCTGGACAAGAGGCAGGGGAACTATGTGAGAATGCTGTTCATCGACTACAGCTCAGCCTTCAATACCATAGTCCCCTCCAAACTCATAGCCAAGCTCAGGGACCTGGGCTTGAACTATGACCTCTGCCAGTGGGTCTTGGACTTCCTGACGGGCAGACCCCAGGTGGTAAGAGCAGGCAACTGCACCTCCTCATCCATCACGCTCAACATAGGGGCCCCCCAGGGCTGTGTTCTGAGCCCCCTCCTCTACTCCCTGTACATACATGACTACGTGGCACAGCGGAACAACAACACAATCATCAAATTTGCTGTTGACACAGTAGTGGTGGGCCTGATCTCTGCCAACGACGAGAGGGCCTACCTGGAAGAGGTAGAGAATCTGTCACAGTGGTGTCAGGAGAACTGCCTCTCCCTGAACGTCAGCAAAACAAAAGAGATGATTGTGGACTTCAGGAGGTCGGGGTCAAGGACTACAGCCCCATCAGCATCGACGGGGCACAGTTTCAAGTACCTCGGAGCCCACATATCCGAGGACTTGACATGGACCACACACATTGACAGTGTTGTGAAGAAGGCACGACAACGCCTCTACTTCCTCAGGCGCCTAAGGAAGTTCCAAGTCAGTCAGAAGATCCTTAGGAACTTCTACTCATGTACAATAGAGAGCATCCTGACTGGCAACATCACCTCCTGGTTTGGGAATAGCACTGCACAAGACCGTAGCAGACTACAAAGAGTGACACGTTCAGCCGAACGCACAATTGGAGGGGGGCTTCCCACCCTCCAGAACATTTACAACAAGCGGTGCAGGGGGAAGGCTAAGAGAATCATCAAGGACTCCAGCCACCCGAACAACTGCCTCTTTGAACTGCTGCGGTCAGGCAAGCGATACCGGAGTCTTAAGGCGAGCACAGAAAGACTCAGAAGAAGCTTCTATCCCCAGGCCATCAGGCTGCTCAACGAACAATAAACACTATGCAACAACCATCAAATGCACACAGCACACACACCCACACGCACACACTCACAAACAACACACTGCAGCACCCACTCTCCACACTTTAGATCACCTAAACACACTTTACACTTTATATTTATTGGTAAAGGATTTGCACTACAACTCGTACACCTTACTGTAAATTGTACCTAAATTGTACCTCATCCGATTTCTGCTCTGCACTATATAGTATTGTATATTAGTACATTGCATAGTATATTGTATATTGTATGGTAACTCAGTTACTTCTAATCTGCATCGAACATTGTACATATGTCTATACCAGGGGTAGGCAACCCTAGGCACGCGTGCCTGCATAGGCACGCGGGGGCATTTGCATAGGCACAGGGGGCAGCACTAAAAAAAAAAAAAAAAAAAATTAGATTTTTTTTTTTTTTTTTTTAATTTTTTTTTTCTTTGAAATATTTTAGTGAACTATTTTGCACTGTTGTCGCATTTATCTTGTTGAAATCCTCCCACAGGTTCTTTTTACTTCCACATATTTAATTGAGACCCTTTATTTGTTTATTATTTCAATTTAGCTGGAAATACATTGCTACATCATTCAGTAACATTTGCAGAGCCTTATAACAAAAACATTATTACGGTCACCATTGTGACCAGTGGGATTAATCAACAAATTGTATTATTTATTTTTCTATTTCATTGAACATTGCACATGTTAAAAGCCATTTTTTTACTCAAAATGTGAGTATTACCAAGTCAACTTGTGTTCTTAAAACAATGACAATAAACATAGTTTTATTAGGTTGAAATAATGTGGTTGTGTACTTATTTTTCTGTTAACTTATTATGGATTGAAAACTGAAAACCTTAATGCACAGTAACTGAACTCAATATTTTTAAGTTCTGGTAACTAATAATTTTTTTTTTACAGTGTAGTCTTGCGATCAATCAAAACTTATTTACACGATATACCTCACATTCACCCTCCATTCACATCCTGGTGTTCTCCTGGTGTTCTCCATTAGGCCTGTAGGTGGAGCTATGACAGCACACATACAGTACACACACCGATGGTGTGTGATGTGTCCAAAAATGAATGGGCAAATGTGAGTGAAATGGTTGCACTGTATGCAGCTGTTTGTCTGCATTGCATTCCCCCCCCCCAACTCAGATTTAGGGTTGATACAACCATCATAATAATATTGTTAATAATAACAATAACAATAATGATGTAATAATGTAAAAATTATCATAAAAAATACCTGATTATGAGAAAAAAAAATTACGATGCATGGAATATTGTTGAGGCACACTAGTTACAACTATATTTCAAACAGGCACTCCATGTCAAAAAGGTTGCTGACCCCTGGTCTATACTAAACACTGTGACCTCTATTTTTACTTCTATTTTACATGCTATACTATTTTTTTTCATACTTATCTTGTCTAGCACAGTCTCTGGAGTGTAACAGTAAGAAGCATTTTGTATAAAAGTATTCTGTACTTCTGTATGACAACTATTAAAGAAACTTGCAACTTGTCTACATTCCATACACATACATCTCAAATAAGCAAGGAAAGTCTTCCAAGTTTAATTTCAACAAGTTCAAGTGCAACTTGAACCATAATAATAAAAATGATGATGATAATCATACACTTATTTATATCATTGTAAACAGCCCTAGTTGTTAGCTTCAAAATGGTACCAAATATGATACCCAGTAACTAATAATCTATCACAAACTGATTCAAATTCATGTTCAGGGATTTCCTAAATAGGCCAGGCGACCCCACATCTCTGATTCTACTTTTTGGTATTGCCTGTGTTGGTTAGTGAGCAACTGAGGTTGAACAAAAAATGGTGAGTGGGTGAACTCTTTTGGTGAAAGTCCCCTTTTACCTGTAATACAATTTAGCCAAGTCCTCTTCTGGTCCGGTTACACCCACAAAGGTTTTGGCCATTAGAGAGCATACTTCACCAGCTAACAAGCTGATGGCCGTGACAAACCTAAATGGGCTAGCCTCGAGACTGTGACAGAACCGATCCAAAACAAACACTAACTGCATGAACAAAAAAACAACAACTTGTCAAACAATATGAACTTAGTTTGATGCACCACTGAACGAGATTGCTAGTGATCAACATGCCCATGAACACCCGTAGGCATCCAGCTCAACAGGGCGAACATGATGCCTAGTGCATCATGCTCAGTGGCGCTTCATGGTAGCATAATGGATGCTTTGAAGGTCTCATCCTGATTTCACACCCTTTCAGACAAACACACTGACCTAGAAATAATGCGTGTCAACTGCCTAGATAAATTAGTCATTCCATCTTGATTGTCCTGAAACCACCACTGATTGACCACCCAGTGTTACAACGGTTTGCTTGGTTTGGAAACATTGATAGAAAGGACGTAACATTTGAGGTGATTTGGAGCTCGTTACCATCTTAACCCTTTCATTACCACACTACAAAGGGTTACCTGGTTTAAAACAGTTAAGCGCGGCTTACGTGGTTAACCGTCTTTAGTGTGGTAGTGAAAGGGTTAACCTTCTATAGTGTGGTAGTGAAGGGGTTAATTGTGCTAACACACATTTTAGCTTTAACCACAAAAGTTTGGCTTTGTGTTTCACTAAAGTACATATATATGTAGTCTAATCCAAAAGTGATCAGTAATGAATTACTATAAGACATTCATATAAATAAATACTTGACCATACCAGCATCACTACGTGTCGTCGTCCATGTACAACGTCGGCCACATATGTTTAGGCCATTTTTAGTTCTCGTCTATGTTTACATTTGCTAAAGCTCACTGCTCCGTTAAAGGACCACAACATATCCCATTGCCAGAGATTACGCCTGTCTTTAACAAATTCCATGTTCATAGGTTTATAAAGTGTATGTTTTGGTAGATCTCTTGGCCTACCTTTCACACTGCAATTGATGTTGAAAATGGTTGAAAATATACTCCATGAAACTTGAAAATAGCTAGGTGTTACGAAGGATCAGATTAAACCGAATATATATATTTATTTATGGATATATATTGAATAGTATTTGTATGTCGTTTGATATCCCTTGTATATTCCTTGTACATATACACGGAATATCCCTTTAGCCTACTATAGCCCATAATAGTTCATTCTCCTATTGGACAAAGGACCAGGCGCCAGGGGACCAGCCCCTGGCGTCAAGTTCAAAGGTACCGACGAGACATGTCCGTACTAGCCCCGGCTCCGCTCAGGGATACGGCTACCGAAATGAGAGTGGCACTATTTGTTCACCGTGCATGTGGATATGGCGCAGGTGGATGTAGAAGTCCCTTACCCTTCTTCCCAACTTAGTAACAGAACGTGAAGCCTCACCCACGATACGACGTGCAGTGAAGTATGGCCTGTTTGGCCTTAGAATAGCATTGAGACCTCGTGCGAATTAATAACTGAATTGTCAGAGTTTGGCACTGTACCGTCGAGTGCGACGTATTTCTATCAAGTAATAATAGTCTATCGTGTATGGTGCATCGTGCGGTTAGAGTTCTAAAAGTGACCAGCATCTCCAACGCTTCCTCGTGTTATCTAGAGTCTTATCCAGGTTGGGCCGACCACATGGCGCTTTCATCCGAGGAGATCTAGGCGAGGACCGAGGGACATGTACACTGGATTACCTACCCGACGACTGCTGAGCCCTATGCGGCTGGAATATATATTTGCTTTGGTACTGTGATTTGTGGAGCGGATAATCGCCGACGCCTGTGAGTGTTGGATTTACCCCCGAGAGGAGTCAAGTTGAGTCGGCGCTCAGAGAGACTGAGGTCGCCTAGCTTCTTCTTCATTGTGGAGCTACAGCCTACAAGAGAACCAAGGTGTATTCGTCTGCGGATCAAGAGTCTATCGCACTGTCTTTTGTACTCGAAGTCTCCCTAGATATCGTTGACCAGACGGTCTACTACCGACGGCTCTCCTACCCCCCCTACCGGCTTACAACCGGGAGGACCCCCTTCCAGTATATCCCGCTATATCATTAAGTGTACCATAGATATAATTCCCTAAGAGCCAGGTTGTATACTTGCTTCCTGCGTAACCAGAGATTGGACATTCAGTGTTGATTTGCCTACGAGTACTCATTTGCCTTACAAGTGCATTCAAATGATAAATGTAAGATAAATATTCTATGTACCTTTTGCTCCATTAAATATTTGATTATTACCTTTGACTGGAACCGATTTCATTGTGGAAAGTGATATTTAGATATTGTGTACTGTATGGCCAGTAGTTAAAGTACATAAAGCGGTAGTGGTTTAATGATACCATACTTATCAATACAGTCAGGGAATTGTACCCCTCAGTTACAATTGGTCCTTCGAGCCGGAGGGTAATTAGTGTAATATTAATATAGTGGTATTAATATTGAAATGGCCTATGATGAACACTCCACGAAACGGTCCTCCTAAAGTAGAACGCCCGCAGCGTAGACGGCAGCCACCTCAGTACTTAGAGGATTACGCTGCCAGTATACTACCTAGCCTTCTACAAACGGTAAATGCGGTAAAAGTAGAAAGTAAAATTATGTCCGACCCTATCAACCAGGATACCCCGACCACAGAGGCCCTAGTGGGTTCTAATGTAACTGACCAAGCTCACGGTGGGGACCAGGAGGGAACTGACACAACTTTACCCCCCGCCAAGACCGAAGAAGTAGTCCCCGGAGAGCTCCGGGAGGAAGACAACCCTCCAGAGATGGAACTCTGCACGGAACAAGATGAGGAGAGCGCCGAGGAGATAGAGCTCCAGGACTCCCCGCAGGAGAACGCATCCCCAACGAGTACTGCCAGGAGCGGATCACCTCAACCAGCGTCTTCCCCCAGCGAGGCGGACAAGATGCTGGCACAGGCGTTCCTCGCCAGCCTAGCAGCCTCCACAGAGCGCGATCGGCTCCAAGCACAGACGCTTAGTGAGCGCGAACATTCTTCCATGGAAAGAGAACGCATTCAAGCGCAGCAACGGAGCGACGAAGAGCGTATACGTCTGGAGATGAGACGCCTTCAGACGGAAGAGAATATGGCAAGAGACCGGGCCGACACCCAGCGTGCCGCTGCCGGTGCCCAAAGATAAGCAGATCTCACCAAGCGCGAAGCCGAGCGCGACAGACTACAAGCGCAGCTAATGGAGCAGCTGATCGCCAGGGCAACACCCCCTCCCTCCACAAGGGGTTCCAGGGCCTCGTCAAGACACGGGTCAAGGGCACCCTCCCCTAACCGATCAAGCGACCCTGAACTCGACCACCAGAGAGAGCCTATACCCCCCTCCGAACCCCTTCCCCGACCGGTCCCAGTGAGACCCAGCTACAAGGAAGGAACGGCGTATACCGCGGAGAGGCTAAATAGACGACTACAGGATCTAGATGACCTGACAGAGGAAGAAGAGGGAGAGGAGGAGAGTCAAGCCCGACAGCAGCACAGTACTCCACAGGACCAGGAGGTCCAGTACAGCCCAGGCTATACCCCCGCGGCTCTGCGCTACAGACCCCCGACTCTATTCACGGGTGAGCATGACGCACGACCAGTCCCGAGGAATAGCACCTGGACCAGCGGGCCATGGTACCCTGCCGGTACCAGCCCACCGAGAGGCGTAAGAGGAGACTCGCCTAGGAGGCCTCTCTTCCAACGCTCACCGATGTGCCAGCCATCCACGGCGTCATACATTGGCACACCGACGTTTCCAGACTTCACCCATGAGAACCGAGCACAGTACACGGAGCTACGGATGTGCTTAGAGACAATGATGGTGGATGTAGCTGATGAACGCCACAAGTATGCTATCCTATTGAAGCACCTGAAAGTGCCCAGAGCGCACAACATAGCGCTAGCTTATGCCACCTCTACGACCCCATACACCGCGGCTCTAGCAGCACTAGACCAAAGATATGGACGTATATGGGATTACGTAATACAAGAGATAAGGCATATTGACCGCCTACCCCCAGCAACAGACAATCTCTCACTAGACGACCTGTCTATCAAAGTACAATCCCTGGTAGGGATGCTGGGGGCGCAAACGAGAAAAGGGTATGCACGAACTATACGCAAACTCGAATGTCGAGAGGATTTTAGAGAAGCTGCCGCCCGCCCGACAGGAGCGCTTCAGGCGGCAAAGAGACCACCGTGATCCTAACGGTCCCGAGCCATCCCTCCTAGACCTAGCCGACTTCCTGGCGAGAGAAGTCAGCAGCCTACGGTTGGATACGTTCGTGCGGAGCACACCAAGCTCCAGAAAGGGACCTAGGAGAGCAAACGATGGCCGAAGATTGGTGACTGTCATGCACCAATCAGAATCAGTACCGAGCAGCAAGAACCACAGTACCCCCTCGATGAAAGAGAAGTGGAAGATGGTGTGCCCGTACTGCGAAAAGGAACACTGGTTGTCACAATGTGACCTGTTCAAGAAGATGACCGCTGAAGAAGTGAGTCACTGGATAAAGTCCAACAGGCGCTGTTACCGATGTGCGCGCAGTCACATGGCAGCCGAGTGCCGCCTAAAGAAGAGGTGTAGTCGGTGTGACGGAGCCCACCTAGATGTCCTACACGACAGTAACAGAAGAAAGCCTGCACCATCCAGCAGCACAAAGGCAAGTGTTATGTACATTGACCCCGCTAGCAGCGGGGGCGCCCAGGTGCTCTTAAAGGTGGTCCGCGTAACACTGAGTTACCAAGATAAGGTCATGGACACTTACGCCGTCCTTGATGACGGGTCAGAGAAGACCCTTCTCCTCGCGTCCGCTGCGGCCCAGCTGGGGCTGCGGGGGAGCGAAAACCAGATGACGATTCGGACAATAAGAAGAGATCTAAAGACGATAAAGGGCGAGAATGTCTCCTTCACTATCGCAGCAAGCGGGCAGCCAGAGAGACGGTATAGGATTACTAATGCTTTCACCAGCCAAGAAATAGGACTATCGCAGTACACCTACCCCATCGCCAAGCTGATGGATAAATATGTGCACCTGCGTCAACTACCTATCCCGCTCATAGACGGTGCCACCCCGACCCTGCTGATAGGCTCCGACCATGCAGACCTCATAATCCCGATAGACCGGGTCCATACAGGACCCAGAGGTTGTCCTGCAGCAGTCGAGACCCGCCTAGGATGGACATTACAAGGCCCCCTCGCCAAGTCTCTTAACCGAACAGCAGCCACTAGCTGCCTCCACTCCAGAGTGACAGAAGAAGACACCACTCTCCTGCAGCATGTCGAGAGGCTATGGACACTAGAGACAATGCCCTTTAAGAACGAAAAGAAAGACATTCGTTCTAAGGAAGATATTTACGCTATAGCCCTCCTCGAGCAAGGGACAAAGAGAGTCACAGTCAACGGAGTGATGAGATACGCAACTCCACTCCTGAGGCGAGAGGGAATGCCCACCTTTCACGCCACAAAAGAAGCGACGGAGCGGTATCTATTGAACACAGAGCGGCGCCTAGCCAAAGACCCCGCTCAAGAGACCGTGTACCGCGCGGAGATTAACAAGCTAATCACAGCGGGACACATAAAGAAAATTGACATTAAAGAGGCCGATCAGACGACCGAATCATGGTACGTGCCGCACCACAAGGTCCAACACAACGGCAAGGATCGTATTGTGTTTAACTGCAGCTACCAGATCGGATCACAAAATCTGAATAAAGAGCTCTTGCCCGGCCCAACACTCGGCCCCTCTCTACTAGGCGTGCTACTACGCTTCCGCCAGGACAAGGTGGCTATCAGCGGCGACATCAAAGGGATGTTCCTGCAGGTGAGACTAGTGGAGGAGGACAAGCCCCTGCTGCGGTTCCTATGGAGAGAGAGGATCGGAGATGAGCACCCAGCCATCTATCAATGGGAAGTCCTCCCTTTCGGAACCACATGCAGCCCATGCTGTGCTACGTTTGCACTACAAAAACACGTCGCAGAGGACCCAGCAGCAGATGAAGAGGTCCGACAAAGTGTGACAAATAGTTTCTACGTGGACAACTGTTTACAAAGCGTCTCGACGCCAGAAGAAGCCGAGGCTCTTCTACTCAAGCTCCGCGCCTCCCTGATCAAAGGCGGCTTTGATCTCAGGCAGTGGGCCAGCAGCGACCCGCAAGTATTGCGCAGCCTCTCCCCCGAGGACAGGGCAGCGAGCAGCGAGACCTGGATGGCGACCATCCCAGGAGAAGCCCAAGAAATGACACTAGGACTAGTCTGGCGCTTCAAAACAGACTCGCTCCATTATAGACACAAACCCCTGACCAAGGAGCAGGGAAGGTCAACGGCAATACCGACCACCAGACGGAGTGTATACAGAACACTCGCCAGACAATATGACCCGTTGGGATGTATTCTACCTTACACCACCAGGGCAAAGATGATTGTAAGAGCGCTATGGGACAAGGACCAGGGCTGGGACGATCCCATACCCGAACACCTTGCATCCACATGGAGAGAGTGGGAGACGGAACTCCGCTCACTCCCAGGTGTTAACATACGCCGCAGCTACTTCCCACCCACAGTGAGGCCAGAGACATGCAAGATGGACCTGCACGTATTCAGCGACGCCTCCGAAGTAGCCTACGGTTCGGTGGCCTACTTGCGTGCCCGAGAGGAGGGAGGAGAAATACATACTGCTTTCATCCTGGCTCGCTCAAGAATAGCCCCACGAAAGCAACAATCTATCCCGCGTCTAGAGCTCTGCGCAGCCCTAGCAGGAGCGCAGCTCGCCACGTTAATCCAACGTGAACTCACCATCCCGGTGCAAAGAACAATCTTGTGGTCAGACTCCACGACAGTACTCACATGGATCCGGTCTGATTCGTGCAGATACAAGGTCTTCGTGGGAGTCAGAGTCACCGAGATTCAAGAGTTAACAGAAGTAGCGAGTTGGAGGTATGTGGACACCAAACACAACCCAGCTGACGTCATCACCCGGGGAATGTCCCTGGATGACCTCACCCGTCACAACCTCTACAGTGACGGACCAGAGTTTCTCAAGCTCCCCGAAGAAGAGTGGCCTACACCCACCCCACGGGAGGCGAGTAAAGAGGAGTCCGAAAACAAGAAACCTATGTTCTGTGGATTGAACACACTCGTCTCCACAGACCCCGACATAGACGATTGCCTCACCCTACAGAGTGCGCAGCTAAAGACATTTCTGTGGCACCACCCAGAGGTTCAGCCCACGACTGACATTTCAGCAGCTGACTACGAAGAAGCAGAACTTCTTCTACTACAACGAGCCCAGAGAGACTCGTTCCCCGATGAGCTAGACTGTCTACAGGGAGCAAAGCCCGTCCCATCAGACAGCAGACTGCTCCACCTAGCCCCCGAGAGCGACGCCCATAGTCTCATCGGAGTGGGTGGTCGTCTGCGGAGAGCCCCAGACTTACCGGATGACGTCAAGTACCCGATAGTCTTGAACAGCCGACACAAGGTCACAGAGCTGATCATAAAGAAATACGACGAGGATGTGCACCACGCAGGGGCAGAGAGAGTCTTCGCGGAGATCAGACGTCGTTATTGGATACTGCAAGGGAGAGAAGCAGTGCGGCGCTTCCAGCGAACCTGTCTAGACTGTCGTAAGTGGCGAGCCCAGCCCAGTATACCCCGGATGGCTGACCTACCTCCCTGTCGCCTCCGACTCGGCGACAAGCCTTTTCACTCCACCGGTATGGACTGTTTCGGCCCGCTGTATATAAAGAAAGGAAGAGGAACCGAGAAGCGGTGGGGTATTGTATTCAAATACATGACCACCAGAGCGATACATATCGAACTCCTTCCAACCATGAGCACAGACTCATTCCTTATGGCCTTCCGAAGATTCACATCACGGAAAGGAAAACCGTCTACATTATTGTCTGATCACGGGACAAACTTCAAAGGCGGAGAAAGAGAGCTGAGAGAGAGCTTCCAAGCTATGGGCCCAGAACTTAAGACCCACCTCGCTCCATCCCAGATTGACTTCCAGTTTAATCCCCCGAACGCACCTCACTTCGGTGGAACTTGGGAACGAGAAGTACGTTCTATAAAGACAGCCCTGTACGCCGTGCTTGGGGCCCAGACCGTGGCGGAAGAAGTCTTAATGACAGTCCTCACGGAGATCGAGGGAGTATTGAACTCAAAGCCCCTCGGTTACGTCTCAAGTGATGTAGCAGATGTCGACCCAGTCACCCCCAACACACTCTTGATGGGGCGGCTGGACCCCGCGCTACCCCAGACAATGTACAGGCCTGAAGAAGCGAACGGCCGAAGAATGTGGAGGTACAGTCAAGTATTGGCTGACAAGTTTTGGAACAGCTTCCTACTCCACTACCTACCGTCTCTACAGACCCGCCAGAAATGGGTGAAAGAGAGAGACAATTTGACAGAAGGAACAGTCGTCATGATTATCGACCAGTCACTACCCCGAGCTATGTGGCCGGCTGGCCGCGTAAGCAAAGTGATCACCGGTGCCGATGGAAAGGTCCGAGCAGCTGAAGTGCTCGTCCAAGGGCGGACCTACACCCGACCCGTGGCGAGGCTAATAGAACTGCCAAGGCTCCCCGATACTATCGATGACGACCATGACCCCATGACTTTGTGAACTGACTGACCCTCACAGCGGACATTGAGTAGTGGACAGTGCGGTTAATCTGTCTCTGCTTAGCTAATTAGGTGGGACTAATTAGGGGGCGGCTGTTACGAAGGATCAGATTAAACCGAATATATATATTTATTTATGGGTATATATTGAATAGTATTTGTATGTCGTTTGATATCCCTTGTATATTCCTTGTACATATACACGGAATATCCCTTTAGCCTACTATAGCCCATAATAGTTCATTCTCCTATTGGACAAAGGACCAGGCGCCAGGGGACCAGCCCCTGGCGTCAAGTTCAAAGGTACCGACGAGACATGTCCGTACTAGCCCCGGCTCCGCTCAGGGATACGGCTACCGAAATGAGAGTGGCACTATTTGTTCACCGTGCATGTGGATATGGCGCAGGTGGATGTAGAAGTCCCTTACCCTTCTTCCCAACTTAGTAACAGAACGTGAAGCCTCACCCACGATACGACGTGCGGTGAAGTATGGCCTGTTTGGCCTTAGAATAGCATTGAGACCTCGTGCGAATTAATAACTGAATTGTCAGAGTTTGGCACTGTACCGTCGAGTGCGACGTATTTCTATCAAGTAATAATAGTCTATCGTGTATGGTGCATCGTGCGGTTAGAGTTCTAAAAGTGACCAGCATCTCCAACGCTTCCTCGTGTTATCTAGAGTCTTATCCAGGTTGGGCCGACCACATGGCGCTTTCATCCGAGGAGATCTAGGCGAGGACCGAGGGACATGTACACTGGATTACCTACCCGACGACTGCTGAGCCCTATGCGGCTGGAATATATATTTGCTTTGGTACTGTGATTTGTGGAGCGGATAATCGCCGACGCCTGTGAGTGTTGGATTTACCCCCGAGAGGAGTCAAGTTGAGTCGGCGCTCAGAGAGACTGAGGTCGCCTAGCTTCTTCTTCATTGTGGAGCTACAGCCTACAAGAGAACCAAGGTGTATTCGTCTGCGGATCAAGAGTCTATCGCACTGTCTTCTGTACTCGAAGTCTCCCTAGATATCGTTGACCAGACGGTCTACTACCGACGGCTCTCCTACCCCCCCTACCGGCTTACAACCGGGAGGACCCCCTTCCAGTATATCCCGCTATATCATTAAGTGTACCATAGATATAATTCCCTAAGAGCCAGGTTGTATACTTGCTTCCTGCGTAACCAGAGATTGGACATTCAGTGTTGATTTGCCTACGAGTACTCATTTGCCTTACAAGTGCATTCAAATGATAAATGTAAGATAAATATTCTATGTACCTTTTGCTCCATTAAATATTTGATTATTACCTTTGACTGGAACCGATTTCATTGTGGAAAGTGTTCATCATATTTAGATATCGTGTACTGTATGGCCAGTAGTTAAAGTACATAAAGCGGTAGTGGTTTAATGATACCATACTTATCAATACAGTCAGGGAATTGTACCCCTCAGTTACACTAGGCATAGGTCATTTATCCTTGTGAAACTCACTATGGCTTTTTTTTTCACTAATGTTACTGAATTACTCTCTACTGCAAGCTATTCGCACAGCAACCGGGAGCACCTGGAAGTGCACCCAACTGAATGCGGGAGTTCGCTGTGCGGCACTTCTAGTAGCGTTTAGTGGGAGGGAAATTACCTAGTGGTCTCATGGAGCATTTTCCACACCTTTTCAACATCAATGGCAGTTTGTATGGTGTTTACTAAGGAGGGTTATATCAGCTAAAACACACACTGTATTCAAGTACAAACACAAAACATCTCCAGTAATGGTGAGAAGGCAAAATCAGACTGGTACAAGGAACACGTGCAGCCAGATAGCTTTCTACTAAACGCACAGAGAGAAAACTGGTACTGTATATCTTCTTGTCTCTCTCTGGAGAACACGATAAACTAATTCCCCAAAATGTCGGTGTGTTCTTTTAAAGAGCCCTCTTCAAGATATCATTTGAGTTTGAAATTAAGCACTTGAACGGAACCCTTTTTCTTCCAGGTGTATAACTGCTTCTAGCATGGGACGAGGAACAGATAATATCAACGCACACATTTGAATAGCTTGTCGTAATACAGTAACAAAGGCGAAAGTTAACAGCGCTAACTGATTTTAAAAGTTCATACACCTACTGTATAAACAGGCTATTTCTCATTGATGGGTAATCTGTAATCAAGGGAGATTACATTTTCCAAATGATTCGCCCGACACAACCCACATGTCACAAGGGTCTTGGGGGGGAAAGCGTGTGATTGCAACCATGTGTAATTCCCAGCCACCCCAGTCGTCTCCTGTTAATTAGATAATGCCTCACTTCTACTGGCATCACACACTTGATGAACGCAGTCCTGGGAGATTGCTTCTCCAATGCAGCTGACAGCCTGGATTACCTAGACAAATTAATGGCTCTATAATTTGATTTTCCTGGGATTGCGATGTCTAAGTGACTCCAGCTGAGGAGAGTGGTCTGAATGTTGAACGCTCTATGGCACACTGGCACAGTGACATTAGCTAATTACATCTGCATGCTAAAGAGACAACTGGGGCAACATACAGCAAATCCCAAGGTCTAAGTGGAGGACCGTATGTAACTTGGACAGATTCTCATGCATAAAAAACAGCTTGGCTCAGATCTACAAATCAGAATTTAGCCCAATAAGGTGTAGCCTATGATGCATCTAAGATTTTCAATCATTTGAAATCAGGACCATGCAGACACAATATAAATTCGATACTCTTTAGCGGGTGATTCTATATGGTCTTCAATGCTGGTCCTCATTCCCACTCAGGGCATTATGGGGTAGAACACATAGTAGCTTACTACAAAAACCTAGGGGTCCACAAAGACGACTTCAAACTGGAAATGGTAACAACAGATGAGGTACTCAAAAAACTGAGCGCCCTCCAACCTAACAAGGCCACTGGCCATGACAACATCCCCTCCAAATTCCTCAGAGACTCAGCAGCCGCCATCACCCCAGTCATCACACACATAATAAACCTCTCTATAAAACAGGGACACGTCCCCAAGGACTTCAAAATTGCGAGAGTGACCCCTCTGCACAAAAAAGGCAGTAAATTAGACCCAGGCAACTACCGCCCTGTTTCTATCCTTACCTCCATCTCGAAAGTCATGGAAAAAATTGTATACGAACAGGTCGAAAAATACCTTGCGGAAAAAAATCTAATCTACGAATTCCAATCTGGCTTCAGAACATCCCACTCCACTGACACATGCCTTCTCTATTTAAACGACCACATCAAACAAGAGGTGGACGCGGGCAAATACTGCGGCATGGTCATGCTGGACCTACAAAAGGCCTTCGACACTGTCAATCACACCATTCTGATTGACAAGCTAAAAGCAATTGGTTTTGATAGTCTATCAGTGAGCTGGATGCAATCCTACCTGGAGGGGAGAGAGCAGATGGTGGAGGTAAACGGTACCCTATCCCCCCCCCTCACAGTAAACTGTGGTGTTCCACAAGGAAGCATACTAGGTCCGCTACTGTTCCTAATTTATGCAAATGACATGTCGTCAGCTTGTGACTGCAACTTGTTCCTGTTTGCGGACGACTCAGCCCTGCTGGTCTCTGACAAGAACAAATTACAGGTTGAAAAAACCCTCAGCTCAGAACTAAGCAAAATCTGCATATGGCTCGCTGATAACAAACTATCATTACACATGGGCAAAACAGAGTCCATTCTCTTCGGTTCAAATAACAAACTCAGCAAGACCGACGGCTTCTCAGTTACAGTGGGTGACAATATTGTCACAAGGAAAGAAGATATTACCTACCTGGGTTCCATCCTAGAGGCAAATCTTTCCTGTGACAAAATGGCATCCAATGTAATAAAAAAAGTCAACCAACGAACTCGTTTCTTGTACCGGATCTCCTCACTGGTAAACAAGAATACCCTGAAGACTCTAGCAGGAGCACTCATTCAAGGGTACTACGACTATGCTTGCACCTCATGGTACCAAAGCACCTCAAAGGCGCTAAAAACAAAATTACAAACATCTCAAAACAAACTGGTCAGACTACTGCTTGACCTTACTCCTAGAACCCACCTCACCCCTGCCCACTTTGACAACCTAGGATGGCTTAGAGTAGACGACAGAGTACAGCAACTTGCAATGGGCCTGGTCTACAAGATACACTACACGACCAAGGTACCCATGTACATGACTAAATACTTCCCAAAGGTCAGTGAATACCACGATCACAACACCAGAGGGAGCTCCACAAATCATGTTAAACCCAGATTCGGCTCAAACAAGGGACTAAACACGTTTCGCAATTATGCCACATCAATGTGGAACGCCCTACCCAAAGCTGTAAAGGAATGTGAATCACTACCCACTTTCAAAAACACTCTCAAAAAACACCTAAGGGAGACTGCAACTCGAAACTGGCCCCTGTAAATGTCCGAACACAACCCCCGCCAATGTACAGTAAATTACCAAGTATGGTCTTGTCAATAATCCAATGTACAGTGTTGTTTGTACAGTTGTACAGTGTCCCCCACCCACCCCTCCTACCCACCCCCCCCCACCCACCCACCCAACCACCTCCAATGTACAGTCCCCACCCACCCCTCCTACCCAACCCCCCCCCCCCCCCCCACACTCCTACCCCCCCCCCCCCCCCCCCCCCCCCCCCCCCCACCCCCCCCAACCACCTCCAATGTACAGTTTCTACGCCTAATGTATATACTCTTTTCTTTCTGGACTCTTTTTGTATCACAAATACAGTACTGTAATTGCAAATCTGGTATGTCATAGATGTATAGATGTAGCAGTACTGTCTATCTGTATGTCATGTATGTCATATATGTTACGATGAATTGGAAATGGGGGACCCTGGTGTAAACAAGACGAAAGTCTTTCTCTGGTCTGCATCCCCTTAACAATTGTATGTATTGAGCTGTACTGCACTGTACCCATTCTGCAATCTGTTAATAAAGTTTTCATTCATTCATTCATTCATTCCAAATTATGTAAAATAATTTGGAGATACTGTAGGTGTAGGAGAGGTAGCAGAGTGGGACTCTTCTTTGTCAATGTGCCTGTCACCACTGGCAGCAGCTTCTGTTTCCCTGTCAGCTGTTTCTGTCAATAGTCATTGACTCCATTAGCGAGCCCAATATACACATGCCACAAACACATGCATCTACACACACACACACACACACACACACACACACACACACGCACACGCACACGCACACTCGCACGCACGCACGCACGCACGCACACACACACTCTTTCTTACACTCACACACAGCACATACACAGATCTTAGACAAATGTACAAACACACATACACATACAGTACACATAAGCATGCAGGCACGTGCACGCTCACACGCACACACACACACATACACACACACACACACACACACACACACACACACACACACACTCACACACACACACACACACACACACACACACACACACACTCACACACAAATCTTGCCCTCAGCTTAACTGAAATAGGCTTATTGGCCCAGTTAGAATCCTATTAAAGTCATTGCTGTGGGTTACAGATCACTGCACTGGAATTATGCACTTTCTAACAACTATACACAACTATTAACAACTATTACACAACACAAAACACACTAAATGAAAGGCATGTTTGTGTTCTTACCATATAAACACACATGTACTGTAATATAACATGCCTACTAGAAAGCTGCTGTTCATCGAGACATTGTGAAAAACTTTTGTTGTATTTTGTCTGCTTGTAGTGGGAATAAAAGTTTTAAATGGCAGCTCTGGCATTTCTGCGAGTCCCATTGGCAGGTAATTAAACTGTCTCATCAGGGAACCCTCTGCCTAACGAGCCTCTCTCACTTCAATAAATAATCTGCTACTGCAGAACAGTTTTGGTCTCAGGCAACCATTCCCAATCCATTATCTGGGCCTTGAATTAAAGTTTTGCAATTTACTTGCAAATAATTTTGCCTCGCTAACTCTGTAGCCTCATTTGTCTGTGTGCACTCACATGTGTGTCTTCTGTATGATTGACAGGCACTCTCCATGTGAATGACAGTGAGTGACAGGCAGCCAATCAGGAAGTCAGCTCAGCCTGTCCAGGAAGTCCCACCTGTGCTGACAGTGCAGGTTCGATCGCCTCCTGCAGTGGATTGCTTAGCACTCTTCCCACGTACAGGAGCATTCAGAGGGCTTTGGCATATGAAAAGGCTAACCTTGGTGTTTGTGTCTTTTATGTAATGACCACACATTCCTGAATAAGCATAGCCACTCAAATTAAAGTGTCCATTAGCTTCCATTCCTGCTGGGACAGTTGAAACATGTGGTTAAGTGTCATTAAGTGTAGGATCCTCACAGCATCATCAGAGGCTTGTTTTTAAAAGCTTTGATGGCCTTAGTCCATTATTCAGATTGCCATTGGATATCTCTTCTAGTAGTATTACCTGTTTTAATCTTCTCAGGATTCCTTCAGGAAATAGGTGAAACACCTGTACCTAAAAGTGATAAATAGTAAAAGTGGTAATTTGGCTTGTACTGTAGTGTAATCATAGGGGAACCTCTTTTGGGATGCCTATCCTTAAGGGTTCTATATGGCAATATTTCCAAGTGGTACTATATTATGGCAAAATTAGGTGCCCTATAGCACATATAAGGAGTGGACAGGTGCCATATAGCACCATTATTATTATATATATATTTTAATATATTATATATAATATTATTGTATATATTATGTGCATATATTATTAATATATGTGAATAGTCTATGCTTCTTAATGACAATGAAAAAAAATCTTAATATACACAGTATATACCATATAATACCAGTCAAAGGTTTGGACACACCTTCTCATTCAGTTCAACAGCTTGCAACATCTTCCAAACAGAGATAAAACCAGGCAATTTGATAGTGTCACAGGTCGAGGGAAATCAAACCTGGACTGTTAGTGAAGGATATCACTGGTTTTCATATGGTTATAACAACATGTATGTAAAGTAAATATCTATATAGATATTAGTTTAAAGGACCCTGTGTGGGTGTTAAACTCAAAGTGACATTTTCTCTGTAGAAGCAGGGCCTGTGAGAGATATCAGAACCATAACAATAGATAAGGCGAGCCAGGCACAAAGCTCAGGGTCGACATTCTTGAGATGGCACAGTCTGCCCATGATTTGGGAGTGATGGGGGCAGGGCAGAGCGAGAGTAGGAGCGAGAGAGCATCCCTTTTACAGATAGACGGCCGGTGCCAGGGGCGAAAGAAAGTTAGAGAAATATCGCAAGAGAGAGAGAGATACTTTAAGACATTAAGCTGTGAGTCTTCCGGGTGGGGAGCCAGACGAGTTTTGATAGCGAGCGAGACGGAACGACACCAGGCCTCCTCCTCCTCCTGATGGGAAGGGGGAGGGGGACCATGAGGTAGAGAGAGAGCTAACAGGCTAACAGACAGGCTTTGGCTAACAGGACAGGCCGCAAACAGAGATAGAATCTAGTCTACTAATCTAGTTTCTCATACCATCAAAGACTTTCATTTAGTACGAGATGCTATGTTTATGGAAATAAACATCCTTTAATGATAAAGAAACAACGTTTCCAGTACATTCTTTCGTCCGGGTGCATTAATGGGGTGAAACAGTGATTACAGCCAGTACGGGGGAGGATCGAATTCTAACGAACGATTGCCTTACATCAACAAATGACACAACGCAGTAGACTTCACGGAAGAGCAATGAAGGCTGATATCGATCAACGAGGAAGCTGTAAACACCATAATCTTACAGTAGGTTCCCAACACAGCAATATAACACAAAAGTGATGAAAGTATAACAGAGGTAAATCTTCATTTGGAGAATAATATTTTATTACAAGTCACAATCAAATGGGTAGGGGGTAGGAAATCTCCTTTGGACAGGTCAGCTCTGCCAATGTCAACCGATGGTGCTGAGATGGTGGGGATATCTCATGCAACGCAGCAGCCTATGGGAAAATGGGTGGAGGTACCCTGGCCTACCAGAACACAAAGGGTGAGCCAAAATGGCAGAACGTACACACAGTTATATGCCGTATTTGCTATCGCGTTCCGCTCTGAGCCGTATGAGATATTCTATATTCTATGATACCTATTGTATCCCCTTACGAACAAAAAATACATGCACCACACCTGTATGGGGCTCCGCCCCCATGGCGGCACCGCCCATATAGCAGTGACGATAGTCACCACACACCCTTCCTCTATTTTCGTCCCAGCGTACTCGGATGCGTGCACCGTACGATAAACTAGTAGGATGAAAAGATTAGATTCATAATGTTGGAAGCTTACCGGAGGTTGCTGGCCCCTGGCATCTTCGACGCATGTTTTCGGCGACACGACGGGCCTGTGTTGATGTTCCTCGTTTGATGACAGCACATCGAGGTTCAGCTGTACAAGGCTGGCTGTCGGGCCAGCTTGTACTCAGGTAGGCCCTGTGTCTTCAGGCATGGGTATTAGTGTTAGTAATGCTGGTTTGTTTTGTTAACACAACCATGTTGTGTGTTGGCGCCGGGGGCAGGATGGTTTGGTGAACGTTCTCTGCAGGGAACGGTTTCCAAGCTGTCTTGGGCGTGCTGCTAAAACATCTAAAGCTATGCTACATGCTATCGCTACTGCCGCATGCTATTACTACTGCTAATTGCTATGCTGTTTTAATGTCTCCGCCGTGAGATGTTGTCACTCTCCCTCCTCTTGCCCGGTTCATCAATGAAGGTCAGTCGGTAGCTGTTGTGGGGTTTTTTGAGTTCTATTTACCTTTTTCGGGTAAATGGGTTGACAACGGGGTAGGTCGTGGCTAGGTTCCTAGCCAGGTATTTTACCTTGTGTTCCGGCGGGGTTTGTTGAACGGTGTTCCCATCTGGGTTGGCGTCGGGTAGTGGGGCTATGGGTCCAGCCGACATGGTAAACATGTTGCGTGTCTGTGCACAGGCAATTGTTGTCTTGGGTCCCACATTGCCTGGCGTTAGGCTGCAGTAGTATAAGGGCAGGGCCGCCTGGGAGAAATGTGAGGCCCTGTGCGTTTTTAGACGCGAGGCCCCCCACCTCCTGGGGCGGCCCTGTGTAGGGGGCTATTGTTTCGTTTTGTCACTCTGCTATGAGAAGGTCTGTCTTGCTACAGTTTTCTCTCCTCTCAAACCATTCATACTGACGGTCAATCGGTATACTGGGGGAGTAGTGCGGGGGGGGGGGCTTTGTTTACCTTTTTTGGTAAATGGGCTAAACTGGGGCTGGTGTCCTGTTGTGAATATTTTGAATGAAGACGGGTCTGGTCCGTCTCCCCTTAAACTTTGTGTATGGGTTTGCTCATTCTACAGTTTTTTGTGGTTTAGCTCTTTTATTCATTTAACCCTTTCATGGTGCACACCACAGTGGAGGGTGCTGTTTGCAATCACCACTGGTGCTCCATGTTAACATCAGTCCATGTTAACAGCAGTTTTTGATATATTGAAACAATGCCCCGCCCGGTCGACACCATGGGTGGGTCGGCCTGGCGAGTGGCTGGTGGGCTGTTAAGGCTTGTACCGCCACGGTATGGAATTGGCAACGATTAAAACTGTGTTCGAATTGCTGTTTTTTTCTATTAAAAAAATGGTGTCTGGTGGAGGGGCCTTGAGGGCCAGCCGACGTCGACACATCGCGCGAGGTTGTTGACGTTATTAGCTTTGACCCAGCCGCAAGCTATAACCGCTCAGGGTTCCCCTCTCCGCAGGGGATTTTGGTCTTCTGCTGGAGCGCGGGCGGTATTGTCCTAGGCCCTACACCGCCTCACATCGCGCAGCCAGAAGAAGAGAGAGCACGGCCTCGTCAGCGGCGATGACGGGGCCCTCGACAGGCGGCCATATTTTTCCCCCGCCAGAGGTATCCTGGGCGTTGATTCGACAGGTGTCCACAAGGCCGACAGTCTTGGCGGCCGAGGGATCGGCCATGTAGGATGGGTTCGGCTTGAACAAACAAGCCGTCACCGTCCTGCCGCGAGCAGCCCGCTCTCCGATCACTCCCTTCCCCAACACCAGCGGAAGAAGTGGGCTCTGATTGTTTCTTTTGGCTGCGGGCCGCGTGCCTTCGTTGATGCGCGGGCGGCCCCCCTTTTCGCTTCTCATGGGGACAGGGGCTGACACCCAGTTGATGGCTGAGCCTGGGTCTGTCCGTGAGAATGTTGTGCTGTCAAGCGGCTCCCACACCTTGAACTGTGTTGGTTGAGCCTGGTGTTACGTCTGTCAACTTAAGTGTTGTCAGCAGGGGGGCTCGAAACCTTTTGAGGCACACAGTGCGGGCTTCCCCGGCCTCGCCTTCGCCAGGCCAGGTATCATGTTGGTGCCTCCCACTCCTGAAATATTGGCAAGTGGTCGCAGCTCACATGGTTTGGGGTGGTAGTAATATCACTGCAGGGCTACGGTGTGTAGGAACCCATGGGGGCCTTACACCTTGCATGTCCGGCTGCAGAACAACTCCTTCAGGATGTTCTGGAGGGGTGTTCAGTGGGGGGGCTTTTTTCATCGGAAGCCCCCCGTATCAGACCGGCCCTTTCTGTCGGGGTTCCCCCTTGGGTGCGATTGCCTCGTGGGTGGTGTCAGGGTCAGGTGTTCCGACACGGAACGCGCTCCTCGCACGGTTCCAGGGTTGTCTACGCACAGCGGGGGGACCGGGCCAACTATCTACAGTTCCTGGCGGACCTGCGCCACGTGACGGCGGGTGCGTTGGGAGTGTCGTCACATATGACTACGGCAGTACCATATGTCGAGGTAGATGGAGAGAACGGTGAGGCGGGGACTTGTGTTTACACAACCCCACCCGTTTTCAGGTTTGGTACAGACCCTGTTGTCGGGGTCTCCAGCAGGGACAGCTCTGGTCAACGAGATCCAATCTCTGTGGACGAAGCAAGCCATCGTCGTGGCGTTCTCCTCCCGGTGTTCTCAGCCCGAGAAGTCGGGAGGGAGGGGTGTAAGACCCAGGCTGGACCTGTCCCATGGGAAGGTTCAGCATTTTTTGGATCGTCTCCTACCTGTTGAACACTGTCAGGTGGGGGTCTGGTTCTCCTCCATAGACCTGTAGGATGCGTATGCGCATCCCCGATCTTCCATCCTAGGGCTTACCTACGCTTCCTTTGCAGGGTTAGCGTATGAGTACCAGAGGCTGCCGTTCGGTTTTCTCTGGCTCCCCGCATCTTCACCAAGTGCGTGGAGGCCGCACTGGGGCCTCTGCGTCGTCCGGGGTTACGGAGTGTTCTGCCCTGATGACGTTCTGGTCCTTCGCGGTCAAGGTGGATCGTCAGGTCTCGTACCAGGCAGGTCTCTACCAGCCTGGGGTTGCTGTAGACTGGATGTAGAGTATTCCTCTTCCCAGTCAACGGTTGGAGGGCTATGGGCATCCATCTCAGAGCGTGTTGTCAACACGCTCGGGAGGTTCCGTCCTAGGACGGTTACGGCGCTGTCTCACGTCGCGTTTTCACCGACGCCTCCCTCGCTGGTGATGCGTCGGGCCAACGCAGTAGGGGGCAGCTGGCAAACCATGCTGCCCGGTCTGCGCTACGTTCAGTGTGTTGGTGTTGAAAGCGGTCCTTCTGGTCCACAAATGGTGTTGATCAGGACGGACGATACGACGTCAGTGTCGTGTATCGACAGACAGGGAGGAGTACGCTCCCCCTGTCTGCACCAGGCGGCGGGCGGCTGGCTATGGGCGTCCTCCATCTGCGCGGCCTGAGGGCTCCCCACATCCCCGGCAGGGAGAATGTGGGTGCAGGTGTACTGTCGCGGGGCGGCCCTCATCCTGACGGGTGAGGATTGCGTCTGGACTTGGCCAGGCAGGTCTGGGACCGATGCCGTGCCGCCAGGGATTCTTCCCCATACATCTGTTAGGTCAGTTGTTGGGACGGGTACGTCTAGGGGTGCAGGTTCTTGATCCTGATGGTGTTACCATCTGGAATGCGCATGCTCCCTCCACTGTCGCGCTTACGCGGGCAGATGACGTATGTTCCAAGTGTGGTGTAAGGCGGGGGGCCGGGACTCAGTCTCCTGCCCCCTGGTTGCTGTCCTTAGTTACCTCCAGTCTCTCCTTGATAGACTGTCGGCTTCGACGGTGAGGGTATATGCAGCAGCTATATCCTCCTATCATGAGGGGTTTGAGGGGATGTCTTGTTCAGCCACCCTCTTGTGAAGCGTTTCCTGCTTGGCGCTCGACGCGTTAAGTCGATGCAACGCTCCTTGGCTCCGACTTGGGATCTTCAATTGGTCTTCGGTCGGTTGTCCTTGGTCCCGTTTGAGCCGCTCGAGCAGGCGCCGTTGGGACAGCTGTCCTTCAAGACCGCGTTCCTACTGGCTGTCACTTCCGCTAAACGCGTAGGTGAGCTCTGTGCTCTCTCGGTACGTCCAGAGTGCCTGTCTTTTTGGACCGATTGCGGTGTCACTCTGCGACCTAATCCTGCTTTCGTGCCTAAGAATATCCGGAGTTCCTTCCGCTCCCGGGATATTGTGGTTCAGGCGTTTCGTCCTCCTCCTCACACTGGTGAGTTAGTTGCGGGCCTTCACCTGTCATGTCCAGTCCGTGCTTGGGGATTTACCTCAGCCGTACTCAGGATTTCAGGGTTACCGACCAGCTTTTTGTCTGTTACGGTGGGGCTCGTGCTGGTAAGGCACTGTCGGAGCAGCGCCTGTCCCATTGGTTGTGCGAGGGTGTTACCCTCTGCTACACGTTGGCTGGGCAGGATCCCCCTGGGGGCGTCAGGGCGCACTCCACTCGTGGGGTGGCTGCCTCTGCCGCTCTCCTGGGTGGGGCCTCGGTGGAGGCCATCTGTGCTGCAGCTTCATGGTCCTCCCCGGGCTCCTTTGTAAGGTTTTTCCTCATGGACATGACCGGGGGTTCTGTCTCCCAGGCGGTTCTGGGGTCTGTGGCCTTTCCTGCTTCCCGTCCTTTGGTCGGGTAGCAGGAGTGTATGGGTATGGGCCACAGTGTGTTGAGTCACACATGGTTCCGCCTGTACGGTGTGTTCAAGGGGTTCTAGTTTCCCTCTTGTTCGCATTCAGGTGGAGTTGACTGCGCCCCCCCTTCATTAGGGAGGATGGGGTGACAGGGCTCCCCGCACCCCTTGATGTGGGCTTACGGGTCCTCAGGGGGTACATTTGTCGGGCTTCGCGTCCGCTCTTCCCCATATCTCATACGGCTCAGAGCGGAACGCGATAGCAAATACGGCATATAACGGTAGGTTATGTAGATAACCTAGTTATATTAGTATTGGCTGAGCGTTCCGCTCTGCGCGGCCCTGAGTTCCCTCTTGAGGAATCTTTTTCCTGGGACGGGTTATTGGCGAGGAAGGGTGTGTGGTGACTATCGTCACTGCTATATGGGCGGTGCCGCCATGGGGGCGGAGCCCCATACAGGTGTGGTGCATGTATTTTTTGTTCGTAAGGGGATACAATAGGTATCATAGAATATAGAATATCTCATACGGCTCAGAGCGGAACGCTCAGCCAATACTAATATAACTAGGTTATCTACATAACCTACCGTTATCAGTGCTGAAACGTACACACAGTTAACAGCGGAAAAATGGCAGAGCGTACACAATAATATAGGTGCACAGCACCGTCCACAAAAATGGATTCTACACTTACAGTAATAATTATGTTTCACGCTCAAGTTGTGAGGCATACTACTCATGCAATTAAGCATTACATCACGCGCAGGAGTGGTTTGTGAACAATAAACCATGCCTAGGGGTGGTCGTTTGGCCCGAGGCGCAGCCGAGGGTCGTTAGACCCCCCTAGGCATGGTTTATTGTTCACAAATCACGACTGCAAGTAGTGTAAAGCTGTTATACAACTGCCACATTCATCCAACCTTATTTCTATACAATAAACACACATTAATCGAAGATTTATTGAAAAAACCATCCGCCAGAAAAAGTAGTTCCCACAACTACAAAAAAGACAATTTGCCTCCATGTGGAAGCAGCTCGGAAGTGCATCCAACCAACTAACACATCCAACTGTGTATTATTGGAATGATTGAGAGAAGTTGCCTCATGTGGAAGCAGCTCGGAAGTGCATCCAACCAACTAACACATCCAACTGTGTATTATTGGAATGATTGATTGAACATTTTATTACCAGATGCAGAATGGGTACAATACCGTACGGCTCAATACACACAATTGTTAAGGGGATGCAGACCTACTTTCTATAGAACTTCATTCTTAGATGCTTCTATAGAAAGTAGGTAAAACAAATTAAAAAGTTTTCTTTGCCCTATAGGAAAAAAAAGTTTTCTTCGCCCTATTCTTTTATTTATTTTTTTAAACCTACTGTAGAGGGCCTAAACTTAACCAGTTGGAAACCAAGTGTACAGTAATCAAATTAGCAATCAATCAATCAATCAACTCAATAGGCCATGCTCACTTAGAACAGCGCAGCACCCAGCTCTCTCTCTCAGTCTGACTATCCCCCGCGTTGCAGACAGGAGTATGTGTGTGTGTGTGTGTGTGTGTGTGTGTGGGGGGGGGGGGGGGGGTGGAGACTGAGCCAGCGTCGGACAGTGTGAGAGTGAGGGCTGCAGTCAGAGAGAAGGAAAAGGAAATTGAAAAAAAAATCGCAAATTAATCAATCAATCAATCCGCGATTTTTCTTTTGTTCTGTATTGACTCATGACCCATCAATTACATCATCCAACATTGTTTAAAGGACTAAGACATTCGCTGTGACAGAATCGCTTCATATTTAGTCGTTAGGACGCTATCATTGTTAAAGATTATTGTCCGCCATCTTGTGGTCCGGCGGATTGATGTGATGTGATTCGGTTGTGGGCGGGTCCTGGGCCAGCAAGCGTGGACTGTTCGCAATACATACGTGTAAATGGACTGTTTCAGCCAATCAGAATCGAGAAATTTGCATGCCGTTGTATAATATAATTTACACACTGTACTTATCACGGTTTTAGTTTGGAACCCATATGCAGACAAAGAGAAACGGCAGACAGGTCTTGTTCAACCGACCGCCAGTCCAGCGATTCGCCTGCCTAACGTCAGCCCAGCCAGCCCCTTGCTATCACAGGTGACACCCACGGGACGGTTCGACGGCCAACTCACGTCACAGACATTCGCTGCAGGAGCAGGCCAGCACTCGGTTGGTATACTCACGGCAGGTACATTTAGCGCTCCAAGCGCCCTGGAACATTATCTGCGAACATTCTCTTTTTCGAGAGCATGCCCTCTAAGGGCGAAGAGGATAAGGTACTTTGAGCTGGCACGTGCACCAGTGACTAGGGGCGCCCCAGCTTTATTATTTTGGTAATGCCGGCACTTATAAGGTATTTTGTTTCAGTGTGGGCCCACTCTATTGCATTTATTGTGTTGTGTTATCGTGCGGTGTATATGGCACCATTGTAGAAATAAGTGTTTCCCATTGTGTGGCTCCCGGAGCGTGCTGCCCCCTCCTCGTTATTTGTACATGAAAAGCCAATTAACCCTTACGGGGACTTGTTCATGCAGATACAGTACATGTAACCTTCAGTAAAAGGAGAGGCGTATAAATGGGACCACTGTGTGCGTGTGAATTAATGTGCATTCTTGCTTAACTCTTTTTTTTTTTTTTTTTTATTAATGCACATTATTGTTTAACCCCTTCTTATCCACGGCCTATGTGTAATTGGGGCAGGTGCTCTGTACAGGTATCCACCAGTCAACAAGGAAAGGTACTGCTTTGGGGAGAAATTATATCATTTACCATTACTGCCACCGGGGGTGAGAGGGTGTGGGACGTATTAGGGGAAGTGTGGGTGTTTGGGGAATTACTACAGTCGCCCTGGAGGGCAAGAAGGACCAGCGTATAACCCCTAGGTTAGTAAATCCTAGGCCCCATCCGCTCCCTCTGCTAAATCCCAATTCTAGTACCCCTACTGTAACTGAGGGGTACAATTCCCTGACTGTATTGTTAAGTATGGTATTATTAAACCACTACCTCTTGTACTTTAACTTCTGGCCATCCAGTACATGATATAAATATGATGAACACTTTCCCACCTGATGAAACGAAGTCCACACAAATGTACAAATCGAATATTTAATATAGCAAAAGGTATATACAACGTTCACTTGTTTACACTTATGATTTGAAATGCACTTGTATGGCAAATGAGTATTCGTAGGTAAATCAACATTGAATGTCCAATCTCTGGTTACGCAGGGAGTAAGTGTAACTGAGGGGTACAATTCCCTGACTGTATTGTTAGATATGATATTTAATACCACTACCTCATGTACTTTAACTTCTGGCCACCCAGTACAAGATATAAGTATGATGAACACTTTCCCACCTGATGAAACGAACCAACACAAATGTACCAAATCGAAGGTTTAATACAGCAAAGGGTGTATACAACGATCACTTAATTACATTTATGATTTGAAATATGGAATATGCACTTTTATGGCAAATGAGTATTCGTAGGTAAATCAACATTGAATGTCCAATCTCTGGTTGCGCAGGGAGTAAGTATACAACCTGGAATATTTAGGAAAACGATAGCGATGGTACTTAAATGATTATAGCTGGATACACTAAGGGGGGGGGGGTCCCGCTGGTTGTAAGACAGTAGGAGGGGGGGGTTAGAGAAGCCGCTGGCGGTATCCCATCTGGCCGACGGTGTCTTGGGAGAATCCAAAGTCTTGGACACGGTGCCCACAGAACCTCGGACCGCAGACGAATACAGCTGGACCCTCTGTGGAACGGTATCTGCCGGTCCACAACGGAGAGACGTGAGGCGACCTCACGTGTAGAGCGCCGTCTCACCTGGAGTCCTCTCCGGGGGGTAATTCCAACACTCAGCAGTGTTGGCCTTTATCCATGGAATAATCAAAGCACACAAAGCATAATCCAAGCCGTGGAAGGCTCGCCGTCGTCTGGGTAGAGTAATCCAATATACAGGTCCAGTCGCTCTTGGCCCGGAGCTCCTCGGATGCAATCACCACTAGGGGTCTGACCAGCCTGGTTAAGCGTCCAGATAACGTCAGGAACGATGGGGGTACTGATAACTGTAGAACTCTAACCGAAAATAAAACTCTACATAAAATAGACTATTATTAGCTTAATAGAATACGTCCAACTCGACGGTATGGTGCCAAACTATGACCATTCAACTATTAATCTACACGATATCTCAATGCCTATTCTGGGCCAAGTAGGCCTTACTACACCGCACGTGCGTCGTGGGGAGGCTTTTGCGTCTGTCACTCTGTTGGAGGGTAAAGAACTGGACTAAAAAGAAAGTTCTACTTTACTGGCGCCATATATATATGCGCTATGAACAAATAGTACCATTCGTATTTCGCCCGACATATTACTGCGCGGAACCGGGGGTTGCCTCGACATGTTAGGCGGCAGGATTGAACTTGGACCTAGGGGTATGGCAACCTGGCGCCAGGTTCTCGTCCAATGGTAGAATGAAACTATTATGGGCTGTTTAGTAGAAACGGGGATATTCAATGCATATTGTACAAGGAATATACAGGGGATATCAAACGATATACAAATACAATTAAATATATATATATAAATAAATATACATATTCGGTTTAATCTGATCCTTCACAACAGCCGCCCCCTAATTAGTCCCACCTAATTAGCTAAGCAGAGACAGATTAACCGCACTGTCTACCACTCAAGGTCCGCTGTAAGGGTCAGTCAACTCACAAAGTCATAGGGTCATGGTCATCATCGATAGTGTCTGGGAGTCGGGGCAGTTCTATGAGCCTCGCCACGGGACGTGTGTAAGTGCGCCCTTGGACGAGTACTTCAGCTGCTCGGACCTTGCCATCGGCACCGGTGATCACTTTGCTTACGCGGCCAGCCGGCCACATAGCTCTGGGTAGCGACTGGTCAATAATCATGACGACTGTTCCTTCTGTCAAATTGTCTCTCTCTTTTACCCACTTCTGGCGGGTCTGTAGAGACGGTAGGTAGTGAAGTAGGAAGCTGCTCCAAAACTTGTCAGCTAGTACCTGGCTGTACCTCCACATTCTTCGGCCGTTCGCTTCTTCAGGCCTGTACATTGTCTGGGGTAGCGCGGGGTCCAGCCGCACCATTAGGAGTGTGTTGGGGGTGACTGGGTCGACATCTGCTACATCACTGGAGACGTAACCGAGGGGCTTTGAGTTCAATACTCCCTCGATCTCCGTGAGGACTGTCATTAGGACTTCCTCCGCCACAGTCTGGGCTCCGAGTACGGCGTACAGGGCTGTCTTTATAGAATGTACTTCTCGTTCCCAGGTTCCACCGAAGTGGGGTGCGTTCGGGGGATTAAACTGGAAGTCAATCTGGGCTGGAGCGAGGTGGGTCTTAAGTTCTGGGCCCATAGCTTGGAAGCTCTCTCTCAGCTCTCTTTCTCCGCCTTTGAAGTTGGTCCCGTGATCAGACAACAATGTAGACGGTTTTCCTTTCCGTGATGTGAATCTCCGGAAGGCCATAAGGAATGAGTCTGTGCTCATGGTCGGAAGGAGCTCAATATGTATCGCTCTGGTGGTCATGCATTTGAATACAATACCCCACCGCTTCTCGGTGCCTCTTCCTCTCTTTATATACAACGGGCCAAAGCAGTCCATGACTGTGGAGTGGAATGGCTTGTCGCCGATTCGGAGGCGACAGGGGGGTAAGTCAGCCATCCGTGGTATGCTGGGCTGCGCGCGCCACTTACGGCAGTCTAGACAGGTTCGCTGGAAGCGCCGTACTGCTTCTCTCCCTTGCAATATCCAATAACGACGTCTGATCTCCGCGAAGACTCTCTCTGCTCCTGCGTGGTGTACATCCTCGTCGTATTTCTTTATGATCAGCTCTGTGACCTTGTGTCGGCTGTTCAAGACGATCGGGTGCTTAATGTCATCTGGTAGATCGGGGGCTCTCCGCAGGCGACCACCCACTCTGATGAGATTATGTGCGTCACTCTCTGGTGCCAGGTGAATCAGTCTGCTGTCTGATGGGACGGGGTTTCCTCCCTGTAGACAGTCTAGCTCATCGGGGAACGAGTCTCTCTGGGCTCGTTGTAGTAGAAGAAGTTCTGCTTCTTCGTAGTCAGCTGCTGACATGTCAGTGGTGGACTGAATCTCTGGGTGGTGCCACAGGAATGTTCTTTGTTGCGCACTCTCTAGGGTAATGCAGTCATCTATGTTGGGGTCTGTGGAGGCGACAGTGCTCAGTCCACAGAACATAGGCTTCTTGTTCTCAGCCTCCTCGTTACTTGCTTCCCTCGGGGTGGGAGTAGGCCAATCTCCTTCCGGGAGCTTGAGGAATGCTGGTCCGTCACTGTAGATGTTGCGACGGGTTAGGTCATCCAGAGACATTCCCCGGGTGATGACGTCAGCTGGGTTGTGTTTGGTGTCCACATACCTCCAGCTTGCTTCTTCTGTTAATTCTTGAATCTCGGTGACTCTGACTCCCACGAAGACTTTGTATCTGCATGAATCAGATTTGATCCATGTGAGTACTGTCGTGGAATCTGACCACAAGATTGTTCTATGCACCGGAATGGTGAGTTCACGTTGGATTAACGTGGCTAGATGCGCTCCTGCGAGGGCTGCGCAGAGCTCTAGACGTGGGATAGATTGTTGCTTACGTGGGGCTATTCTTGAGCGGGCCAGTATGAAAGCAGTGTGTATCTTTCCTCCCATCTCTTGGGCACGCAAATAGGCAACCGATCCGTAGGCTACTTCGGAGGCGTCGCTGAAGACGTGTAGCTCAATCTCGCATGTCTCTGGCCTCACTGTGGATGGGAAGTAGCTGCGGCGTATATTGACACCTGGGAGTGAGCGGAGTTCCGTCTCCCACTCTCTCCATGTTGAGGCAAGGTGTGCGGGTATTGGGTCGTCCCAGCCCTGGTCCTTGTCCCATAGTGCTCGTACAATCATCTTTGCCCTGGTGGTGTAAGGTAGAATACATCCCAACGGGTCATATTGTCTGGCAAGTGTTCTGTACACACTCCGTCTGGTGGTCGGTATCGCCGCCGACCTTCCTTGCTCTGGAGCCAAGGGTTTGTGTCTATAGTGGAGCGAGTCTGTTTTGAAGCGCCAGACTAATCCTAGTGTCATTTCTTGGGCTTCTCCTGGGATTGTCGCCATCCAGGTCTCGCTGCTGGCAGCCTTGTCCGCGGAGGAGAGGCTGCGCAATACGTGCAGGTCGCTGCTGGCCCACTGCCTGAGATCAAAGCCGCCTTTGATTAGGGAGGCGCGTAACTTGATTAGGAGAGCCTCGGCTTCTTCTTGAGTCGAGACGCTTTGTAAACAGTTGTCCACGTAGAAACTGTTCTTCACACTGTGTTGGACCTCTTCATCTGCTGCTGGGTCCTCTGTGACGTGTTTCTGTAGTGCAAATGTAGCACAGCACGGGCTGCATGTGGTTCCGAAGGGGAGTACTTCCCACTGGTAGATGGATGGGTTCTCATCTCTGATCTTCTCTCTCCATAGGAACCGTAGCAGAGGCTTGTCCTCCTCTACTAGTCTCACCTGCAAGAACATCCCTTTGATATCCCCGCTTATAGCCACCTTGTCCTGGCGGAAGCGCAGTAGCACGCCTAGTAGGGAGGGGCCGAGTGTGGGGCCGGGCAAGAGCTCTTTATTCAGATTTTGGGATCCGATCTGGTAGCTGCAGTTAAACACAATGCGATCCTTGCCGTTGTGATGGACCTTGTGATGCGGCACGTACCATGATTCGGTCGTCTGATCGGCCTCTTTAATGTCAATCTTTGTTACGTGTCCCGCTGTGATTAGCTTCTCAATCTCAGCTCGGTACACACTCTCTTGAGCGGGGTCTTTGGCTAGGCGCCGCTCTGTGTTCAATAGATAGCGCTCCGTGGCGTCTTTCTTTGCGTGAAAGGTGGGCATTCCCTCTCGCCTCAGGAGTGGAGTTGCATATCTCATCACTCCGCCGACTGTGACTCTCTTTGTCCCCTGCTCGAGTAGGTTGATGGCGTAAATGTCTTCTTTAGAGCGAATGTCTTTCTTTTCGTTCTTAAAGGGCATTGTCTCTAGGGTCCATAGCCTCTCGACATGCTGCAGGAGAGTGGTGTCTTCTTCTGTCGTTCTGGAGTGGAAGCAGCTAGTGGCTGCTGTTCGGTTGAGAGATTTAGCGAGGGGGCCTTGTAATGTCCATCCTAGGCGGGTCTCGACTGCTGCAGGACAGCCTCGGGGGCCTGTATGGACCCGGTCAATCGGGACTATGAGTTCTGCATGGTCGGAGCCTATCAACAGGGTCGGGGTAGCGCCGTCTATGAGCGGGATAGGTAATTGGCGCAGGTGCACATATTTATCCATCAACTTGGTGACAGGGTAGGTGTACTGCGATAGTCCTATTTCTTGGCTGGTGAAAGCATCTGTGATCTGGTACCGTCGCTCTGGCTGCCCGTTGGCTGCGATAGTGAAGGAGACATTCTCGCCCTTTATCGTCTTTAAATCTCTTCTTATTGTCCGAATCGTCATTTCGTTCTTGCTCCCCCGCAGTCCCAGCTGGGTCGCAGCGGAGGCGAGCAGAAGGGTCTTCTCTGACCCGTCATCAAGGACGGTGTAAGTGTCCATGACTTTATCTTGGTAGCTCAATGTCACACGGACTACCTTTAAGAGCACTTGAGCTCCGTTGCTGCTGGCGGGGTCAATGTACATGACACTTGCCTTGGTGCCGCTCCGTGGTGCAGGTATAGGCCGTCTTCCGTTACTATCGTGTAGTATATCTAGATGGGCTCCATCGCATCGGCTGCACCTTTTCTTTAGGCGGCATTCGGCTGCCATGTGGGGTCGCGCACATCGATAACAGCGCCGGTTGGACTTTATCCATTGGCTCACTTCTTCTGCATTCATCTTTGTGAATGAGTCGCATTGTGACAGCCAGTGTTCTTTCTCACAGTAGGGACACGCTATCTTCCACTTCTCTTTTCTCGAGGGGGTGCTGTGACTCTTACTGCTCGGTACTGACTCTGATTGGTGCATGACAGTCACCGATCTTCTTCCATCATTTATTCTCCTGGGTCCCTCTCTGGAGCTTGGCGTGCTCCGCCCGAAGGTGTCCAGTCGTAAGCTGCTGACCTCTCTCGCCAGGAAGTCGGCCAGATCAAGGAGGGATGGCTCGGGGCCGTCGGGGTTGCGGTAGTCCCTCTGCCGCCGAAAGCGCTCCTGTCTTGCGGGTGGCAGCTTCTCCAAAATCCTCTCAACGTTAGAGTTGGCGTATAGCTCATGCATGCCCTTCTCCCGTTGAGCTCCCAGCATCCCCACCAGGGACTGCACTTTGATTGACAGGTCGTCTAGTGAGCGATTGTCTGTGGCTGGGGGTAGGCGGTCAATATGCCTTATCTCCTGGATTATGTAATCCCATATACGTCCATATCTCTGATCCAGCGCTGCAAGGGCCGCTGTGTATGGGGTCGAGGAGGTAGCATAGGCTAGCGCTATATTGTGCGCTCGCGGTACTTTCAGGTGCTTCAGTAATATTGCATACTTGTGGTGTTCATCAGCGACATCCACCATCATTGTCTCTAAGCACATCCGGAGCTCCGTGTACTGTGCTCGACTCTCATAGGCGAAGTCTGGGAATGACGGTGTGGCGTTGTATGACGCCGTGGATGGCTGATACATCGGCGAGCGTTGGGGGAGAGACCTCCTGGGCGAGTCTCCTCTTGCGCCTCGCTGTGGGCTGGTACTGGCAGGGTACCATGGCCCGCTGGTCCAGGTACTGTTCCTCGGGGCTGGTCGTGCGTCGTGCTTACCCGTGAATAGAGTCGGGGGTCTGTAGCGCAGCGCCGCGGGGGTATAGCCTGGGCTGTATGGGACCTCCTGTTCCGGTGGAGTACTGTGCTGTCGTAGGGCTTGGTTCTCCTCCTCTCCCTCTTCTTCCTCTATCAGGTCTTCCAGATCCTGTAGTCGTTGATTTAGCTTCTCCGCAGTGTATGCCGCTCCTTCCTTGTAGCTGGGTCTCGCTTGGACCGGTCTGGGAAGGGGGTCTGCGGGGGGTATAGGCTTGGTCTGTTGGTCAAGTTCAGGGTCGCTTGCTCGGTTAGGAGACGCTGCCCTTGACTGTTGTCTCGACGAGTTCCTTGAACCCCTGGCGGAGGGAGAGGGTGTTGCCTTGCGGATCAGCTGCTCCATTAGCTGCGCTTGTAACTTGTCGCGCTCGACTTCGCGCTTGGTGAGATCTGCTTCTCTTTGGGCACCGGCAGCGGCGCGCTGGGCGTCGGCCCGGTCTCTTGCCATATTCTCTTCCGTCTGAAGGCGTCTCATCTCCAGGCGTGTGCGCTCTTCTTCGCTCCGTTGCTGCGCTTGGAGGCGTTCTCTTTCAATAGTAAAATGTTTGCGCTCGCTAAGCGTCTGTGCTTGGAGTCGATCGCGTTCGGTAGAGGCTGTCAGGCTGACGAGAACGCCTGTTGTAGCATCCTCTCCGCTCCGCTGGGGGAAGGCGGTTGTGGAGGTGAGCCGCTCCTGGGTGAGCCGCTCCTGGGTGTACTCGTTGGGGAGTCCTGGAGCTCTATTTCCTCGGCGCTCTCCTCCTCTTCTTCCGTGCAGAGTTCTCTCTCTGTAGGGTTGTCTTCCTCCCGGGGCTGGTCGGGGACTACTTCTTCGGTATTGGCGGGGGGTAAAGGCATGTCAGCTCCCTCCTGGTCCCCACCGTGAGCTTGGTCAGTTACATTAGAACCTACTAGGGACTCTGTGGTCGGGGAAACCTGGTCGTTAAGGTCAGACATAATTTTACTTTCTACTTTTACCGCGTTTACCGTTTGTCGAAGGCTAGGTAGTTGACTGACAGCGTAGGCCTCTAAGTACTGAGGTGTCTGTCGTCTGCGCCGCGGGCGTTCTACGTTAGGAGGACCGTTTCGTGGAGTGTTCATCATAGGCCATTTTAATATTAATAACACTATATTAATATTACACTAGTTACCATCCGGCTCGAAGCACCAATTGTAACTGAGGGGTACAATTCCCTGACTGTATTGTTAAGTATGGTATTATTAAACCACTACCTCTTGTACTTTAACTTCTGGCCATCCAGTACATGATATAAATATGATGAACACTTTCCCACCTGATGAAACGAAGTCCACACAAATGTACAAATCGAATATTTAATATAGCAAAAGGTATATACAACGTTCACTTGTTTACACTTATGATTTGAAATGCACTTGTATGGCAAATGAGTATTCGTAGGTAAATCAACATTGAATGTCCAATCTCTGGTTACGCAGGGAGTAAGTATACAACCCGGTTCTTTAGGAAACTATAGCGATGGTACTTAAATGATTATAGCTGGATACACTAAGGGGGGGGGGGGTCCCGCTGGTTGTAAGACAGTAGGAGGGGGGGGTTAGAGAAGCCGCTGGCGGTATCCCATCTGGCCGACGATTTCTTGGGAGAATTCAAAGTCTTGAACACGGTGCCCACAGAACCTCGGTCCGCAGACGAATACAGCTGGACCCTCTGGTGGACGGTAGCTGCCGGTCCACAACGGAGAGACGTGAGGCGACCTCACTGGTGTAGAGCGCCGTCTCACCTGGAGTCCTCTCCGGGGGGTAGTTCCAACACTCCGCAGTATAATAATCAAAGCACCCAAAGCATAATCCAAGCCGTGGAAGGCTCGCCGTCGTCCGGGTAGAGTAATCCAATGTACAGGTCCAGTCGCCCTGGCCCGGAGCTCCTCGGATGCAAGCACCACTAGTGGTCTGCCCAGCCTGGTTAAGACTCCAGATAACGTCAGGAACGATGGGGGTACTGATAACTTTATAACTCTAACCGAACGATGCACCATACATAAATAGACTATTATTAGCTTAATAGAATACGTCCAACTCGACGGTATAGTGCCAAACTATGACAATTCAACTATTAATCCACACGATATCTCAATGCCTATTCTGAGGCCAAGTAGGCCTTACTGCACCACACGTGCGTCGTGGGTGAGGCTTCGCGTCTGTTACTCGGTTGGAGGGTAAAGAACTAATGGACTAAAAGAAAGTTCTACTTTACTTGCGCCATATATATATGCGCTGTGAACAAATAGTACCATTCGTATTTCGCCAGACGTATTCCTACGCGGAACCGGGCTTGCCACGACATGTTGGGCGGCACGATTGAACTTGAACCTAGGGGTATGGCTGCTGGCGCCAGGTTCTCGTCCAATGGTAGAATGAAACTATTATGGGCTGTTTAGTAGACTAAAGGGATATTCAGTGCATATTGTACAAGGAATATACAGGGGATATCAAACGATATACAAATACTATTTAAATATATATATATAAATAAATATATATATTCGGTTTAATCTGATCCTTCACAACACCTACACTACAGTCGGGGACTCAGCCGGACCCAGATCTGCTGTGCTCCCACTACCTGGTGACAGTTCATATCCACTCTCATAAAGTATGGATAATCCACCCTTCTACATTAACTATGTTAAAAGTAAAACACAAAATAATGGGGACAGGAAAGGCACAAACGCAGGGAGACTAATTCTAATGGTGGGGGGATACAATAATGCTGATGCCCTGGTAGTGTAATATACCAACCAACACTGCAGAAAACAGCTGGAGCTAAAATGTTCTCCATCAAAAAGAAGGGTCCCTCCTATGGTTCCAGCCACTTCTGGTCAGTCCCACAGGGTTAATCCATCTAATAAAGGGAAACCCGATCAGTAACAGTTTAATATCCAAGCATATGCATGCGGAAGCAGAGAGTAGCACTTATTTGGGTGAAGGTGACTGTATTCAGTCAGTCAATCTCTGGCCTGCAGCAGTGTAGATGGTTTGGGGGGAAGGCTGTCGAGAAGTAAAAGATGAAGGATCCACGTTGTAGATGAAGAACAAGCAGCACGCTGTCATGAGACATCCACCGTGGAGCCATTTTAACACTGGAAGGAGACAGGGAAGGTGCCTGGGGGACATTCCTTGGTCAATCCCCAGGTCCTCCCCTGATGAGATTAACCACCCATAGCTGTGCCTACTACAAGATGGCGGTGCAGAGTATGGCTGCCTCGACTTGCGCTCCTCAGCAACCTAGCAGCTTCTTGACTATTTTAGTAACTACTGAAACTACTGAACATAAGAGATTCGGTGATCAGTCACACAAAACTCCCCCCAGCTGTGCTACCACGGAGAAAGCACAAACGGAGATGAGGAAAGAGAGCTGGAGTGCTGGAGAAACAGGCAATCCACCCTCCGCTTCCTAGCATTCTGCTGGCCAACGTGCAGTCCATGGAAAACAAGCTGTGTGAGTTGAGAGCAAGAGTCTCCTTCCAGCCAGAAACAAGGGACTGCAATAGCATCTGCTTCACGAGACTTGGCTGTCAGAATCAATCCCAGACTATGCCATAGCAACCTGGCCTTGCTGTGTTTTTGAGCAGACAGAGACAAGGAGCACTCAGGGGAGAAAGCAAAGGTGGAGGTGTTTGCTTTATGATTAATTATATGCAGGCCATTCTGGTCACCAGGAGAGTTCACAGCCACAACCATTAATAGCCACATACAGTATATAGTGCCTAATGGCTGATACAGATCAAGCACTCAAGGAACTGCACAGGCCGATCAACAATGCAGAAAACAGAGGCTGCTTTCATCGTGGTCGGTGGTTTCACAAGCGTCTCTGCACAAGGTGTTGCCAAAATACTTCCAACATGTGGATGTAAATACACAAGGAAACAACATTCTAGATCATTGCTACACCACAATATAGAAGGTCTACAAACCCATCCTACGCCCACCATTTCGTAAATCAGATCACTCCGGCTCCGCCATCCTCCGCCATCCTCCGCCACAGACAGCGGCTGAAACAAACACCGGCCACTAGATTAGGGAAATTAGCTTATTTGCCATCTACCCTGGAGTTAGACAAGCAGATACTGTACATACCCTTTTCTTCTCTGTGCATGCATTAGGCTTAGGGAACAGCCGTACCGTTAGCCTAGCTTAGCGTCATTCACTGGAAGTAGGTGTGCCAGTGTAGCCTACTTCCCAACAGTCACGGAATACACTCCAAATACAACTCTTTTTCGTTTTCTAAGCAGATATATACTTGGAACAATATTTTGCCAAACCACTGCTGCCTGGGCGCAGTGATTTCATCACCTCAAAAGCCCACTTAAAAAAAAAAATAAAAAAACTGAGTGAGAAATTAAGTTGTATTTAATCTTTAGTTAAGAGAATAGATTCTCATATACTCCAGAATACATTTTTCATTGACCGTATTTCCAGCGTCTACTCCTCATGGACCATGGATCACCGGAGACGCTGGCCATGCCAACCTTATAAATGTGCTTAGTTACCACCAACTCTCTGAAGACGTATATAACTTCACTTTAACTGTGTGTGGCAATTACCGATCTTTGTAATTGGAGTGTCTTTGCAATGAGGCTCATTTGCATAAAAAGGGGCACATTTCCCGCCCATATTACCTCATTTAAATACCCACAAATAGCACGGACGCACAGAGACAGAATGATGATGGCAACGCACTTAGCACAGCATTTCACCCTTTGCGAGTGCTTTGTGAATAGCAAGGTTTTTTTGTGTGTACTTTTTGACAAGGTAACGCAATTGCGATTGCGATCCAGAGAACACCACTTGGCAGACTAAAAACATCGGATTGGCCAAAAACAACAGCTCCCTGCATCGATAACCAATCAGATGCAAAGAAAAAGTGGCGCTCTGGTCATTGCCAAGGATGATGTGTGCAAGGAATTAAAGCGCATTAACGTACCCAAGGCAGCCAGACCAGGTGGCATCCCAGGCCGAGTGATCAGAACATGTGCAGAGCAGCTGGCTGTCGTGTTCACTGACATATTCAACCTCTACCTCTCCGACTGCACAGTCCCTCCCTGCTTCAAGTCATCCACCATTGTGCCGGTGCCAAAAAAGAACATGCCTGAATGACACCCTGTCGTCCCCACACCCATAGTGAGCAAACACTTCAAGGGGCATGTCAAGAAATGAATCTGCAGCGGACTACCGACCACCACCGGAAAAGTCCCCCACCAATTTTCCTACGGGAAAAATCGATCCACTGATGATGCAATAGCCACAACACTCCACAGAGGCACAACAGAGAGCATACTGACTGGATGCAGGTATGGAAACTGTCTTCAACCACAAAGCACTACAGAGTCGTTTGAACGGCCCAGAATATCTGTCGTTTTCCCCCCCAGTCAGTCTCATGAACAAACAACACTAGCGGCAGAATACTGTAGAGAAACTACAGTATTTTATCGCTGTCCCTGCTACTGACTTGCACACACCACAGATGTGCACATACTACACTTGTACTGTAAATTGTTGCTCTTCTTTTTTCCGGTCACTAAGCATTGATTACATTTTGTACTATTGACAAAATAAACTTGAAAACTTGAAAAACTTATATCAATCAAACTTAATTAATAATTAATTTGTCAATTTGTCCAACATTCTGGGCTACAGCTGTGGGGAAGAATAGAGGTGGTTAATGTTCATTGTTCATTGATCCACAAGTAATCATCCAGTCATTCCATGCGCACGGTTAAAAAATAAAAAATAATATGTTTTTAATAGCAGGTGATAAATATACTGTATGTCCAGTAGGGGGTGCAACGTCCTGTCAACCTGTGACAATAGCATCCCAAATTGTGGGTATCCTGAAACACAGGCAGTGTAATAGGACTGGCCAATCACAGCAGCAGGTGAGGCATCAGAGACCAACAATGCTGATGAACAATGGCAGGTGATATCCCAGGCAGGGACCTCCACCTGTTAGCGGCCACCCTGCCTCCTCCGCCTCCTCCTCCTACGGTGGAAGGGTGGGGAGCTCCGCTCGGTGACATTCTCCTGCTTCTGTGGTTCACAACACTGCTTTGTGGCCACTTGATCCCTTGCTCATCGCCAGCGCACACCGTGGCATTTGCAGACAGGGCTGTGTCATTGGCGTGTCATTTCCTGCATTGCGGGAAGGGCCAGCATTGTCAGGACAGGGTGGCGAACAACGTGGCATTTCTCCTAACTAGACGAGATGCAGATAAGGGAGGGGGGGAGGAGGGGGGGGGGGGGGGGGCAAGCAAAAAGAGTGTCAATTAAGCTTCGTTCAGAGACCTGCAGGACATTAAGTGGCTTCGGCGGGGAAACACTCATACATACAGCCAGTGTTGGGAAAGTTCACTTTCTACATGAACTATAGTTCAGTTCACAGTTCACATATTTTTAAATGAACTAGTTCAGTTCGTAATAATTTTTCTTTAACTAAAGTTCATCATTTCAAAAAATAACTAGTTTATAGTTTATAGTTCGTTGCTGCAAGCTATTATTTGTCAAAATTATTGCCACAACCCATATAGAACCACAGACAGCAATCAGAATACTGGCATTTCCATCACACTGTGATTATTTATCAGTGTTTCCCCTACCATTGCCTTGAAGGTGTGGCCCGCATCGCACGTAACGAGTCTCTCTCTCCGCGTGCAAATCTGGCACACTTTTGAACAAAGTTATACTGTGAGAGAGCACCGAGAATGAACACGTTCACAATTACGTTCATCTAGCGGAAATACAGTACGTTCAGTTCACGTTCGCCCAAAATATGAACGTGTTCAGGTACATCACTGCGGGACATCAAGTGGCATCGGCGGGGAAACACTCATACAGCAGACACATATGAAGAGAAAGGTGGCCCTCAGGGGCTGCAGAGGGATGAGTGATAATGGAAATCCGTTTTGACACACAACATGTTCTTAAGTAATTGAAGTGTTTCATGCCGCGATCACCCATCATTGTGACATACAAGTATCATCAGCCACCCCCTTCAGTTTGCAGATGCCGCCGCCCACGTAACCATAGTGAACACCGAGGCGTTGAGTGTCTGCCCGTGCTCGGCGTAGGGGAATTAGCACTCGCCGTTTCTTTTCTAAGATGGTGTTAAGTTGTAGGCATGAGGGGATTTAGTCAAAATAGGCAATTACTATATGGAGATCCTTTTGCAAAACTGTGGGTAGCATCTTCCCTCACATTTGTCTCTCAAATGGAGAACATCCACGGGGAGCTGATTAGGAGGCCATAACCTGCTCCCAAATTGTATAATATAATTCAACCTTGGTGATGCCAGTGTGTGTTATTTATTACAGAACCCAAATCAGACACAGAGACTCTGTTACCTATACTTACTTACTGCTTTCACTGTCTACAACTGCCCTACACCCTAACTATAGTCTACCCATATCTGTCTGAATATACTGAAAGGTTATCCTATAACCTAGTTATATGAATACTGGCAGAGCGTCTCGCTCTTTGCCATTATTATGAGATATCTCTTATCTCCTAGCACCTACTGTGCTCACGAACAAACAATTGCACTCCATGCACGTGACCAGGCCACGCCCCCGCATCCTGCTATATGACGCCGGACATGGTCACACTCTACCTTCCTCAGAAAAAGTTTCCAACACTGAAAACCCAACCAAGGGACCTCAGGGCGCTAAGAGTGAGTCGCTCTGCCAGTATTCATATAACTAGGTTATAGGATAACCTTTCGTTATATTATCATACTGGTCATCGCGTCTCGCTCTTTGCCATTATGAGATATGCGACAGAGCAGACGCGTGACCAGACAAGTGTACCCCCTGAGGGCTCGTAAGCCCCACTACCAGGGAGGAGGGGAGTCCCGTCCACCGGCCCGTCCTAACGAAGGGGGGGAGGCAGTCAACTCCACCAAAGTGCGGAAAAAGGGGGAACCAGAGGCCCCTGAAAACGCACAGCACAGGCGGGACCAGTAAGGGGCGGTAAGGCTAACATATTGTGTTTGACAGAAACAAAACTAGACTCATCTGTACAGGATCCAGAGATTGAAATCGAGAACTATTCAATAGTCAGGAGGGATAGAAACCAGTATGGAGGTGGCGTCTGTGTGTATATATAGGGAGGAAATTCTATGTTAAACTAGGAGATCACATGTCTGATATATACGACAACAACTATGGAGTTGCACAAGGGAGTTGCTTAGGTCCTTTACTCTTCTCCCTTTACATGTTACCGCTGGGTGATATCATCAGAGAACATAATGTAGATTTCCATAGCTATGCGGATGATACACAACTGTACATATCTGCTGAACCAAATGATACAGCGATTAGCTCCATTACAGACTGCTTACTGGCAATAAATAAATGGATGAGTAAGAACTTCCTGAAACTAAACGAGAACAAAACTGAAATTCTAATTATCGGCTCCAAAACTAAAAAAGAAACATTAATAAAGAACCTGGGGGGACTAACCCCTTGGATCAAATCTGAGGTCACTAGTCTTGGGGTTGTCATAGATTCAGAACTGAACTTCAATTCTCATATTAGCAAAGTGACGAAAACATCGTTCTTCCATCTCAGAAATATAGCAAAAGTACGACCATTTATTAATCAGAACGATGCTGAGAAGCTAATTCATGCATTCATATCTAGCCGGCTAGACTACTGTAATGCACTTTTCACAGGTCTCCCTAAGAAAACCACAGAGAGGCTCCAGCTAATCCAAAACTCTGCAGCCCGACTGCTAACTAGGACCAAAAGGAGAGAGCACATTAGTCCAGTCTTAGCCGCTTTACACTGGCTTCCTGTAACATTTAGAATTGACTTTAAGATAAGATAAGATAAGATATTCCTTTATTAATCCCCTTGGGGAAATTCGTGACACACACATACAGCTCAACGTCTCATTAATGATATTAACAACAACACAATCATTATATTTTTACAGTAACAATGGCACAGCATAAATTCAACAGACATGTACATTTGTTGACACATGTCATCATTACAGGAGGCCTGAGACACTGTATGCGCGATAGTCGGCTGCATTCCACCATGTAGAAACAAAGTGGATCGCGCCTGGTGAACTGGAGGGGGGGGCGGAGTGGAGGGGGGGGGGGGGGCATTGGAGATTCGGGTAAGGAATTTGGTTGTGAAGCAGTCAAGGGGGCCCCCACCGACGCGCATCAGAGGCAGCCTGCCACGGCATATGGCGCCAGTTGACTTACAACGACAGGGGCGGATGGGGGGGGGGGGGGGTGTGGGGGGGGGGTGGGGGTAGGGGGGGCCTCATCAATCTTTTCGCTTCCAGACAGTACAGTTCGTCTCCTCTTTCCCAGAAATCACATCGCCGGAGAGTCAACTCCTCCGCGTTGACCTTGGCCTCGGTCTGTTCCACAGCAGAAAAGGATAAGGGGGGTGTGGGAAGGGGGAGGGGGGGGGGGGTGATAACATGCAGCTCGAGGCAGACATGCCGCATATGGTCAGAATCAGGTCAATTTTGTCTAATCATCGTCACCATCGTCGTATCCCATATTACGGTACGGTGGCATCTTAATTTTCACGTCCCTAATTTCCGACGTGATATCCAGTATGGCCTGTGACCGCGAAAGTTCCTCTGCATGGTTAGAAGCAAGTCTCTCAAGAATTGTCTTCAAGCATGACTGTTCGTCTACATGGTAGAGTTCGCTTCTTTCCAACATGGTCTTGGAGCTCAATTGTTCATCACCGTGCAGGGTACTTAGGTCAGCGATCTTCTTAAACAGTTCCATTAGGTTTTCCTTGATCCCGGCCAGATCCCTGGCCAGGGAAATCAACTTCTTCCGAATTAGCTTCAGGCAGTACCAGATCCAGCAGCTGACGGAGCCCAGGCCGAGCAGCATGACAATTAGAAGATATACATCCTCAACGTCGTTTATCTCCAGCGGGAAAAAGCATATCGCGAGCCAGGTCCCGTATGAATTTATGGTGTATCCCGCCTGATAGCTCCCAAGAGGGCATAATGGGTCATCCGCATTCTGCTTCCTTGTAGAGAATATGCGATCAATCGCTGTAAAAGCCCAGCTTATTAGATCCATATTACGGTCAAAAGTCGAGTCGAGTTGAGGATTCTGTTGTAAAAAAGAAAGAAGAAAAAGGTCAAAAACGTCTGAGCGTCTCCAGCGAGTGCAGATCTAGGCTCCGGTGAAACGAGCTGTAAGGGCTGGTACGGACGTCTCCAAACCGATAAGAGAGAGGCCTTGAGGTGTTTCTCTGGAGGAGGGAGAGGAGATAAAAATGCGACTGCTTCTGGGAAGAGAGTGAGATGGTCCTTCTCCTTACATACAAAGCTCTAAATGGACAGGGACCTAGCTACATCGCCAACACTCTAATAAATTACACACCAGCAAGAACACTGCGATCATCAGCTGCTGGACTACTAGAGGCTCCCAGAAGCAGTCAAAAGAGGATCGGTAATGCAGCCTTTATCAACTATGCCCCAAAACTATGGAACAAACTACCCCAAAACATCAGGGAAGCCAACTCGCTAGACATCTTTAAAAGACAGCTTAAAACCTATCTCTTTGCTCAGGCATTTCACTGATAGATATCTGCTACCACCTAGTGGCAAGAGGAAACATCAGGGATATCCTGACACAACTTGTATTTATTCTTACCCTGCCTACTCTTTTACACTGCCTATCAACTTCTTACTGATGACTATTTTTAAACTGAATCATTTTAAACTATTCTTATTATTTGCTATGCTCGCTCATGCCTGTATTTTTTTTTTATGTCCGTCGGTTAGTGCACTTTTTAATTACTGAATAGAGAGCCTATTAGGATGCTAGATCCTAATGTGAAACACTATGTAGTAGAACCAGGTTAACTGTGTCCTGGCTGTTAGTAGAACCAGGTTAACTGTGTCCTGGCTGTAGCATTGTAGAACCAGGTTAACTGTGTCCTGGCTGTAGCATTGTAGTAGAACCAGGTTAACTGTGTCCTGGCTGTTTGTAGAACCAGGTTAACTGTGTCCTGGCTGTAGCATTGTAGTAGAACCAGGTTAACTGTGTCCTGGCTGTTTGAACCAGGTTAACTGTGTCCTGGCTGTAGCATTGTAGTAGAACCAGGTTAACTGTGTCCTGGCTGTTTGTAGAACCAGGTTAACTGTGTCCTGGCTGTAGCATTGTAGTAGAACCAGGTTAACTGTGTCCTGGCTGTTTGTAGAACCAGGTTAACTGTGTCCTGGCTGTAGCATTGTAGTAGAACCAGGTTAACTGTGTCCTGGCTGTTAGTAGAACCAGGTTAACTGTGTCCTGGCTGTAGCTGTTAGTAGAACCAGGTTAACTGTGTCCTGGCTGTAGTAGAACCAGGTTAACTGTGTCCTGGCTGTTAGTAGAACCAGGTTAACTGTGTCCTGGCTGTAGCATTGTAGAACCAGGTTAACTGTGTCCTGGCTGTAGTAGAACCAGGTTAACTGTGTCCTGGCTGTTGTAGAACCAGGTTAACTGTGTCCTGGCTGTAGTAGAACCAGGTTAACTGTGTCCTGGCTGTTAGTAGAACCAGGTTAACTGTGTCCTGGCTGTAGCAGTTTGGTTTGTTAGAACAGACTGTAATCTTATGCTTATGGCAGATCAATCAGCATGGATTGTCTGTAAACTTTAATACATGGCAGTTTGGTTTGTTAGAACAGACTGTAATCTTCACTTGCTTATGGCAGATCAATCAGCATGGATTGTCTGTAAACTTTCACTTGCTTATGGCAGATCAATCAGCATGGATTGTCTGTAAACTTTATGCATTGTTGTCACTTGCCATATCTTGCTATGCTCGCTCATGCCTGTATTTTTTATGTCCGTTCTATTTTATAATTTTTATTTTATTTTATTTTAACTTTACTATTTTTAAACTGAATCATTTTAAACTATTTTTACTATTTGTGTTACTGAAAACTGTAAGCAGAGAGCCTATTGGGATGCTAGATCCTAATGTGAAACACTGTGATTCTACCTGTCTATCTTTTTATGCTCGCTTATGCCTGTATTTTTTACTGTTGTGAAGCACTTTGAACTGCAACCTCTGTATGAAAAGTGCTATACAAATAAAGTTATTATTATTATTATTATTATTCACAAAGATACCAAATTCATCAAGCGTACTGACCTTAACCATGACGAGATTGAAACTGTTTGGATTGAAATCTTATTTGAAAGGGCGAAATCAGTACTAGTAGGCACAATCTATAGACCGCCAGAACACAGTGGCTTCTATGACACACTTGATGGGTGTTTAGCTGGGGTGGAGGGCGTAGAAAATATTCTTATTAGGGACTGGAACATGGACATGCTACGTAAAGCAGCACCCGTCTTCAAGGCCTTCAGTCGGTTTTGTGATCTACACGGCCTCAGCCAACTAATCACGCAACCCACAAGTGTATGTGAATCAACTCAGACTACCATTGACCTCATCCTGACCTCTGACAAGTCCAAGATCTCCAATAAAGGGGTTATAGCATGCGGGTTAAGTGATCATTATATGATATTCTGTACCCGCAAAAAGCTAAGGCAAAAGGCTGGCTGTCACAAAACAGTCACATCTAGAGACCTCAAAACTACTCTAGCGAGGCCTTTAACCTTGAACTGGAGAGCCTGGACTGGTCAGATGAGCTCAATGGTACACTGGTTGAAGAAACATGGCTTGGCTTCAAAACCAAATTTTCAACAATACTAAACAACATGGCCCCCCTAAGAACCACCAGGGTAAAAAATTGCGCTGAGCCGTGAGACAAAAAATCCTCTGAGTTTCGTAAAAGTCAGTCAAAGCTTACCAAAAGCACGAGCAGTGAACTCCAAGCCCACGTGACTGAACTCAAACTAGAAAGAAACAGACTAAGAAATGACGTAAACTCCATGACAAACTCAGCAAGACCGACAGATTCTCAGTTACAGTGGGTGACAATATTGTCACAAGGAAAGATGAAATTACCTACCTGGGTTCCATCGTAGAGGCTAATCTTTCCTGTGACAAAATGGCATCCAATGTAATAAAAAAAAGTCAACCAACGAACTCGATTCTTGTACCGGATCTCCTCTCTGGTAAACAAGAATACCCTGAAGACTCTGGCAGGAGCACTCATTCAAGGGTACTACGACTATGCTTGCACCTCATGGTACCAAAGCACCTCAAAGGCACTAAAAACCAAATTACAAACATCTCAAAACAAACTAGTCAGACTACTGCTTGACCTGACTCCTAGAACCCACCTCACCCCTGCTCACTTTGACAACCTAGGGTGGCTTAGAGTAGACGACAGAGTACAGCAACTTGCAATGGGCCTTGTCTACAAGATACACTACACAACCAAGGTACCCATGTACATGTCAAAATACTTCCCAAAGGTCAGTGAATACCACGATCACAACACCAGAGGGAGCTCCACAAATCATGTTAAACCCAGATTCGGCTCAAACAAGGGACTAAACACGTTTTGCAATTATGCCACATCAATGTGGAATGCCCTACCCAAAGCTGTAAAGGAATGTGAATCACTACCCACTTTCAAAAACACTCTCAAAGAACACCTACGGGAGACTGCAATTCGAAACTGGCCCCTACAAATGTCCTAACCCAGTTGTACGGTAAATTACCAAGTATGGCTTTGTCAGTATTCCAATGTACAGTGTACAGTGAAAATAGCAGAGAAACACATAGCAGAACAACTAACAAGTCACCTTAGCACCAGCTCTGTTGGACTGCACCCCATGCAGTTTGGTTTTAGGGCAAAACACTCAACAGAGACTGCAATCTGCTTCCTCCTGGAGAGTATTAAATCTAAGCTTGATAAGGGGGGAGTTGTTGCAGCCGCATTTTTAGATCTAAAGAAAGCCTTCGACACTGTGGATCATGGTGTCCTGCTCACCAAGCTTTCTCGGTACAACTTCTCCCCTAATACCATCACATACATGAAGTCTTATCTTGAAGGTAGAACTCAGAGAGTAAGGGCAAATGGTGAGCTATCCTCTGCCCTTAGCTGTGGTTTTGGTGTCCCCCAAGGATCTATATTGGGACCGCTGTTGTTTAGTTTATACATTAATGATCTTCCAGCTGTATGCAATAAGTCTGACATCCAGATGTATGCAGATGATACGGTCATTTATGTCCATGCAGAAACCAAGCAGCAAGCTGCAAACAAGTTAACAGCGGTGTTGACATCGGTCACTGAATGGTTGACTAACTCATGTCTGCATTTAAACACCAAAAAGACTGTTTGCATGTTTTTTACAAAGAGGCTGATGAATACTGTCTCACCTGATGTCTATGTCAGAGGAGAAAGGTTGACAGTTGTATCCGAATATAGATACCTTGGGATAAAAATGGACTCCAATCTTACGTTTAAAAAACAAATCAAATCGGTAGTAAACAATGCAAAGTTTCACTTATCAAACTTCCGTCACATCAGAAACTCTCTGTCAACAAAAGCAGCAGCACTGTATTTTAATGCCATTATTATGTCACACTTAACATACTGTCTGACTAGCTGGACACAAGCCTCCTGTACAACATTACGATCTGTACAGGTAGTTTACCATCAGGCTGTGAAAGTTCTGGACAGGAAAACAAACAGCCACCACCATTGTTATAGCATAGCAAACCAGAACCTACTGAGCTGGGACAATCTTGTCAAATTCAAAGATGCCTGCCTTACCTATAAAATCCTACATGGCTTGGCTCCTCCCCCCCCTCTGTACTTTCATAAAACAGAAAGCATCTGCTGATAGATATACCAGGTCTGTAGTCAGAGGGGACTGTGTAGTCCCAAACAGGAGGTCTGCTTTTAGTCAGACAGCCTTTTCCGTGAGAGCAGCCCACACCTGGAACAGTCTGCCAACACGGCTCAGGGAGTATCAAAGTTACATCTCATTTAAAACTAACTTAAAATCATGGTTGAGAGATGGTCAAGTGTGCGACCATTTTAACTGAGGGGTTGTATTTTAATGTATGTATTTTAGTGTATTGTAACCTATACTGATTCCTACTGTGTTTTAATTATTGTACTATGTTTTTTAACTGAGGGGTTGTATTTTAATGTATTTATTTGTATGTATTTTAGTGTATTGTAACCTATATTGATTCCTACTGTGTTTTAATTATTGTACTATGTTTTAATTATTGTTGTGCTCATGTCACCTGCCCCAGAGACTACAGTTGAAAATTAGCCAACTTGGCTAAACTGGCATATTTACAGTCAAATGTTCCTTAATATGCACTGTCTCTGTATTTTAAACCAATAAATACAAATACAAATACAAATGTGTGTCATAAATGTTATGATGAATTGAAAATGGGGGACCCTGATGTAAACAAGACGAAAGTCTTTCTCTGGACTGCATCCCCTTAACAATTGTATGTATTGAGCTGTACTGTACTGTACCCATTCTGCAATCTGTTAATAAAGTTTTCAATCAATTCAATCAAAACCACGTGTGACACAGCACCCCGTGGCACACACCCACACACCCCTGCTAGCCCACCAAATGGCGGGACGCAGGATGAATGAATGAATGAATGAAAACTTTATTTAACAGATTGCAGAATGGGTACAATACAGTACGGCTCAATACACACAATTGTTAAGGGGATGCAGACCTGAGAAAGACGTTTGTCTTGTTTCCATCAGGGTCCCCAGTTTTCAATTCATATAGACATTTATGACATACACAACATACATGACATTTATGGCATAGGGACATTAGTACTGATACATTTGTGACATAAACGGTATTCAAATATACAGTACTGTTACCCCTAGATCCTGACAGGTATGATCCTGATATGATGGGGATGGGACTGTACATTAGGAGGGGGTGGGTGGGTGGGAGAGAAATATACATACGGCGGGGAGGGAATATATACATGCGGTGGGGAGGAGACTGTCTATTAGGAGGTCGTGGGGTTTTGGGCATTTACGGTGGCCAGTTTCGAATTGCAGCCTCCCGTAGGTGCTCTTTAAGAGCGGTTTTGAATGTGGGTAGGGATTCACATCCCTTTACAGCTTTGGGTAGGGCATTCCACATTGATGTGGCATAATTGCGAAACGTGTTTAGTCCCTTGTTTGAGCCGAATCTGGGTTTAACATGATTTGTTGAGCTTCCTCTGGTGTAGTGGTTGTGGTATTCACTGACCTTTGGGAAGTATTTTGACATGTACATGGGTACCTTAGTCGTATAGTGTATCTTGTAGACCAGGCCCATTGCAAGTTGCTGTACTCTGTCGTCTACTCTAAGCCATCCTAGGTTGTCAAAGTGGGCAGGGGTGAGGTGGGTTCTGGGGGTAAGGTCAAGTAGTAGTCTGACCAGTTTGTTTTGTGATGTTTGTAATTTTGTTTTAAGCACCTTTGAGGTGCTTTGGTACCATGAGGTGCACGCATAGTCGTAGTACCCTTGAATGAGTGCTCCTGCCAGAGTCTTCACGGTATTCTTGTTTACCAGAGAGGAGATCCGGTACAAGAATCTAGTTCGTTGGTTGACTTTTTTTATTACATTGGATGCCATTTTGTCACAGGAAAGATTTGCCTCTAGGATGGAACCCAGGTAGGTAATTTCGTCTTTCCTTGTGACAATATTGTCACCCACTGCAACTGAGAAGCCGTCGGTCTAGCTGAGTTTGTTATTTGAACCGAAGATAACTCTGTTTTGCCCATGTGTAATGATAGTTTGTTATCAGCGAGCCATATGCAGATTTTGCCTAGTTCCGAGCTGAGGGTTTTTTCAACCTGCAACTTGTTCTTGTCAGAGACCAGCAGGGGCTGAATCGTCCGCAAACAGGAACAAGTTGCAGTCACAGGCTGACGACATGTCATTTGCATAAATTAGGAAGAGTAGCGGTCCTAGTATGCTTCCTTGTGGAACACCACAGCTCACTGTGAGGGGGGGGGATAGAGTACCGTTTACCTCTACCATCTGTTCTCTCCCCTCCAGGTAGGATTGCATCCAGCTCACTGATAAACTATCAAAACCAATTGCTTTTAGCACGTCAATCAGAATGGAGTGATTGACAGTGTCGAAGGCCTTTTGTAGGTCCAGCATGACCATGCCGCAGTATTTGCCCGCGTCCACCTCTTGTTTGATGTGGTCGTTCAAATAGAGGAGGCATGTGTCAGTGGAGTGGGACGTTCTGAAGCCAGATTGGAATTCGTAGATTAGATTTTTTTCCACCAGGTACTTTTCGACCTGTTCGTAGACTATTTTCTCCATGACTTTCGAGATGGAGGTAAGAATAGAAACAGGGCGGTAGTTGCCTGGGTCTAATTTGCTGCCCTTTTTGTGCAAAGGGGTCACTCTCGCAATTTTGAAGTCCTTGGGGACGTGTCCCTGTTTTATAGAGAGGTTTATTATGTGTGTGATGACTGGGGTGATGGCGGCTGCTGCGTCTCTGAGGAATTTGGAGGGGATGTTGTAATGGCCAGTGGCCTTGTTAGGTTGGAGGGCGCTAAATTCTTTGAGTACCTCATCGGTTGTTACCATTTCAAGTTTGAAGTCGTCTTTGTGGAGGTTTTTGTAGTATGCTACTATGTGTTCTACCCCATAATGCCCTGAGTGGGAGGGTAGTTTGTTTACCAGTGTTGTGGCTATGTTTGTGAAGAAGATGTTTAAGTAATTGGCTACATCCAGCTTGTCTGTGATGAGCGTGTTGTCCATCTTTATGTTTATGTTTGAGGAGAGGTCCCAGACCTCAGAACCGCCTGGGAGACAGAACCCCCAGTCATGTCCACAAGGTAAAACTTAATGAAGGGACCCGGGGAGGACCAGGAGGCCGCAGAACAGATGTCCTCAACCGAGGCCCCCCCTAACAGGGCAGCAGCCAGAGGGGGGACCTGTCCAACCAACGTGCAGCAAAAGGCAATGCCCCCGCACAACCAATGTGACAGGTGCTGCTTGGACAGCACCTCACCCGCGCAAGGGCCACCGTAACAAACAAACAGTTGAACGGAAGCCCTGAGAGCCCGAGTCCTGAGGTAAACCCCCAGTGCACGGACAGGACACGACAGGTGAAGGCCCGCCTCCAACTCACTAGCGTGAGGAGGCGGACGAACGCCTGAACCACAATATCCCTTGAGCGAAAGAGCTCCGGATATTCTTTGGCACGAAGACTGGATTAGGCCTCAGAGTCGCACTGCTATCGGCAGAATAGACAGGCACTCAGGCCGCACCGAGAGAGCACACAGCTCACCCACGCGTTTAGCGTGATGGCCAAAAACGCAGTCTTCAAGACAGCAGATCCAATGGCGCCTGCTCAAGAGGCTCAAACGTGGCCTCCGACAACCGGCCCAGGACCAGTTGGAGGACCCACTCGGAGACAGAGAACGTGCCACAGCCTTGAGACGCAGAGCGCCAAGCAGGAATGGTCCACGAGAGGGTGGCTGAACAATGTTCCGCCCCCACACTCGACCATACGCCACTCCCCAGCGTAAGCCGCGGTAGAGGATGGAGTGCGCGCGTACCGGATAGCATCAACCACAGAATAGTCAAGACGCATCCCCACCAGATTCACACTTTCAGTAGCCAAGCCTATAATAATAATATAATAATTTAGGACCTGCTCAGAGGTCATCAATCGGCACACATGCGATGCATGCATGCAATTCGTATCTGCGATTAATCCATCCCGTCATCCTTTCGCCCCAAGGGCAGCCGGGAGCAGACAGGCGTCAATGTGAGCCGCGCCAGGGGACCAATCCAAGTGCTCCTGTCCGTCTTCGTCAAGGACGCCACAGCGTTAGCGATCTATTGTTTTTTTTTTTTTTTTTTTTTTTTTTTTTATTATTGCAAAACAAAACTTATTAAAAGTCAGTACTCAACACACAATGTATAATGAAACTTTCAGTAAAGGTGGTTAAAATATATGGAAGTACAGAAACAGGATAAAACAAAAATAGTCAATAATAACATTTTAACCGTATACAGTGTATATCCAGCGAAGTTACAATTATATAAATGTTAGTATATAATATACCCCTAATACCTATTTTCTAAAACCCTACACACATATGCTCTATTGTTGTGCATGTTTTTCCATTGGGTTTATCTTATCGGGGGGGGAAACCCTTGCGAGCACGGGGAGAACACGCAAACTCCACACAGAAAGGCCTGGGAGATACCCCACCTGGGTACCTGGCATCATGGAAACCTGGTCCCCAAGCGGGAATCGAACCCTGGACCTTCTTGCTGTGAGGCGACAGTGTTAACCACTACACCACCGAGCCTAGAGGCTGCCCCAGAACAGGAGGCAGAACAGACCAAGTCCCGCGCTCCCGACGTACCCGCCCCAACAGCTGAGCTATCAGGTGTAAGGGGGGGAATGCGTACAGAATCCCGGACGGCCACGGAATTGGTCCCAGACCTGCCCGACTATGTCTGGACGTAATCCCCACTCGTCAGCGTGAGGACCGCCCCCACGACATCACACCTGCACCCACATTGACCCTGCCAGGGATGTGGAGAGCCCTCGGGCAGAGCAGATGGAGAACGCCCATAGCCAGAGCCCGACCGCCGCCCGGTGCAGACGGGGGGAGCGCACTCCACCCTGTCTGACAATATACGACGCTGACGTTGTGTTGACCATCCTGACCAAAACATGCTTGCCCACCACAAGGTACAGTACTGACATGGGAACCTATAGACCTTGAGCTTAGAAAAAGCCCAAGTACTCCACCCGTTGACTGGGAAGAGGAGAACTCTACTCCCAGTCTACAGCAAAACCCAGGCTGGTGAGACACCACCTGCCTGGTATGAGACCTTGTGATCTACCCTGACCGGCCAAGGACCAGAACGTCATCCAGGGCAGAATACAATTCATAACCCCCGACGACGCAGAGGCCCCAGCGCGGTCTCCACGCACTTGGTGAAGATGCAGGGAGCCAGAGAGTAGCCGAACGGCAGCCTCTGGTACCCGTACGCTAAGCCCTGCAAAGGAAGCGTAGGTAAGCCCTAGGATGGAAGATCGGGATGCGAATACGCATCCTACAGGTCTATGGAGGTGAACCAGGCCCCCACCTGACAGCGTCTAACGGTCAACATTCTGAACCTTCCATGGGACAGGTCCAGTATGGGTCTGACACCCCCCCCCCCCCCCCCCCCCCCCCCGATTTCTCGGGCACCAGAGAATACCGGGAGGAAACGCCACGCATCGCGTCCTCCTTTGGGACCACGACGATGGCTTGCTTCGCCAACAGAGATTGGATCTGTCACTGCTGTTGACCCTGACAATAGGGTCTGTACCAAACCTGAAAATGGGTGGGGTTGTGCAAACTACAACACAAGTCCCGGCCTCAGCGTTCTCTCCATCCACCTCGACATATGGCACTGCTGTAGCCATATGTGATGATAATCCCAAGCGCACCTGCCGCCACTTGGCGCTGGTCCGCCAGGAACCGTAGATAGGCGGCCCGGTCCCACCCGCTGTGCGTTGCCAACCCTGGACTCGCCAACCGCGCGAGCAGGGCGTCTCGTGGAGCTGGGATATCGCACCCTGACACTACCAACGAGGCAATCGCACCCAAGGGGGGACCCCGACTTATTTTTAAAGCAAACTACAAAGAAATTCTCATCCAAAAGTAGTAGATAGATAACAGGTCATACATGTAGGTATGCATTTGGTTATTGTGGGTGGGTAGGTTTATAGGCAGGTGGGTGGGTTGTTATATATTATTATGTACACAGTATATCCATGTATGTACTGTGTGTATGTATGTTTGTATTAACACGAATCTTTTAATGTATTCTGGTATTTTATAATATGCATATTTTTGTATTTTTGTATGTTTGATTTTATAAAACGGGGGACGTTCTTGATAAGCCTCTAGGCTTCTAACTTCTCCTTCACAATCGTTATAACTTATTATGTATTGTTTTTACTTCTGTGTAACTGTGTTAATAAACAAACAAACAAACACTGGGTGACAAAAGCTCCCTCACTGAACACCTCCCTGGCATGGATTGCTGAGGAACTGTTCTACAGCTGGACATGCAAGGCGTGAGGTCCCCACACTGCCCGATAGGGTGGGTTCCTACACACCGTAACCCTGCAGTGATATTACTACCACCCAAATCACGCGCGCCTGACTGACCACCGCCGGTCTTCCGGCCGTGGGAGGCACTAACGTGATACCCAGCCTGGCGAGGGCGGGGCTGGGGGAACTCCCGCTGTGACCTCCTGGGCCTCGAATTCCCCCGCTGACAACCTTCACCGTTGACAGACACAACACCAGGCTCACCAAACACAGACGCAGAACGTGTGGCGTGGGAGCCGCTTGACAGCACAGCATTCTCACGGACAGACCCAGGCCTAGCCAGCAACTGGGTGTCAGCCCCTGTCCCCATGAGAAGCGAAACGTGGGGCCGCTCGTGCTTCACTGAAGGCACGCGGCCCGCAGCCAAAGGGAACAAATCAGAGCCCGTATCCCGCTGGTGTTGGGGGGGGGGAGTGACCGGAGAGCGAGCTAGACACAGCTAGACGGCAAAGGTTTTTTAGGGCGTGCTCATCTAATGTAGCCGATCCCTCGGCCGCCAAGGCTGTCGGCCTTGTGATCACCTGTTGTCTTTGTGTCCAGGGTACCTCAGGTGGGGGAAACATGGCCGCTGGTTGGGGGCCTCGCCACAGCCGCTGGCGAGGCCGCGCCCTTACCTCTGGCTGCGCGGTGTGAGGCGGTGTGGGGCCTAGGTCAAATACCGCCCGCGCTCCTGCGGAAAAGACCAAAGTCCCTCTGCGGAGAGGGGAGCCCTGAGGAGGAAAAAAACCTTCTCTCCTCCTCAAGGGGAGACTGATCCAACCAAAGATGTCTGTAAACAAGCACTGACAACATCCTAGCCCTCCCTGCGGTTACAGCTTTCGGCTAGGTCAAAAGCGAATAACCTCAAAACCTTGCGCGATGTTTCGACATCGGCTGGCCCTAAGGCCCCACCACCCAACCCACCCAACCCAAAAAAACAGCAATTCGAACAATGTTGCTAGTCGCTGCTAATTCTATACCACAGCGGTATAGGCTTTAACAGCCCACCAGCCACCTGCCGGGCCGACTCGCCTCATGGCGTCGGCCGGGCGGGACACCATTCCACCATGTCAGAGGCAAAGGACTGATGCCACCTGCTTCACAAGCACGAAGCACCAGTGGTGGCTGCAGACAAAAGACTACTACTAGTGAAGCACTGCCTCACCAGTAGGCATGCAGCAACCTCCACTGTGGTGTGTGCACCCATGAAGGGGTAAATGAATAAATGAACGAAAACTCCATTAACACACTGCAGAATGGGCTAGCCCAGGGGTGGCCAACCCGCGGCTCGCGAGCCGCATGCGGCTCTTTGCCCGTCAATATGCGGCTCTTCCATCCATAAAAATAAAATAAAAATCTTTTTTTTATTTTAATTTTTATTAATTTTTTTTTATGTCACTCATTCCATAAGGACGTAGAATAAACATTAAACAAAATGTAAATGGTCCATTTGCATGTTCTTGGTATCTGAATCTAGGGACATATGGATCAGTGTCAGAAATAGTGTGTCTGTTTACTAGGCTTGAGTAAATTGTAATGAACCAAAGGAGAGATATCAATTATATTAAAAAAAAAAAAAAAATAATAATCTTTGACTGTGAATAACACCATGCTAAAATTGACCAGACCTGAAAAATCTAAGCAAATGAATAAAGGGAAGATGATTAAACAGAAGGTTTTGTAGATACAGTACAGATACAGAATTCTGCCATCTTTTTTATAATGTAAATTTCTCCACCATTTTTCATCGTATTGCAACACCGTTTTTTGCAAGACGTTCACAGAAAGGTAGAGAAACTAACTGCGTTCTGTTTTATGGCAATAACGTTCAGGTTTGTGGGAGATAATCCCAAAAAATAAGAGAAATAAAAAAGTAAATCCAGAAGTCAGATGATTGACAGGGGCTGGTGTGAGCTGGCTAGGGTAGTTTTTCACTAATAACAGTTAAAATAATTGGTAAACAAACGTAATGCTGAAAATATACACTTTTACTGTATATCTCTGGCTTAAGAGGTTAACCCTGTGAGGCCCAAATTAAAAAGACATTAGCAACTTCAGAGGCCAGAGGGTGGGACATATAAACACATTTACTATCAAATAGCATTGTGAGGCTGAACAACAGGACCAATTGACTATACATGTGCTTACATTTTTTTAAATAAACATTATTTTTTTAAATGGCTAAAAGTAGGGATGTCCGATATTATCGGCCTACCGATATTATCGGCCAATATTGGCATTAAAATGTGATATCGGAAAATATCGGTATCGGTTTAAATAAAAACAAAAAAAATTATTTAGTTTTTTACATTTTATTTAACCTTTATTTACCCAGGCAAGCAAGTAAGAACAGATTCAGATTTTATTTATTGTCAAAGTATGCATAATGTTGTGTTAATTCCACGACAAGAGATATGTAATGTTAATTACCTGAAATGATTCCGTTTTTTTGGGGGGGGGGGGGGGGGGGGGGGGGGACCCTGCATATATCGGTATCGGTTGGTATCGGTTGATATCGGTATCGGAAATTAAGAGCTGGACAATATCGGTATAGGTAAAAAAGCCAATATCGAACATCCCTTGTAATTTTGCAACCGTGGGTCTCACAGGGTACTTTTAACCCTGTGAGGCCCAAATAAAAAAGACATTAAGGCCAGAGGATGAGACCTATAAACACATGAAGGGTGCCGTGACCAGGCCATGTGAGCGGATCGGAGCGTAAGCGGCGCGGGGCGCGGAGCGGGCCGTTTTGACGTGAGCGAGGAGTGGGTTTTAAAATGAGTCGGCGCGACGTCCGGAGCGAGAGTTCTCCTCCGCTCCAATCCACTCCAGGCCGCTCACAGTGGTTTAACACTGTTGATGTAATATATACATGCAGTACAATGCCAAAGCAACAGATGGCGATGTACAAACATGAAGGCCATTTTCAACCAATGAGAAGGGTTCAGGCTTCGTCACTGTAGAGACGCCCACCATAGATATCTATGACGCCCACACTCACTCCTGTTAAAAAAAGTATCGACGCCATTGTTGTTGACGTTAGCTTACATGCTAACGTTAATGGCAGCGACCATAGCATTGTGGCTCGGCTAGCCTATCATCGCTTAGTAGAGCTAGTGAATGGATAAACAACGTTATTTAACATTGCAGAATGGCTACAATTACAATGCGGCTCAATACAAACAATTGTTAAGGGGCCCAGGGGGTGTAGACTGTTGTAGTTTGAGCTCATTTACACCATGCTCCAAAAAAGAAAAAGAAAAACTGCCGAGCGATCTGGCGCGGGGAGCGGGGAGCGCTCGATTCAAGGTGAGTGGGGAGCGAGCGGAGAGCGACTTGGGGGCGGGGTCAACATGAGCGATTAGCGGAGCGGACCAAGCTTTAAAGAGCGAAGAGCGGATTTCTCGGCCGCGCCGATCCGCTCACGTGGCCTGGCCGTGACTGAAAAAAAAGGTTGAGAAACGCTGGTATATGGTGTGGCTCTTTGTGGTACCACAGTAATTTTTGTGGCTCTTAGTCTCTGACTGGTTGGCCACCCCTGGGCTAGCCCATACACACAATTGGTAAGGGGATGCAGACCAGAGAAAACACCAGTCCCGCACACAATTCATAGATTCACAAAAAGCACACCAGCCCTGAGCCTCAGCCCATCCACCCATGAAAATGGTAAACAAGCCACCGTCAAAACCCCCAACATTAGACACAGATTGACCGTCAGCATGAATGGTTAAGAGGAGGGAAGACAATTTAGTAAAGACAGCCCTCGGCGAGGAACAAAGAACGGAGACCCAGCATTGTAGCATTAGTGTTGTGAAGGATCAGATTAAACCGAATATATATATTTATTTATGGATATTGTGGTATAATATGTCCTCATGTAAATATGTTCCCCTTACCTGTGCCCCCCCCCCTCTCTGTGGAATCACCCCCCTCCCCTGTGTCCCCAAACCTGTACCCTCCCCCCCCCATCTGACCTATCAAATGGGACCACACACCCCCTTTGTTGAACTATAAAGGGCTCCTCCCGACCACAATCAAGGCTTCTTACCTGGGTAATTTCAGCTGATCACCTGGGGCGAGAGCCTCAGCCATTCTCTCTATGTATTCTATCTGTTTGGTTAATAAACCCTTGTTATTATCCAAACCTCGGTTGACTGAGCACATTCTTCATCAGGATATCTACAAATATCCCACAATTGGCGTCTACGAACTTGTGACAGACTTTTTGCGTCCTCCCGGCGTGCTGTATCATTCAACTATATAGAGAAAAGTGAGTATAATAGGATGGTCGACCAAAAATGTATGGAAAGGAATTGAAACCTTCCCGCTTTTCTCTGTGCCAGGTGAATATTACAGAATGTTGTCAAATATTGAGATCATGGCTGAGTAGAATAATGTGCATTAATATATCTGATCTGTATTGAGAATCGTTACCAGGGCGCGCGTGCACCTGGGTCCTTATCAGGAGGTTCTGAAAGGATGGGTTATATGTGCTAGTCCCAAAAGTTTAGGCACAAAGGTTGAAGTGCTATTCCTGGTCGAGTCGGAGCCGACCAAAAGCTAAGGCACACAGTACAGGGTGTTGGATTGCTACCCCTAGTCTAGATGATGCAGACTAAAAATATAGGCAACAAAAGATACGTGAGCTTATTATGATGTGATATCCTTGGAAAACGCTACTCTGTTAAAAACGTTCTGTGATTCCTTTGCAAAGAGGCGGGAAGTAGGACCGAGAAGCTGATGGAATCATAATTAGAAATTACCAGAGTAGCGTCATAATATTCATTGTTTCAACCTCAAACTAAGCTCACAATCTCTTCCATTCCTGAAAACGATGTATTTTGGATTAAATTAACCAATTGATTAATACAGATAGCGGGAAGATGATCATGCGATGTCCTAGTTAGTACATGATTACGCGATGTCCCGGGAGTACGTAAATGTACATTAAACGGGACATCAGTCGCGGAAAGTACATTAAACAGGACGTTAGTCGCGGGTTAAGAGGCCGAGAGTATGATTAAAAGGTATATATAATCTAATATATCGCTGGTAAATTTCGAAGTCAGGTTCGGTCGTTATGATTTTAATAACGATGTGTAGTTATATATCAAGGGTATAAAATGCCTTGTCGCAACAGATGTTGGCCGACTAAACGTACAGCGATCCAATACAGTCAGATATACACACACGTTAACTTATATGTATTAATGTTTGTTTGTCTGTTTTAAGTCTCGTTTGTATGTGCACAAGTATTATAGGACCCGTCGCGTTGCTTTATTGAGTCAAGAACCGGCTGCGGATAGCGCGACGAGCATTGAGAGACGAGTTACCGTTATACAAAGAATAACATTGAAGTGCAGTTCACGGGAACAAACTAGGATAGTAATTTCCAGATTCCGCAGAACACCGGCCCACGGGAACGGCCATTTGGGGAAGTACAGTTTTATCGTTTCAGTTTGTTTACGTTTCACATATGCACAGGCGCGTTCATTCGGTAACAAAACGCTGGTATAGGAATTCCAGGCTATTGAGAGCTCGTGGGAAAAATACTGTATGAATTGCAAAGCGTTATTTCCGAGGCGAATGAGAACACACGAACGTCGCATGGAGCAATGACGTGACGCTATGCGCGCCGTTAAAGTTATGATTTTATATTAAACTATCCATAGGCAAACGTAAAGTTTAATATGCCCAAGGCCGAAGGTATATGAAATCCACGTGCAGTATATGCTTTATTTGTATATGTATGTGCGCGCTGCTATTGGAAAGTGTTGAGTTGCGGTGGCGAGATGCAGAAGAGTGTTTCCAGGATTGCATTATCCCAGACCACCGGAGAAACGAACCGAACATTGCAGCTTTCCCCGGTGAGTATGAAAATCATAAATATGGATGCTTTGATTGATTGATTGAAAACGTTATTAACAGATTGCAGAATAGGTACAATACAGCACAGCTCAACACACAATTGTTAAGGGGATGCAGACCAGAGAGAGACTTTAGTCTTGTTTACATCAGGGTCCCCCATTTTCAATACCAGATTTGTTTACATCAGGGTCCCCCATTTTCAATTTATCAGGACATATTATGACATACATGACATACAGATAGTCAGTACTGCTACATCTAACTGTACATACACAACTATCATCTCAGTTACAGTAAATTACAACTATCTCAGATCACTTGAGTGTTTATGTGCTTTAATTTACACATTATAAGTCACATAAAGCTAATTACAATGTCTGTTTCAGAATTATAATACATCTGTGTGCGTACCGGGCATACTGACCATGGGAGCTAAACAAACACTTCCGGTTCCCAGTATATGGCAGTACAGGAATTGTCCACATAAACAGCGTTAGATTAGACTTTATAAGCTTTCAATGTTGAAAAACTTGGGCACAAACAACATAGATCATGTTTAAAAGTAAGATGTTTAGGTTATATTCACTTGAGTTAATGTGTTTATCTAAAGAACCAATGAAAGATAACTAGCCCTTTCCATTGTAAGACATTTTAAACATGATTCAAAATGTGTGGTTCCACATTCATATGATGCTTGTGTACATATGCGATATGATTGATAAATGATAACACTATCATTACATCCTAGGACAGGATGGATGAGAAATAGCTGATGTTTTGTTAAGCTCACAGACAATCAATGAGAACCCACTCAGATGGTCTTAGAAAAGAGTGGAAAATTAACATGTGTTTGTATTTACAGATCTGGCTCTGAGGCGAGATGCAAAACAGTGCATGACTACACCGGATTCACCCAGAATAAAAGAAAAGAGTGGGAAATTAACATGTGTTTGTATTTACAGACAACCAAGAGATCTGGCTCTGGGTCAAGATGCAGAATGGGTGTAAACACATTGTATCACAAAAGTTGAAACTCCAGTGATTTGCATCTGAACACAGACAGGACACAAAGTGAGACCAGCTACAATCATTTAAATTGAGACCCCAAAGTAATCTACATTTGAACACTCAAACCAGCTGAGGACGATGTGGAGTGAAAGACAATTCAAATAGCCAGTCTGACCACACCTATAGAGATTCAACTTAGTATCTCCACTTAGTATAGTAGGAAGTATCGTTTTAGATGCAGATTTACACTTGGGAGACAAAGCAATGCAAATGCCTACACTCATGACCACAGACTTGATGAACTCACCTGGCGGTGGATGGCAACAGAGAACCACTTAATTAACATGAATTAGACACCGGTGATGAATTTGCAGTTATGAAAATCTACCTAACTCCCATACTAACAATAACTAACCAGTCGTTTTCATCATCTCTTTTCAAGAGGCACATGAATTAGAGAAGTGCCCGAGATGAAAGATTAATGATGAAAACAACTACTTACAATCCCCTCCTTCTATTCTCTGTTTATAACCAATAACATGCATGACTATTCCTTAGACTATTCTTTTAACAACTAATACATTTCCATGACTGCAAAATATCAACCACAAAATTGAAACACAATTATCTAAATGTACAAGGTATACACGTACATTGATCATTTAGCTGACACTGTATGACAAGACATCAAAAAGGGCACAACTCTATCAGCTGAGTAACAATGTTCATCAAAGTGTTGAGTGCCACAGTGTAGGTTAGTTTTATTCGTGTTGAGTGCTACAGTGTAGGTTAGTTTATTAGGACAAATGCATGACAGTAAGGTTAGTTAGGGTTAGATGACAAAACGAATGATTGCTTTTCATGCAAAATTAACTGGCTGTCTAGATTTTATGTTTTTTCCCCCCCCTATGCCATGATGAGCCACACTGAGATGTGAAGAACGCCAGAGAAGTCGTGGCGAGGTAAGTATCCTGAGGTACAGCCAACGCATCCTGAGGTAAGATCAAATTAAAATTTGACATCACAGACTATGAAGAAAAATAGCTATTTTATCTGATTCAAGACTTGGCCATTCATTTACAATTTTATTTAAAGCCTAATGCTGTAAGATCTAGTTAGATACAATATCTGATAAAATTGTAGTGAATGTGACCTTCTTGACGTAAGGAATCACTGCTAATGCAATTGGCTTGCATTTCCTATTGTCAATTAAGTGATTTTATCACTGCTAATGCAATTGGTTTGCATTTCCTATTGTCAATTAAGTGATTTTATTTACAATGAATTGAATTAATCCCAAAATGATTTTCCACTTTAGCAGAAAGGCGTTGAATCATTTATGTGAGGAGTTTTCTAAGGCAGTGTTTATCACCCTCAGATCACGAATTGGTGAGAGGACAGGACGAGTGAGACGACGCGTGACCTGAACCACGAACGACGGCAGGACCAGACAGAGAGGAACACAACCCAGTGACCTGAGCGACCCACGACAGCATACTACCAGGGACGCCGCCAATGAGCTGCGGACACAACCAGAGGCGACGACAACAACCGTGGGAGAACCATCCAACCCAGCCCACAGACATCCCCAAGAAAGTGGAGCAGAGGACCACGAAGGAGACTGACCAAGGAGACACTGACGAAGAGGAGATCAACCTTTGACGGCCTCCATCCCGGCACTGCAGACCAAACCCATCACCTGCAGATGGGAACCAAAGCCCCGACCATCAAGGTGGATTCCCATGACAAGATTGTCATCCGTGTGAGAGAGAGCGTCCTACTGACTAGCCACTACACCGGCGGGCCCTCGCCCTCCATCAAGTGGTAACGCAATGACGAGGAGAGGACAGCGAAACCAGCACAGCACGTTCAAGAACGCCCTGACCACCATGTCTCTAGGCCTGATAGGGGCCAAGCGTGAGCACAGTGGCAGACATGTGATGGTGGTGGAGAACAACATAGGCTGCAGGAAAAGACCACTATAGTTGACTGCTACCGGTGACCCTTGACAAGGTACACAGGGAGCGGACGGCGACCTCCTGTAGGCCCCCTCTGAATGAACGACGACCAGTGAATGTTCCCGACTGCATCGTCAAGAAGAGACATCATCAGAGACCTGTGGAACAAGATACTTCTGAACACACATTGTCCACATTGTTATGTATGTATTGGCCCTGCCACACGACAGACCGAGAACAGATGATCAACACTTCACAGCAACTGTCAGATTCACAAACAAGAACTGTTTCACAGAGTTCATATGTATCTGGAAAATTATTGACTAGGAATATGATGAAATACAATCAGTAAGATTGCATTAACCAATTTTATAATGACAATGAGAAATGATCACAGAGTCACATTGCAAAATGGTATTGTTAAACAGGGCAGAACCAGTTGGATTGTTCCAAGACACCAAGTTTGTTTTGACCATTGATAGTATGCACCACAGAACAATGCATAACGATTATCATAATCACCTTTTATATTAACCACTAGGTTAACGGTTTTCAATTTTATTTTGACACATTAGCCACTAAAGTAATGTCTATTGTATGTATTTATTTAATTTTTATGTGTTACTGTTTGGCCCTGCCACACGACCGACAGAGAACACCTTGTCAACAACGACGCAACATCATTCAGATTAATACCTTCACAAGCAGGAAACGTTTCACACAATTGTATGTATCTGCAAAACGATGAACTAGGGATGTGATGAAAATAAATCAATGAGAAAGCATTAACAATGGTTAGTAATAATGAGCTAAAATGTATTGCTGAAGGAAGAAGTGACCACATGATCACATTACATCACATTAGAATTACTTAGGTTACAAAATTGTATTGTCAGACAAGAAAGAATCAGTTGTTTTATTCTCTCATAGAAGAGGACATGTAACGTTGTTTTGCACCTGTATGGTGAACCATTGATAGTATATGCACTAGAATTACATACAGAAGCGATGCATAAGACATTTTATCTCCTCATTTATAGAGAAGAAATGGAGAAAATTGCCTGATTCTAAGTAAAGACCAACAAAGCTGAGGCAATCACAGATGAAAGTGACACTCAAACTCAGATTAAATACAACTGGATCCTAAGTAATTTCATCAAGAATCATCACAAAATGTGCAAAAATATATATATATATTTGTGAACAGTTTCCCATAATCAATCATGTTAGTTTTATTAACCACCAGGTTAACGGTTGTTAAAATGTTTTTGTACACATTAGCCTTATGTGTAAATCCGATTCCTAATAATTATGAACACAATTTTGTTTTTTCACCCTGTGCACTCTGACCACACAGACAGTGCATGTATTTAATTGGTTTATTACGATGCCTGTATGCACAACGATCACATTAGCTCCCCAGAGTCACGACATGAACGACTGAAGGTATGCCAAGATATTTGCACAGCGATAGCTTCAAATGATTATGTTAATTGTTGTTTGATATCAGAGATGAGGACCACTCATTGATATAGGTATTTTGAGAGATTAATAAAAGAAAAGGGTGACATCTATTCCCACATCTCTGATATCAAAATAACACAGACCGCAGTCCAGTCGATCATGTCATGAATCATGTATATAAATAATACTAGTTTAAATTATTAGGCCAACCAACAGAACACATTGGCCAACATTTTCATTATTTTAATTATTTTCTATTTTTTTCATTATCTGATAACCGATGGATTACATCGGTCCCCACTTTTACCTGTTCCAAACAATCCTGGTATATTATACATTAATCTCACCCACATTATAAGAAAGAAAAGTGAGTATTGTGGTATAATATGTCCTCATGTAAATATGTTCCCCTTACCTGTGCCCCCCCCCCCTCTCTGTGGAATCACCCCCCTCCCCTGTGTCCCCAAACCTGTACCCTCCCCCCCCCATCTGACCTATCAAATGGGACCACTCACCCCCTTTGTTGAACTATAAAGGGCTCCTCCCGACCACAATCAAGGCTTCTTACCTGGGTAATTTCAGCTGATCACCTGGGGCGAGAGCCTCAGCCATTCTCTCTATGTATTCTATCTGTTTGGTTAATAAACCCTTGTTATTATCCAAACCTCGGTTGACTGAGCACATTCTTCATCAGGATATCTACAAATATCCCACAGATATATATTGAATAGTATTTGTATATCGTTTGATATCCCTTGTATATTCCTTGTACATATACACGGAATATCCCTTTAGCCTACTATAGCCCATAATAGTTCATTCTCTTATTGGACAAGGACCTGGCGCCAGGGGACAAGCCCCTTGGAGCCAAGTTCAATGGTACCGACGAGACATGTCTCTACTAGCCCCGGCTCTGTGCAGGAATACGGCTACCGAAAGGAGAGTGGCACTATTTGTTCACCGTGCATATAAATATGGCGCAAGTAAATGTAGAAGACCTCTTATCCCTTAGTCCTTTACCCTTCTACCCAACTAAGTAACAGAACGTGAAGCCTCACCCACGATACCGCGTGTGGTGTAGTATGGCCTGTTTGGCCTTAGAATAGCATCGAGACCTCGTGCGAATTAATAACTGAATTGTCATAGTTTGGCACTGTACCGTCGAGTGCGACGTATTTCTATTAGGTTAATAATAGTCTATTATGTATGGTGCATCGTGCGGTTAGAGTTCTAAAGTGAGCAGCATCCCCATCGCTTCCTCGTGTTATCTAGAGTCTTAACCAGGTTGGGCAGACCACACGTGGCGCTTTCATCCGAGGAGTTCTAGGCGAGGACCGAGTGGACCTGTACATTGGATTACCTACCCGACGACTGCTGAGCCCTATGCGGCATGGAATATATATTTGCTTTGGTACTTTGATTTGTGGAGCGGATAATCGCCAACACCGGTGAGTGTTGGATTTACCCCGAGAGGAGTCAAGGTGAGACGGCGCTCAGACCAGACTGAGGTCGCCTCGCTTCTTCTTCATTGTGGACCTACAGCTACAGCTACAGCTACAAGAGAGCCAAGGTGTATTCATCTGCGGATCAAGAGTCTACTGCACTGTCTTCTGTACTTGAAGTCTCCCTAGAAATCGTTGACCAGACGGGATACTGCCGACGGCTCTCCTACCCCCCCTACCGGCTTACAACCGGGAGGACCCCTACAGTATATCCAGCTATAATCATTAAGTGTGCCATCGTTATAATTCCCTAAGAGCCAGGTTGTATACTTGCTTCCTGCGTAACCAGAGATTGGACATTCAGTGTTGATTTGCCTACGAGTACTCATTTGCCTTACAAGTGCATTCAAATCATAAATGTAATAGTAACTATTATATGTACCTTTTGCTATATATTAAATATTTGATTATTACCTTTGTGTGGACCCGATTTCATTGTGGGAAAGTGTTCATCATATTTAGATATCGTGTACTATAGCGGCACGGTGGTGTAGTGGTTAACACTGTCGCCTCACAGCAAGAAGGTCCAGGGTTCGAATCCCGCTTGGGGACCAGGTTTCCATGATGCCAGTTACCCAGGTGGGGTATCTCCCAGGCCTTTCTGTGTGGAGTTTGCATGTTCTCCCCGTGCTCGCAAGGGTTTCCCCCCCCGATAAGATAAACCCAATGGAAAAACATGCACAACAACAAGATCGCTAACGCTGTGGCGTCCTTGACGAAGACGGACAGGAGCACTTGGATTGGTCCCCTGGCGCGGCTCACGTGGCGCCTGTCTGCTCCCGGCTGCCCTTGGGGGGGAAGGACGACGGGATGGGTTAATCGCAGATACGCATTGTATGCATGGTTCGCATGTGTGCCAAATGGTGACCTCGGAGCAGGTCCTAAATTATTATTATTATTATTATTATATTACTGTATGGCCAGTAGTTAAAGTACATAAAGCGGTAGTGGTTTAATGATACCATACTTATCAATACAGTCAAGGAATTGTACCCCTCAGTTACAATTGGTCCTTCGAGCCGGAGGGTAATTAGTGTAATATTAATATAGTGGTATTAATATTGAAATGGCCTATGATGAACACTCCACGAAACGGTCCTCCTAAAGTAGAACGCCCGCAGCGTAGACGACAGCCACCTCAGTACTTAGAGGATTACGCTGCCAGTATACTACCTAGCCTTCTACAAACGGTAAACGCGGTAAAAGTAGAAAGTAAAATTATGTCCGACCCTATCAACCAGGATACCCCGACCACAGAGGCCCTAGTGGGTTCTAATGTAACTGACCAAGCTCACGGTGGGGACCAGGAGGGAACTGACACGACTTTACCCCCCGCCAAGACCGAAGAAGTAGTCCCCCCAGAGCTCCGGGAGGAAGACAACCCTCCAGAGATGGAACTCTGCACGGAACAACATGAGGAGAGCGCCGAAGAGATAGAGCTCCAGGACTCCCCGCAGGGGAACGCATCCCCCACGGGTACTGCCAGGAGCGGATCACCCCAACCAGCGTCTTCCCCCAGCGAGGCGGAGAGGATGCTGGCACAGGCGTTCCTCGCCAGCCTAGCAGCCGCTACGGAGCGTGACCGACTCCAAGCACAGACGCTTAGCGAGCGCGAACATTCTACCATTGAAAGAGAACGCCTCCAAGCGCAGCAACGGAGCGAAGAAGAGCGCATACGTCTGGAGCTGAGACGCCTTCAAACGGAAGAGAATATGGCAAGAGACCGGGCCGACACCCAGCGTGCCGCTGCCGGTGCCCAAAGAGAAGCAGATCTCACCAAGCGCGAAGCCGAGCGCGACAGACTACAAGCCGAGCGCGACAGACTACAAGCGCAGCTAATGGAGCAGCTGATCACCAGGGCAACACCCCCTCCCTCCACAAGGGGTTCCAGGGCCTCGTCAAGACACGGGTCAAGGGCACCCTCCCCTAACCGATTAAGCGACCCTGAGCCCGACCACCAGAGAGAGCCTACACCCCCCTCCGAACTCCTTCCCCGACCGGTCCAAGTGAGACCCAGCTACAAGGAAGGAACGGCGGACACCGCGGAGAGGCTAAATAGACGACTACAGGATCTAGAAGACCTGGAAGAGGGAGAAGAGGAGAGTCAAGCCCGACAGCAGCACAGTACTCCACAGGACCAGGAGGTCCAGTACAGCCCAGGCTATACCCCCGCGGCTCTGCGCTACAGACCCCCGACTCTATTCACGGGTGAGCATGACGCACGACCAGTCCCGAGGAATAGCACCTGGACCAGCGGGCCATGGTACCCTGCCGGTACCAGCCCACCGAGAGGCGTAAGAGGAGACTCGCCTAGGAGGCCTCTCTTCCAACGCTCACCGATGTGCCAGCCATCCACGGCGTCATACATTGGCACACCGACGTTTCCAGACTTCACCCATGAGAACCGAGCACAGTACACGGAGCTACGGATGTGCTTAGAGACAATGATGGTGGATGTAGCTGATGAACGCCACAAGTATGCTATCCTATTGAAGCACCTGAAAGTGCCCAGAGCGCACAACATAGCGCTAGCTTATGCCACCTCTACGACCCCATACACCGCGGCTCTAGCAGCACTAGACCAAAGATATGGACGTATATGGGATTACGTAATACAAGAGATAAGGCATATTGACCGCCTACCCCCAGCAACAGACAATCGCTCACTAGACGACCTGTCTATCAAAGTACAATCCCTGGTAGGGATGCTGGGGGCGCAACGAGAAAAGGGTATGCATGAACTATACGCAAACTCGAATGTCGAGAGGATTTTAGAGAAGCTGCCGCCCGCCCGACAGGAGCGCTTCAGGCGGCAAAGAGACCACCGTGATCCTAACGGTCCCGAGCCATCCCTCCTAGACCTAGCCGACTTCCTGGCGAGAGAAGTCAGCAGCCTACGGTTGGATACGTTCGTGCGGAGCACACCAAGCTCCAGAGAGGGACCTAGGAGAGCAAACGATGGCCGAAGATCGGTGACTGTCATGTACCAATCAGAATCAGTACCGAGCAGCAAGAACCACAGTACCCCCTCGATGAAAGAGAAGTGGAAGATGGTGTGCCCGTACTGCAAAAAGGAACACTGGTTGTCACAATGTGACCTGTTCAAGAAGATGACCGCTGAAGAAGTGAGTCACTGGATAAAGTCCAACAGGCGCTGTTACCGATGTGCGCGCAGTCACATGGCAGCCGAGTGCCGCCTCAAGAAGAGGTGTAGTCGGTGTGACGGAGCCCACCTAGATGTCCTACACGACAGTAACAAAAGAAAGCCTGCACCATCCAGCAGCACAAAGGCAAGTGTTATGTACATTGACCCCGCTAGCAGCAGCGGCGCCCAGGTGCTCTTAAAGGTGGTCCGCGTAACACTGAGTTACCAAGATAAGGTCATGGACACTTACGCCGTCCTTGATGACGGGTCAGAGAAGACCCTTCTCCTCGCGTCCGCTGCGGCCCAGCTGGGGCTGCGGGGGAGCGAGAACCAGATGACGATTCGGACAATAAGAAGAGATCTAAAGACGATAAAGGGCGAGAATGTCTCCTTCACTATCGCAGCAAGCGGGCAGCCAGAGAGACGGTATAGGATTACTAATGCTTTCACCAGCCAAGAAATAGGACTATCGCAGTACACCTACCCCATCGCCAAGCTGATGGATAAATATGTGCACCTGCGTCAACTCCCTATCCCGCTCATAGACGGTGCCACCCCGACCCTGCTGATAGGCTCCGACCATGCAGACCTCATAGTCCCGATAGACCGGGTCCATACAGGACCAGTGTTGTGCTAGTTACTGAAAAATAGTAACTCAGTTACTTTACTAGTTACTTCATTTCAAAGTAACTTCGTTACTGTACTAGTTACTTACACCCAAAAGTAATGAGTTACTGTGAAAAGTAACTATTTAGTTATTTAAAAAAAAATATAAAAAAAAAAGATTGCTCCCGAGTCCCATGCCCTATAGTACTCAAAATCGGTTGATCAACTTGACAGTTTCCATTCACATCACCGAACTCTGCTAAGCAATGTGGTCTAGATACAAACACAAATCTGACACAAACAAATGTTGTCCCGAGTCATATAATAAGAAGTGCGCCGGTTGAAGGAACAGCCTTGATGTCGCCGGAGCGTTTCATTATAACCATTATAATTCAAGGGTACTACGACTATGCTTGCACCTCATGGTACCAAAGCACCTCAAAGGCGCTTAAAACAAAATTACAAACATCACAAAACAAACTGGTCAGACTACTACTTGACCTTACCCCCAGAACCCACCTCACCCCTGCCCACTTTGACAACCTAGGATGGCTTAGAGTAGACACAGAGTACAGCAACTTGCAATGGGCCTGGTCTACAAGATACACTATACGACCGAGGTACCCATGTACATGTCAAAATACTTCCCAAAGGTCAGTGAATACCACAACCACTACACCAGAGGAAGCTCAACAAATCATGTAAAACCCAGATTCGGCTCAAACAAGGGACTAACGTTTCGCAATTATGCCACAACAATGTGGAACGCCCTACCCAAAGCCAGGGGTAACAGTACTGTATATTTGAATACCGTTTATGTCACAAATGTATCAGTACTAAATACCTAAATATGTCCCTATGCCATAAATGTCATGTATGTTGTGTATGTCATAAATGTCTATATGAATTGAAAATGGGGGACCCTGATGGAAACAAGACAAACGTCTTTCTCAGGTCTGCATCCCCTTAACAATTGTATGTATTGAGCCGTACTGTATTGTACCCATTCTGCAATCTGTTAAATAAAGTTTTCATTCATTCATTCATTCACCATCTTGCAAGTTGCAACGTTGTTTAAGATATCAATCAAAGCATTGCAACGTTAGAATAGTTAGGATATCAATTGTGCATGAAAGGACTATATTTATATTGTTTGATTAGTATTATGAGATTCCCTGGCAGATTTCGTACAGTCAAAATCCGTTGATCAACTTGAGTTTCAGTGAACACATTGCACTGACTCACCAAAGTCTGCGGTGGTTGAGATGTAGTAACGTTACGTTAGTCCAGTTGACTCCAGCAGCGCCTCAAACATGTTCTTTATCTCGTTTCCATGTTGTATATTAATTATCTCTCCAAGTAGTTGCTAAATGGTTTGTTAGTTTGTTACTGCGTTCTTTTTATGTAGATTCATAGCGAGCGTTTGTTTTGTTTACAATAGAGAGGGTCTATTTCTTTCCGTAGCCGCATTTCTTGCGCACTTCTGATTGGCCAGTGGCCAGACTCGCCTCGTATCATTCTACGCGGGTGGGGATGAGGATAATAATAATAATCACTACCGCTCGCTATCAATCTACGCCGTATATAACGCAAATAACGCAGTGACGAACCATTCAGTAACGTAAGTAGCGTTACTGAATTTCAAAAGTAATGCGTTAGAGTACTAGTTGCGGCAAAAAGTAACTTCGTTTCTGTAACGCGTTACTTTGTAACGCGTTAGTCCCAACACTGTACAGGACCCAGAGGTTGTCCTGCAGCAGTCGAGACCCGCCTAGGATGGACATTACAAGGCCCCCTCGCCAAGTCTCTTAACCGAACAGCAGCCACTAGCTGCCTCCACTCCAGAGCGACAGAAGAAGACACCACACTCCTGCAGCATGTCGAGAGGCTATGGACACTAGAGACAATGCCCTTTAAGAACGAAAAGAAAGACATTCGTTCTAAGGAAGATATTTACGCTATAGCCCTCCTCGAGCACGGGACAAAGAGAGTCACAGTCAACGGAGTGATGAGATACGCAACTCCACTCCTGAGGCGAGAGGGAATGCCCACCTTTCACGCCACAAAAGAGGCGACGGAGCGGTATCTATTGAACACAGAGCGGCGCCTAGCCAAAGACCCCGCTCAAGAGGCCGTGTACCGCGCTGAGATTAACAAGCGAATCACAGCGGGACACATAAAGAAAATTGACTGGCGACGTCGTGCGCTGCTCCGCGCCTCCCTGATCAAAGGCGGCTTTGATCTCAGGCAGTGGGCCAGCAGCGACCCGCAAGTACTGCGCAGCCTCTCCCCCGAGGACAAGGCAGCGAGCAGCGACACCTGGATGGCGACCATCCCAGGAGAAGCCCAAGAAATGACACTAGGACTAGTCTGGCGCTTCAAAACAGACTCGCTCCATTATAGACACAAACCCCTGACCAAGGAGCAGGGAAGGTCGACGGCAATACCGACCACCAGACGGAGTGTATACAGAACACTCGCCAGACAATATGACCCGTTGGGATGTATTCTACCTTACACCACCAGGGCAAAGATGATTGTAAGAGCGCTATGGGACAAGGACCAAGGCTGGGACGATCCCATACCCGAACACCTTGCATCCACATGGAGAGAGTGGGAGACGGAACTCCGCTCACTCCCAGGTGTTAATATACGCCGCAGCTACTTCCCACCCACAGTGAGGCCAGAGACATGCAAGATGGACCTGCACGTATTCAGCGACGCCTCCGAAGTAGCCTACGGTTCGGTGGCCTACTTGCGTGCCCGAGAGGAGGGAGGAGAAATACATACTGCTTTCATCCTGGCTCGCTCAAGAATAGCCCCACGAAAGCAACAATCTATCCCACGTCTAGAGCTCTGCGCAGCCCTAGCAGGAGCACAGCTCGCCACGTTAATCCAACGTGAACTCACCATCCCGGTGCAAAGAACAATCTTGTGGTCAGACTCCACGACAGTACTCACATGGATCCGGTCTGATTCGTGCAGATACAAGGTCTTCGTGGGAGTCAGAGTCACCGAGATTCAAGAGTTAACAGAAGTAGCGAGCTGGAGGTATGTGGACACCAAACACAACCCAGCTGACGCCATCACCCGGGGAATGTCCCTGGATGACCTCACCCGTCACAACCTCTACAGTGACGGACCAGAGTTTCTCAAGCTCCCCGAAGAAGAGTGGCCTACACCCACCCCACGGGAGGCGAGTAAAGAGGAGGCAGAGAACAAGAAATCTATGTTCTGTGGGTTGACACACACACTCGTTCCCACAGACCCCGATCTAGACGATTGCCTCACCCTACAGAGTGCGCAGCTAAAGACATTTCTGTGGCACCACCCAGAGGTTCAGCCCACAACTGACATTTCAGCAGCTGACTACGAAGAAGCAGAACTTCTTCTACTACAACGAGCCCAGAGAGACTCGTTCCCCGATGAGCTAGCCTGTCTACAGGGAGCAAAGCCCGTCCCATCAGACAGCAGACTGCTCCACCTAGCCCCCGAGAGCGACGCCCATAATCTCATCAGAGTGGGTGGTCGTCTGCGGAGAGCCCCAGACTTACCGGATGACGTCAAGTACCCGATAGTCTTGAACAGCCGACACAAGGTCACAGAGCTGATCATAAAGAAATACGACGAGGATGTGCACCACGCAGGGGCAGAGAGAGTCTTCGCGGAGATCAGACGTCGTTATTGGATACTGCAAGGGAGAGAAGCAGTGCGGCGCTTCCAGCGAACCTGTCTAGACTGTCGTAAGTGGCGAGCCCAGCCCAGTATACCCCGGATGGCTGACCTACCTCCCTGTCGCCTCCGACTCGGCGACAAGCCTTTTCACTCCACCGGTATGGACTGTTTCGGCCCGCTGTATATAAAGAAAGGAAGAGGAACCGAGAAGCGGTGGGGTATTGTATTCAAATGCATGACCACCAGAGCGATACATATCGAACTCCTCCCAACCATGAGCACAGACTCATTCCTTATGGCCTTCCGAAGATTCACATCACGGAAAGGAAAACTGTCTACATTGTTGTCTGATCACGGGACAAACTTCAAAGGCGGAGAAAGAGAGCTGAGAGAGAGCTTCCAAGCTATGGGCCCAGAACTTAAGACCCACCTCGCTCCATCCCAGATTGACTTCCAGTTTAACCCCCCGAACGCACCTCACTTCGGTGGAACTTGGGAACGAGAAGTACGTTCTATAAAGACAGCCCTGTACGCCGTGCTTGGGGCCCAGACCGTGGCGGAAGAAGTCTTAATGACAGTCCTCACGGAGATCGAGGGAGTATTGAACTCAAAGCCCCTCGGTTACGTCTCAAGTGATGTAGCAGATGTCGACCCAGTCACCCCCAACACACTCTTGATGGGGCGGCTGGACCCCGCGCTACCCCAGACAATGTACAGGCCTGAAGAAGCGAACGGCCGAAGAATGTGGAGGTACAGTCAAGTACTGGCTGACAAGTTTTGGAACAGCTTCCTACTCCACTACCTACCGTCTCTACAGACCCGCCAGAAATGGGTGAAAGAGAGAGACAATTTGACAGAAGGAACAGTCATCATGATTATCGACCAGTCACTACCCCGAGCTATGTGGCCAGCTGGCCGCGTAAGCAAAGTGATCACCGGTGCCGATGGAAAGGTCCGAGCAGCTGAAGTGCTCGTCCAAGGGCGGACTTACACCCGACCCGTGGCGAGGCTAATAGAACTGCCAAGGCTCCCCGATACTATCGATGACGACCATGACCCCATGACTTTGTGAAATGACTGACCTTACAGCGGACATTGAGTAGTGGACAGTGCGGTTAATCTGTCTCTGCTTAGCTAATTAGGTGGGACTAATTAGGGGGCGGCTGTTGTGAAGGATCAGATTAAACCGAATATATATATTTATTTATGGATATATATTGAATAGTATTTGTATATCGTTTGATATCCCTTGTATATTCCTTGTACATATACACGGAATATCCCTTTAGCCTACTATAGCCCATAATAGTTCATTCTCTTATTGGACAAGGACCTGGCGCCAGGGGACAAGCCCCTTGGAGCCAAGTTCAATGGTACCGACGAGACATGTCTCTACTAGCCCCGGCTCTGCGCAGGAATACGGCTACCGAAAGGAGAGTGGCACTATTTGTTCACCGTGCATATAAATATGGCGCAAGTAAATGTAGAAGACCTCTTATCCCTTAGTCCTTTACCCTTCTACCCAACTAAGTAACAGAACGTGAAGCCTCACCCACGATACCGCGTGCGGTGTAGTATGGCCTGTTTGGCCTTAGAATAGCATCGAGACCTCGTGCGAATTAATAACTGAATTGTCATAGTTTGGCACTGTACCGTCGAGTGCGACGTATTTCTATTAGGTTAATAATAGTCTATTATGTATGGTGCATCGTGCGGTTAGAGTTCTAAAGTGAGCAGCATCCCCATCGCTTCCTCGTGTTATCTAGAGTCTTAACCAGGTTGGGCAGACCACACGTGGCGCTTTCATCCGAGGAGTTCTAGGCGAGGACCGAGTGGACCTGTACATTGGATTACCTACCCGACGACTGCTGAGCCCTATGCGGCATGGAATATATATTTGCTTTGGTACTTTGATTTGTGGAGCGGATAATCGCCAACACCGGTGAGTGTTGGATTTACCCCGAGAGGAGTCAAGGTGAGACGGCGCTCAGACCAGACTGAGGTCGCCTCGCTTCTTCTTCATTGTGGACCTACAGCTACAGCTACAAGAGAGCCAAGGTGTATTCATCTGCGGATCAAGAGTCTACTGCACTGTCTTCTGTACTTGAAGTCTCCCTAGAAATCGTTGACCAGACGGGATACTGCCGACGGCTCTCCTACCCCCCCTACCGGCTTACAACCGGGAGGACCCCTACAGTATATCCAGCTATAATCATTAAGTGTGCCATCGTTATAATTCCCTAAGAGCCAGGTTGTATACTTGCTTCCTGCGTAACCAGAGATTGGACATTCAGTGTTGATTTGCCTACGAGTACTCATTTGCCTTACAAGTGCATTCAAATCATAAATGTAATAGTAACTATTATATGTACCTTTTGCTATATATTAAATATTTGATTATTACCTTTGTGTGGACCCGATTTCATTGTGAGAAAGTGTTCATCATATTTAGATATCGTGTACTGTATGGCCAGTAGTTAAAGTACATAAAGCGGTAGTGGTTTAATGATACCATACATTAGCCGTGCGCACTAGGATAGTTGGGAAAACACCCAAAACAGAGTCATGACGACCATGTCTCACGGGACAACGAGCAGTATTACTCATGTTAGCATCAATGCCTGACAAACGCAGGCCTACCTGTGCGCGACGTAGCTCGACTGCTAACCGTCGCGCGACGTCCCTCGATCCGCTGTCACGAGATGAGGAACCCCAGGACAGGCCCGATGCGCTGTTAGGATGTGCCGAAAAGATTCCAGGGGCTGGTGAACCTCCCGCGAAAACCCAACATTGTGTAATTTCTCCCTGCGTTTCATAACAACTAGTTCACGGAGTGCACTGCAACCTCCGTGTTGGAAACAAAAAAGAGGAAGGTAGAGTGTGACCATGTCCGGCGTCATATAGCAGGACGCGGGGGTGTGGCCTGCTCACGTGCATGGAGTGCAATTGTTTGTTCGTGAGCACAGTAGGTGCTAGGAGATAAGAGATATCTCATAATAATGGCAAAGAGCGAGACGCGATGACCAGTATGATAATATAACTGTCCTTCTATAAGGATTCTATAAGTTCTACTATAAGTTGGCTATAAGGTATACCAACTTATACACCTGCATATAACCCATATAACTCTGTATGATAGCATGATAGCATGTACTATACTGTATACATATATATATATATATATATATATATATATATATATATATATATATATATATATATATATATATATATATATATACCGTATATATCTCTATCAACATCTGTCCTTTTTACATATCTGTAGATACTATAACTATATCTGTATATCCCTTACCTTCTCTTATTAGTTATGCTGCTGGCCAGTATGACTACTACCATAGTGTTCTTATACCTGTATCACTGTACATATTAATACTACAACTCTGTATATACATCTGATTAGCACTATACTCAGTAGTACTAATTTATACATTTTATACCCAGTTTAATCACCTGTAAATTGTATATTACTGTTACTATTACTATTATTGTATTTACTGTTACATTTTCAGTATGGTTGGATGCCAAACCATTCAACAACAACAACAACAAAGGACAATTAATCAAATCGAATAGAATAGAATCTTTTCGAATTCCTATAAATACTCTATGCTGGACAGTACTTTAGTATGACATCACAAATGTAAGTCTGGTACAAATTCCACCTCTCACTTGTTTCCAACCATAGGAAACAGTAGTGAATGTTACCTGGTGCAAGATAAATGGTCTCCGATAATGCTAAGGAAGGCTTATAGCTGGAGCGGCGCGCATATGTTGTCTCTGCTCATACTAAATAAACGTACCTAAAGGTGTGCTGCTTATTTCTACAAATGTGGACACAATGTGTGAGAGTGGGTGTAAAAGTATCCTATCACAATAGATACAAGTTTCTAGGTCTGCAGCATTGATCTTTGACCTACCAGTATTTGGAGAAAAAATAAATCAACAATGTCCTTGGTCGATCGTCAGCCTATCCATGTTATCCAAGTTATCTCTGCGATACACACACACACACACACACACACACACACACACACACACACACACACACACACACACACACACACACACACACACACACACACACACACACACACACACACACACACACACACACACACACACACACACACACACACACATGATGTGTGATTACAATACCCCTTCATGTGCATCTGTAATATCAATTCAGAATCAGAATCAGAATCAGAAAGGTCTTTATTTGCCAAGTAGTTTTCGCATACAAGGAATTTGCTTTGGTAGTTTTCGGTGCGACATTAGCGGACAGACATTAACAGACAGATACAATAAAGAGGTGGAGTAAGATCAAAGGAAATATGAACTAAGTTGAGCACAATAGAATATAAAATAATTATGAAATAAAATAAAATATACGCCAGGGCTGTACAACTGTAAATATAATATAGTACAATAAAGATAAAATAGGAATAAAATAGGGGGCTAGGGGAAAAGAACAATACATACATCTTGGAGTGAGATGAACTGACTGAAAACGTATATATTTCGATTGCAGATGTTGACCAACATTTTCCATTGGGGACATCATTTGCAGTTGAAAAAAAGTAATATGTCACAATATCGCAATATTACAGTATCGTGACTCTAGTATCCGTGGGGCCTCTGGTGATCCTCACCCCTAATTATAATAAAACAGTCCTGAACGTACTGTGTGTGCCGGCATTATGTGTGAATCATCCCAAGGCTCTAAATTGGCAAACAGAATATCGGGTCAGTCTGCCACTTTCAGAGACATGCAACCTTTAGGTAAAACCGTCCCTGTGACACAGATGAAAGCCCATTAAACCTGGCAGGTGTTTCCCCAATTAGGATCTGTGACTCCAAAACATCTGGGCCCAACAGGCAGTGATCTGACCAGCAGCAGCTTGAAATAGATCTCCCACCAACCAATTAGCACTGACCTCGATCTGAACTCCACCGCACCTACCGATGACGACTCCCGTCATGCAGCACGCTGCAGAATTTGGAAGTGCTCCAGCAGCATAGATATATAGCTGGCACCTCGATTAGAGGGAAATAAAAACACTGCAGCGAGCGAGCGTGTGCCCCTCTCCTCCTCTCTGGGCTCGCGGGGACATTGGTCCAGAATGCGTCGCTGCCAAGGTCCTGCGGAACAGGGTGCGATGCATATCTCTCCAATATATGAGGGAGGAGAGAATTTCTATTAGCGAGCGCTGTTGAGATAACATAGTCAAACAGACTCATTCCACTGGCTGAATACAAGGGCCAGCCGCGCTGTGGTAAAGCCTCACGTGTTGCTCTATGCACGGCCGCTCCTCAGTTACAACGTCCCAATCAATCTCCTGTTACTAAAATAGATACTTATCTTATCCGCATCCATACATTCGTCACTTAACGAGATTGTTGAACGTTGATTAGCGCCCTCGGCCGCCGATGGTGTGCGCTTGATCGTATCTGAAGGACTCCATGCCCGGTACGGCGTGTACCAACGTTGAGCGTGAGACATCTGTCGTGTGCTCATCGAGCTCCCGCCTGAGAATCAAAAGCAATCAATCAACATGTAAATGTAGCTACAAGTAGCCATGCAGACTTCAGAAAGCAGCTAAAAAGAGAGGCAAGACTGAAGCACACGCGCACACACGCACGCACGCACACACACACACACACACACACACACACACACACACACACACACACACACACACACACACACACACACACACACACACACACACACACACACACACACACACACACACACACACACACACACACACACACACACACACACACACACACACACACACACACACACACACACACACACACACACTCCATCTCCATTATGATAAATTACATTTCCTTCCTGTGCTCTACTTCACTGGCTCATTACAGATGGAATACGAAAGAGCATATTTCATATTTCCTTTCATGTTTTCATTACACATACCCTCATCTCTCATATGCAGAAAGGTGGTCTGGTTTTACTTTTCTTCTCTTATTTTTTTCTCTCCTTCTCCCATCTGCTCCAATAATACAGTGAATCTATACATATTTCCTCTCCTCTCCACACGGCTGCTCGCTGGATGCTGTGTCCTCCGTCTTACAGACAGATATCACACCTCTCTGCCTGTTTCCTCCCTGGATTTAAATCTGCTGACAGGAGCTGGCGGGTCTTGAAATGTCACTTGCGCCTCGAGTAATGGGTTTGAATCAGTGATGTATGAAATGAGACCATTCAAAATCAAGTCAGAGGCCTCAACAACAACAACAACAACAACAACAACAACAACAACAACAAATATGGCAAAAGATTACATTTATATAAACAAAAAAACTGAAAAAGATTCTAAGGGCCTCAGTGGTAGCTAGGCAGTCACTTTATTCTGGCTCTGAAACCCCTTTGATAATCATATTATGGTCTGTCTATGTGTCTGTTGCACCGATCTGTATGGTACAATGGCTGCCACGGCACCGGGCCATACCCTTGGACGTGGTTACCTTCCCGGAGAGGTACAGTGGCGCCGGGCTCAATGTGGGAGCTGGATGCGCACACAGGACACATTAGCTGACAGGTCAGTGGCAGCATCTGCTCAGGGTGGAATGAGGCCAAGCTCGGCGGAGAGAGAGAGAGAGAGATGGAGGGAGGGGGAGAGGGAGAGAGAGAGAGAGAGAGAGAGAGAGAGAGAGAGAGAGAGAGAGAGAGAGAGATAAATGGAAGGAGAGAGAGAGGGAGGGAGATAGAAGGAAACAATCATTCCTCTGGGACTGTGGGGGGGGGGGGGGGGGGGACAAAAAGGTGTGAAAAGAAAGGGGAAAAGGTGAACAATGGCGAGAGAGTGACTGCCCTTATAAAATCACAGCAGAGGGAGAAGACAGGGGGAAAGAGAGAGATGGAGAGTGGTAGGAGGGAAAGAGAGAGAGAGGGGGGGGGGCAAGGGAGGTAGTAAAGGATGTGGGTTTGGCTGTTGTGGTAAGGGAGCTTTTGGTCTCCATAAAGTCACATCGCTGCAGGCTTGTAACCCTGGGAAGCGGCTGCCTCCATAGATATGAACAGAGGCTTCAGCACATGAATAATTCAACAGGCGAGGAGAACAGAGGGACCCACAGATACGGTGCCATATGGATTGGGCCCAGCAGGGGCCCCTTGGGATCCAGGCAGCGGGACAGAACGCGAGTCAATCCACATCACTGAGAGATCTGACCTTACATACTTACACATCCCCATTGGGTCCCGACATCACTCATACATTTCCCGTCGTCAATGCCATCCGCCTGTGCACTCTTCCTGTGTGTGCTGTATCTAGGTCTCATTAGGCTGACCGTGTTGAACAAGAGGTTTGTTAGCATGTGATTATTGTCATGGAAATCCATGCAAAGCCCCTCTGTGGGATAGTAGCGACTGCTAATCCAGTCAGGAGAGAGTTAATGCAAGGCTTCCTCAACTTGCATGAGAGGGCTGTACTAATGGGAGGCAGGCTGCTAGGAACCTGGCCATCAGGGATTAGACAGAGTGGTGGTGATCACAGGGAAGACTTCATCAGAAAATGCTGAGGCACCAGCTAGCTCATTATAATGTAGCAGCTCCGCATCAGCCCTGTGCAGACGCTCTCTGCGGCACACACACAAGCATTCGCGCACACACACACATACGCACACGCACAAACACACACGCGAGTGCACGTATATACAGTACACACACTCAAGGCAGCACTGGCCCTAATTACAAATATTGCAGAATCTGATTATGTAAGAGACTCTGCATGCATGTGGCTGATGCTGCATTGATTCTAGGCTTGAAAAACACATATACTGTACACAAACATCACTGCAGATATTAGAGCACAAACACTGTAGACATTAAAGGACAAGCAAACACATGTACAGTACACACATACACACACACAAATGTATTATGCGACAAAAAAAACATGTTGAATATTTCTAATGAGATCCATATGGCCTCTGGATTGATTCATTTGAGCCTTTTGCTTTTGAAATGCATTATTGTTTGATAATCATCTATTTCTATTGTCTATGTAAACATTAGAGTTGTGTATGTGGTGGTTTAGCAGGCATGCTATCTAAACAGGATTTCAACAATGCAAATGATGTACAACAAGTCAGCAGGATACATCTCTGGTGGCTAAGGGTAGGGAGGTCAAACGTTTTTCTGCCGTGGTGGTAGAGCCAATATTTATTTAAATTGCATGTTCCACCTCTGTGAGATGGTCTACAACATAACAAAAAACTAAAAGTTTGTTTTTAGTGGCAAAATTCTAAAATAATAATTTTGTTACCGGAACTTCCTGTAATCACTTGACCCAGCAGTAAACTGGCTAATTAAATGTTACCTTTTTATGTGTATATTACCAATTCTAAAGCACAATAATTTTGTGTAAAGGTTTTAACTTTTTATATGTAGTGTGTGTTATACACTCTAAAGCTGGCTGGTATGAATGGTACAATCGGGTAACTTGGTTTGCTTTTCCCAGAGTTTTGTGGCGCATCGGGTACTTGGCGTCCAATGTGTCTATGTCAGGTGGTCAGAGGATGCAGAGCGTAGGGGTCTTGAGGGTGTGTAGTTAGAGACCATTGAGTGAGGTAGGAGGGAGCCGTTTCCCTTGTTGCATGGAATGCCAGGTCAAAGACCTTGAAGCAGATTTGCTTCACAACGGGAAGCCAGTGCAGCTCTCTGAGAAGTGGGGTGACGTGGGCTGACTTTGGCAAGTTGGAGATCAAGTCTGTTGCGATCTGTATAAGTTGGAGCACCTTGGTGGCGTGAGCCAGTAAACCAGCTACAGTGCATTGCAGTAGCCAAGGAATGATATGACTGTTGATTGCAGGAGGAATTAGGTGACTTCTTTTGTCAGGAAGGGGCAGATGATCCTTCTCATGTTGCGCAGGAAGAATCTGTAGGTTATGGTTCTTGAGGCAATGTGAGCAGAGAAGTCCAGCATGTTGTCAAAGACCGGTGGTCGGGGACGAAACCGGGCCTACGTTCTCCACAGTCATTGAAAGGTCGGTCAGTGGGGAGGATTCAGCCAACAAGTGAAGTAGCTCCATTTTGTTCAGGTTTAGTTTGAGGTGGTTTGTCATCATCCAGACAGGCAGGCCGAGATCTGTTCAGAGACACACTATTACCCAATTACACTAGCACACTATTACACTATAACACACTATTACACTAGCACATTATTACACATTATTCCACACAATTATACTAGCACACTATTACAATATAACACACTATTACACTATAACACACTATTATACTACTACATTAGCACAAAATTATCTTAAATAACTTCTACTTGTGCACAATAGAGAGCATCCTGACTGGTTACATCACCTCCTGGTTTGGGAATAGCACTGCACACGACTGCAGCAGACTGCAGAGAGCCAAATGCACAATTGGAGGTGGGCTTCCCACTCTCCAGGACATTTACACCAGGCGTTGTAGGGCCAAGGCTAAGAGAATAGTCAAAGACTCTAGCCACCCAAACAACTGCCTCTTTGCACTGCTGCGGTCAGCAGCAGGAGTCTCATGGCCAGTACAGAGATTCAAAAGAAGCTTCTATCCCGAGGCCATCAGGATGCTCAATGTGGACTCAATTTAACACTAACCTGTTACGACGGAGACAGGTAAATTCCAGTTGTGGAGTAATAAGTAGAGGCAGAGAGGGTTGTTTACTCGTTAACGGTGGTTCTCTTTATTTGTAGAACGGTACAAATAGCAACAGATAGTAACACTGACGCAGGGCGTCTAGGAGAGAAGATAATAATGATAACAATAATGACAGCAACGTCCAGTGTCTGCGGTACCGCCGTGTACTCTGCAGGAGAATGAGAAGATCCGACAACTGGAAGTAGAGAGACAGGGGTTTAAGTACGACCACATTCCTGACATAACAAGCGTTCCAATGTGACAACCAATCAGGAGACCCAAACAATAAGTGACAAGTGACAGGGAGATAAGTGACAGGGAAGCCCAGTGACAGGTGTCAGAATGGTGGGTGGTTCTCAGGCGGGGCCAGAGAACCCAAGCGGTACAGTACCCTCCCCCGACGAACGGCACCTGACGTTTACCTAGGGGCCTCGGGATGCAGCCGCCGGAAATCATCGATCAGGCTGGGATCTAAGATATCCCTTTGAGGCACCCAAGAACGCTCTTCTACCCCTCCCAATCCACCAAGAACTGAAACCCCCTACCACTCCGTCTACAACCCAGGATCCTCCACACCGTGTAGGCCGGCTGACCACCGATCAACCGAGAAGGAGGAACCGCGGGCAGAGGCGGGGACAAGGGCGATGAGAGAAATGGCTTCAACAGGGACACATGAAACGTCGGATGAACCCTCATCGAACTCGGAAGCCGCAACCTGTAAGCCACAGGGTTCAACCGACGAACCACTCTAAAGGGTCCTATGAAGCGAGGAGCCAGCTTCCTGGACTCCACCTGGAGAGGGAGATCACGGGTGGAAAGCCAAACCCGCTGCCCAGGACGGAAAACCGGAGCCGGACAGCGCTTGCGGTTAGCCTGATGCTGGGCTTTAACTGAAGCCTTCTGCAGCGCCGTTCGAACCCGATTCCACGTCCGGCGACAGAGAGCCACATGTGCCTGGACCGAAGGCACCTCTGCCTCCTGCTCCTGCTTGGGAAACAGAGGAGGTTGAAAACCATATTGACACTGAAATGGAGACATACCGGTAGAGGAGGAGAGGAGGTTATTATGCGCATACTCAGCCCAGGCCAACCTCCTACTCCATGTTGCCCGGCACCCGGCAACGTAACACCTCAAGACCCCTTCCAGATCCTGGTTGACGTGCTCCGTCTGCCCGTTTGACTGCGGGTGAAACCCAGACGACAGGCTGATGGAGGCGCCGAGGCTGGCGGAAAACGCCTTCCAGAACCTGGAGGCGAACTGAGGACACCGGTCCGACACGATATCCACCGAAAGACGTGCTGTACCACCAGATTAGCCGTCTCTCGGGCCGAGGGAAGCGTGGGAATTGGAATGAAGTGAGCCGCCTTGGAAAAACGGTCCACCACCACCAAAATGGCAGTGAACCCATCTGACAAGGGCAGGCCCGAAATAAAATCCAGGGATATGTGCGACCAGGGACGTTTGGGAATAGGAAGAGGCCGGAGGAGACCTGCTGGTGCACGGCGAGAGGTCTTACTGCACGCGCACACCGGGCAGGCCGCCACAAAGGAACGCGTATCCCCCTCCACTGTCGACCACCAGAACCTCCTACGGATAAACTCCAGGGTTCTAGTGGCCCCAGGGTGGCCGGTGAGTGAAGAGGTATGTGCCCACTGCAGCAGGCGTGAGTGTGCAGCCTTGGGCACATACAGCCGTCCCGGAGGACCCCCACCAGGATCAGGCTCCCGTGCCAGAGCCGATCTTACCACCTTATCTATGCCCCAAGACACGGGTGCCAAAATCAAGGCCTGTGGAATAATGGGATGGGGGCTCTCTTCTCGACCCGGAGGATCAAATTGGCGCGACAACACGTCAGGTTTAACGTTTTTGGAAGCGGGTCGATAGGAGATGGTAAATCGAAATCGAGTGAAGAATAACGCCCACCTGGCCTGGCGAGACTTAAGGCGTTTAGCCCCTTGGATGTAAGCCAAGTTCTTATGATCAGTCCAAACAATGAAGGGATGTGCCGCACCCTCCAACCAATGTCTCCACTCCTCTAGTGCCAATTTGATTGCCAATAACTCCCGATTACCCACGTCATAGTTACGCTCGGCCGAAGACAGCCGGCGAGAAAAAAAAGCGCAAGGATGCACTTTACCGTCCTTTAAACATCTCTGCGAGATCACCCCCCCCACCGCGATGTCAGAGGCATCCACCTCCACAATAAACGGAACCTCTGCATCGTCGCGGATCAGTACAGGGGTGGAGGTAAATCGACGTTTGAGGTCGCAGAAGGCCGACTTTGCCCTAGGCGACCATTCAAAGCCAGGGAGAGAGGACTTAGTGAGAGCTGTTAACGGATTAGCTAAGGCGCTAAAATTGCGAATAAAACGCCTGTAGAAATTTGCAAAGCCCAAAAACCGTTGTAACTCCTTGAGCGACGAAGGCCGTGGCCAATCCAAGACTGCACTCACCTTGGCTGGATCCATGCGAAGATCGCCCTTCGTCAACACAAAGCCCAGGAAGGAAACGGTGTCAGTGTGAAACACACACTTCTCTGCCTTAACAAATAGTTGATGCTTGAGGAGACGGTCTAGCACCTCACGAACGTGCACTTGGTGTGGCACCATATAGTGAGAAAAAATCAGGATGTCATCTAAGTAAACAAACACCGACACCCCAATTAAGTCCCGCAGCACATCGTTGACCAGGGCTTGGAAGACTGCTGGAGCATTAGCTAAGCCACAGGGCATGACTAAGTACTCATAATGCCCATTGGGCGTGTTAAATGCAGTCTTCCACTCGTCTCCTTCTCTAATCCTGACCAGATTGTATGCATTACGTAAATCAAGTTTAGAGAAGACCTGTGCCCCCTGTAAGCACTCAAAGGCGGTGTCCATGAGAGGCAACGGGTAACGGTTCTTGATGGATACATCGTTCAACCCCCTATAATCAATGGACGGTCGCTGACCCCCATCCTTCTTAGCTACGAAAAAGAAGCCAGCGCCGGCAGGAGATGTGGAAGGACGTATATGCCCCGCGAGCAATGCCTCCTCACTGTAAGTGTTCATAGACACTGTCTCAGGGCGTGAGAGGGAGAACATACGCCCACGGGGTGGAGAGGTACCAGGTAGAAGATCAATGGGGCAGTCGTAAGATCTATGAGGCGGTAGTGCTTTAGCACGTGTTTTGCTAAAAACGTCCGCCAGGTCCCAGTAGATCTCGGGTACACCTATCAAATCCGGATTAGTAGGGCTGTCAGCATCTGCAACGCTCCCCACCATCCTGGAGAGAAAAGAGGGAGAGAAAAGAGAAGAGGGGGGGGGGGGTGGGCAAACTCTCGCCGGGGCCCGACTCAACGTCGTTCCCCGTTGAGAGTTTGCCCGTGGACCAATTAATCACGGGTTGTGAAGAGCTAACCAGGGATGACCTAAGACCATGACAGAAATGGGGGAAACAAGCATGAAAAATTTCACCCACTCCCACCCACTACCCTCCACCTGAATGTGCATAGGAGTTGTGCGGTGGGTGATGCTCCCACTGCCCAGCGGCCGGCCATCCAGGGCCTGGACAGGAACAGGTACCACCAGTTGCTGGAGAGGAATTCCCCATTCCTCCACCAGCCCCACATGGATAAAGTTACCCGCAGCCCGTGAGTCAATAAGAGCAACCGTGCTCTTGACGTTGTCACTCCCAGTGTTGACAGTTACCCTAAAAAAAGTGCGTGTATCAGGAAAATTCAAGGATTTCAGCCCACCTGCCAGCTCCTCCTCAGGACCTAGCGGGCTCCTCCTTTTCCCGAGAAGCCCCGACAGCTCCCGAAGCGATGACCGGTGCGGCCGCTCCGGAAGCAGCGTCTCTCTTCGACGAAGCGCCGTCGCTCCTCGTCAGTGAGCGACAGCGCCCCGAGCTGCATGGGTTCATCACCCAGTGGCTCACTCGTGTAATGCAGAGAGATGTCGACACCGGGAGAAGAAGGGACACGTACCTGAGCCTTTGTTCCTCGCTCACGTTCCCTCTCCCGATGTCGATTGTCCATGCGGATGGCCATGGTGATGATCTCATCCAAGTGCTCCGGCAACTCACATACGGAGAGCTCGTCCTTCATCCGTACGGAGAGCCCCTGAACAAACAAGACACAACAGGGAATCTCTGGCCAAGCTGCCTCCCGAGCCACGATCCTGAATTCAATGGCGTAATCTGTAACATTGCGGAGGCCCTGCCGGTAGGCGACGAGCCGCCCGCCGGCCTCATAAATAGAGAAAACTCGGGAAGTATCGAAGACTCTTCTCAACTCCCCGGTAAAGGCGTCCACATTGCTGCAGATTACTGACCCATTCTCCCATTCGGCTGTAGCCCAGGAAAGCGCTCGGCCAGAGAGGAGGGTGATGATGTATGCGACCTGGGAAATAGCAGAGGGGAATGAGCGTGGCTGCAATTGGAACACGAGTGAACACTGGGTGATGAATTCTCTGCATGCCTCCGGTGCTCCTGAGTAGCGGCCCGGCGGTGATAGCCTTGGCTCCCGGATCTCTTCCTGGATCCTGTGAGCCGCACGATTTCTCCTGCCGCCGACTGCCGCTCCCTCCGGTGACGCCTCAGCTGCCGCCGTCCTCGCCTCAGCCACCTCGGTACTGGCTCTCTGGGCCGCGGCCAACGCCGAACTCGCCGTCTCCTGGGAGGAAATGGCGAGTCCTCCCAGTCGAACCAGCTCGGCGCTGACCTGTTGTTGTCGCTTGGATACTTGCCCCAGCACGATCTCCAGTTTCCGGTGCATCTCTGCGTACGACTCCATGGAACCTTTGATGGTCGGATCTTCTGTTATGACGGAGACAGGTAGGTTCAAGTTGTGGAGTAATAAGTAGAGGCAGAGAGGGTTGTTTCCTCGTTAACGGTGGTTCTCTTTATTTGTAGAACGGTACACCTAGAGTAATAGCAACAGATAGTAACACTGACGCAGGGCGTCTAGGAGAGAAGATAATAATGATAACAATAATGACAGCATGTCCAGTGTCTGCGGTACCGCCGTGTATTCTGCAGGAGAATGAGAAGATCCGACAACTGGAAGTAGAGAGACAGGGGTTTAAGTACGACCACATTCCTGACATACCAAGCGTTCCAACGTGACAACCAATCAGGAGACCCAAACAATAAGTGACAAGTGACAGGGAGATAAGTGACAGGGAAGCCTAGTGACAGGTGTCAAAATGGTGGGTGGTTCTCAGGCGGGGCCAGAGAACCCAAGCGTTACACTAACCCATCCATCTACATTCATTGCACACACATCCACATGCGGTTGACACTTTGGTAACACTTTATAATAACATTCAGTTATAAGACCTTTATAAGGTATTTGTAGATAATGAACTAATCATGAACAAATCATTTATATACATTCGTAAATTATTATTAAATGTTCAACAAATGATTTGTTAAGACATTCATAAAACATCTATAAATCATTTGCAGATGCTATTGTGTGCCCTAATCTGAAGTGAAGCCTATTCATCATTAACAAATGTCTAATAGTTAATTATTTGTTTACTTTTTCATCACCTGTTTTCGGATACACCCTTCTTTGTGACATCAAACAGTGACAGAATTAGGAGGACTATAGATAAATGCAATTTTATTAACATATAAAATACATGTGCATAACTTGGGGGGCACTAGGACCCAGGAGTACCCTGGCCAGGGTGTAGACGGAAGTCTCACGCAAGTGAGACTTGACTTCATGTTTGTTGCCGTCTGTTTGAATGGAAGCACGATATATTAGCAGAGCCAAGTTATTCGTGCTGCCCCACGCTTTTATTAAGGTATGAGCAGGCTAAACACTTTTTTGTTGGTAAATCTATTCCATCATTTCCGACCTACAACTCTTATATATTGTGTAGACGTACTTGATGTGGTGGCCGCTAACTTTACATTTGAAAATGTGTTTGTTCCTAATGTGTGCTCAGTATATTGCGATATGTGATGATGACATGAGGGTAATACTTATTTGTATTTTCAGGCTATATACATATGTTTGATGTCACAAAGAAGGGTGTATCCGAAAGCTGTCTACAACATTTGTAACAGGTGATGAAAAAGTAAACAAATAATTAACTATTAGACATTTGTTAATGATGAATAGGCTTCACTTCAGATTAGGGCACACAATAGCATCTGCAAATGATTTATAGATGTTTTATGAATGTCTTAACAAATCATCTGTTGAACATGAACAAAAAAATTGAGGTACAGTATAGTCGTTTTTTCATATCCATTTTTCAAAGCATCTACAAATGTCACGTGTTACTACACATTAAACAACATTATTTAATGATGAACAAATCAAGTACAAACAATGTTGATAATGAGTTATAAATAATGTAGAATTAATTTGGGGGCGGCTACGTGGCGCAGTGGGCAAGGCGCTCGCAACGAATGCTGGAGACTAGGCTCGAACAGGATGCCTCCTGTTCGAGCCCCGCTCTCCACATTGCTTTCAGTTTAGCTGGTCGTCCACAGTAATACACATTGGCCGTATTACGGGGAGGGAAACTGAAGGGTGGGGATCGGGCGTTGTGGACAGCGACTCCTACAGGTCGGTTGGTGTGCCTGCGCAGTAGAATCAAGAAGCGACGGGGGCGGGGCCCCTCCAAAGCCCAGACCCCCGACGCTGAGAGATCGAGCCGCGCAGGTGAAAAGATGCGACGGCTGTTACCTCGAGTATCGGAGGGGACTCGTGCTATGTATGACTTAGTCCACATTGCAGCCGGCTTGTGGGAGGCAAGAAACAGTGTTCGAAGACAGGGGAGGGTTGAATTGGACAATATGAAAATTGGGATGGGAGAAAAATAGAAAATGGGAGAAAAAGTGGATAAAAAAGAAATTATGTAGAACTAATTTGTAAATGTTATACAAATATAGTTATAAATGATTTAATAATAATTTACGAATGTATATAAATGATTTGTTCATGATTAGCATTATCTATAAATACCTTATAAAGGTCTTATAACTGAGTGTTATTATAAAGTGTTACCGACACTTTTAACCCCTTAAGCCCGATCTGCCCAATACCGGGCCGAATCTTTTTTCACGTCATAAATACAGTCCATATTAATTAATGTGCCGTTTATTTTTCAAATGTAGCCAAGAGTAAAGACCCTAACCCTATCAAAACAGCAGTCAAAGTGTATATTTTCAGAGGAGACAGCTTCACGAGGAGGTTCAGAGGAGACAGCTTTATGAGGAGGTTCAGAGGAGACAGCTTCATGAGGAGGTTCAGAGGAGACAGCTTTATAAGGAGGTTCAGAGGAGACAGCTTCATGAAGAGGTTCAGAGGAGACAGCTTTATGAGGAGGTTCAGAGGAGACAGCTTCATGAGGAGGTTCAGAGGAGACAGCTTTATAAGGAGGTTCAGAGGAGACAGCTTCATGAGGAGGTTCAGAGGAGACAGCTTCATGAGGAGGTTCAGAGGAGACAGCTTTATAAGGAGGTTCAGAGGAGACAGCTTCATGAGGAGGTTCAGAGAAGACAGCTTTATGAGGAGGTTCAGAGGAGACAGCTTCATGAGGAGGTTCAGAGGAGACAGCTTCATGAGGAGGTTCAGAGGAGACAGCTTTATGAGGAGGTTCAGATGTTGGATCAATGATGATTAAGGTACATCCTACATCTGAGTTTCTCTCCAGTATTAAACTCTAACCTCTTTCTGTTATTTTGAAACCTTGGTATAACCTTGTGGCTATTTCCTTGTAAATCTTGCTAAATTAATATTTTTCCTCTGTAAACTAGTCTGCAAATTTGTATGCATCATAAAGCAGTTGGAATTCTGCATGTCTTGCAAAATGCTGCTAAAACTCAAATACAGTCATAAATAAACAAATACAGTCTTTTGCTTTTTCCTATGACCTTATTCTGGTTAATAAGGTAATCAGAATATTCTGTATACATTCTTTCTTATTCAGAAAGAGTCAGTGATGCCGGTAACGCGTTACTAAGTAACGCGTTATTGTAATCTGATTACTTTTCCCCGAAAATAGTAATCTAACGCGTTCATCTTTAAAAGCCAGTAATCTGATTGCAGTTACTTGTCCAAGTGGCTATGCGTTACTATTTCGTTACTATCTCATCATAAATTCATAATGCAGGCGGAATGCAGTATTTTATTTCGTTTTCGACAGTCAAAAATACATTTTTGAGCTGTTTTTCTTATTTGGGAGTGACGTGGTGTGGCAGTGAAAGGGTTACACAAGAATGTGTCCCGACTCCCGCGGCGTGACTGGACTCTCTGTCTGTGAGTGACTCTGCTTTGGCCCAATCACATTCCCCATCCACAGTCTGCGAATCAGAGGCAGAGTAGGGCGGGTCTTCACAGCACGTCATGTGACATATGCGCCAATCGTGTGACAGCAGGGCTCCGTTGCATTCGTCTGAGAATTCCACCCCAAAACGCTTACAGGAAGAAAAAACGCGGCTTATTATTATTACCGAGGCGCGCGGCTTATTATATTATTAAAACAGCTACTTGTGGGCACTCATAAAAACACCGTGGTCTACAAGTTGTTTAGCGAGAGGATGGTGGTAATGTGCTTCAATAGAACAATGGATCAATGCCATGTCAAAACTCGGCTCCGCTGATTTGAAGGGCTCCGCAGACCGCAGTACACACACAGACACACACACACGCGCGCGCGCACACACGGGATCGCAGCAGCCACACACACATTTCCACTGTCCAATAGACAAGCGCCCTTTTCGACCGCGTGACATTGTTCAGAAGGTCTCGGTCCGCCTCTGTGTGAAAGCAGGCGAACCAAATGAAGAATGCAACAATGTTGCAACTTCACCCCCAGAACCGCACCGAGTCCACCAAAACTATATGTGAAAGCGACCTAAACGTAAATACTGTCTACCGCTAAAAACAGCACATCCAATTGCATTGAAAGCATCTGGAATCACAACACTACGACGCTTCGACTAGGTACAGGAGGACTCGGAGGCCAGCCAAACAGCAAAAGAGAGAGATTGTTTCTTTCCCTATTGATTAATGTATATTTGATGGTGGCAGAGCAAAAGCTCTTATTTGCCAGATTTACAGTTAATTTACATGTTAAAGAGAGACTGATTGTATGTTTATAGAGAGACATTTATAAAAACAATTTAATAGTTACAGTTGATATAATTGAATAGTTCAGCCTGCATTTGTTAGATGTGAATGGATACACTGGTTTTGTAAAACCACTGGCTGGCTGCTCTAATGCTGTGAGCATCATAGACTGTTGCTTTACCATACTTGATGGTACAGAAGCTGAAGCACTAGTTTAACAATTTACGTTATGTGCAGAGAAACAAGTTAAAAACAATTTATGCACTTTCAATAAAGCGTTTTAAAAAAAACTGTTGGGGGAACGACGACGACTTCGTAACCTAGTTACTTTCAAAGTAACTAAGTTACTCTGATAATCAAGTAATCAGTAAAGTAACTTGGATTACTTTTTAAAGGAGTAATCAGTAATCAGTAATCGGATTACTTTTACAAGTAATCTGTGGCATCACTGAGAAAGACCCATTGTCTTAAATGGGTTAATATCGTAATATTGCAGCATTGATCATGACAGCAAAGTCATTTAGGGATGTTGCTATCCAGGTGTCTTCAAAAGTGCATCGCACCCACTGGATTATTCATTCATCGCTGAAACGGGATTGACTGAGGGAAGCCGTGATTTGTTTCACGCCTTAATCCAACTAAAGAAGTCATAAATTGTTCTGTTTCTTGTTTGCTACTATTGGTTGTTTATTTCTTATTAGTGCTGTAAATCAGATGGGATTTATTTGGTGGTACGACTGCATCAAATGCAAACATGCATATCACACACAGCGATGTGAGCCGCTGCTTGGCATGCAGATGGTAGCTGACTGGAGGAACTGGGGACATTTTGCAGAAGCAATCCTCCATCTCAAATACCGGTAAATCATTAATATATCATATTGCAGACGAGATTGCTTTCCGTTTCAATTCAGTTTCATTTAGACATCCTCTTTCACCTGAAAATGATCAAGGAAACAACCAAAAACAGAAGTCTAGTGTCAGGGTTGCCTCAGGGGGTGTGCGAGCAGTGCGGTCGCACAGGGCCTCGCGGGAAGGGGGGCCGCGCACAAAAAAAAAATAAAAAAAATAAAAGAAAATATTTTTTATTTATTATTTTTTTATTATTTCTTTTTATTTATTTTTTATTTTTTGCGAGACCCCCCTTCCCGTGAGGCCCTTTTTCATAACAGACCTAAAATCTAGTTTTGCTTATATGCTTATATATTTCACATTAGACACGTTTGTAGAATGTGTTTGACTTGTTCCTGGCTCTGCGGCTCTGCAGCAGACATACTCACTATTGGAGCTCTGGGGCTCTGCAGCAGACATACTATTGGTTTCAACGAAGGGAGGAGTTACATCATGTGTACGCCGGCGTGCGTCAGCTGCGTTTTACTATTTCGCGCGTGCAGCTTTGGAGGTTATGCTTAGTTATGCCAGCCAAGACGAAGAGGACGGTCATTCGGCAGATGGACTGAAGATGAAAGTTGTTGCATGTTAGACAGTTCAGTCAGGCTAGCCATGTCGGCTTAGCTAAAGGCAGGGACAGCTAGTTAGCTACGTTATAATATCGAGTGCTAACGTGTGGTTCAGTCGGGATAGCCATGATGATGTCGGCTAGTAGCTAGCTTAGCTAAAGGCTAACTAGCGTTAGCTAACCTAGAGAGAGCGCGTGCAGCATTGTTATGCCAAGATGAAGAGGACGGTCATTCGGCAGATGAACTTCGTCAACTCCACGCGGTTGTCTCCATCCTCTTGGACGTTTGGTGAGTTTGTAATGCACTCTATTCTATTCCCGCCGTGGATATATCTCTCTCTCTCTCGGGAGCCAAACGGGCCGGCTAGCTGTTGTAGCTAATGTTATATTGAGCCAAAGCGGGCTGGCTAGCTAACGTAGCTAACGTTATATTGAGCCAAACGGGCCGGCTAGCTGTTGTAGTAGCTAACGGTGTGTGGCCTGGTGTCAGTACCTGGCTACTCTATTTGCAGTTAGCCTATTTAGCTGATGTCGGCCATTGGCTCCTTGCTACTTTGTTTTCTCTGGTATAGACCCTCTTCTCTTTGGATTTAAGTGTTGATCTTTGTCCTTTTGGATCTATGTATATTCATGATGCCTTTGTGAAGTTATCTTTTCCTTCTGTTTTGTTCTTCCATTAAAAGTTGAATATCCTTTAGGGGCTCATCTTTGCTTATCTCTCTCATACATGCTCTCTCTCTAACACACACACACACAGACATGCTCTCTCTCTCTAACACACAAACACACATGCTCTCTCTCTCTCTCTCTCTCTCTCTTTCTAACACACACAGACATGCTCTATATCTCTCTCAAACACACAAAATTACATGCTCTCTCTCTCTATATTTCTCTCTCTTTCTAACACATATACATGCTCTCTATCTAACACACACACACAAACAGACATGCTCTCTCTCTCTATCTCTCTCTTTCTAACACACACAGACATGCTCTATCTATCTCTCTCTCTTCAATTCAAATGGGCTTTATTTCACATTCTTGTATTTCTCCCAGTAGGTATGGGAGTTTTGAGTTATTGTCGATGTTTTCAAAGTCTCTTTGGGTGTTTGCAATTTGTGGGAAGTATGTCTTGGTATAGTGGGCAGGTTGTTAAGAAGTGGAGCTCGGTTTCCACCTCATCTTGTGTGCAGTGGGTCTGTCTTCGCTTTGGAGCCAGGTCTGCCTATGGCGGCCTTTCTCGATGGCTAGGCTGTGCTCGCTGAGTCTGTACCTAGTCAAGGATCTTCAGTCACAGTGCTCAGGTATTCTGCCACTGTGTACTCTCTGTTTAGGGCCAACTAGCATTTCAATTTCTTTCCAATGTGTCTCTCTCTCTCTCTCTCTCTCTCTCTCTCTCTCTCTCTCTCTCTCTCTGTACACTGTATATTGACTGTAGAACGGGAGCTCTCTCTCGCTCTCTCTCTTGCTATATGTTGACTGTATCATGCCCAGCCTCGGACAGGGCCTCGCATTTCTCCCAGGCGGCCCTGATCTTGATCATCCGTTTGGAGCTGCGCCTCGTTGCCCGCTTTACGCGTTTGCGCTTTGGTGAGTTTTGGAAACAAACCTTTTTGGATTATCTGTTTTTGTGTGTTTGGATAACACTGAAGAAATACCGTTTTTGTTTTGTACTGGACTCAGCTAAATTGTGTGTTTGGATAACACTGAAGAAGTACCGTTTTGTTTTGTACTGGACTCAGCTAAATTGTGTGTTTGGATAACACTGAAGAAGTACCGTTTTGTTTTGTACTGGACTCAGCTAACTTGTGTGTAGTTTACACCAAAGATCAAGTCACTTGTATTTCATACTGGACTCAGCTAAGGGAGGACTGAACTGCACTACCTCTGTGTACTGTTGGACTGTTGTTGATCTCTCTCTCTCTCTCCGTTTCCACTCCGAGTTGGATCTGGGAGTATCTGCAGAGCCGCAGCGGCGCCTACGCCGATTCCCCACCTCTAACACCGGGAGGATCTGCAGAGCCGCAGACAACTCTGCCAAAGGCATTCTCCTTTTTTGTTGATTCAGATTTGTTATTTGGCTCTTTTTGATTCTGTAATAAATACGCCCTAGTATTTGGCTAACTCTGAACTACCTGTCTGTGCCATGCTGTTGAGGTCGGTTTCAAACCCTGACAATAGTTAAGATGTATGCAACCTGTGATCTCTCTTGTAATATGATACTGAAGTGCATACATGGTTTCCTTGATTCTAAACCTGTCCAGAACATGCTACACAGTTTAAATGTTTCTTCCAATGATAATCTGACAAATATTTGTTTTTATTATTAACATGTTAAATGTAAATATATCACAGGTATATATACAGGATGAATATAATAACATGACTCATGAGTATAGCATGAGTAGGCCTACAAAGAGTGTTATCCTGCATAAGTGAAATACATACATAAACAAATTAAAACAGCAGTAAACAATAGGAAACAACTATTTAAAATATTGCCTGCGCTTCGCATTGTGCCTCCGAAGGTTTCAGCACCTTGGAGAGCACCATAGTGCATGTATACAGGTAGTTAGTGCCTGGGAATCTATATTATTACTGGACCGTGCAGCTTTAATTAGAGCCTTCTGACCAAGAGAATATTATACAAATATTGACATGTTAGAGAGAAATTCGCTTTGACTTGTATTTCTCTCTTCACGAGCTCCACACTGCATCTATTTCTCTGGTCCGTCCACGCGCTGGTCATGAGGGAGAACAACCTCTCTACGAACGCATTCGTGACGTTTCTCTTTAGACACATGACAGAAAGAGCCTTCAGATAATTCTCATCAGAGAAATCGAACCACTTCTCGAGGTAGACGATGGCAGACCTGTAGAACGATGTGAAGTCTGCTCTTGTCTTTGTCGCTCTCGCATCTGGGAAGTGGCGGAGAAGGACGCGTCTAAGAAGGAATCCGTGAGCCTTTGCATGGAGTTTCCCACGCAGGGTAGAGAGGATGGGGTAGACCTCGCATACAGTCACATCATCCCCCAATAACCAATAACCAATAGCCAATAACAGCTTGCATATATAGTACCTGGCGCGAGCTGTTTATTGCAGCGCAACTTGAGCGACCGGAAATAAACAGCTCGCGCCAGGTATAATGCACTTGTGCTGGTTAGACTATAGGCTATGTTACATAACGTTACGTATGTAGTACTTGCGGTGCGTGCATTAGTGCATGTTTTGGGGATTAATGAGAGGACAAAAACAATAATTATTAATCATAATAATAATAATAATAATAATAATAATAATAATAATAATAATAATAATAATAATAATAATAATAATAATAATAATAATAATAATAATAATAATTGTTTATTGAATTGCGGGACACTTATTGAAATGCGCGACAATGTTCTTCTCTTGCGGCATGCGGGACAGAAGGCTGAAAAGCGGGACTGTCCCGCACAAATCGGGACGTTTGGCCACCCTATCTGTATAGTAATCAATAGTAAGTCACAGATTATTTTTGGGGGAATTGAACCCCATTTATTGATGACAACCTGTACTTTGCCATTCCATTTTTCTCGACATCAGAGATTTTCCCAAAACAAATATTTCAAAAGAGAGCAATAGCATACAGGGGAAATACAGTACAAAATAAAACATGTCACAAATTCTTGTATGTAAAGAGGTACTGTATATTGTGCAAGGTCACACGACTGCAATCATGGGGTCTGTGTAGGGGCCTGTGGGGGGGCCTGTGCAGGGACCTGTGCATCACGTCATCGGGCGGGGTCAGGCCACAGGACCTCATTGACATCGCAGGCTATGTTTTCCCTCGCCAGGCAGCGGGGGAAGAAAGCTCTGGCATGCCGGACCCAGCCTGGGTAAGCCCCCACAGCCACATCATCACAGGCCAGGTCCATGGCCCCGAGGAGTGTGGAATATAATAATAATATAATGATTCCCCAACTCTCTCATGTAAAGACATTCCCCTCCCCTGTATCTATCCTGTGTCCCCCCCCTCCCCCAACTGTGGAATAATATATTGAGTCTCCAACTCTCTCATGTAAAGACATTCCCCTCCCCTTTCTCCCCAATCATGTGTCCCCCCCCCTCTCCCCAATCCTGTATCCCCCCCCCCCACTTGACCTATCAAATGGGACCACCTCCCCCCCTTTTAACTATATAATGCTCCTCCCGAGAACAAACCAGGTCTTTTACCTTGGTCATTTCAGCTGATCACCTGGGGCGAAGCCCTCAGCCATTCTCTCTATGTACTATACTGTTTGGTTAATAAACCTTTGTTATTATCCAAACCTTGGTTGACTGAGAACATTCTTCCACGAATATCCCACAGGAGGTTCTCTCTTCCATACGGTTGCCGGTCATACACCTTCCACCGCCATGATGAGAAGAACTCCTCTATGGGGTTGAGGAAAGGTGAGTAGGGTGGCAGACATACATTGAGGAATTGTTGATTTATATTGAACCACTCTCTTATGTGGTTGGTGCGGTGAAAACTGACGTTGTCCCAGCTGATGACATAGATGGGAGGAGGCTGTGCTGGAACCGGATTCTGCTGCTCACGGTCATTCAGGATGTCTTGTAGCTCTCCCAGGAATGTGAGGAGACGTTGGGTGTTGAAGGACCCAAGGAGAGCATGCCTGTGGAGAAGCCCTTCCGAGGTCATGGCTGCACATAGGGAGATATTCCCCCCACGTTGGCCAGGAACATCCACAATTGCTCTTTGGCCAATTATATTACGGCCTCTCCTCCTTCTCTTGGTGATGTTGAAGCCAGCCTCATCCAGGAAGAGGTATTCATGGGGTCTCATCATGGCGTCCAACCCGAAGAATCTCTGTGGAAATTGGAGTACAGGTAGTGTCACAGAAGGAGTACTACACTGTGGGCTACTGTGCAGTACAGTGGGCTTGTACACCCACTGTACTGTGAACAATCAACATTGTGTACCCGTATGTATACCGGTACTTACTTGCACATACTGGAATCGTAGCTCTTTGACGCTGACTCTGTCAATGCCTCCAAAATTTACTTTGTCAGCTATGACTCTCTCCTTTATTTCTCTGAGTCTGATGATGTTGTTTTCCCGGACCATGTCCACAAGGAGGATCTCTTGCTGTGCTGTGAATAGGGAAGTCCTTCCACCACCATGTGGCAATCTTTCAACCCTATAGAAACAAATATGCGTTCACTCTTCACAAAAAATACTTACAGTCTACAATACAAACATCAATGGAAATGTCCAGTCTCCCCCAGAAAAAGGTACTGTGGTGAAACCAATTTAGATTGTAGGCTACAAACATTTAGACAAAGTAACTACAGTACATACCTGTTGTGTTCTCTGAATGCCCGAATTATGGTGGACACTGAGAACCTGCTGAGGTTGGGTTGGACTCTTTGTCCAGCTTCTCTCATTGACATTCCATGGACAATGACATGGTCAATGACAGTAGCTTGCATTTCATCTGTGATGATCGTACATGGTTGTCTTGCTCTCCCTCCTCGCCCCCTTCCTCTCCCTCCTTTGCCTGCTCCTCTCCCTCCTTCGCCTGCTCCTCTCCCTCCTTGGCCTGATCCTCCTCCTCCTCTGTGTATTCTACCTCTGACACGAACTCTGCCTCTGTCCATTGTGTTGCTGTTTGGCACCTTCAGCAAACTGTGCATTCTAAACTGGCCTATATAGGTGTTGTCACATCATTGGCAGGTGTCTTCAATTTTGAGTCATTGTGTTTAAGCAATGACACCCGTGCTTTCATTGTGTTAAACTTTTGATGACTGAGTCTTACCATTTTGCATCGTGTGAGAAAAATGTGTTCAGTGAATGAGAATGTGTTCATATTGTTGTACAACGTGTGTTTTAGCAAGTTATAATATGATTTAGCAAGTGTGAAAGTGTTTAGAGTTCTGCAACGTGTGTTTTGGCAAATGCCAATGTGTTCAGAGTTTTGTGAAATCGGAGATTGAGGTGAAATGTGTTATAGTTAAGCCAACTGGGGCCCTGATTTATTAAATGTGTTTAGGCAACTGGTCATTGTGCTCAGAGATCTAGAAATTGTGCTTTAGCAATCGAGAAAAACGTATTTGTGTGACATTTATATACCGTTGCTATACCATTATTTGAACACACTGACTGTCAGCTAGTTGTCGCACTAATGTTTGCACTGTCATGTTCAAAGCCTGTGAGAGCTATATTGTAACAGTCAATACTGTTACTGTCACACAGGTCTCAGCTGCTCAAAATGCAGCACCTAGGCTTGTGGCAAAGGCTTTCCATGTAATTAGACACCTGTCATACTGTAATTGAGCTGATCTCTGGTGAATCACAAGGAACAGCACGAGGAGCCTCTCGCTCATTAACAAACATGCCTCCTCCTCATCTGCTGCCTGTTTGTTTTACAAACCTGGTAACATAATCTCCACCCAGATAAATGTTACAGCACAAATCTAATGAGTACATATGAACTTGTGAACATGATCACATGGCAGCTGGCTAGACCATGAAAACACATACACACAAAACCTCTGTTTGTGCTGGGATATGCAGGGGAATGTGTACATGATTTCCGCTGGGTGCTTTGGAGGTAGTGGGGATTAATGTGTTGAGCTGTATTGATGTAGTGGGGTAACAGCTGTTTGATGGTTAGAGCAGAGTGTTTGGGCCTGGGAACAGAGTGTTTGATCATGGGGACAGAGGGCTATCATATCCTTTTGATGAAAGGTCTGATGACTCTCCGGAGCATACGAGTGGGTGTGATCAACCCACTAGGACCAAAAGAGAGTGGGTTCGTCCTCAGATGACTGTGGTCTAACAATATACCAGTTGAGTGGATGGTTTGGAATTTAACAAAGACAGCGTTGTTGAGGGATTTACATTTGTTCCTCAAATCTATGATTAACAGGGGCAATGGTGCTCATTCACCAACAGATTTATGAGAAAAGTTACCAGCTAATTTCATCGTAACTCCACTTACGAGCTTTTCGAGCCAATTTTAGCATTCACGAACGGTTCCTTCTCCCACTACGGCTACCCTCCCAGCCCCCCCCTGGCTTCCTACTTCAGCTCTGGTCCCGTGGGGCCTGGCAGCCACGCCTACACAGACCTCAACAAGGTCAGCCACACCTCTGTCTCCTCAATAAGGTCAGTGAGCTGCAGCCACACCTCCACACACTTCATCATCCCGGTATAAGGAGCTGTTGAATCTGTTTGCACATGGTCCTTCATACCCTTATAAGGAGCTGGTGGGGCGTTTCTGTATGCAAATTCAAGTATACAAGAACGCATTTCCAGTTTAACACTTTGAATGCCAGCCACGACATACCACGTGTTAACAGCCCCTGAATGCCCAGCACGACAATTCGCATGCATTTCTTTTTATTAGCAATCTGAATTCATATTTCATCAACCGAGTCTACCGTTGGGAAACCAGCCTCATCAGGAGCTCAGATGTGAAAAAAGCGCCCCCCTATCGTCTCCCAGATGGTAATGCACAAATTTTGGAATGGACTCAATGAAAATGGATGAGAAAAAAAAACTCCGGAATCCACATTTTACTTCTCACGCATATAACCGGAGATGATCCCAGTCATTGTGGAGCCTCAGAACAGCGTGTAATATGTCTTTACAGTATCTAGCGTTGGATCAATAAAAGGATCGATTTTTGGAATGGCGATCAGGAATTGGAATAATCTTTTTGGATACCATCTGATCTCAGGTAAGGAATCTATTTTACCAGTCTTAGGATAATCAGACCTGTTTTCACGGAGATATAAGCTTTTCCCCTATGTTTGATATGGCTGTTTGGCTGTGCGAGCGATCAGGAAATAAGAGCAGATATCAGATCGCCTATATAGCATGCATACGTACACATATACTATCGATAATCTAGCGTTTATTTGAAAACGATTCATAAATAGGCCGAAAAATTTGAACGTTTTTTGTGTATTCTAGAATATTCCGTTTATTATGGAATATTTTTATTTTCCTTGAAAACGAGGGCTTTTCAAGATGCTATAAAACGGAAATGAACGGATAAAAAAACAATCCGCTTCGACAATGTTGACTGGAAAATGAGTCATTGATAAGCGACGGGCAGATTAGACACATAGCCATAATTTAAAACATAGATTAGGCGATATTAACACTAACATTGAAGTTGATTCAAGCAAATCGTGCGCCCCCTGCAGAGCACTGAAAGTGTTAAGAATGAGTGACATACTTCATTCAGGATTTCGCAGCTGCGATCATTTTGGCAACTTAAGTGCACCTCTCCACGTGATCAGGAATCCGGGGGGGGACATCGTAGGTTTGATCTTACAAACTTCTTACAAGGTTATTTATGAGGAAACTTATGAGGATGTTAGTCAATGTGTGCGATAGATTGAAAAAAGGAAAATTCCCACACACCATCTTCACATACAACACCTTATTCAAAGCAACATTTCGGGTTATGGGACCTTCATCTGGCATTCATGAAACAATAGGATGAGGTGCAACATTAACGAGAGGGTGAAATCCCCATCCATTACTCCTCAAAGCATCCCTCGCACTGGAGCTCACTCCCAATACCACTGACCCACAAATCAACTGCAATGTCCAGTGGGTTACAATATACTAACATTTGAGTAGTCACTGGCTTGTTGATGTTCATAATTTGATGGAAAAGTAAGGACTGAGTGGATTAGTGATTGATCGATTGATTGATTGATTGATTGATTGATTGATTGACTGACAGGATGAATGTACAGATATACATGTATGTAACATGTGCAGGAAGCAGGTATTTATTATTGATTATATGTCTAGAACGCAGTGAACAATGAATGTACAGTACAGTTGTTTCTGAGTTTATGTTGGAGAATAAAATACATATTTAACAGTATATGTCTAGTTTCTGGTAGACTGGGCTTGCCAAGGATGCAGACGTGTTTGATGTTAAGAGAATTTTCTGGAAAGGAGAGGATTAAATGATAGTGAGGGTTCAGCGCCCATGTGGCTGCAGGGCTTCTAAAGAGTTAATCGAATGTGTTGGGGCAAGTTTATTTGTATACCCTGATGTGATGAATGTGCCTGGCATGGCAATGCCGTCATTCTAAACATGCATGAATTAAAAATTTTTGTATACTGCTGGTAGTCCCTATACATTTGTATAATTTCATTCCTTGCCATTGAAAGAAGCATTACTCTTCAAAGGGAGTTGTATAAACTGATTGAGTCTCTCTCTCTCTCTCTCTCTCTCTCTCTCTCTCTCTCTCTCTCTCTCTCTCTCTCTCTCTCTCTCTCTCTCTCTCTCTCTGTATATTCCCCCATCACTGCAATGTGAATATCAATGCTTTGCATCAGAAATAGACTATCTTTACAGACGTATGGACGGAGGAAGTTGGGGGGGGGGGGGGAGGGGGGGTACAAAAAATGCATGCATTCAAACGGCAGCTTTCACTGAATTGATGGGAACCAAGCGTGGAGCTTTTCTTTGGGGGAAATGATTTGCATAATGGTAAAGTGGTTGGAGTCGGAAGTGAGGCACTCTCCTCTTGTGGGGACAGTCAATGAAGTGGAAGGAAGGAGCTCTGATCAGATAAGAGACCAATTCAAGGTGCTCTGAGAGGGAGATCTCAGATAGGCTCTTTTGCTCTCTTTCACCTGCCCATTTCATCTGTGAAACAATTTACAAACAATCTCTCAGACGTCCTCCGTCCTACATTCGCTTACGAGTTTGCTTTCGAAATTAGAACGGTGACGCAGGCCTCCTGTCCTTACCCTGCTAATGGGTCCTGTGCAATATAACTTCCAGCCAACCTGCTATGTAGCTACCGATGATGTTGATCAATGTAGCCAGTTGAAATGCTAACTATGTTACTATCTTTGTAAATGTCACAGATGTACTGAGCACTAGGTGCCTATTTTGGGAATAGCGTCCCCTGTATTGTGAGTGAGAGCACCCGGTGCCTACTGTAATTATACTGCATATGAACCGCATGAAGTTATAATCTGTAATTGCTACTTGACCCGGCCTTATATAAAGGAGACGTAGATGGGAGCACGGTGTGTGTGTCTATTACTGAGCCTTGTTCTAACCTTTGTTGACCGGGTAAATATATGATATCAGCATTACTATTTAACCCTTCCCACCCTATTCGTATCACATGGTTAAAGGTCTCTACAGGTTGTCAAGGAAGGGTACTGCTTTGGGGGAGCGCAATATCTTTAGTCAACTAACAGTCACCAGGTGTGTGAGGGCTAACGGAGATACTGGGGGAAGTGAGAGTGTGTGGGGAGCTACTGCTGACCGCCCTGGAAGGCGAGGAGGACCAGAGTACCACCCCCCAGGTTAGTAAATCCTGGGCCCCATCCACTCCTGCTGCCCGCCCTCCAGTTCGATGTTCCGGACCCAAAGACGGGGGTTCAGATAGATTAGAATCTACTGCATCCCGCTACCAGGTGGCCGTGTACAACCACTCCCATAAAGCAGGGATAATCCACCCTGCTACATACGGTTTTGAGGTGTGTGTTCAACAGAATGTAGTATCAAAAACACATTCACAAAAAGTATGGGTTACTGAATGCTGAACTGCACTGTTATAATCACTAAGCCATTGACCTTACCTGTGTCCCTGTATCACTTGTCTCTGCTGCCCTTTGATTAAAAAACTTCCCTATGTCCATTTTCCTTTTTTTTGGGGCATATTTCAGTTAGTCACAGTAAAAGTCACCTAGTAAAGGTGAGATAATTGACAATATCAAAACATGCTAGGGCTGTACCGAATAGGTCGAAGCTTTGTTCATAATGTTGACATTCGAATTCTAAATCAACATAAACAATTGTAATTTTTATTTTTTTTATTTTTTCGCTGCCATACCTTGCCATACCAGAACAACACCCCTGGAAGTGTCCCTTTAACCCAACACTGGTTAACACTCATCTGAAGTCTGAATCAGGCACTATATGATTTATATGGCTTTGGTTGTTGTGTGTAGTTCTATGATATATGTGTGCTCTTACAAGGGAGGGGGTGAGGATGCTTGGAATTGAGGATCGAATGGGATGATGTTTCTGTCATACATTTTTCAACAATGTTTTACTTGTTATGTGCTTCTCTGTTCTCTGGAGGGAATATCAAGTGGATCTCTGGAAATACTGTACATGCAGAAACATGATAGAGGAAAAAAAGGAAAAGATATGACATTTATCAGAGCAGGACATACTAGTATGCTGATATGTCATGGTGCAGGATATACTAATATGTGGAAATTGGTGGTAAAATGTAATCAAATTAATTCAAGACTTTATAGTTAATTAATTGAAATGAATCACATTTTAAACGCATATCAATATTTGATGCGGGAAAAAAAATTCAATTCAAATGGATTTGGTATACGAGTGAATCAATGGCTAAGGCTGTCTCTGTCCATGTAGGGTTCAGTGACCACAATATAATAGCTGTCACTAGAAAGACAAAGGTTCCAAAACTTAAAGCTAAAATCATATTAACACGGTCCTATAAAAGATTTAATGAAGATTCATTTATTGATGAAATATCCAGTATAGATTGGAACATGGTGTGTAGTGAGGATGACCCTGAAGCTGCCCTGGATTTATTTATGTCAAGATATATGAGTGTTGTAAACAAGTATGCTCCTTTAAAAAAATTCACGGTCAAAAATAGATCTGCCCCATGGCTTGACAGCAGTCTCAGGACCCTAATGAAAGAGAGAGACATGGCCAAAAAAGCCTCAGTTAGTTCTGGTTCAATTGATGACAGGCATAAATACTGTGCTTTACGCAATCAGGTGACAAAACTAAACAAGGTAAAAAAAAGGGACTATTTTAAACAAAGGTTATATGATGCGAGAAATGATAGCAAACAAATATGGAATGTTTTTAATGAAATGATGGGTCGAAAGACAACTGTGTGCACACCCTTAGTGGAATCAAATGGATTTGTTCTCACGAAACCAGGTGAGATTGCAAATCATTTTAATGAATATTATGTGGGTAAAGTATCTAAACTAAGGCATGCTATGAATATGTCAAACAACCTGAAAACAAATGACTGTATTAAGTATATTATAATGAAAGACAAAATGTGTGAATTTGAATTTCATCAGGCTGAAGTCAGTGAGGTGGAGCGGTTACTCCGCTCTCTTCCTGATAGTAAGTTAGCAGGCCTAGATAACCTGGATAGTAAAGTGCTGAGAATGACTGCTGGTATTATAGCATCTCCTATATGTCATATTATGAATAGATGTTTGGATGTGGGTCTATTTCCAAAGATGTGGAAGGAGGCTAAGGTTTTTCCTTTACCTAAGGATACCAAATCTGCTTTTAATGAGGGAAATTCTAGACCTATAAGTATTTTACCTGTCTTGAGCAAAATCATGGAAAAGTTGGTGCATTCACAAATTCAAGAGTATTTTGTTTCAAACAAGCTACTGCCTTGATACAGATGACTGATGACTGGCTTAAAGCTATAGATAACTCTATGTTGGTGGGAGCTGTGCTGTTAGATTTTAGTGCTGCATTTGATGTGCTGGACCATTCTCTACTGGTTGATAAACTTAAATGTTATGGTTTTAACTCTTCTGCTTTAAAGTGGATACTAAGTTATTTGTCCTCTAGATCACAGAAGGTGTATCTAAATGGCAGCCTGTCCAGTAGCAGAGGTCTAGAGTGTGGCGTGCCGCAAGGAAGTTGCCTAGGACCTTTGCTCTTCTCTGTATTTACGAATGACCTATCTTGGGCTACCAAATGTGCTACAACAGTTTTTTATGCAGATGATTCAACATTGTATTACGCGGCACCATCATGCAATGTACTTAATGAAGTTTTGAGTAGAGAACTTAAAGTTGTGCATGACTGGGTAGTATGTAATAGACTTGTCCTTAATATCTCCAAGACTAAATGTATTGTGCTGGGAACAAGGCACAGGTTATCTACAAATCTAAAGCTTCATTTAAACTTGTGTAATTCAGCAGTTCAACAAGTTGAAAGTACTAAACTCCTTGGAGTGATGCTGGATTGCACTCTGTCTTGGTATCAGCATATTAATTATATTGTTTTAAAAATGGGAAGAGCAATTGGTATTTCCAGGAAATGTGCTTCTTTTGTTGCCCGTCCCCTTTTATGTCAGATAGTGCAAAGTTTAGTTTTATGTCATCTTGACTATTGCTCTGCGATGTGGTCATCTGCTGCCAGTGGTGACCTCAGGAAGCTCCAGGTGGTCCAGAACAGGGCAGCACGGTTGGTACTGGGCTGCTCACTAAGGTCTAATGTGAGCCGTATGCATGCCCGCCTCTCTTGGCTTAACGTTGAAAATAGATTGTCTTTTAATATACTTGTGCTGTTCAAGTTGGTCATGAGCAGTAAGACTCCTGTTTTTATACATAATCAGATTGTTTTTAGTAATACTGTGCACGAGCATTACACTAGAGGTTCCAGTAGTGGGCAGCTTGAATTGCCAGGTCCTAGAACCAGCGCTCTGGGGAGATCTTTTATTTTTAGAGCATTAACTCTGTGGAATGGCCTGCCTCGGAACCTCTGCTGCATTTACAGTAGATTCACTTTTAAAAAGAATCTTAAATTGTTTTTAAATTGTTTTTAACACTGTAAAGTGTTTTTTTGTTTTTGTTTTACACTAATGTAATTTTAGCTATATTAATTGTTACAGTAGGTTCATTATGCATTGTGTGTACTGGCTTTTAACAATTTTGTTTTTTTGCAATGGTGATTGTTTTTGTGTTTTTTTTGTGTGTGGACCCCAGGAAGACTAGCTGGTTGCTATCGCACCAGCTAATGGGGATCCCTAATAAAATAAAATAAAATCAAATCAAATGAATATACATTATACATACGTTTAAGCAGCAAAATATTGTTTATTAGCTACTAAAGAGACTAACAGATCAATGTCATTTTTAACAAAGTGCAGCAATTTTAGGAATAATATATAGCGCAAAGTACCTTTTGTAAACTAAAATCAAATCAAATGTATTTGTAAGGCCCGACAATACACGTTAATGTCCCCATGGGCTGGACACGTCTTCTTTAAACAAGTCAAGAAGAAACGTCACAATAAATCAAGAACAAAACAAAAACACCATAAAGTAATTTTTTTTTTTAAATAAATAAAATAAATGCAACACTCCCAGACATACCCCATGCGAAGGTAAGGAAAAACTCACTAAAACCTAGCAATAGGAAAAAATGCACCACAGGCAATGTGGAGGAAACCTTAGAAGGGCCGTTCAAGGAGGCGGTTAGGTGGTCGAGCGGAGATTGCGTTTGTCACCAGCCCCGGAGCTGTGAGCTTGGTTCGCCTGTTCGAATCCAGCTCACAGCTCCGGGGTTGTCACCAGCTTGGCTGGCCGTCTGCACTGATACAATTGGCTGTATCAGAGGGTGGGAGAAGCTGGCGGGGTGGGTCCGGGTCGTTGTAAACAGCGACTCCTACAGTTCGGTCGGGGCGCCTGCTAAGCGCGGATTGGACGTGAGGGGGATAGTGTGGCCCTCCCACACGCTACGCCCTCTCAATGAGAATCCGCGCTGCCAGGTGAAAAGAAGCGGTGATTGGCTGGACGTGTGTCGGAGGAAGCACGTGGTAGCCTCCACTCTCCCAAATGATCTGACTGTGGGGGGTAAAGCGCAGCGACCAGGAAGGGACTGGGAATTGGCATACGACTAACATTGGGATGGGAGAAAAATCGGAGGAAAATGGAGGGGGAAAAAGACAAAAAAAAAAAAAAAAAGAAGGGCCGTTCAAGGGGGGATCTCCCTTCTTAGATGTCGGTGATAGTAGTGTTGCAATAAAACAGGCGAAACAGTTGGTAAGCATGCACTCATAAGTGTAATGAAACACAGATAAGTGCATGCAATAGCACCTGAACATTTTGAAAGATAAAAAATAGAGCTGATGGCGGGGGCGGCGCAGAGAGGGTCATATCCTCCCGGTCATCATCACGGGATGTCCAACACTCCGGTCATTGCACTTGCATATAAGCATATGCGCAAGTAGGCAGTGTAATCAAAGGTCAGATGAGGGTCTGTATGCTGCCTCAGTTATATTATACATTACAATAAATATGGTCAATCTGAATATATACAAGGAGTAAGTAAAGTATACAGTATACACTACACAGGTGCAGTATACATAAGGTACCCTAACTGGCATGATTAGTGGTCAGACATTCCTAGTAGTTCTCGAGTTCTGCTGCCGTTAGTTCTCTGGCTGCAGGCAGCAGTCCCTGCTCACTGTTGTGGAGCCTGATGGCCGCTGGTACGAAGGACTGGCCGAGGCGGTTTGTAACATGCGTTACTTTATGAAGAAGATGTCAATGTGTTGATAAATGAAGTGTGGGCCCAATATGTTAGGATGTGCCAATGTCAGCATATTTGGGTCACTTGACCTTTAAGATTCCAGGTATGGGTGTGGTTAGGGGCGGTCCCAACCATCAGGGGGCCATCTTGGATTGGAATCATGGCCTCATGGAGTTTTGTTTGCTACTGCTATTGTGAGAGGAAGGAGGGATTTTGCCAGGCCTCCTAAAAGATTCTTCAGTAACCAAGGACAGGTCAGCTGCAGTGGTGCTTCCCAGTGGATTACTTCTTTTTTCTTTCCTTTTCTAAGATGTGGATCAACCCAGGACGTATCACCTTTTGGACACTCAAATGTTTGAGTGTTATTGGACACTACTAACTACCATGCAGGCTGCATGGTCTGGTAGGCCTGAACATTATACACGGTACATTATACATGGTAAACATACATGGTAAACATACATGGTAACATAGGCATGGTAACATTATACACGGTAAACATACATGGTAAACATACATGGTAACATCATACACGGTACATTATACATGGTAAACATACATGGTAAACATACATGGTAACATAGGCATGGTAACATTATACACGGTAAACATACATGGTAAACATACATGGTAACATCATACACGGTACATTATATATGGTAAACATACATGGTAAACATACATGGTAACATAGGCATGGTAACATTATACACGGTAAACATACATGGTAAACATACATGGTAAACATACATGGTAACATCATACACAGTACATTATACATGGTAACAGTTATGTTGGGGCTAATGGACTGTAAAGCTGACAGGACCGTTCTTATTGGTTTGAGATGATTTTTGTTGTACCATACGTTGCTATGGGGTGCCCCATTTATTTTGATCCTCTTTTTGGTTAATACAACACTTTGAATTTAACACTGTTCCAGTACTCTCATTCTTTATAGTTTATTATTATCAAGCATGTTACAGAAATGGCAACCATGAAGGGACTTAAAAAAAAAAAAAAAAACAGTGTAAAATATTCTCTATGTTGTTGTTAAGAGCTTTTGTTTTGTTTTGTTAGTTTGGGGTTGCTATACCATGGCTACATCTATGCATTCTCCTATTCCAGGGAGTATTGTTGAAGAAGAGGTTGCCTCAGACCAAGAAGAGGTTGCCTCAGACCAGGGAGAGGGAGAACTTGCTGAAGCTCTCATAGACTTCACGGCTGGCCCTTTTGTGACAAGGAGAGATCCTGTACAGGAGCTAGCTGAGACTCTTAATGACTTATATGTGAATGATGACTGCTCTGGGGGTAGTGAGGAACAGCAACCTGAGGTCACTGTTATCCATTCTGGCGCATTATCTACCTCTGGGATGGGGGAAGCTGAAGTAGCTACTGACATTACACAGCTTCAGTCACGTTTGAGTGCTGTGGAAAGAGAGATCCAGGCTTTCCATATAAATACAACTAGACAAGATGACATGCTCAGGTATTACATTGACCGTAAATGTCAACGACTACAACAGACTTTTCAGAGCGATATTAATAACCTCCAACAGTCAATGGTGGAATGTTTGAAAAGACGAGATAAACAGCTTAATGCCCAACCACAAAACCCCATCAGGAGGACTAGCACTCCTGTACGGGATGATACACCGTCTGTTCACTTTTCTGTTTTCAACCCTAGGAGCGTGCCTGCTGAGTTCAGAGGGAGCTCGAGGAGAGAAATGGGAGCACCTGTTCACAGCTACAAACTGCCGGTGAAAATCGGGTTTCCTTGCTTTGGTGGTCCAGAGGACGACACTGATCCGCTGTCATACATAGAGAAGTGTGAGGAGTTCCTGGCCCTTCATCAGCTGACCCATGAAGGTATTTTGGCAACCCTAAATACTGTGCTAAAGGACACCGCCAAAGATTGGTGGCGGGTGGAAAGGTCAAGGGTCAAGACATGGGCACAGTTTAAGTCATCATTTCTAAGGTCATTCCTCTCAGAAGACTATGAGGCGGAAGGAGAGAAAAGGCTTCGGGATCGGATTCAAGGCCAAAAGGAGAGTATTAGAGACTTTGCATTCCAATATAGGGCGTTGTGTATGCGTTGGAGGCCAGGTTACAGTGAAAAGGAGATAGTCAATCTCATTTTGCGCAACTGCAATCCCAAGTTAGCTAGTAGTGTTAGAGGAACCGCCCACACAGTTGATGAGCTGGTGAGAATCGGGACTCTCATTGAAGCTGACTGGGCTAGTCAGTCTTCCTATTGGGATAAAGTCAATGCTAATGCAAGTAGAGACAGAGAGTGGGGAAAGAGACCCAAACCGAGTAAGGATCCCCCCCAGCCAAAGGAGAGCTACAGGGGACTAGGACCAGGGTATGTGAGCACACTCATGCATGACTCCCCTAGTGACTCCAGCATTCAAGGACACCAGAGTAAGATTGTAGTTCCAATATTGGTTCGTGGAGTGAGGTGCAATGCATTGCTGGACACAGGAGCTACATACACCCTGCTGCAAGAGTCTCTCTGGACACACATAAAGAAACCTCAGGAATCCTTGACATCAAGTCCAGAGCAATCATTCCTCCTGGCAGATGGAAAAGTTCATCCTGCTTGGGGGCGGGCTAAACTTTGTTTTGAGTTGCATGAGGACTTATGGCTGATGGATGCCTACGTTATGAGCAAAGAACACTTGGCCTTCCCAGTTGTGTTAGGCCTTGACTTCCTGTTTAAGACGGGAATCCAACTTGACTTTAAGTCGGGGACATATGGGATTAGGCATGGAGGGAAACTCCAGTTCCATCGCTTTCTTCAAGAGGAGGTAGGATGGGAGGGTCACTGGGATGAAAAGAGGAAGCCCTTGGTGGGGCTGTACTTAGCAGCAACCCCTGTAGCCCAGCAAGAAGTCAATCTCCAAGTACTTGTCAGCAAGGCTGACGTGGATCAGTCCACCAAGGAAGCCCTACATCACCTTCTACTCCAGTGGCCAAAGGTCTGTTCAGAGCAGCTTGGGCAAACAGAGGTGGTGACACACACCATCCAAACGACAGATGAGCAGCCAGTTCGAAAAAAGGCATATCGGGTCTCACCGAAGAAAAAGGCTGTGGTGGATAGGGAAGTGAAGTCCATGCTGGAAAAAGGAATTATCCAACCTTCCAAGTCTCCCTGGGCTGCGCCTATGGTAATCGTTAAGAAAAAGGATGGAGGCGATCGCCCCTGTGTGGACTATAGGGGTCTCAACTCCAAGACCCCTCTTGATGCCTACCCTATGCCGAACATTCATGAAATCTTGGAATCGCTGAATGGTGCAAAGGTGTTCAGCACCTTAGACCTCAAAAGTGGCTACTGGCAGGTGAGGATGGATCCAGCCAGTCGGCAGAAAACTGCCTTTGTGACCCATGCCGGACTCTTTTAGAGTTTAGAGTTTAATTTAGAGTCATGCCTTTTGGCTTGAAGAATGCTGCTGCTACGTTTCAGCGCTTGATGGAAGTGGTGCTAGCCGATCTTAAGGGAGTCACGTGCTTTGTTTACATAGATGACATTATAGTCTATTCAAAATCTGAAGCACAGCACCTTCAGGATCTGGCTGATGTTTTTGAATAGACTATAATGTCATCTATGTAAACAAAGCATGTGATATGTGGCTGAATGTGCTTCTCATCTTGGCTAGCTCCTCATAGAAAGGGTGGGAGGGGTTCTCCAGGATAGCAGCCAGCTTCCTTCTCATCCTTCTTTCTGCCACCACCTTTAGTCTGACCAGCTCAACTCCCACCATGGAGCTAGCCTTCCTCACCAGCTTGTTCAGTTTGTTGGTATCCCTTGAGTTGATGTAGCACTAAAAACAAGATTACAAACATCACAAAACAAACCGGTCAGACTACTGCTTGATCTTATTCTTAAAACCCACCTCACCCCTGCCCATTTTGACAACCTAGGATGGCTTAGAGTAGACGACAGAGTACAGCAACTTGCAATGGGCCTGGTCTACAAGATACACTACACCACTAAGGTACCCATGTACATGTCGAGATACTTCCCAAAGGTCAGTAAATACCACGACCACAACACCAGAGGGAGTTCCACGAATCATGTCCAACCCAGATTCGGCTCAAACAAGGGACTAAACACGTTTAGCAATTATGCCACAACAATGTGGAACGCCCTACCCACAGCCGTAAAATAATGTGAATCCCTACCCACTTTCAAAACCGCACTAAAAAAGCACCTACGGGAGGCCTCAATTCTAAACTGGCCCCGGTAAATGTCCCAACCCTCCCAGTGTACAGTTCCCTTCCCCCCCTCCCCAATGTACACTCCCCCCCCCCCCCCCTCAAATGTATATATTCTCTTTTAGAAACTCTGTCTGTAAATAAACAGTACTGTATATTTGTATATCTTGTATGTCATAAATGTCTGGAAGTAGCAGTACTGTATATCTGTATGTCATGTATGTCATAAATGTTATGAATTGAAAATGGGGGACCCTGATATAAACAAGACAAAAGTCTTTCTCTGGTGTGCATTCCCTTAACAATTGTGTGTATTGAGATGTACTGTATTGTACCCATTCTGCAATCTGTTAATACAATTTTAAATCAATCAATCAATCAATAGCGCCCCCAGCATGCCACAGCAAAGAAGAGGATGCTGGCTACTACAGACTGGTAAAACAACTGCATCAGTCTATTGCACACATTGAAGGACCTGAGTCTCCTCAGGAAGAACAGCCTGCTCTGCCCCTACCTGTAGAGGGCCTCTGTGTTGTCCGACCAGTCCAATTTGTTATTTAGGTATACGAAAGTCTTTCTCTGGTCTGCATCCCCTTAACAATTGTATGTATTGAGCTGTACTGTACTGGACCTATTCTGCAATCTGTTAATAAAGTTTTCAATCAATCAATCCAAGGAATTTGTATGTCTCCACCATCTCCACCTCATCCCCTTTTTCCCCATAGGGTTTCTGGCATTTCAGTGTTCATTGAAAGTGATACTGACCTCCACAACTTTATGACCAGTGTCTGTCTTCATAATACACATTGAGTGATTCTCTGGACTCAATATTACATTGATGAGTCATAACTGACTGTAAGAAAGAAAAATAGGTCATTGATTGGATTGACACGTAAATGTCAGTCAAGTCAGACTTACAAAGAGCAGTTGTTTGAAATATTTTTCAAATGCAAAAGAGCCCTGCTTGGTATGGCACTTTGTTTCCTTTTTTTGTTTCGATGTGATGTGTGGATTAGAGTTGAGAGGGGGTAGGGGAGGGGTTGCTATTGCTGGCTACAACTCAGGCTCTGCCAAGAGAGGTCTGGAGAAAATGTAACTATTAACTACTAAGTTACTAAACTCCAACCCCTATCACACCAAAACAAAAACTGTAAACCACAAAGTCACAGAGAAGCTAGAAATTGGTGTGCAACATTTTGCAGCACATGCTATGATTCAGTTCATGAGCATTATGCTGATTGACATAGACAATAAAAGGTACTTTGAACTAAGCCTTGTAAATGTTTGTGTGTGTGTGTGCGCGAGTGTGTGTGTGTGCGTTCACACATTAGTGCATGCAAATGCTTGGGACAAATGAGAGTCTGTTATGCTGGATATTCAATTAATGTTCATAATTCAGGAAAGCAAGAGGACACCACCATTATCCATCTGGAGCTCATCTATCTGCAGTCAATTCAACAGCCTTTCCACAGGCTGTCTCTCACTCTCTCTGTTCTGTTTCCAATAGCATCTCTGGCAATGTCTTGCCTGATGTTTGTCTGTATAGTGCTGTCCGTGGTTCTAACACATTTTACCATTCGATACCCACAAGTATTAGCTTTCATGTAGTGTTCAGACAGTGTCATACACACACGCATGCATGCATACACACATACACATCTGTGCACACATAGCCCCCCTCTCTCTCTCTCTCTCTCTTTCTCTCTCACACACACACACACACACACACACACACACACACACACACACACACACACACACACACACACACACACACACACACACACACACACACACACACACACACACACACACACACACACACACACACAAAGGATTAGGAGCCGACATCACCATGGGAGTAGTACAGTGGCACTGGCTATAGGTATTAATTCACCACTCTTTCCTCCACAGCCGTATCAGAGATTTGGAGCCTAATGATTTCTGCAGAGCAGCAGAATAATAGGATCTTTCTCCACGCCACCCTTTGAAGTCAAAGAGCCCGATCAGCGAGGTAAAGACTGCCACTTATGGTGTGCCTTAGGTACAAATGAGAGCCATTCGTTTGCTGAGCCCTTCACAGGAATATCATACTGCGAGCACTGGTGTCAGACTAGGCAGTCATTTTCCATCCCCTGCCAAGATCAGAGAGAGAGAGAGAGAGAGAGAGAGAGAGAGAGAGAGAGAGAGAGAGAGAGAGAGAGAGAGAGAGAGAGAGAGAGAGAGAGAGAACGAGAACGAGAACGAAAACAAACAACCATGAACCATTTAATTCCTATGCTCTGGTGCAAAAACCTGCCAAAATATTATTTTCATGCCTGAGACTGTTGTTATGGTAGATGATAGGAGTGTAACGGTACACAGAAGCCACGGTTTGGTACGTACCTCGGTTTTGGGGTCACGGTTAGGTATGAGTTTGGTACAACAGGAGAAAAGCTACAAAAATTCCAAATGTACAAGTTCAAGTTTCTTTAATAGTTGTGATAGTAAAATACAGAATACTTTTCCACTAGAGTGGGTGTTACGGTGAGTGTTTATTTAAAGTGAGTGTGTGCATGTTGAAGGAATCTATGTTTTTCAATGTGTATATAATGTATATATCGGTGGGTGATCTACTCAGACGGATCTATAGATCTTAAAAGTAGCCGGCAGTCAGTGTGTGTTAGCAGGAGACTAACAGCAGCAGATGAGGATTCGGGCTGTGCTGTTAACATCAACAGCTGATAGCCACAGCATTAAGATTACTCGATCTGGAGAAAGTGCATTACCAAGCGTTTGTTTGGGGTAAGATGGGCGGTAATATCAACATCGCCGTTGCTATAGTGATTTGGGTCAAAGAGCCGTTGTCAAAGACTGTGTTACGTAGTAACAAGAAAAGGGGGCGGGCCCCCGTTGTTAGGGGGAAGACGTTATGATGTGAGTTTCTTCCGGGATAAGTTAGACTGAGACCCGAGGCACAATCGAGCAGATGCGCTGATCAGAGACTGTAAGATCCTTCCTCACCCTCGCCGGGTGGGGGAGGGGGAATATGACACATCATCGCTAGCTTCAGCTAACAGGGACGTTTTGGCTACGACGAGGCCCAGAACCATGGGACTGATGAGAGAAAAGACGGTGGAGAATACTGAATTTAGTTTTCCTTCAAAGACTGTTCAAGCACATTACCGAATTGGTTACATCTGGTACAGAGGCTATGTTTATGAAAATAAACATGAGGATCTAAGGAAAGAGATCACGTTGCAGTGTCGTTTCTTATGACTAACGGATGTACTAACAGGGGTTGATACCGTGTGTGACAGCCAATGTGAAGGATTGAAAACAAACACAACGCAGAACAGGGAGAGTCACGAAGGAGATGACGAGATGAGATTGGCTGATTACAGAAACATCTAACAATGTGGATGTGTGTGCTGTGAGTGTAGATGATGGGTTGTTAAATAGTGTCATTGTCATTGAGCATCCTGATGGCCTGGGGATAGAAGTTCCTTCTGAGTATCTCTGTACTGGCCATGAGACTCCGGTGTCACTTTCCTGACCGCAGCAGTTCAAAGAGGCAGTTGTTTGGGTGACTAGAGTCTTTGATTATTCTCTTAGCCTTGCTCCTGCAACGCTTGTTGTAAATGTCCGGGATAGTGGGAAGTCCAACTCCAAGGGCTAGATCCACAAAGAATGGATTGCACAGTGCTAATTGCACCCTTACTTACAATTCATTATGAATTGAAAATGGGGGACCCTGATGTAAACAAGACGAAAGTCTTTCTCTGGTCTGCATCCCATTGTGTGTATTGAGCCATACTGTATTGTACCCATTCTGCAATCTGTTAATAAAATTTTCATTCAATCAATCACCGTCGGCTGAACGGGCCACTCTCTGTAGTCTGCTACGGTCTTGTGCGGTGCTATTCCCAAACCAAGAGGTGATGTTACCAGTCAGGATGCTCTCTATTGTTGAGTAGAAGTTCTTGAGTATCTTCTGACTCACTTTTAATTTCCTTAGGCGCCTAAGGAAGTAGAGGCGTTGCTGTGCCTTTTTCACTACACTGTCAATGTGTGTGTTCCATGTCAAGTCCTCGGATATGTGGACTTGAGGTACTTAAAGCTGTTCACTCTCTCGACCGGTGCCCCGTCGATGCTGAGGGGGCTGTAGTCCCTGGCCCCCGTCCTCCTAAAGTCCACAATCATCTCTTTTGTTTTGCTGACATTCAGGGAGAGGCAGTTCTCCTGACACCACCGCGCCAGATCCTCTACCTCTTCCAGGTAGGCCCTCTTGTTGTTTGCAGAGATCTGTGACTTGATGATTGTAATGGATTGGATTTATTTTTCTACTGAATGCACAAAGAGGAAATTGGTATCCGTCTTCTAAATTTCAGTGACCAACACACACATGTCCCAATGCACCATGACAGTTTGGGCACAAACAGCCTCTAGTGTTCAATCAGTATCCTCCTAAAGTAGGTTAGGGAAGAAATTAAACCTATAATGTTGAGTTGCCGGACTGCATGCAGGGGAGTGCTGATGCTTTTTATTCACCATTGTCATGTTGTTGATGAGGTTGTTGTTGATGTTGTTGTGCAAACGCACACAAAGCACAAGGGTGTAATCATGTCTGTGTGCATGTGTGTATGTCTGTCCAATCTGTAACCGCAATAATTCATGCATGTCTATTTCAAACTTGGTGCCAAGGACACTCACTATTATTATTTTTCCCAAAGCAGTCAAAGATTAACTGTGCTGATTGATGTAGATGTTTTGGTATACCGGTATTAGCAGGACCGAGATGCGACCAATGAAGGACTGAGGGATGCAAGGTAAGGATGCAAGCAAGGTTGACAGTAGGTCCACTCAGACGACACTACACACGATTATATTGTGTGTATATTATGTGTATATTCCCTTATTCACCCACATATACACGACTGGTGGACAGGTCTAGAGTGCTAGTGTAGCAGGTATATTAAATATACAGTAATGCATTCCACTAATATTCCCTCATGTTTTATTTGATTGATCTTATATTATTTATTGTCACTTTTATATTCTGATGGTCTTTACAAAAGATTGTTTTGGGAGCTACGTCTTTTATTTTGAAATCGTCACTTCCTCCTGCAGCAACGTATTCTACCTGCGTTAGCACTTCTTTCCTCAGTCTGTTGATAACCAAGCTGAGGTAAGGTGCTTGTCCTGTGTACATTGGTAGATCTCTGGTCTAAGAGTCGATAATATTGTATTATATATAATCCCAAACAGTGAACCGGGTTTATAAAGTAACTCGATGTTGATAATGTGCAGTTGTACATTTGTTTTCTAGGAGGTTTGACCGTCTTAGCGAACTTTCTCATAAGTGCACTGGTTAGCTCCTAGCAATGGGAGGGGGGTCCACACACAGCTCGTGCTGATAGCATGCTAATTGGCGTCTTTTCTCAATCGCAGCCTTGTGAGCTGCCGACGCCATTTCATGAATGTACCCTAATGCTGCGGCATTGTTCTGTTCTATTATCTGACAGGTATGTTTGTAGCTTCCATGTGTTGGTCAATTGTGTTTCGTACTGTATTTATTTTTTAGTTTTATTCCCATGTCTGAAAGATGTTAATTAGCCGGTGGTGTATTAATTTCAAGTGTAATTATAATTGTGTATTGTGTATATTGTGTATTATTTTATTTTATATTGTAACAGATTTGATATCTGAATGTTTTATAAGGCATACTAGCCGCCTAGCAGTCTGTTGAACCATGCTGAGCCTCGTGAGCTGCCGACGCCATTTCATAAATGTACCCTAATGCTGCTGCACAGGGATGTGCACAGGACTTTAGAGGGGCAGGTGCTCAAAGGCTGAAAAGGGCACTGGGCCTGTGCTATTTTTGGGGGCCCTTTTCGGGCGGGGATGGGCCTTTTTATGCTTTTTGGGTTTTTTTGGTGATCAAATATTGAATATTGAACTATAATAATCAGTGCAGGAGCTCACTTATCCTTGAAAGACACTTAAAAGACACTTTAAGTCACTGACTTAAAAGGCCCATACATCTCCATAAATGTTCAGGGTGGAGGGAATAAGTGCATACCCTACAGTACATACCCCAAGTCTGCACAGCAGACTCGGTTGGCACTGCTCAAAACGTACCTTTTTAAAATAGCTTTTAAATGCATTATTATCTTTATTTCATTGTCTTATTTTTCTTTATTTCTATACATTTTACTTAAATATTTTATTATAATTTGTATCATTGTTTTATGTAGTTTTTTCTGATCATTTTATTTGTTCTTTTTTAATGTCAACATATTATTTAAATTATTCAAATGGACCTCAAACATGTTCCGTTGTGATGTCACAGTATGATGTCATAATCAAACATTCTAGAACATTTGTGATGTCACAGTATGGTGTCATAATAGACCATTTGTGATGTCACAGTATGATGTCATAATCAAACATTCTAGAACATTTGTGATGTCACAGTATGATGTCATAATCAAACATTCTAGAACATTTGTGATGTCAAAGTATGATGGCATAATCAAACATTCTAGAACATTTGTGATGTCACAGTATGATGTCATAATAGAACATTCTAGAACAGCGGTTCCCAAACTGTGGTGCGCGCACCCCTTGTGGTGCGTGAGCGCCCTCTAGGTGGTGCGTGACATGAAAAGGCTAATGGTGGTAAAAAATAAATAAAAACTTTTCTTTTTTACAATACAATTTCATAAAAATCTTAGTCAAACCTTTAGTATTATGGATATTAAACATGCTGGCAGAGTACATGCATCTATGTTGTCATGAACATTTTAATTAAATAAAGAAATTCCCTATCCATAGTCGCAGTAGGAAGAGATAAAATAAAAAATTAAATTAAATAAATTCCCTACCTACTGAGAGAAAATGGTGGTTTTTCAATGTATGTGATGTATAGATTGGGGAGAGATGACAGCTAAAATGGTAGATCGAAATGTGCATGGAAGCAGGAGACGGTGATATTGACGGTGGTGGAACCAGTGGTTTCACAGGCACAGGCCGCGTCAGTGAGGGTTTTGTTATGCATTCCTTGGAAGAACATCTGAGATGGGAGAGCGGTTCACAGTGAATGAAAGTTTATTAGTGTTAAAGGTTATGCAGTTGTCATGACAACACGTCGCATGACAACCAGAAGGCGGGGCCGTCGTTGCGACGACGAACATCTATGAGTCGAATGGTGTTTCCGGGTGGAAGCCAGACTAAAATCTGACTGAGACTAAGAGGGAAGAAACCAGAAGAGACTCTCTCCTCTCATTGAGAGAGAGGGGGGGGGGGGGGAGAATGGCACATCACCAGTAGCTTCGGCTACCACGAGGATGGTCTTAGGCTAACGAACAGGCCTGAACACTATTGGACTGAACAGCAAAAGGACGATAATATGAACACACCGAAAGATCATTAGAAATATACTCTTCAAGGACAATACAATCTGTTAACATCTGAGCTGAGGTTTCTGTTTAGAGAAATAAAACCACGCTTTTCCTTGTAAGGTATTTCACGTTGTCGAAGTGTCGAATTCTTACGGAGGTGGGGAAGTATTATGGTTTATGGATTGCACTAACGGGGGAAGATAAGGATCTTATCTACCAGTATCGGAGACGTCAGGACCATTAAAAGTACACAACGCAGAGGAATTGGATGGAGGGCCAAACAGACGAAGACGTGATACTGGCCAGTTTGATCAGAATCTTACAGTTGATGCCGTTGGGACCCGGATTTGCAAGAGATTAAAACAACGGGAACAGTTGGTTGTTGATGACAGCCTAATGGGGCGACAGTGGACAACAGTCATCAATGTGTGGGAGAATCATGATCGAAGCAAGGCCGGCCAGCCCTGGGAGAGAGCGGCGAGTCGAGCGGTCAGGAGGCGAACCAGCGCTGTAGGGGAAACAGCGCTCCGATCAAAAATGTGAGTTCACTGTGCACACGGTTGTTTTGATCTTTTATAGCCAAATAAAAACGAACAGATAGTGAATCCGTAAACGTAAACATTTCTAGTTTGACACAGAGAGAGAATGCCAGCTGTAATAATATGAGCAGAGAGCCATGGTGAAAATCGAGGGTGTTATCTACAGAGAATGAAAAGCAAATGAGGCAGGCTGCACAGTTTTGGTTTAAGGAGGGTAAATGCGAGATGAGGAAAGGGGGGGGGGGGGGGGGGGGGGGCGCTTGAATCAGATCGAAAAATTGTTATGGCGGGACTGTTTTCATAACAGAAGGAAAGTCGAAAGGAGATTGTACCAGTGTGTATTATCAGGCAAGAGTATTAGTCTGAGAAAGCGTCCCCTGATAATGGATAGGAAAGAGAGGAAAAACAGCTGTGTTTTCAGGCCTTGGAAGGAAGGGCATCGGCCGTTTGTTGAGAGAGTAGCCATTTGCACCGAGTCAAAATGGCCGCAGAGCCACGAGGGGTTTAGAATCAGGAAGTGACACGTCATCTACAATCCTCTAGACTGAGTTTTGGCCGCCATCTAGGGGGGCAGTGGGATAATACAGGCAAATGGAGGAGTAGGTCGCCACCTAGGGGCGGAGGGGGGGGGGGGGGGTAGTGCTGGGGAGTTTCCATTACCCATAGGGGAATATTTAGAGTTTAAGTTAATTAAGGAGTTTAATTTTTTCAAGATTACCAACTGCTTGTGTGTATACACGGTGGTGTATGTAGAACTTTGTAAAGGAACTCAAAGTGTGGTATAGAGCGACGGGACAGCTCCAGGGCGACGGTAGACAGCCCCGTAGGATATAGAGCGACGGGACAGCTCCAGGGCGACGGTAGACAGCCCCGTAGGATATAGAGCGACGGGACAGCTCCAGGGCGACGGTAGACAGCCCTGTAGGGTATATAGAGCGACGGGACAGCTCCAGGGCGACGGTAGACAGCCCCGTAGGGTATAGAGCGACGGTGACAGCTCCAGGGCGATGGTAGACAGCCCCGTAGGGTATAGAGCGACGGTGACAGCTCCAGGGCGACGGTAGACAGCCCCGTAGGGTATAGAGCAACGGTGACAGCTCCAGGGCGACGGTAGACAGCCCCGTAGGGTATAGGGCGACGGACAGCTCTGTTGTATGTTAGATGATAGTACGAGTACGTATGTGAGTTAGGAGCAGGGAACCAACCTGCTCTGTTGTATGTTAGAGCGATGCTCGGTTGTATGTTATGATCATAATAATAAGATCGATATACAGGTTAATTAAATAAGTTTAATTATGAAATAAGAGGGAGTTCGATCTCCAGTGGGGCCTTCTCACACCTAATAAATAGGCAGAGTCTTGAGGGGACACGTCACCAGAAAGAACTGGCGCGCGCTGGGGGTCACCCGTGGGACAAACGTAGAGCGCCGAGTGGGTATCGTTTAGCTGCTGGTGTCACGCCGGAAGACAACAAAACAGGGAACAGCCCTGTAGGATTAGATATGGGTGTTGAGAAGGTGGGGGACTAATAGAGAACAAATAGCGCCATGGGCTGTAGGACACTCACACCGTCCAACAGTCTGAAAGGGTGTGGCCATGGCAGGGGCTTGCAGAGGAAAAAAATATATAGAGAACGAGCTGCAGGCCCAAAGCCACGGTAGACTAATAGAAAACACAGGGTTGAGTGTACAGAAAGACTGCCGGTGTTGTGTTTCTGCTTTCAAGGGGGGAATGACACCGACAGCGATGGAGATGGCCAGGAGACAGACTGGAGGAGGAGGAAGCCGCAGGGGCCAGGCACCGCAGCCTGGTACACAGATGATCCACGACGAGAGGGAGGAGACGGCGGCGGTGGAGATGAGCCTCAACCAAGATGACCGACAGGGCGGAGATGACCGACGGGGCGGAGACGGCCGACGAGGCGGAGTCCAGTGGTCGCAGGCGGTGTTGCCCAGGGGAGAACGAGGCGGACATCGGAGGGGCCTTCCCGGCGGAGACGCTGTTTAGAGAGCGTTTTGAAACAACAGAGCACGGGCGGTGAATCATGGACAAGCAGGGACTTCCTTTCAGAGTCAATCAGGAGATCGAGAGACGAGACAACAGCGAGAAGTCCTGTGTTCATTGATTAGGAGTATGAGATATAAATGGAGGATTCATATATAAGATATATGTATAGAAGGATATATATATAGAAGGTAGATAAGAGGGAGAACAGTAGAACAACAGGATATAATTATTGGGAGCAGACAGGGGGGCTCCAATGGTTATGAGTCGTTGGATGTTGTTGGTTTTGGTGGTCGGTTTCGGTTCCCTTTGTGCACGAAGGGGGGCGCAAACAGACATCAGGCAGCAGGATCACTGGGTTGACCGTGGGCCGTCTTAGTTTCTTGTGCACGAGAGACGAGGTTGGTTTGCTTCAACCACAGGCTATTTTTGGCATAATTAATTAAAAAACCAAATAATGATTTATGATTCTGAAGGGGTGATAAGAATCAAGGGGGGATTGAGAGAAAATGGTGGTTTTTCAATGTATGTGATGTATAGATTGGGGAGAGATGACAGCTAAAATGGTAGATCGAAATGTGCATGGAAGCAGGAGACGGTGATATTGACGGTGGTGGAACCAGTGGTTTCACAGGCACAGGCCGCGTCAGTGAGGGTTTTGTTATGCATTCCTTGGAAGAACATCTGAGATAAGACGGAGTGTCTCCCAGAGAGGGAGAGCGGTTCACAGTGAATGAAAGTTTATTAGTGTTAAAGGTTGTCATGACAACACGTCGCATGACAACCAGAAGGCGGGGCCGTCGTTGCGACGACGAACATCTATGAGTCGAATGGTGTTTCCGGGTGGAAGCCAGACTAAAATCTGACTGAGACTAAGAGGGAAGAAACCAGAAGAGACTCTCTCCTCTCATTGAGAGAGAGGGGGGGGGGGGGGAGAATGGCACATCACCAGTAGCTTCGGCTACCACGAGGATGGTCTTAGGCTAACGAACAGGCCTGAACACTATTGGACTGAACAGCAAAAGGACGATAATATGAACACACCGAAAGATCATTAGAAATATACTCTTCAAGGACAATACAATCTGTTAACATCTGAGCTGAGGTTTCTGTTTAGAGAAATAAAACCACGCTTTTCCTTGTAAGGTATTTCACGTTGTCGAAGTGTCGAATTCTTACGGAGGTGGGGAAGTATTATGGTTTATGGATTGCACTAACGGGGGAAGATAAGGATCTTATCTACCAGTATCGGAGACGTCAGGACCATTAAAAGTACACAACGCAGAGGAATTGGATGGAGGGTCAAACAGACGAAGACGTGATACTGGCCAGTTTGATCAGAATCTTACACTACTCATGGCCTTAACTGACAACCAACAGGAACCAAACAATATTTTTTTGTATGCCTAATAAATATAACTAATATACATTATTTCAAATTGGGATTTTCACTGTGTAAATCATGAAATTTAAGAAACGTTTTAATCAAAAACGTACGTTTTAATAATAATAATAAACAATAATGTCTCTGGCGTGTCTGACACAGGTGTCATTCATCTGTGCACGGAGACCAGCAACAATTTTTTCTAACAGAAACCCATTGGGGGGTGCGTCAGCTAGGTCGGGATGTGACAGGGGGTGCACGGCCAAAAAAGTTTGGGAACCGCTGTTCTAGAACATTTGTGTACAGTATATATTCAACAATTCTCTCAGAAGTTCTCAAATCTCAGATGACCAAGTGAAGATATCACTTGTTGTTTCTGGCTACTTGTCTGTAAGCTTGAATATATTCTGTAGATACAATTTTAAATCCCCACATGGAAAAGGAAACAATGTCCTGTACAATCCTTAATGAGCTGCATCTGGAGGGAAGGCTCTGTGATGTGGTTATTAAAGTCAGCAGCACTGAGTTTAATGCCCACAAGGCCCTCCTGTGTGACTGCAGTGACTATTTCAGGTAAGTTTAGCTTGGTTCAGGTTAGCTTGGTTCAGGTTAGCTTAATTCAGGTTAGCTTAGTTCAGGTTAGCTTGGTTAGTAAACAGATACCATACTGTACTTTATGCGAATTTTTTTATTTGATTTTTTCAAAAAGGGCACTTTTTTATGAGGCTCAAAAAGGCAGGTGCTCAAGCACCCCTTGGGCTCTATGTGTGCACGTGCCTGCTGCTGCATTGTTCTGTTCTATTACCTGACAGGCTAAAATAAATACGTCACATTTTCGGCTAAAGATAAACCCGAATCTCCCTGTCTATCATTCAAACACCACACAACGCAGAGTCGTAGCGAGGGTCTGCTGAGGAGTAGCCTGATACCGGCTACACTAGTTCTTGTTGTTGTGTATTTTGTTACCTACATTTTTGTCGTTCTTTGTGACTCATTTTATGGGTGCTTTTTGTGTGGTTTGGTTTTGTTCTCTTTTGTTGCTGTTTGTGATTTATTTTCCATTTTGCCCTTGTAACCGTTTTAAGAGCACAAATGAGATGTGAGACCCATTGGGATTGTTCTGTTCAAACTAAAGAATACACGAATAAGTGAAATAGCTCAAGGTTGTTTGATTTCCCTTTCATCCAATATTTTATTAGTTCTCTGGCAAACTAATATCAGGGAGTCAGGAAAATGTATGACCGCGCACCGAGACACTGTTTTTGGCCGTGTTTAAAACGTGATGTTTCCGCTTACATCAAAACATGTCACACTTGTCAGTTAACAGGGAAGCCGAGTCAGACAATCAAACCGGCCCCACTCTGTCCTATTCCTGCTGTTGATCAGCCATTTGAACATCTGATTATTGACTGCGTTGGGCCGTTGCCGCGTTCCAAACAGGGACTTACTGCAATGTGTCAGGTGACCAGATACCCAGCAGTATTTCCGCTTAGATCAACTACGAAGTCCGTTGTCAAAGCACTGACGCAGTTAATTTCTGTGTTTGGGATACCCAAAATCATTCAGGGTGATCAGGGTTCAAATTTCACTTCCCATATGTTTGCAGAAATTCTCCGGCAACTTCACATAAAGCACAACAAAGCCTCAGCGTATCATGCACAGTCTCAGGGAGCCTTAGAGCGTTTTCATCAAACACTGAAGTCATTGCTGTGCTCTTATTGTACAGAGTTGGAGGGTGACTGGGAGGAGGGACTGCCATGGCTCCTATTGGCCTCCAGCGAGGTAGTCCAGGGGAGCACAGGGTTTAGCCCTAATTACCTGTTTTTTTGTCACAAAGTTTGTGGTCCCATGGCTGTTCTGAAAGACAGCTGGAACATGGCAGAACCCCCCCGAAAGCTGGTTGACTATTTTAATGGTTTCAGACGCAGGTTATTTTTGTCTGTTGAGTGTGCAAAAGAGAAGTTGGGGAGATCTCAGGGAAAGATGAAATCTCTTTATGATCGTCGTGCTGAGCCTAAGCAGTGGCTGGCGATCAAGTTTTGCTTTTGCAGCAGCATGCGTGGGAGCATGTAGTCAATGTCAGCCACAGTAGCACCTCAGATGTTTTCACAAAGCCTCACATCCACATGACGTACAATGAAATCCCCATTGATCAGGGTGGCACAGTTGGGGGTGGACGTTTGACGGAGCTGCTCCATTAATCTCCGGCTGCCTTACACCCGCACCACCAACAGTTGCAGCGCTCCACCTGCAGCTCTTACTTCATCCGCTGCTCCCATTTCAGTGTTGCGATGATGATGACTGTCAGTTGGTGGAAGTCGTCCTGTCTCAGGATGTTCTGTTGTTCACTTCCAGCGGTTGATGATGGATGCTGGGGCCTGGGGGAACAGGGGGGGTTCACCTCTCCTGTGTTTACGTCTCCTGGCTCGCCTCAAAGGGCTCCAAACAATGTGGCGTAGAGTGGGTGTTGCCCCTCGATTACCCAGGTTTGTGTTTCTCGCACTGAATTTGAGAAATTATAGAAACCCTCTATACATTCCTTGATGGATCTCCTATGTAGCTGAATGACTTATTCTTACAAAGCACTACATCTAATAACCAAGTGCAGCTGTTCTTCTCCAGGCACATACAGTTGCCATAGCAACAGCAGACTAACTAGGCCGCACTTGTTAGCAAACATAATAGTATATAAAAGATAATGTGGTTGTCTGTACAATGGCCAAAACAAGGGAAAATCAATTGCACAATTAACCAATCCGAAGAAAGTATGACAGTGCAGCCTGTCTCGGCTGGTGTGGTGAACACTAGCCGGCGGCTAACAGATGAGCTAGGGTAGCTAGCCAACAAGGGCTAAAGCTTACAGACAGTGTTCGATTTACTCCGTATTCCATAATCAGAAACCAGTCCAGGCCAGGGTCAGAGCCAATAGATCAGTCAATAAATCAAAAGTACTGATGAGCCAAAGTCCAAAATCTAGAAAATCAAGTAAACAAATAATTTTGTCGGACGAGAAGTGATCACACACAATATGCAGAAGCAGAATTCTCCTGTGGAAGTGACTATACAGTATGTCCAGAGACATGAGATAACAAAGGGCTTGTTGATTGCTGTGTGTGTAAGGATTACCAGAGAACCAAACCATTTATTCCAGTATTTCCTGGGCCCCGTTCCCCGTACCTGGATAACTGAGTTAGCCGGATAACTTTCGGTCAAGCCTGACTTAAGCCGGACCTTCCCATTCCCCGAAGCTCGATTGTCTAAATCACCATGACAACAGATCAAAAAGTTTGAGCCTGGTCGGGAGCAGGGTTAAGTTCAGTTAGCCGGATGAACCATGGCCACGCCCCCGCAAAGAAGTGACAGCTCGCTTCCTGAAATGATTCTCACAGTCTAGGATCTGCATTATACCATTCTGAATTACGTTTTTGTGCTCCATTCTTCCAGAGGGGGCTTTTGAAATGTAAAATAGACCCAAAATGCTGATACTAAATTCACTTTGTCCTAAATAATGCACGTTATATATACCGTGGCGCTCGCTAGGTGCGATGTACACATTATGTGGTTATTTTAACAACGCGCAGCATTACAAATGTGAATCCCGCGGGGATATTTTTAATGAATGAAACCTATCGGCCGTTTGGCTCTGATTAGTTTCATATATTCTCCTCCGCTGTAGATTTGCTTAACGGAGCGCCCGGGATTGTGTTTCATTCAAGCATAAAATTGAAGTGTCTATGCAGGGATTGTGGTTTTTGTGTGATATTGTAACTGGGATTAAAATGTCTGATGAGATGCGCTGTTTGACGGATTTGAGAAATTGAATGAGCCGTTGACGTCACATTAATGCATTTGAGAATAAAGAGATAAAACTTCATTCAAAAGAAAAAATATTCTAAACACGGGTCTCTTGTCCATTGATGGTCTTGGATAAACAATGAATCTATCCGTTCTGGCACAGTGGCGCAGCGGTAGTGCTCAATCCTGGCAACCGGGCGACCGTTGTTCGAAACCCCGCGTTTCCAATATAATTTTTTGGAATATAATATTAATGATTATACGCAAAAGTAGCCTAGTTTTAAGTTAAAATATTATAAATCTACATGCATTGAGGATGTCATTCTTTATATAGCTCTCAACGTGCACCAAATTGAATTATTCCTACATTGCAAAAAGAAGGAGAGACTAGGATTCGAACCCGGGCCGTCTGCGTGAAAGTCAAAAGCAGAAACCGTTACACCACAGTGGAGATAAGTAAAAGGTCGACCATACATCAATCAATGGGTAAGAGAGCCGTATCCTTATTCTGGATAACAGTTTAACTAATTGTTTTCGCTAGCAAGATCTCATTTGATTATTCAATCCATAAACCTACTGCCAGCAGGCAAGTTTTTTTTTTTTTTTAAACTTTGACCAGTCAGCTGGTTCTTTTTAGCGTTTATCGCTTTTTCGTCGCATTCATACTTGGTCAAGTTCAACCGACAGAAGCAGGCTGAAAGGGTTCAGATGGGGGGAAAGACACTCTGGGAAAGGCACGGCTGCCGTCCGGGATTCGAACGCGCTCAGCCCCAGATCCGCGCGAGCGTGGTTGTCCACGGCGCTGAAATAGCACTTGCGGTACGTGGTGAGCTACTGGAGCTCCCCTCCAGCAGGCAAGTTTAAAGAAATATAATCTGATTGATTGAGGTAATGAGGGACTTAAAATTAGCCTATAGATAACGCATTTAACTTGTCGGCGAGGCGATTGAGCCGTACTGCAATCTGGTAATAAAGTTTTAAATCAATTAATCAATCAATGCCGTTAGAAAATCAGGATCTCTGCTATCGATAAGTGCTGGCTTTTCAACTGAAGCGGCCGCGCGCACTTATCCTGGGTCTCAAGTCTGGTTCGAGTTAACAAGACTGAATCCACCTTCGAGGAACAGGAAAATCCCGGCTTCAAACATCGGGTTAACTGAATCTGGATAATGGGACTCTTGATCGACTTAGTTGAACCAGGTACGGGGAATAGGGCCCAGGTTCATTCTTTCAGGCCAAAGAACCATCACATCACATGAAAAAAACATGAATCATCCATTAATTTACTTATTATTATTTTATGCAAATCATTGCTCCCTTTCCCCTCACATAATATTCATACTACAATGGGGCCATGTATTGAAATGTGTAGAATGAACCCATTTCTTTTGCCTTTTTTTATTTATTTTTTAAAATGTGTATGCATATTTCAAACTATTGTATTTTTCTCTAGAAAATAATTAACCTCATTGCTCCCAATCTACACCTTACATTTTCAAGCTGAAAAAAACAAACATAATTTTTATAAATTGTATCCTCTGATAAAGTCATCCATATTTATTTATTCCTAGATTCCCTTTAATCCTGCCATTAATCACATCATGTCCATCTTGGCCTTGTTGTACTCATTACCTACTAATTATTTTATTGATTTTAATAATATTTAAAGCTAAACTCAGATTAGTACCAGTTAAATTTCAGACTTTTTGACCTTCTCTACGAACCTAACCTGAAACCTGAAATAATCTGGGAGGGGGGTCCCTTCTAGCAGTTCCAAGGTCCAAACTATAGTTAGGGAATTTTTGCAAGATTTTCTGACCATCTGTAAAAAAGAAATAAAAAATCAGAAGAAACAAAAAAAAAACGCGTCTCAATCTGATGAAAATTGGCAGAGTTATTTACATTACAAAAAAGTAATTGTACTTACAGTAGAATTCATTCACAGTCTTTGCTGCCCTGTCAGGGGCGGCTGGTGGTACAAAACCAGATTGAACTCTGCCATTGGAAAGAGGAGATTTGGCCTGATCCATAGATGTGTGACTTATTGGCCATAATACGGTAATTTATAGGCCTGATATTCTATATTCTATATTCATATATAAAATAGGATGGCACAATTCAGTACTGTATCTACAAAACACCCTGTAAATCATCTGCCCGTTATTAATTTGCTTAGATTTCTTTGTACACTTGATCTCAAGAAGGTGCTGAATGATGATGTCTGGTCAATGTTAGCATGGTGTTATTCACCGTCAAAGATGGGGGGGGGATTTAAAATTGATATTCTCCTTTGGTTACTCATAGTGGAGCAGATAAGTGCTACAATCTTTCAATTTTGTGATACAAGCGTGAACATTTAAAATTGTCCAGAGACATTTGAAATTTCAAGATGGCGGCCATTTTCAAGAAGGCCGACACCTTAGTGGAGCAGTTAAGATTTGGTTTTATTTGATATGTTTTAGATTATGCTAAAGAACAACTTTAGCATAAAAAAAGATTATGCTTAACACATCAAAATACAGTTGATTTGTTTATCATAGATAGATTAGACAAGAGTGAATATTTGCACTACCAAGGCACAGTGGTGATATATCACCAGCAGTGTTGGGCAAGTTACTTACAAAAAAGTTATTAGTTACAGTTACTTCTTCCAAAAAGTTACTAAATTACTTACTCAGTTACAAATTATAAAAGTAACTAGTTACTTCAGAAAGTAACTATTGCGTTACTTTCAAGTACATTTTTAAATGCTCAAATGTGACCTCACCTCCACCCCTCTATAACGGAACATAAAATACATGTGCATGTTCAATTATTTATGATAACTTCAGACAATTGGTAGATATACTGTACTTCAAGTATTTTCTTCCTCAAAAAAGTAGAACAGTGTAACAATGAGGTGCTTTCAATGTAACTGAAAAGTGTAATGTATAGCGAAACTAAGGAATCCAAATATAAACAGGTAACACATACATTTTTTTAAATACATCTCCATAAAAATAAATCTCTTTCTCTGGCCATTGACAATCTCACTTCAAGAGGCTGCAGCCAGCCAATAAATCTAAATTAAATTATGCAATGTACCAAAAATGTAAGATACCTATCTAGCTATCCATCCACCCATTCTTGTCATTGAACCAGTGGTTGTAACTTGTATCTCAAAACCAAAACCTGTTCCTCAGTGGAGTCAATAGCTTTCCCAGGCTAAAAAGTCTCTCTACTGGGGCACTGGATGGAGTGGCCGCATTATGTCGGAGTGAAATCTTTTATTTTCGTTCATATGTAAGTAGACGATCGCATCGATACACGTTTTGGATTATTTGGGCTTGCCATAAGGCTCTGGCCATACCTGTCTCTCGTTGACTGACTCGCTTGTGTTTGTTATGTGTTCGACTATGGATACTTTCGAACACCCACCCAACTCTACCTCTGATTGGCTTACCATGAAATTTTACTCAACCGCAGCCAATCGTCAGCATTTATGTGGTTTTCTCGTGCACTGCCCACTAACCAGAGAGAACAAAGACAGGTCCTGAGAGCAGCTGAAGGGAAGTATAGAAAGTCACGCCTCACTGCTGACATCGACACATATCACAACCTCTTGTTAACATTCTCCAAAACCATCACTAATGCCAAAGCTTCTTTCTTCCACCATAGGATCGAGGCCTCTGCCAAGAATCTTCGCAAACTGCATGCTACCATGTCCTCCCTCCTCACTCCCCCACCACCACCCCCCCCCCCACCCCCCTCTCCCTCATCTTTCTCTGCCGAAGACTTTACGATCTTCTTTGAGGAAAAAGTGGAGAACATCCGCAGCTCCTTCTCCCAACCCCATTCCAAATGCTGAATCGAGAACCTCATCCTTCACTCTGTCATCTTTCTCTCCCATTACAGAAGCAGAGACCCTGACACTGGTAACATCGAACCGTCCGACTACTTGCCAGCTGGACCAGCTACCCTCCCCACTCCTCCAGACCATAGCACCAGACATCCTCCCATTCCTAACGGCAACCATCAACTCCTCACTCAACTCGGGGGTGGTCCCCACCTCCCTAAAACAAGCCAGAGTCACGCCGCTCATAAAAAAAAAACCCTGAACCCTACCGTCATAGGCAACTACCGTCCTGTCTCTCTTCTCTCCTTCCTTTCTAAAACACTTGAACGTGCTGCATCCAACCAACTTACTGCTTATCTCTTACAGAATGACCTCCTAGACCCTAATCAGTCAGGCTTCAGGACTGGTCACTCCACAGAGACAGCCCTCATTGCGGTCACAGAGGCACTTCACTTAGCAAAAGCGAAAGGCCTCTCCTCTGTCCTGATTCTCCTAGATCTATCTGCAGCCTTCGACACAGTTAACCACCAGATCCGCCTTGCGGCCCTCGCAGGAATGGGAGTGGCTGGCTCTGCGCTGACATGGCTGTCATCATACCTCAATGACCGCTCCTACCAAGTGTCATGGAGAGGGACCCTGTCGGCCACCCGCCCCCTGCGGACGGGTGTCCCCCAGGGCTCGGTTTTAGGACCCCTTCTCTTCTCCCTCTACACTAAATCACTGGGTAACATTATCACGTCTCATGGCTTCTCCTACCATTGTTATGCCGACGATACTCAACTCTTCCTCTTCTTCCCTCTTTCAGAAATCCACGTCTCTGAACGGATCTCGGCCTGTCTGTCCAACATCTCCGCCTGGATGACGACCAACCACCTCAAACTGAACCTAAGCAAAACAGAATTGCTCCACCTGCCGGCCAAATCCTCCCCCCTAACCGACCTTTCAATCACAGTCGAGAATGCAGCTGTGACTGCGTCCCCGACCGCCAAGAACCTTGGTGTTGTCCTCGACAACCAGTTGAACTTCTCTGCTCACATCGCAGCGACGACCAGAACCTGCCAATTCCTCCTGAGCAACGTCAGAAGGATCCGCCCCTTCCTGACAAAAGAAGCCACCCAACTCCTCGTCCAATCAACAGTCATCTCCCGCCTCGACTACTGCAACGCACTGCTCGCTGGCCTCCCGGCCACTGCCACTAAGCCTCTTCAACTCATTCAGAACACAGCGGCCCGCCTGATCTCAAACCTACCGAAGTCGGCCCATGTCACCCCACTTCTTAGGGACCTACACTGGCTCCCCATTGCTGCACGAATCCGCTTCAAGGCCCTCGACCTAGCATACCGTGCGGCAAACCGCTCCCGCCTACCTCCGGTCAATGGTCTCTAACTACACACCCTCAAGACCCCTACGCTCTGCATCTTCTGGCCGCCTCAGACCTACTCCTATCCAAGCTCCGGGAGGGTCATCAAAAAGAAGTCGCCTATTCTCAGTCCTTGCCCCACAATGGTGGAATGAACTACCCACCCCAGTTAGGACAGCCGAATCATGTCCAATCTTTCGCCGTCGACTAAAGACGCACTTCTTCAACCATTATCTGAAAAAAAAGAAAAAAGAAATCTAACCCTAACTAACCGTACTGTCATGCACTTGTCCTAATAAACTAACCTACACTGTAGCACTCAACACTTTTATGAACATTGTTGCTCAGCTGATAGAGTTGTGCCCTTCCTGATGGCTTGTCGTACAGAACTTGTAAGTCGCTTTGGATAAAAGCGTCAGCTAAATGACTAAATGTAAATGTAACCAAGGAAGAACAATTAAAAAAAGTATTTGCCTCTCGGCTCCGAGATGTAGTTGGTCTGAAGAAAAAAACAGCTTCAATTATAGCAACGTGCCAAATTTTTTGGCAGTAATGGTAACGATGACTTGTTACTGAAAAAAGTAACACCGTTATTCCCACCACTGCTGTTAAATGCAGAGTAGGGTTCAATGTCAGCTAATTGAAAGTTAGTATCCCAAATGCTGTCTAATTTACCCCAAAACAGTTAGAGGCCCACCGGAATTGACAGGTTGTGGCAGCGCGGGAGAGCCGAGCCAAGGTTTAATGGACTTTTATTTAACCGGATGGTGTACAGATCACACAGGATATAAATGGCATTGGATGAATGATCAGACTACGTGTAGGGTTAAGGCATGAACTTAGTTGTATCCCATATATCAAAGTGCTTGGTAAAATGTGGTAAAAGGATAAACCCTCGGCCTCTGCCTATGCATTTGCTGCAGACATGGTAGAAGCCATGAGAAAACTAACTGGGACAGATGTTTCATTTGTCAGGACACCAAGGAAAAACTCATTTTGCTGAGTTTATTCAACAGAGAGCATGATCAAGTCCAGTCAGAAGTCTGAGGCAAGGTCAAAACGGGCAAAAGCAATCAGGAGGAGATAACAGGCACAGGCAAAACTCTGTCAAACTGGCAAAGCTTCCAAGCAGGAATTGTTCCATTTCATTGCTGATAAAGTAATGGAAATGAAAACAGCCAATATAGTCATTGTGACGAAGGGGGGAGATGCTGTTAGCAACCAAGCTGCTAACCTGGATGCAGTAGCACATTTGAAACACTCAGCAAATGTCCCTCTGCAGTGGAGGATAGTGACCTGCAAAGCTTTGAAGAGATTTGTTGTGCTAATGTATGACAGGTCCAGCAATGTCAGAACTGTGAACGAGGCCAGGCTTGATCTCTTTGCCAGAAAGCAAAGACTATTATGACTTGATCCCACCAACTCAAGCAGCACTCAAAGAGCATGCCAAACATGCTTCTTTTTTTTTATCGACTTTTTCTCCTTATTTTTCTCCCATCCCAATTTCGTATTGCCAATTCTCCCCTCCCCAGTCTTGAACATTGCTCGACTATGCCTCCCACTGGTCGGCTGTAGTGAGGATAGAAGCCTTGCATCACGTGTCCACTCCGGTACACGAGGAGGCAGCCCGTCGCATCTTTTCACCAGACAGCTCGAACTCTCAGTGGCGAGGAGTAATGCGTGGGAGGCTCACTCTGCCCCCGATACTTCCTGTTTTTCTGCTGTGCAGGCATCACCCAACCGACCTGTAGGAGTCGCTGTCCACAACGTCCAATCCCCACCCACCGGCTTTCCCACCCTCTAACATGGATGGCGTCAATACAGGGTGAACAACATGAATAAGAGGTACCATAAGGTCTTGTAGGCACAGGACAATGCATTTTTAATCAAATTTTATACTTTAATATGGATGTTGAATTACTTAACATTCCAAATAAAGGGCTAAAAATTGCACATATAAATATAAATAGTATTAGAAATAAAGTACAGGAAGTTGGATGTCTGTTACATGTAAACAACATACACATTATGGCTGTGTCTGAATCTTACTTCGACCAGTCATTTGATGATGATGAGGTATTGATTCAGGGATATAGTATTTATAGGAGGGATAGAAATAGATTTGGAGGAGGTGTAATGATGTATGTACAGAATCACATTCCTGTGAAACAAAGGAATGATTTTATGTCAAAAGAAATTGAAGTGATATGGTTACAGGTCCATCTTCCTCACCTTACGCCTATTTTGATAGGATGCTGCTATAGACCTCCAAATGCAAAAGCTGTATATATGAACAATGTATGTGAGATGATTGATAAAGTTTCTGATGGGAAAAATGAAATGTATTTATTAGGTGATCTGAATATTGATTGATTTTCTGTACACTGCTCACTAAAGAAAAAACTAGTAGACATAGTGAATGCATGTGATCTAGTACAGCTGGTCAACCAACCAACTAGAACGCAAACAAGCAAGGCTGGAAAATCTTCTACATGCATCGACCATGTGTACACTAATAGTGCAGAGCTATGTTCAAAAGTTATATCAGCTAATATAGGATGCACTGATCATAATATTATAGCATTCACTAGAAAGGCAAAAATACCAAAAGCTGGACCTAAGATTATACATAAAAGATCATATAAGAATTTCAGGGAAGAGAAATTTGTCAAAGATATTGAAAACATATCATGGGATGATGTATATAAAGAGGATAACCCAGAAGAAGCACTAAGTATATTTATGAAGAGGTTTATCCACATAGCAGACAGACATGCGCCCAGGACTTATTACCAATCATAGAGTTAACTTCCATTTATATGCTGATGATACCCAGCTTTACCTCTCCGTAGCTCCAGACGAGCCCTGTGCTCTAGACCCGCTGTTGACCTGTTTGTCCAGCATAAAAGGCTGTGTAACGGATGTTCTGTCCGTGTTCTCCTTTCCTGCGTTGTGTTCTTTGTGTGAGAGGCTTATGGATGAGTCGGCACACATGGACACTGTTCAATCATTTATTTGATGGTCTTCAATGGAGGCCACCTGTATGAACTGTATGAAATGGGTGGTCGAAATACCACAAAAGGAATAGCGTCAACATGTGTTCACTCGTCAAGTCTCCCACGTTGAATGCTTGTTGCAACTGAATTACATTACACAATAAATCGACATCTTAAGGCACACATACCTGTATGAAATGGGTGGTCGAAATACCACAAAAGGAATAGCGTCAACATGTGTTCACTCGTCAAGTCTGTTGACAAAGAACAACCAATTGACTATATTGCACGGTGAAATACACCGTCTAAAACCTCCAATTGTGCATATAACCTAACCACACCATTCATTACAACACTATTGAGTCATTATCATTTGTTAACATTGAATTCTTATACAAAATATATATACAACAGAGTAATACATAAAAGTGCTGCGCGCTACAATAGTCAAACGTACCTCCCACGTTGAATGCTTGTTGCAACTGAACCCCCAAACCGGAAAAGGTTGCTTCTATCATCGCGCTAATAATTGACCCGGAAGGCGAAACTCTCGAATGTGAACTTTCTCAAGTTACGTTCAAATAAAAGTGCCTTTGGTATAAAGAAATAATAAATAATAATAACCACTTGGAGACATTTGTAAAAGGATTTGGTGACATTTCAATCCTTAATAAAATAATAAACAATGTCCAATTGACCTGGTTACATTCACCCCTCCTGAAATTTCACCAACATCCTGTGTCAGCAGAGCAAGGGGGACATACAAAGAGAAAAAAAATATATAGGTAGTCTATCACTGACCCAAACTGGCACAAGATACAAGGACCCAGTCCCCTAGTCGACTCAAAAGTCACCCCCAAAAGAGGTTCAGAGAATAAAAAAGATTGATCAATTCTCAGAATTCCCTTAGACCAGCACGACGCCTGATACGCCACACCATTCTTGGCACTTATTAAAGAAATGATAGACACCTAAGAAAAAAAATTATCTGACCGGGTATCTAGTGCTCCAGGCTCTAGCTCCATCCCTCACACTCGTCCTGAGCTATCACTCCTGCAACAGGAGGTATCTAGCATCTGAGTGTATAGAGAAAAAAACAGAAATCCCCACTAACACCCACTGGCTCCAAATAAAAATACATACTGGGTCTCTAGTGCTCCAGGCTCCAGCTCCATCCCTCACACTCGTACCTGAGCTATCACTCCTGCAACAGGAGGTATCTAGCATCGGAGTATCGAGAGGAAACAGAATCCCACACTAAGGTAGAAAAAAAACTGGAATACTCAATACTGTAGTAGAAAAAAACTTGGATGAATGAAATAATTATATTGCAATAATGGATTGACCAAACAGATCAATAACATTCACATTATGTACAATGACGATAACTAAATTTCCTACACATTCAATCGTAACATTATTTACATGACTTTTTTCTTTCTTTTTCCACTATTCCAATTGTCCATGTCCATGTCAGCCCAATCAGTGAACTGCACACTAAACCGTTCATCAGCCCACTGGCTTACCTGGGCGCGGTCCATGGAACCACCTGACATTTTTCTCCTTTCTTAAAAATAAAAAATAAAAATTTATCACCGGCCACTAGATGGCAGCGTCTCACCACTGATGAATTGATGAGGCTGTGTTGGTTGACTGGAGGCAGCTCCCCGGTGAACGATTTGATAACGTTCTCCTTTCTTTGATCTTTATCCGGGTCCCGGCATCAATGTAACGGAGGTTCTGTCCGTGTTCTCCTTTCCTGCGTTGTGTTCTTTGTGTGAGAGGCTTATGGATGAGTCGGCACACATGGACACTGTTCAATCATTTATTTGATGGTCTTCAATGGAGGCCACCTGTATGAACTGTATGAAATGGGTGGTCGAAATACCACAAAAGGAATAGCGTCAACATGTGTTCACTCGTCAAGTCTCCCACGTTGAATGCTTGTTGCAACTGAATTACATTACACAATAAATCGACATCTTAAGGCACACATACCTGTATGAAATGGGTGGTCGAAATACCACAAAAGGAATAGCGTCAACATGTGTTCACTCGTCAAGTCTGTTGACAAAGAACAACCAATTGACTATATTGCACGGTGAAATACACCGTCTAAAACCTCCAATTGTGCATATAACCTAACCACACCATTCATTACAACACTATTGAGTCATTATCATTTGTTAACATTGAATTCTTATACAAAATATATATACAACAGAGTAATACATAAAAGTGCTGCGCGCTACAATAGTCAAACGTACCTCCCACGTTGAATGCTTGTTGCAACTGAACCCCCAAACCGGAAAAGGTTGCTTCTATCATCGCGCTAATAATTGACCCGGAAGGCGAAACTCTCGAATGTGAACTTTCTCAAGTTACGTTCAAATAAAAGTGCCTTTGGTATAAAGAAATAATAAATAATAATAACCACTTGGAGACATTTGTAAAAGGATTTGGTGACATTTCAATCCTTAATAAAATAATAAACAATGTCCAATTGACCTGGTTACAGCTGGATGAGTGAGAATTTTCTCAAGCTAAATGAGGATAAGACAGAAGTTCTCATAGTGGGGTCTAGTGAGCAGAGAGAACTGATAAAAAGTAGACTGGGTAACCTGAACGTAGAAAATAACACTGCAGTAAAGAACCTGGGGGTTATTATTGATTCTGAATTTAATTTTAATACACACATTAATCATGTCACGAAGATTGCCTTCTTTCATCTTAGAAATATTGCACGAATTAGAGCCTATGTGTCCCTGGATGATGCAAAAACGCTAATCCACGCTTTTGTTTTCTCTCGGCTTGATTATTGTAATGCACTTTATTCTGGCCTTCCAAAGAAAACAACTGACAGATTACAATTTGTCCAAAATTCGGCAGCCAGAATTTTAACTAGAACTAAGATGAGGGAACATATTACTCCAGTTTTAGCTTCACTGCATTGGCTCCCGGTTGTCTTTAGGATTGATTTAAAAATTCTCCTGCTTGTTTTTAAAGCTCTTAATGGTCTGGCACCATCTTATCTCTGCGACTGCTTACATAGATATGTTCCAAACCGCCCCCTCAGGTCCTCTAGTGCGGACCCCTGCTGTCCTCTAGATGCACCCCTGCTGTCTCGGCTGGAGCCGCTATCAGTTCTATCTTTAATCTTATAAAATGTTCAGTTGCTATCGCATGCACTCATCTGTGTTTCACTACACACATGGGTGCATGCTTACCAGCTGTTCGCCTCTTTTTAATGCAACATGCAACACTATTATCACCGACATCTAAGAAGGGAGATCCCCCCTTGAATTGGCCCTTCTAAGGTTTCTCTCCTCCACATTGCCTGTGGAGCATTTTTTCCTATTGTTAGGTTTTAGTGAGTTTTTCCTTACCTTCGCGTGGGGTACGTCTGGGAGTGTTGTATGCATGCATGCATTTATTTTGAGCTTATGGTATTCTTGTTTTTTCTTGACTTACTGTGTTACTATGTATTTTTTTCTTTTTTTCTTTTCTTCTTGGCTTGTTTAAAGAAGACGTGTCTCTGTTAAGCACTTTGAGTTGCACTCCGTGTATGAAAGGTGCTATATAAATGAAGATTATTATTATTATTATTATTATTATTATTATTATTATTATTATTATTATTATTATTATTATTATTATTATTATTATTATTATTATTATTATTATTATTATTATTATTATTATTATAGTTAAGTGTACAGTGAAAACAGTAAGGGCACCCTGGTTAGATGAAGAATTAAAAGATTGTATGGCAGAAAGAAATGCAGCAAAAAGTAAAGCATGCAAGTCTGGATGTCTGGTTGATTGGCAGAACTACCGCAAGCTTAGAAATTGTGTCACAAAGTGGAATAGAAAGAAAAAGAAAAGCTATTTTCAAGCTAAGATAATTGAAGTGAAAAATGACAGTAAACAGTTATGGAAAACATTTAACACTGTACTAGGAAGGGGGAATAACAATGCTCCCGCCTACCTCCGGTCAATGGTCTCTAACTACACACCCTCAAGACCCCTACGCTCTGCATCTTCTGGCCGCCTCAGACCTACTCCTATCCAAGCTCCGGGAGGGTCATCAAAGAGAAGTCGCCTATTCTCAGTCCTTGCCCCACAATGGTGGAATGAACTACCCACCCCAGTTAGGACAGCCGAATCACGTCCAATCTTTCGCCGTCGACTAAAGACGCACTTCTTCAACCATTATCTGAAAAAAAAAAAAAAAAAACAATAAAAAAAAAAAATCTAACCCTAACTAACCGTACTGTCATGCACTTGTCCTAATAAACTAACCTACACTGTAGCACTCAACACTTTGATGAACATTGTTGCTCAGCTGATAGAGTTGTGCCCTTCCTGATGGCTTGTCGTACAGAACTTGTAAGTCGCTTTGGATAAAAGCGTCAGCTAAATGACTAAATGTAAATGTAAATGTACCTAGCTTTATTGAGGTTGATGGGGCATTTATAACAAAGCCTGTTGATATAGCTCGGTATTTCAATGACTTCTTCTTGTGTAAGGTTGAAATTCTAAGGAATAATATGTGTATGAGTAATGTAAAATATAATGATAACATATTAGAAAGGATTATGAAAGATAAAAAATGCTCATTTAGTCTATGTTCTGTTGACACTAAAATGGTGGAGGAAATGTTGTCAGATATAAAAAAGGAAAAACCAGCAGGCCTGGATAACATGGATGGTAGACTACTGAAGGTTTCAGCAAAGCATGTAGCAGGTACGGTCACACATATTATAAATCAAAGCATTAAATATGGTATATGTCCAAAAGTCTCGAAGGAGGCTAAAATCATTCCTTTACAGAAAAATGCAAAAGTCAACCTGTCGGGTGCAAACAGTCGCCCTGTGAGCATTTTGCCAGTGTTAGCGAAGATAATGGAGAAAATAGTGTTTACACAAATTCAGAGTTACTTCAATGACAATGAATTGAATACTGATTTTCAGCATGCCTATAGGGATGGTTACTCAACAGCGACAGCATTGACACAGCTAGATAGAAAGAAATTAGCAGGATCAGTGATGTTAGACTTCAGTGCAGCATTTGATGTTATGGATCATGAAATACTACTGGAGAAACTTAAAGACTATGGCTTTGCTTCATCGTCAGTTTCATGGATAACTAGCTACTTATACAGTAGAAAACAGAGAGTATTTTTTAACGGAAGCCTATCTGAAGCGAAAAATGTTAAGTATGGAATTCCGCAGGGAAGCTGCCTTGGACCTCTGTTATTCACCATTTATACAAATGATTTGCCGTTAATTTTAGAGAAAGCAAAGGTGGCTATATATGCGGATGATACAACCCTGTACATGGCATCCTCCTCTGTGGAAGATCTGGGTGTGGCACTAAATAAAGAGCTACAAAAAGTAGAAGAGTGGATTAGAGCAAATAGAATGGTTTTAAACATAGCAAAAACAAAGTGTATTTTAATGGGTTCACACCATATGCTAATTGCTAATCCAAAATTAAAAATAATAATGGGGGGAACTGAAATTGAACAGGTAGAAGAAGCAAAGCTACTAGGTATAACATTGGACAGTCATCTGAACTGGTCAACGCATATAAATAACATAACAAAAAAGATGGGGAGAGGGCTGGCTTTAATTAGAAGATGTGCAGAATTCCTAACTCCAGAGTCGGTGATCCATGTTATCCAGGCTCTGATCCTTTCACATCTGGATTACTGTCCGGGGATCTGGGGAAGTGCTGGAAGAGAAAAACTGGGAAAACTGAAAATGACACAGAACAAAGCAGCACGCCTTGCTCTGAATTGTAGGAAAAGGTCAAACATAGTAAGCATGCATGAAAAACTGTCATGGTTAATGGTAGAACAAAGACTAAATGTAAATATCATAATGTTTTTTAGAAATATATATAAGAACAAAAAACCTGCTTGTCTATATGATGAGATACAATTCACAATCAACAGACACAGTTACTCCACCAGGCATGTGTCAATGGAAAGATGTACTGTAAAGATGCCAAGAACAAATGCAATGAAAAGGACTGTGATGTATAGAACCATGACTGCATGGAATTCCTTACCACCTGCACTAACTAGGGTTGAAGACAAACAGACATTTAAAAAACACCTTAAACATCATATAAGAAAGAGTGGTACTGTCAGTTAAGTAAACATAGTGGGTGATTGAGAAGATGGGTATGGGTGATTGTTGAACTTAGATTTTTAATATATTTGTATATTGTATTGAGATGTATTGTTGTGCTTTAAGTGAACATATATGCCTTGAAACATGATTGAGTAGATGGGTATGTGTGATTGGTGAACTTATTGTATTGTATTGATTTGTGTGGACCCCAGTAATAGTAGCCTATGCCTGTGGCAATGGCTAATGGGGATCCGAATAAACTAAACTAAACTAAACTAACACTGCCAATTGTGTTAGTATGACGGCCGGCCAAGCCGGAAGCAAGAGCCACACTGAGAGCTGCGCTGTTAATAATAATAATAATAATAATAATAATAGATTCTATTTGTAATGCGCTTTACAGTTGCGGGGCAAGTCTCAAAGCGCTACAGTTAAAAGAACTTAAAAACTAGCGAGAATAAAGGAAAGAAAGAATATAAAAATAGGCAAGACTAAAACATAGAATAACATAGAGAAACATAGAATAAATAAAACTGATCAAAGAAATTGGTAAAAGAACATAAAATGTGTGGAGCAAAAATGTTGATAAAAAGTCAACAGAAGGCTCTACTAAAATGGTGAGTTTTGAGGCCTTTCTTAAAAGCATCCACAGTCTGTGGTGCTCTCAGGTAGTCAGGGAGAGCATTACACAGACTGGGAGCGGAAGAGCAAAAAGCCCGATCTCCCTTAGTGCAGAGATTTGTCCTAGTGCGCTGGAGGAGGTTTGCTTGGCCAGAGCGGAGATGTCGGGAGGAGGAGTGAGGGGTGATGAGTTCTTTGAGGTATAGGGGGGCGTTTCCGTAGAGGCATTTGTGGGTGAGCAGGGAGACTTTGAACTCAAATCCTGATTGAGACAGGGAGCCAGTGAAGGGACTTGAGGATGGGAGTGATGTGGTGGTATTTCTGCACTCTCATCAGGATCCTAGCAGCTCTGTTTTGGATACATTGTAGCCTTTGGATGTTCTTGCTAGGGATCCCGATGAGGAGTGCGTTGCAGTAATCCAGCCTGGAGGAAACAAAGGCGTGGATGAGCTTTTCGGCATCTGACAGAGTGAGTGAGGGGCGAAGTTTGGCGATGTTCCTGAGGTGGTAGAAAGAGTTTTTGTATAGTTGATTTATGTGTGCCTCAAAGGTCAGGTGAGGTGTTAGTGGCGAGCGCCTTGCCAACTGTGCCACCCAGCCGCACTCCAAACATGCTTCTTATGAGGCTGGATACGTGCAGGGACAGGCATTGAAGCGACATCCACAAATGCAGAGCCCATCCGACTGGGGATGGGTGGAACAGGACGAGGAGTGGAAAGTCTTCTGGAGTCCACTTCCACTTATGGCGGAGAGTTGTTGGGAGTTGACCAAATGGGGGTGCAGTGCACCAAGGCATGTACTGGAAGGTGTAAGTGCTTCAGATATGGACTCAGTTGCACATGCCTATGCCTGCTAGAACCTATTAGCATGTTTCTTTTGCCAGAGTTATTCCCAGTTGTCCTCTGTGTTTTCAGGTGTAGGCCTATCATGTTTTACTTTGTCACCAGCCTATTACTGTGACATTTGCAGTTGTTACTTTGTAACATTGCTTCCACTGCCTATATCTAACAGTGAAGCACTGTTAGTTCCTTAGTATTTGAGAAACTTTCTGTTTGTCATGGTTCCGTGGCTGTGTCAGCCAGAGCTGCTGTTGCCTCTGGATCTGTCATTATTGTCATTATTGCCATTCAGTATTAGCCATTGCTCAATTATTATTTTGTAGCACTAATTTATTAATCTTATTTTGTGTTCTCCCACCCCTTATTATTTAAGTAGACACCATATGTCTAACAATAATTCAATGTGTCTAACGTTAATTCCTTGCATTCTCTGTGTTCGCAAGGACGTTGTGTAACTGGCTGACCGCTCTTGATCCTCCCTATCCTAACATTGACACTTAACTTGCTGACCTCTCTTGATCCTCCCTATCCTAACATTGACACTTAATAGTGGGACATGATACAGGTACCGCCAGGGGGAGCTGGTGGCGACGTTGGGCAGGGAGATACAGGTGAAGAAGGATGGGCTCAGGGCGTGGCGCCGACGGAGGAACTTCCTCTTCATCGTTTTCCAGAGAGGGAAGAGGTGGCACGGAGCTGGGGCTCCGGACATCAAGCACGCGAGATATAAACCCAGTTACGAAGCGGGTTAGTAATGAGTATGCGATAGCTTAGCTTTTAGTTAATGTGGAAGAGACATTGTGAACGAAGAAGCAGACGAGCTACTGCCGAAGAGTGTGGTAGATATTGCCCAAATTGCGTTTTAGCTGAAGTATAGGCGTCATGACAGGGGGTTTACCATGACCCACAGCTTAGCTTCAGTTAGGCTAGCACCACAGTTTAGCCCGCGTGTCGCCCCACCCCTTCAGCCCAGCAGCGGACGTCACTACACTGCACGCTCCTCCAGCCCCTCCGTGCCGTTACCCCACTAGTCACCTGCCCAACGTCTACCCAGCCCCGCTGCCTGCTATCACGGGACCTCTCGACGGCCATCTCACCACACGGACAGTTGGTGGTGGGAGCACGCCCGCCACTTGGTTAAGTACACTCAAGCCGGTTACAGCGAGCGCTCCAAGTGCTGAAACTTTATCGGTAGACATTCTCTCTGTGCGGCGTGGGCTCTTTAAGGGCGAAGAGAAGCAGTGCTTTGAACTGACGCTGGTAACAGTGTTTAGGGGCGCCCCGACCTTTATTATTTTGGGGAAAAGCCGGCTATAGATAGGACTTTTATTTGCAACGTGGGCCCACTGTCATTTCGGTTGAATGTGATAATAATGTGTGTTCTTTTACAAAAATCCCATTGAATGACTCCTTTATCCCTCTCCCTCTTTCTCCCCTCTCTCCCCACTTACGGAGAAGCGAAGCAGTAGATAAACCCTTAAAGGGAAGAGGTTATTACTGTGTCTAGCCCAGTGTGGGAAGAACTTTAGTCTGTATTGTAGAGCGAGAGCACTAGGTGCCCAGTGCGGGAATAACTTTCATCCATGTGTAAATCATTGTAACGTAAACCAGACTTTCAGTAAAAGAGAGTTTAATGGGACCACTGTGTGCGTGTCTGTTAAAGTGCATTTTTTCTAACCCTTTCCTTTCCGGGTAATGCTCATTAAAATGTAACCCTTTCCCCACCCCCCTGCCTATAGTTCATTGGGAAAGGTCTCTACTCGTCAATCAGGAAGGGTACTGCTTTGGGGAGCGAATATATTATCCATCCTTACTGCCATCGGGTGTGGGAGGGCCCAGGAAGTATTGGGGGAAGTGTGGGTGTGTGGGGAGCTACTGCTGATCGCCCTGGAGGGCAAGAAGGACCAGCGCACCATCCCTAGGTTAGTGAATCCTAGGCCCCATCCACTCCGTTCTCACTACCAGGTGGCCGTGTACATCCACTCCAATAAAGCAGGGATAATCCACCCTGCTAAATTTATTTGACTAAATGTAATGGCTGTTAAAACCTCCATTGTGACTGTTCCCTGGTAAGGGAGCTTGTGTACCTCAGTGAACCCTGAGAGCTATGCCAGTGGGAGGCAACTCCAAACTGGACAGCTTGTGGGCGAGGAGTCAGACAACATACAGTCAAACAACCTCTCTTGACAGAGCCTTTTGAGAAACCCAATACATTTCTATGAGAAAATTCATAATTTAAAGATCCACATGGTGGGCAGCAGTCATGCTGAAAAATGGCCACCATCTTGAAATTTCAAGTAGCTGTGGGTGGCTTGTTGTCAAGTGACCCACAGAGACTGCTCATGCCAATCGTCATGCTTGTATCACCAAATAAACCATTATATCACTTAACTGCTCCACTAAGGTGTCGGCCATCTTCTTCTTCTTGGGGTTTTACGGCGGTCGGCCACCAACTGTTTGGGGCATTACCGCCATCTTCTGGTATCCTTTACCACCTACAATCAGGGGCGGACCTTCCTACAGGCGATATAGGCGGTCGCCTAGAGCGCAGTTTTGGCGCCCCCCTCTATATCTGCAACCATTATTTTTACATAAAAAAAATTCTAACAAAAGGGAAAATGAGCCAAAAATCTAAAACGGTCGGTCGGTCTGAGCCTCAGCTTTAGGTGTTCACAGTCAGAACATGCTAGAGCGCTGTGCATTGATGGGTATCGGTCAAGTGTTTATAGAATTGAGCGTTGAGGAAAGAAAGACTAACGTTAGAGAACTATGAAGAGGCAAAAGCCATCCGGCTATCCAGTTTAAAAAGAGAAGAAAAGAAGAAGACGAGAAACGTGCCTAGGTGAAAGGTATGCAATTTTGTACAACTTCCAAGACCTGCCACACCAAGAGCTGATGAAGCAAGCAGAGGCACTTGTACACACCTTAAACCATGGAGGGCAATCTGATTTGGATGGGAAGGAGCTGGCTCAGGAGTTGGACAATTTGATGTGATTGATGACTTTGCAGCGAGGAAGGCCAGAAGGATTGCACTGTAAATGGAAACCAGTAGGAGCTAGGAGGCTAACCTTGAAGTGTGATGATAGGGAGTGGAATGTAAATAGTTCTTTAGACAAAGTGAATTTGTAATTTTTATTTATTTGTTTGTTTATTTAGCATATTATATTTTGATTATATATGTGTAACATATTTTACAATACATCATTTTATCTTAAAGCAAATTTGCACGTTATTTTATTGTTTGTTATTATTATTATTATTATTATTATTATTATTATTATTATTATTATTATTATTATTATTATTATTATTATTATTATTATTATTATTATTATTATTATTATTATTATTATTATTATTATTATTATTATTATTATTATTATTATTATTATTATTATTATTAATTATTATTAATTATTATTATTATTATTATTATTATGATTATTATTATTATTATTATTATTATTATTATTATTATTATTATTATTATTATTATTATTATTATTATTATTATTATTATTATTATTATTATTATTATTATTATTGTGTGTTAGCTAAGTTGTTTATTTGTTTTAATTCTTTAGTGTGCACTTTACATTTATTCTTAGCATTTATTCTTAGGGCTCAGACCGACCGACCGTTTTCGATTTTTGGCTCATTTTCCCTTATGTTAGAATTTTTTTTATGTAAAAATAATGGTTGCAGATATAGAGGGGGGGGGGGGCTAATGCTGCTACTTCCTGACTGAGCCCCCCTCTGTGAGACACTCCTTGCCTCCTGAGGGCTGACTCTGGACTTTTTGGTTACTCACAATCCCCTTATTTAACTCACTTACTACTTCCTCCCATGTCAGACTATTCATACCCATGTGTTGTATTGCCACTTTAACAATTAACTTGATCCTTTCCGTTTTACTCTTAACCAAAGCTGTTGCATTAACCACTCCTGCCACAAAGGCCACAATATTCAACTTCTCCTCCCACACCCTCTCTTTATCCTCCTGTATCCTACCTTTACTGACAAATGCCCTTTTTTAAACCCCTGTTCCTTATCTTGCTTTCCCTGTCCTACCATCCTGGCTGCCTCTGCATATGAGATTTTGTCTTTTATTCTCATCTGTTGAACCACCACCTCTCGTTTCATCACCTCACAACCCCAAAACGCAACATTATGCTCCTTACCACAATTACAGCATTTCGGCTCCACTCCCTCTCCACATTTCCCATATTCATGCACATCTCTGCTTCTTTCTACACGTCTTGGCTATATGCCCAAATTCTTGGCAGTTATAGCACCTCAGTGAATTTGGAACAAACTCCCTAACCCTATTGATTGATTGATTGAAAAGTTTATTAACAGATTGCAGAATGGGTACAGTACAGTACAGCTCAATACATACAATTGTTAAGGGGATGCAGACCAGAGAAAGACTTTCGTCTTGTTTACATCAGGGTCCCCCATTTTCAATTCATCATAACATATATGACATACATGACATACAGATAGACAGTACTGCTACATCTATACATTTATGACATATCAGATTTGCAAATACAGTACTGTTTGTGATACAAAAGTGTCCAGAAAAGAGTGTACATTTGACATAGAAACTGTACATTGGAGGAGGTTGGGTGGGTGGGGTGGGGTTGGGTAGGTGGGTGGGGGCTCTACATTGGAGGTGGGGGGGGGGGGGGGGGGGGGGGGGTTGGGTAGGGGGGGGACACACATTGTACACTGTACATTGGAATACTGACAAAGCCATACTTGGTCATTTACTGTACTATACACCATATATCCTAGAAACACCTCCTTTGGAATAATCTCACCTTCAAATGTAATCACTATAGTCTCCGTCTCTTTCTTCTCTGCTCCTCTTTTCATCCTTTCAGCATTTTTTACTTTCCCATTACGTAAGTCACTCTTTAAATCTCCCAACAGCTGCTCCATACTAACCTTGATTGGTATTCCAGCTATCACCCCCTTGCACCCACCATCCCTCTTCTCCCCAACCCAACTCTTACTACTTTATAGATATTAACTTTACCAATGCTTCTCATTTTCCTTGCTTTCTCCACCTGCTCTAAACATACACACCCTACAATCAAGTTTCCATCTCCCAAAATGTTTGCATATTTTACCTCACCTAACTGCGCTCCTATGAGTTTGGTTAACTCTAACGGCCCTATTTGTCTAACTCCCCCATCTCCCTCAAATCTAACCACTATATTCAACACTTCTGTAAAATCCTTTCCTCTACCCTCACCATCTGACCCGCTTGAGCTACCTCCCCTCCCTTTCTTCCTCTTAAGCCCCTTCCCCCCACTTTCCCTGCTCTTTTTCTCCACCTTTTTTCACCCTTCTCCCCCGCTCTCCCCTCCATCACTACACTCCATACTGTCACTATCCGACTCCTTTCCTTTGGCATGGCCGTTCCAGTGGCGGCTCTACCACTAGGGGCGCTAGGGCGCCGACCCACCTGCTGGCCAGCTGCTGTTAAATCAGAGAAGAAGACAATAAAACTTTTTCGTTTTTGTGTTTTATAGCCCTATAAATAATATAAACATGTTTAAAATTAATAATATTTACTCATTTTAAGTATGTTTGTATTTCCAATGCACAATATAACGTTATTATCTAAATTAAAAAAACATCGGTTTCCAGAGCAGGAAGTGACATCACGTTTTTTTTTTTTTTTTTTTTTGTATTTCTCGGCCCGGGCTATACGCGATAGCGCTCTGAGTGCGCGTCACAGTTTGATCGCTGTCTCCGTCACAGCCAATCAGTGCATACGGCGTTGTGCGTTGAAATATGACTATTATGTTGGAATCCGAGCGCGATTTGAAGCGGTCTAGAAAGCAGCGTGAACTTCTGTGAGAATTTCCATAGCCGCATTTCGCGGAGACGCTCTCTGATTGGCCGACGCCAGTATTTTTTTCCATGGCAGAATTTCACAGAGACGATCTCTGATTGGCCGAATCCAATTTCTAATGTTCCAATTCTAGCTTCTAGCTTGGTTCCTGGTACTAGGACTGTTGTTTGTCTTAGAGCGTGCCGTGCCGTGACTGCAAGTTCTTTAGACTGTTAAGCTTAGGCACTCTTTCAAAGTTGGTTAAGGTTAGAGTTTGTCATCTTAGAGCATGGCGATAGAACGCCAGGTAGTTTGCAGTCTGTTCGAGCGGAAATGGACAAAGGAATGTACTTGTTGAGTGTTGTGCTAACGTCGACGAGCTCAGCTGAGCTAACACTTGGCTAACAAGCTATATGGCGGATTACACACGTTTATCAAGCTCTCCTGCCCTGGACGTTTCAACTAAACAGTGAGTCTCTCTCTCTCTCTCTCTAACGTTAGTAGTACTAGGCTGGTGCGGGCTAACTGGCTATCGTTCTGGGAGCTAACGTTAGTAGTACTACTAGGCTGGTGCGGGCTAACTGGCTATCGTTCTGGGAGCTAACGTTAGTAGTACTACTAGGCTGGTGCGGGCTAACTGGCTATCGTTCTGGGAGCTAACGTTAGTAGTACTACTAGGCTGGTGCGGGCTAACTGGCTATCGTTCTGGGAGCTAACGTTAGTAGTACTACTAGGCTGGTGCGGGCTAACTGGCTATCGTTCTGGGAGCTAACGTTAGTAGTACTACTAGGCTGGTGCGGGCTAACTGGCTATCATTCTGGGAGCTAACGTTAGTAGTACTACTAGGCTGGTGCGGGCTAACTGGCTATCGTTCTGGGAGCTAACGTTAGTAGTACTACTAGGCTATCGTTCCGTGATTTGTTTACTTGGTAACACGGGTTGCTAAGGAATTTAGGTTCGAGGTTGAAGAAATCTCTCTCTCTCTCTCTCTCTCTCTCTCTCTCTCTCTCTCTCTCTCTCTCTCTCTCTCTCTCTCTCTCTCTCTCTCTCTCTCTCTGCTTAACGTTAAACGTTTGTAAATAGTTTTTTTAGGAGCAGTACTACTGCTGGCCATTCATGAAGCGAGACATTGCTGATTGTTTATTTATCGATGGCTCATTGATTTAACTACTGCAGCTCTCTCGGATTGAAAATACGTGGATCAATATCATCTATGTTTGAATGAATGAATGAGAACTTTATTAACAGATTGCAGAATGGGTACAATACAGTACGGCTCAATACACACAATTGTTAAGGGGATGCAGACCAGAGAAAGACGTTTGTCTTGTTTACATCAGGGTCCCAGATTTTCGATTCATATCGATAGTTTAATAGCTAGCCTTGGCTCGTTTAACAATATGCAAAATATGTGTACAGCCCTGTACTCATACTGAAGTTATTCTTGGTATATAATAGGTCTGATTGTGTAACGAATCGATTCCACGTCGCGCTGTGTGTGAGAGAGAGAAGGAGAGAGGGAGAGATCTGCCTGTGTTTGTAGACGGGCGAGTTTTGTTTCTAACTTTTCTATGTATATATTGTGTTTCAAGTTGTGAATTAGAGTCTAGACTATACTTTATTTGACTGGTTGTGTGTTGTTGTAGTAACAGCTGAGCGACTCGTTCATAAGAGCCGATTCATTGCCGTGAGCGTGAGTCGAATCGCTCACGTCTTGCCATGAGTGTTGGGTGGTACTGTACTGTACATGTTTGCATTTTGCAAAATGTTTGGTATAGCGCCCCCTAGTGGCGAATACCCACCGGCCGCCACTGGGCCGTTCCCATCCCATTCCCGCCCCCCCCGAATATACAGTACGACAGCGGGAGCCCACCCTCCACGCTGGTGCCGCCGCCATGTCTCCGTATAAGTTCACCTACTTTCTGTCTGTCACAACAACAATGCGTGTAGTCACCCCAGCCAGCTCCCGTGTCGGCCATCTTGAAAAATGGCCACCATCTTGAAATTTCAAATGTCTCGGATAATTTTCTTGTCAAGTGACTAGGGGTGTATATTTGACCCCACAACGATTCGATTCGATTACGATTCTTCAGGCAATGATTCAATGCATCATGAAATCTCTTAACCTCTTTAGCCCGAGCGGTCCATCGGCGGACCGCAAATGACATCATAAATCAATCTCTCCAGACTGTATGACATTAAGTAGCATTTATTTTTCAAATGTATCCAAGAGTAAAGACCCTAACCATGTCACAACAGCAGTCATAGTGTATATATATTTTCAGAAATACGTTTGTTTACCAATAGGTTAAAGTGTTATTAGTGAGATTTTAGTTTATGGAATGTCTTAATAATTTAGCGAATATCCACCATTTTTTATTAGCAGCCGTCGCCAGTTGTAATATGAAGAGAGGGCATCCAGAGCTCTCAATGAGCGTTGAAATTTCGAAAAACGACCTTTCCCAGCCAATTCCAGCTTCCTGCAAGCAAACTTCTGTATGCATTTTATTTTTATTTCTCTGGATTCTCTATCACAAAACTGAACGTTATCGGCATAGATTGGAGCACAGTTAGTGTGTCTACCTTCTGTGAACATTTAGAAACAATCCCTGTTGCATTCCGATCCACAATGGCGGAGCCATATCGATTATAAGAATGGAACTGTACATACAGTAGATTTCATTCACGGTTCTTCAGTGCATGCCTGGAGATACTAAATCCAATTTGAACTCTGCCACTTGAAAGAGGAGATTTGGCCCGATTCATAGATGTGCAAGTTGGCTATAATAAGGTAATTTATAGGCCTGATATTCTATATCCTATAATAATATTTCAAATTGCATGTGTCCGGGTGGCAGAATTCAGTACTGTATCTACAAAACATTACATTTAATCATCTTCCCTTTTTTCATTTGTTTAGATTTTTTGTACACATGATCTCAAGAATGTGCTGAACGAGCTCAGTGGCAGTTTATGTCTGGTAATTTTTAGCATGGTGTTATTCACTGTCAAAGATGCAAAGAAAAATCATAATTTATATTCTCATTTGTTTCATCACAATTTACTCAAGCCTAGTAACAGACAATATTTCTGACACTGGGAATACATTCCATGAGATCCATATATCTCCCTAGATACCAAGAACATGCAAATGGACCTCGTAGAAGTGGAGCAATCTTCCATTTACTTAGGTATGTATTTTTAGATACCCATGTACATGTCAAAATACTTCCCAAAGGTCAGTGAATACCACGACCATAACACCAGAGGGAGCTCCACAAATCATGTTAAACCCAGATTCGGCTCAAACAAGGGACTAAACACGTTTCGCAATTATGCCACATCAATGTGGAACGCCCTACCCAAAGCTGTAAAGGAATGTGAATCACTACCCACTTTCAAAACCAGGCTCAAAGAACACCTACAGGAGACTGCAATAGACCTGTCGCTAAACCACGCCCCAAATAGAATTTGTCCAATCATATCACAGCGAAAATCCTCGCTGGCAGAAAACTCAGACATCACCTGAAACGCTGTTTGTAGGGCGCATCAAACCAATACCAGATGTCTGTGATCGAAACCACTGTGAAGAGTTCAGTTTCTATGTTTATTATCTAGCTAATATCTGATGGTGAAACGCTGTGCATGGGGTACCTGTAATTCAGACACCAGGTAGTGGTACCCTGAAAGACTGGATGGAGGAGTATATTTTCCGAAGCCCAAAAGAAAATCAACAAATGCAAGCGATGAATTCTGCTGTGTCGTCGACCACATACACAACTGAATGTGAAGACAATTTCCAAGGACACTTATGTTTGCTCAAAGGTAAGGTCAATTCATAAAGACATCATATTTGACGGCATGTATTAGAAACGTAGCTAACGTTAGCTGCCAACTAGCTAGCCAGCTAGCTAGCTGGTGTTATCCTAGCTAGCTAGCTACAGTGTTATCAACATCAACTTTGCTGTCATTAATTTGCTGTCTGACTTTTCTTCCTCGCTAGTTAGCTGGTGTTTTTAGCTAACTTAACGTTTGCTAACTGTCTTTTGTCCAGATGGGGAGCGCCGGCCTGTGGAGCAGCCTCCCCCAAGCCCAATGGAAGAAGGTGGACAAGAGGAGCGAGATGAACGATTGAGAAATCAACAAGCACAAATCGAATTTTATAAATACTGTTCTGAGACATAATCAAGTACCAAATAGATTAACACCAGAGGTCTTGCAGCACAGCCGTGTACCAGCCTATTTCAAATATGCCACTGGATTCACTTATGATCAATTCAATAATCTATGTACTGTGTTTAGTATACCTAGCAGTGAAACAGCACAGCAAACTACTGTAGCTGGTACTGTAGCTGGTACTATAGATGGTACTGTAGATGGTACTGTAGCTGGTACTGTAGATGGTACTGTAGCTGGTACTATAGCTACTACTGTAGCTGGTACTGTAGATGGTACTGTAGCTGGTACTGTAGATGGTACTGTGGCTACTACTTAAGTAAAAGTAGAGAACTATTTGATATTGAATGTACTGTATTAAGTTTAAAAAGTAAAAGTACAGTACATATTCTATAGGGTGTTCTTGTATTTCAGTGCATTCAACCCTCGATATATTGACCTGAAGGTTGTTAAAGTGGTCCAGTTATGCTGGTTTAAAATGTTAAAGAACTTAATCTTCATCAATTTATGCCATGTCTTGTATGCTAAATCTTTTTTGTGGGGAGGCTCAGATATATGTAGTTGAGTAAAATGTACAATATTTACTTTGAAATGTAGTGGAGTGAAAGTACAAAGTTCCCTATAATTAAAATACTCAAGTAAAGTACAAGATACAAGAACATTTATTTAAGTGCAGCCCTGACACGAGGCTGAAGTTCTTGCTATCATGGCCGACTTGTGAGGCTAATAGTGTTTGAAGAGTTTCATTCCAAAATAAGGCTTTAGTAATGCAGTCAGTAGAGTGCAGAAAACAACAGTTGCTGATATTGCAAATGTCAACAGACCAGGCTAATGGAGGTACTAGAAGAAAGGTTACAGGGTAACCAAAATCAACATGTTTCTCCTTCCAAGGGTCATCAATAATCACAGCAAATGTTGTGACTGTATGACTAACAGGTCAGGAGATTGACAATGTAGAGGATGTGCATCCAGCGATAACATTTTAATTCGATTTGTGAACTATGGGTCTGCGGTTGGGACAAAATCAATTTTAAGCCTCATCACAGCATTCATTTGGCTACAAGAATATAATGTTAAATTACCATAGATGTATCACAACAACACATGATATTGTTCGCTATTCCAGCACTGTTTGTATTTTATATCGTACATCCATTTGTGTAACTGTAAATCCATGTATATTTATTGTATATATTAAAAATAGTGGCTATTTATGTACACTTTAGTTGTGGGTTTTCTTTTCTAATCAGAGTGATCTATCTTGAGAATGTGTTGTATATGCATTTATTTATATTTATATTAAATATAACTTATACTTAGTGTTATAAGAAAAGCTATGTCCTGTACCCATACACTGTGATTTACAGGTATTTTGGTAAATGGTAAATGGCTGTATTTATATAGCGATTTTATCCAAAGTGCTTTACAATTTGTTTCTCATATCTTACCCATTCACTCACACATTCACACACCAACGGTGGAGGCAACCATGCAAGGTGCCAACCTGCTCATCAGGAGCAATGGGGTTAAGTGTCTTGCTCAAGGACACTTCGACACGCTCCCCGGGAGGAGCAAGAATCAAACCAGGAACCTCCGGATTACCAGACGACTGCTCTACCTCCCAATCCACTGTCGCCCCCTATTACTAGGTCTATTTTATTATTAGGTATTTCTACTTTGGTCTATATCACTATACATTTAGAGTTAGTGTAATCAATCATTTGACCTGATGTACACTAGAATGTGCAGCATACCATTCAGATTCAGATTCAGATTTCTTTATTCACCATTTTGTACAGGTACAAAATGGAACGTGATTTGACATTACAGTGCATGATTGATTTTTTCACAAATAGGAACAACATAATAATAATAATGATAAATAAATAAGTAAGTGCAAAACAGGACAGAACAGTGAGACAACAATAAGACAGTAAAGTGCAGTGATAGGGGACATGGAAACAGTGCAGCACAGTTCAAGTCCAGAGGTCCAGCCTGACGTCTCACCCCTTTATGGAGGAGGATTGTTGGCATATTTACCTGGGTCACAAAAGAACCAACATAGCATGTTTACAAAAGAGGTGGATTATTCTGGTTGCAGAATGACAGCTCTCACTTTTTTCCTCATTCCCTCCCCCATCTAGTGACACAGCTGTCGGGTCTAGCTCGTATACTGCGTTGGACCACAAGCCTAAACTAAAAGTATCAGCAATAGTAGTAATCATGGATTATCGTCATAGTTCTTGTAATCTTCAATCAAGTCAACTGTAAGTAATGCTTGAGAGTAGCTAGCTAGCTAACGTTATCTATAGCTAATGCTTGCATCACCATGGAGGTCTAAGGTAATAATGTGTTAGAAATTACTACCCCTGCGGCCATCGTCAACAGTCATTCACGGTCGACTTTTTCAGAGTTTTCAAAGGGGGCGTGGCTTAGCGATAGGTCTATTCGAAACTGGCCCCTGTAAATGTCCTAACCCAAAAAATAAAAACGTATATCTGGGGTAAAACAATAACCTCCGTCTTCTTTAAAATATGGCGCCCTTCTTCACCACGCCAATCTCTCTTGATCAAGAGTCACATGAGCTCCCTTGCTCACCTGCAAGAGTATTTCTTTTCAACACTCCCATCAACAAAGCCCACTGACAGCCAATCATATACTTATCATGTTATTGGAACTGGAAGTGACCGTAACACTATCCTAACATAACAAATCTATTGTTTTTTATTCATTATGGAAATTATATGCCAGTAATATGTGAGCAGTCAGAATGACAGTCAGGCCTTTATTGAAGTTATGGAATTCCAGTCAGTCTAGTGTTTAAATAGAAGGCACTGCATTCTCCAACAAGCATGTGCAAACATGTTGTTTTGCCTTTTAGAGAGAAAGTGCCCTTTTTCTCTCTTTTTTAAATAAATAAACAAATTCCTGTTTGCCTGCTCTGCCGAACAGATATATTGATTGCATCAAAATATCAGGTTGGGAGATTGATGCTGCAAGTCCCAGGCGATGCCCTCTACAATCCCTCCCCCCTGGTTTCCTGCTATATATGGTGAAAGAAAGCACACACGCATGCGCATAAATCATAGGCACTGGACAGCGTGAGTCAGTCAGTGTGATGAGTTACTTTGAGGCAGACATCAGGTATGTGTCCAATAAAATTGGCCAAACAAAGTATAAATATACTGTTCATTTTATATTGATATTGAAATGCTTTAGGAATAGCTTGACACTATTTACAAGTACTGTATGATCTGTAACATTTTAGCGTTTCACGTTATTGACGACTCTCGAGGCAGAAGTTATTTCTCACTTTGGTCCTTTATTCACAGTTCTCAGATACAGCTTTGGTTCCATTGCCTTATCGCTACCACTTCCCATGCCTCAAGAGGCCGCACCCTAGGTGCCACACCCTCTTATAGTCTTCCCAGGTCAGCCCAGGCCCCCTCCCCTCTGCCAATCCCCGGCCCGCGCGACCAACAGCGTCGCCTGCCAGCCCCAGGTTGGCAGAGTGCAGAGTAACAGCTCGGCTGACCAATCCCACAAATCCCAGGGTCGCTACAGATCTATGCTTGAACTATTTACCAATTGGAAATGTGCCAACTAGCTATTGTTAGCGTTGATACCGTTAGCTAGTAATGTGGGGTAACGTGTGGAATATGGTCGCAACATTTGGTATGAAATCTATGGCAGAGGACAGTATAAGTTGAGATATTTCACCTCTTACTAGAGCTGCTCCTGCTGTTGCTGCCAATGTCAGCATTGTCAGATTTTCCATCTTCCCTCATTGAAAAGTAATGATATCCAGTTTGCTGAGCCACCTATCATAAACTGGCACAATATGAATGCAACAGGCCATCTACTGATCGCTTCCTGCTGGCATCTTTATGCATGCGTTGCGGAATGAAAAATATGTATTTTGACCTCCACCGCTGAGCCCGCAAGGAATAATGGATATAACTTGTCCTCCTCACTATTTAAAATATCCCCATATCTTGTCTACTTTGCATAGAAACAATTGTAAGTCGTCAGTAACTTTTCTGAGAACACCATTCCGTATTCATATTGCTTCTTGTGCTCCAGTAATGGAGATTGAGTAGTACAGTATGTCCATGCGTATGGAGGGAGTGACAGGCGGGCGGCTTCTCTTCCACGTTCTGTACAGCTAACGTTAATTTAATGCTTGGTCTATCTAATATTGTGGTTGTAATCCTATGAGTTCTCTGTTATTGTAATTTCGTCCATCACCACCTCTGAATCAGTCAAAATATATATTCCATCAGACTCACTTTTCGCTCAGTGTACACATATTTTGTTCAGGGTCTCTATAGAGTTTCCGTGGGTGGGTGTGTGTATGTGTGCACACACATGCACTTTTGAGTGTGTGTGCATGTGTGTTTTATGTGTGTGTGTCTGCCTAATATGTATCAGACGTTGTCAAAATACAGTTGCGTCGCCATATGCAATTTTTCCCTCACTCTCACTAGAAAAATCATGTGCACAAAAATCATGAACAATCAAATAATGTGTTTTTCCTTCTGCAGGTGGGCAATCACACCCCCACAGAGGCCCCATCTCCACCGAAACACACACATTTTCTCATCCACCCTCCATCATTCCCTGGGCATCAAATGCGGCCTTGGTAAACTCCATAATGATCAAAAAACAAATTGACACTCAATTCTCTAAAATACAAATACTATTTATAACTTTAAAATGTTACACTTAAATTCCTAACTAAATTGGTGTTTATATACATTTTTCACACTATATCAAATAGAGTTTTATATTATTTGTAACCATATTTCATTTGATATAATCAGATTGTTCTTAGAGCTGACATACTGCGGAGATCATAATATTCACAAGGGAAACTTGAGTGACAGGTGACAGCAGACATGGCTGTGATACCATTCTCTCAAGTAAATAGGCAATTTTGCTAATGTTGGCTTGTAACATAGCATTGTCAGGTCTTTGGCGTACACACAATACTAAAATTGACAGATGGCATAGTGAACAGACGGATGGAGCGATCGATCCATCACAAATGAAGGCAGTCGCAGTCAATCTGGAGTCCTCCCGGGCCAAGTTATTAACTGGTTAGCTAACTGCCACTCATGCTTTATCCCTACATCACATTTCTCAAACCATTCATAGATCTCTCTTCCTGTTCCAAGCGACCCCCCTGCAAGCATTTAGCTTAATCAAAAAGCTGTTTCATTGTGATGAGTTGTTATTTACAAGCTACCAGCTAGCTAGTTAGCCCCAATTATACAATGGCATGCACATTTCTTGATTCTGATTGGCTGAAACAGTCAAGTTAGACGTTGTTATTTCGTATAACACACTCCACGTGACCCCAGATCCCTCCCACACATTTTTTTTTATTTCTTTTTGAATGAATAGACAAATGGAAGTATGAATAGCCTTTGAACGAATCCTCCAAAAAAGATAGTCAACTGGATTATGTTAGTTCGTTACACATATGTTGGATTATGTAATAGGGTTGTCATGACCCATTGTGAAACAAAATTAAAAAAAAATTGTCAGACCATTGGATTTGATTGATTGAAAATGTTATTAACAGATTGCAGAATGGGTACAATGCAGTATGGCTCAATACACACAATTGTTAAGGGGATGCAGACCAGAGAAAGACTTTCGTCTTGTTTACATCAGGGTCCCCCATTTTCAATTCATCATAACATATATGACATACATGACATACAGATAGACTGATAGTACTGCTCTATACATTTATGACATATCAGATTTACAAATACAGTACTGTTTGTGATACAAAAAGAGTCTAAAAAAGAGAGTATATACATTTGAGGAAGAAACTGTACATTGGAGGAGGTTTATTGTTGTTTATTGTTTAAAAGGATCCCCATTAGCTGTCACCTAAGTGGCGAGCTAGTCTTCTTGGGGTCCACACAGAAAGACAACAGAAAACACAAAACATAACAATATGCAGGGGCGTAGCTGGGGGGGGGGGGTAGCTTAGGATGATTCCAAGGGCCCAGCACTCAGGTGTATTTATTGAGGGTCCTACTAATCACCCCAAAGTACGAGAAAATACCCTAAAGTACCCCAAAATACCACAAAGTATACCCCAAAATACCCCAAATTATACCCCAAAATACTCCAACGTACCCTAAAATACCCCAAAATACCCCAAAGTACCCCAAAGTACCCCAAAATACCCCAAAGTATACCCCAAAATACCCCAAAGTACCAGAAAATACTCCAAAGTACCCCAAAATACCCCAAAGTACCAGAAAATACCCCAAAGTACCCCAAAATACCCCAAAGTATACCCCAAAATACCCCAAAGTACCATAAAATACCCCAAAATACCCCAAAGTACCCCAAAATACCCCAAAATACCCTAAAATACCCCAACGTATACCCCAAAGTACCAGAAAATACCAGAAAATACCCCAAAGTACCCTAAAATACCCCAAAATACCCCAAAATACCCCAAAATACCATAAAATACCCCAAAGTATACCCCAAAGTACCAGAAAATAGTAACTGTGCATCAACAACAATAATAACAGAACAGTATAAAATGTTTGAACAAATTCCAGTAAGGACGGAAGAAAAGAGACAAAGGCTATACATGACAACATAACAGGACATTAACTGTGTCATTACATTACATTCAGGTCCACAAGATGGCTACTTAAAAAACGAGAATACACACTGAACTAGGATGAACAGCTTTTTCAAGCTTCACACCTTGGGCATGGAATGGGCTACAAGACCATATCCACTTAGATACCCTGGTCTCTCTCAACAAATGTAAATCTGTATTACATAACTTCCTACAAAAAAAAATTCGCTGCTTTCTGTAGTCGGGTCCCAACTGCAAAACTGCAAAATTACTGTATTACCCTGTATTTTACTGTCATACACTTTTACTATTATGTAGACTATTCTGTTTTGTGTTTTTGTGTTTACATGTATTGTTGTATATATGCACTTTTATTATGTTCTTGTGTGATGTACCGCACATTATTGCTGTCTGATATATTGCAAATGTTATTGCTGTCATCTTGGCCAGGTCTCCCTTGCAATGGGACTTCCTGGTTAAATACAGAATAAATAATAATTATGTGTCATCTTAAAAAAAAAACATATATATAAAAAATAGAAAAAACGAAATCAAATCTCTTGTGAGCATGCATGAAGTGAACATACTTATGTCTTCACTTTTCTTCTTTTTGAAGTTGTTCGCTCATTTTTTGCCGTTCTTTTTTGGCCAGGCTTTTTGGCTAGCTGGGGTACCACTGGAATGCTCAACTGACCATCATTTGATTCTATTGTTTTAGCCTTAGGTACCATCTTAACTTTCAAGAACTTTAAATATAGCTCATTCTGCTCATCTTTAGTTATAGTGTCCCATATGACATTGGGGACCTCATATCTTTTAAATTCTGGCTTTAAAGTATAATTACCTTGGCCATGAAGGCATCTGCACACATCTATATTTTGAAGTTGAGAAATTTGTTGGAGTTTTAATATCAGATCTGGTAACTTTTGTGGTTTCCAATTAGTAGCCAGCTTAATTACATGATTCATTGCTTTGATTAGAAAACAACCTATAAGATTCCCTAGATGGGAAAAGCAAGGCATACATACATTAGGAGATGTTTTCAACAAACAGGGTATTTGTAGCTATGATGAAAAAAAATTTAATCTCACTGGTTCCACATATCTTTTTTACGCACAATTATTGTTATGTTTGAAGTCTCACGGTGTTCCATTAAAGATACCAATTGCACACCACAGATACCACAAATGTTTCTATGAAAGAGAGACATCGAGAGGTTTTGTATCAGATTTTTATCATCAATTACTAACGGCCTCGTATGAAACACTCCACCTAGACTCTATTTGGAGGAGGGATATACCAGACCTGGAAATAGATTTTGAGTGGCAAGAAGCCTGGGCAAATGTTCGACTTGCATCAAGGAACCCGGACCATCAACAAATCAATTTTAACTATATCCATAGGACATACTTGACTCCTATAAGACTGAACAGAATGGGTCTTAAACAAGACTCCAAATGCTCCTTATGTACAAATGGGGACGAGGGGACATTTATGCACATGTACTGGGACTGCCCACCAGTTAAGATATTCTGGAAAGAAGTGACCCAGCAATTATCAAATCTCTTAACTCTGAATATACCTGTACACCCCTCTGTATTACTGCTGAATGATGTTTTTGGGTATGCAGTACATCCACAGCTAAAGAGATTGGTTTTATCTGATATTACAGTGGCTAAAAAACTGATAGCATCACGATGGATTCAACCGGAAAAAATGTGCCGAAAGGTCTGGATCCTTACATATCTCGATGTGATTTATCTAGAAATATCTACAGCAAGAATTTTGGGTCTCAATGAATCCAAATTGGCAATGTGGTTAGAAGTGGTGGAGAAAATAAAAGCTAGCATATAATGGTAGTGTCTGGTTAAGAGCGAATGAGAATGGATGGATTATCCATTGGGGGGTCCAGGGTGGGGGGTGCGAGCAAGAGCATATGTGTGTAGGGGAATAGATAGCAGGTATTAGGGGCATATCTTGTATAAGACATTTATTTAAACAGTGATTTAATTTGATGTGCACTGTTAACAATGCTTGTATATCTAATCGTGTGTTGTCATGTTTGTTTATGTGTTTGTTTAAAAAATAATAAAAAAATAAAATACAAAAAAAATGATTCATTGCTTCACAATTATTATTTGTCCAATTATCAGGAATCCATTTCTTTCTGTTCTTTGTCTCCATTATTTTCTTTTTCAATGTAGGTATTAACTTAGAGAAATATGTAGTGAACTCTGGGCAATTTGATTCTATATATGTTTCAAGTTCAAGTACCTTTTCACAAAAGTCATACTCGTTTTTACAGTAGGTAAGAGAATTAGCATTATGGAACAGCTTATTCTCAAGTACTGCTCTCTTTTTTGCGTCCATTCCCACTTTATGTGTTAGATATATGTTTCACATTATCCCGAATATGTTTTGAACACAAAATATGACTCGCTTCAGGAAACAAAGACTCTATGGCCTTTAAAATTGCCCGTTCCTGATCGGATCCAATAACTATGTCCTCACTGATATTTATTTCTGTTGCTAAATATGCCACCGACAACTTTGATTTCAAATGGGCAAAGAAATCATGGTAAGTCTCAAAGCTGCCGTCCCAGTGCAAATACAGTGGCCCAATGAATAATGGTGGCTCTCCAGTCTATTTCTTAAAAAGTTTTGGGTTTTTGAACACAGTCACTGTTAAGAAGCAAGCCCCCAAATTAAATGTGCGATCCACTCCTAAAACAGATGTAGCATCCTGCCCACAACAAAATCTTCTAACATCTTCTAATTGTTCATCAAAGTAAAGGATGTCACAAGGTGGTTTTCCCTTCCTAGAAATGATTTGCTGAACATAATGATTTTCCTGCAACATATTCAGAACTGTCTGAAGCTCATCAGCAGTATTGGTTCGATTACCAGAAGGCCTCTGGTCTTTTGATACTTGATGTTTTATATTCCTGACTTGTTTTAAATCTCGAGGTGCATTTTCCTCATCTTCCATAACTAACTGTGCGTATACACAGTGGCGTCGCGTGGGTAAAATAACAGGGGAAACCAAAAAAAAATTATAAAAAAAAAATTATTAAATATTTTTTATTAATATTTTTTTTTTTTTTTTTTTTTGTCAAGCAGTCACCATGTACACTACAGTATGGCTCGGCGGCCAGTCAAACTTTCTTTTTATTTATTTAACAGATTGCAGAATGGGTACAATACAGTACGGCTCAATACACACAATTGTATAAGGGAATGCAGACCAGAGAAAGACGTTTGTCTTGTTTACATCAGGGTCATTAATACTGCTGGAGCATTGGTTAATTTTTGGTCCGATTTTTCCTTGCACGATTTTGCGCGCCGCGTGGGAGCAAATTCGAGACACATATTCGGTTGCAAAAAGGTGTCCCACGGTCTCATCTATGGCCGTGAATATTTTCACGCGGATCGGAATCACGTTTCGGCGAGTTTATTCCACGCTTTCTGTTTTCCTTTTCTAAGCATTTTAGGGGCTACATGTGATTGAGTAAAAGTTGCGGGACGTCCAGATGTTTCCACGATAGAAAGCTCGCGTGGATCCCATAATAGGCTCACTTAATACAGCGTTTTTAAAATCACGCAACATTTTCAGGGTCGCGAGCCGACCTTTTCCCCTCGTTTTCGATGATGGAAGTGATTTAGGAAAAGCTTCGGCACGCCGAGAGGTCCCCGTGGATTTAATCTCGCGAGGATCGGGGCAATATTCGGCCCGTGGGAACAGTTACGGGTTAATACAATGTTCAGAGTGCAGAGGGGAAAATATGTTTTCCTCTCAGCCCCGTTTTAAACTTTTAGGGTGTGGCAGTCAGCTCGAATCTGATTGGCTAGAATCGGATTTGGACTCTATAATGCTGGAAGCCTGGAGAAAGAGACCTACCATCTGCCTCCTCTCCTGCTGCAGTGAGCATAGTGAGGCTGACAGTGTGTTAGAGGGAGTGAGAAGGAGAAGAGGGAGACATTAAAAAAAATAAAATAAAAAATAACACAGATGCACAGATGAAAAAGAATGTAAACTATATTAATTTTTTCTTTTTCTTTTCCATATTTCATATTTGATATTAATTCATATTTTAATATTAGGGAGGCATGGCTTCCGTTGGCTTCCATAAGGATTCGCCACTGCGTATACATCACGAGGTGTCTGGGTTTGCACCGCCTGAGCCACTCTTTCAGTCACCTCTGTTTGTGTTCTGATAAACTGTACTTCTGTATGACAACTATTAAAGAAACTTGAGATGGATTTTTCTTAGCATTTGCATGATAACTGAGTGTTATTGGGAATGTGCCTAGATATTCCCACACTGCAATGTCGGCCCTGTTCACTGAAAAATATCCTGGAGGCCTCTCAATCCATGTTATCCTCCTCATGAAATTAGTATCCCTCTTAAGTTTAGTGTAATAACGGCCCATTATTACAATATATGTTGCCTCTGGTTGTGGGTCTAATTTCTGCCAGACCTTGTTTCTTATCTTGCCATATACCCCCTGTCTAAAATCTACATGTGTCAGTTGACAATTTCTTAGCACATGTTTTTGAGGTGTTACCTGAGGTGCTTTGGGGTACTTTGGGGTATTTTGGGGTACTTTGGGCTATTTTCTGGTACTTTGGGGTATACTTTGGGGTATTTTAGGGTATTTTGGGGTACTTTGGGGTATTTTGGGGTATTTTCTGGTACTTTGGGGGTATTTTTGGGGTATACTTTGGGGTATTTTGGGGTACTTTGGGGTCTTTTGGGGTATTTTGGGGTATTTTATGGTACTTTGGGGTATTTTGGGGAATACTTTGGGGTATTTTGGGGGTATTTTAGGGTACTTTGGGGTATTTTGGGGTATTTTATGGTACTTTGGGGTATTTTGGGGAATACTTTGGGGTATTTTGGGGGTATTTTAGGGTACTTTGGGGTATTTTGGGGTATTTTCTGGAATTTTCTGGTACTTTGGGGTATTTTGGGGTATACTTTGGGGTATTTTGGGGGTATTTTAGGGTACTTTGGGGGTATTTTCGGGTATTTTCTGGTACTTTGGGGTATTTTGGGGTACGTTGGGGTATTCTCTGGTACTTTGGGGTATACTTTGGGGTATTTTATGGTACTTTGGGGTATTTTGGGGTATTTTCTGGTACTTTGGGGGTCTTTTTGGGTTATACTTTGGGGTCTTTTGGGGTATTTTCTGGTACTTTGGGGTATTTTGGGGTATACATTGGTACTTTGGGGTATTTTGGGGTACTTTGGGGTATTTTCTGGTACTTTGGGGTATTTTAGTGTATTTTGGGGTATTTTCTGGAATTTTCTGGTACTTTGGGGGTATACTTTGGGGTATTCTAGGGTATTTTGGGGTATTTTGGGGTACTTTGGGGGTATTTTGGGGTATTTCCTCGTACTTTGGGGTATTTTGGGGTATACTTTGGGGTATTTTGGGGTACTTTGGGGTATTTTGGGGTATTTTCTGGTATTTTGGGGTATACTTTGGGGTATTTTGGGGTACTTTGGGGGTATTTTGGGGTATGTTGGGGTATTTTGGGGTATTTTCTGGTACTTTGGGGTATTTGGGGGTATTTTGGGGTATTTTCTGGTACTTTGGGGTATACTTTGGGGTATTTTAGGGAATTTTGGGGTATTTTGGGGTATTTTCTGGTATTTCCTGGTACTTTGGGGTATACTTTGGGGTATTTTATGGTATTTTGGGGTATTTTGGTGTATTCTGGGGTACTTTGGGGTATTTTGGGGTATTTTGGGGTATTTTAGGGTATTTTGGGGTATTTTGGGGTATTATCTGGTACTTTGGGGTATTTTGGGGTATACTTTGGGGTATTTTAGGGTACTTTGGGGTATTTTGGGGTATTTTCCGGTACTTTGGGGGTATTTTGGGGTATACTTTGTGGTATTTTGGGGTACTTTGGGGGTATTTTGGGGTATTTTGGGGTATGTCCTGGTACTTTGGGGTATTTTGGGGTACTTTAGGGTATTTTGGGGTACTTTGGGATATTTTGGGGTATTTTAGGGTACTTTGGGGTATTTTGGGGTATACTTTGGGGTATTTTGGGGTATTTTAGGGTACTTTGGGGTATTTTGGAGTATACTTTGGGGTATTTTGGGGTACTTTGGGGTACTTTGGGGTATTTTAGGGTACTTTGGGGTATTTTGGGGTATACTTTGGGGTATTTTGGGGTATACTTTGGGGTATTTTGGGGTACTTTAGGGTATTTTCTGGTACTTTGGGGTGATTAGTAGGACGCTTTAGTGATGTTCTCATTGATACTATGTTTGTTTCTGAAGTGTGTGTGTGTGCGTGTGCGTGTGCGTTTGCGTGTGCGTGTGCGTGTGCGTGTGTGTGTGTGTGTGTGTGTGTGTGCGTGTGTGTGTGTGTGAGATATATATAGAGAGAGGGGGGGCTTTGGTAGACTATTGCATTGGTCCATTCATTGAAGATGAACGCAATGCGACATCCTTTACTAGGCTCACCCACCAACAGTGCAGGTGCTGAACTGCTGATCCGAATGTATAGGTAAAAACCATATTATGCGCGCTCGCATTCACTGGGGGTCTACAGATACATTCTTTCATGGGGCCCACAATCTACAGCTACGCCCCTGACAACATGAGATACATATGACAATCACAATTAACAATGATAATCTAAAAACAGTAAAACATTGTAGACATCATTATCAACATCAGAATATTTTGCTCACATATTTAAGTAGTGCATTCTCAGGTGGTATTTGAAAGACACTTTACTATTCAATTTACTTATGTTCAGTGGGCAGTTATTCCAATGATTGATGGCACGATAAACAACAGTCCTCTTTAAAGCATTTGATTTTGGACGTGGTAACATAATCTGTCCATCATCAGCTGACCTAGTAAAATAAGAATGAACCTGACTGCATCTGACAATTTGTTTGTATAAGAAAACAGGTTGAGACGAAAATACAGTGTTCCTGAACAATTTAACTGTGTTGAAAACCAGCCTATTCTCTACCGTTAACCATGAGAGTTGCCGGTGCATAGTTATAGTGTTTGTTCTCATGGAACAATGTAAGACTAACCTTGCAGCTCTGTTCTGGGTAGTTTGCAATTTCTTTAGTTGACCTTTGGATGCAGATGCCACCTGTCCCACAATATATGTAGGGACATAAGAAAGACATTTCCTCACCATGGAGATACCACTCCCCATCTTCTTCACTATGGTATGTGTTGGGTTGGGTAGGTGGGGTGGAGGGGGCGGGGTTGGGTAGGTGGGGTGGGGTGGGGAAACTGTACATTGGAGGTGGTTGGGTGGGGTGGGGGGGGGGGGGGGGGTTGGGTAGGCCGGGTGGGGGTAACTGTACATTGGATTATCGACGAAACCTTACTTGGTCCCAAGAAGAGGGTCTCGTGTATTATTGGGTTAGGACATTTACTGTACATTGGAGGGGGTTGGGTTAGGACATTTACAGGGGCCAGTTTCGAATCGCAGTCTCCCGTAGGTGCTCTTTGAGAGTGGTTTTGAAAGTGGGTAGTGATTCACATTCCTTTACAGCTGTGGGTAGGGCGTTCCACATTGATGTGGCATAATATTGCGAAACGTGTTTAGTCCCTTGTCTGAGCCGAATCTGGGTTTAACATGGTTTGTGGAGCTCCCTCTGGTGTCTACTAGTGGATCTACTATTGGATCTACTTTCTCTGTGGATGGTTTTGTGAATAAATCTCCATTATGCTTCAATTACTGTGTGTTTATTGTATAGCAATAAGGTTGGGTGAATTGGGCCATTGTATAAAAGCATTACATCACTTGAAGTCGTGTGTTATACACTAATTAGATCACACCTAGGGGGGTCTAATGACCCTCCACTGTGCGTCGGGCCTAACAACCACCCATAGGCGTGATCTAATGAGTATAACACACTCCTGCGCATGATGTAATGCTTAAATGGAGCCTGGTCACTCGGAAGGTCGAGACGAGGCCACACTGCATACGGCCTTCAGTCAGGAAACACTGGTGCCTTGCTTCTCCGACCCCACCACTATAAGGCCATTTGGACTGAATGCAACACTAGATTCACATGACCTGTGATGTAGCCTGAAACTCAAAGAATGTTTGGCTAGTTCTTGGACTTCAGCGCACTGCTGACCAGTTATTGGACTTCAGTGCACCGCTGATCAGCGCACCAGCTAGATGTCTTCAAAGCACAAATGCAGAATTTTCTTCGCTGGCGCAACTAAAAACTAGAAATTGTCATGAGGTGTGAGCACTTGCATGTCTTCCTGGCATTTGTTTAGAATATAATCTAATGCAAATTGTCAATGGAGCAGCTCCCCCCAGGTTGTGTCTGCATGTACATTCATAAGGACATCAAATTCATTAACCGTAATTGAAACCGTATGGGTGGAAATTCTATTTGAAAGGGCTAAATCTGTTCTAGTCGGCACAATCTACAGACCGCCAGATCAAAATGGCTTTTATGATCCTCTAGATGTGTGCTTAGATGGAGCTGAGGATGCAGAAAATATTCTTATTGGGGATTGGAACACGGATATGCAACAAAAAGATGCACCCGTCTTCAAATCCTTCAATAGGTTTTGTGATCTGCACGGCATCAGCCAGCTGATCACCCAACCCACACGTATATGTGAATCAACTCAGACTACCATTGACTTCATCCTGACCTCTGACAAGTCCAAGATCTCCAATAAAGGGGTTATAGCATGCGGGTTAAGTGATCATTATAATGTAGCTTCATCCTGAGTCATGCTAGCGAAGCTCCAAGCTCAATTTGGTTAAATTAAAACTAGAAAGAAACCATTTCAGAAGTACTTATAATTGTATTGATATATATGCTGTACGATAAAAACATGGTCTATATACATTTTGACTGCTTTTGAGAGTTTAATATGGAATGTAAGGAATGTTCGCATATGCTAGTGCACTTTAGCCTAATTTAGCATAAGACAGATGGATATTCCCACGTGCTGTGATAAAGTAGCCTACTTTAGCTTAGCATTGCTAAAAGTAGCCTGCTTGATTATTCATTCTAAAAGCAATGAAAAGATGATGAAGCGATGAAAGATGGTAAATAGCTTTTATTTTCTGAATGCCTGTATAACGCAGGCCAGGTTTTTCTAGCACACCGTTCCACCCCTGGGAGGAGTTCCCAGGAGTGCCGACCGACCACCACTCATCACGTGTGCCCACGCGGGACGAGGCAGTGTGCCGGACCAACACAAGATGGCGACCCACTGAACCTCAGATCTAGATCAAGGCTATACCCCCGCCTGATATGATTACCCCTGTTGCCTCAACACCCTGTTGCCTCAACAGCCTGGTAGGATTGTGAAATTACCTTCCTCATTCCCAGTGAGGAAGTGGATCAGGAATTAACCAACTAATTGAACTTGAGTCACAAGAACTTCCAAGGACCATCATATCCTTTTCTATGATACGAACTGATTGAACGAGAGCTTCAAGGACTTCCAAGGGTTTTTGACCCCGTTTCACCTTTTGTATTTTGATATTGTATCTTGTATTTGATTGATGCACATTTTATATATGGGTTGGTACTGATATTTCTCCTGTAAGAAAGGAGAGTTAAAGGGTAAATGCACCCAGTAAGATACTTGAACCACTGATATTTCTCCTGTAAGAAGGGATAGTTAAAGGGTAAATGCACCCAGTAAGATACTTGAACCACTGATATTTCTCCTGTAAGAAGGGAGAGTTAAAGGGTAAATTCACCCAATAAGATACCTGAACTACTGATGTTCTCCTGTAAAGAGGACGAGTTAAAGGGTAAATGCACCGAGTAAGATACTTGAATCTCACTGATAACATATTGATTATAGTTGAATCACTGATGGTTCTCCTGTAAAGAACAATGGTTTAAAGGGTCATTTCACCTGATAAGGTATTTGCATTCCTATAACCTTGAATTTTTCTACTGGTACTTTGTTCGTATTACACCTGCAAAGGAAGAGTTTAAAGGGTCATTTCACCTAATAAGGTACTTGCATTCCCTGCACACTTAAAGGTTTAAATTAATATGTTTAAACACTTACCTATTGAAATGATAAACTGATATAGAGTTTACTGAATGATAAACTGTTATAGAGTTTACTGATCTGCAATTGCAGAAGAAAGATAATGAGTTACTCACGAAAAAGGGATACATCTAATGTCCAACTTTAAAACTAGCTTCTAGCTAGTGATAACCTCAGAGACGTCTGTACCGAACCAAATGTGTTGATCCAATCAACCTAGAACCTGATATCGAACTAACCCTCATGAAAGAAGGAGTGGTTAATGAAATAACCTAAATGGGATACTTCACTTTAGCTCACTGTTACTGTATGTATTGCAATTGTCTAGCTAGCGCGCTTGTTGTGAATAAACTACCGGTCACTGTTATAACCTTGTCTCTGGTCTACTACTCCTTTAACTGTGTATATTACTCCTCTCCTCATTCGAACCTAGAACTGGTCCGTGGCGAACAGCTGTTACTGTTAGTGACAGAAGTGCTACACATGTGTGAGAATCTAGACTCGCTGTGAGCATGTATTGTCTAGTTAGTTGTGAGACAGTGTCCATGCAGTTAGGAAGCACATAACTTTTTGACCGTAGTCCATTGATCCTAGTCCGGTCTATATCCTATGAAGAACGATGTTGTATATTTTGTGACTGCCCAAATGAAAGTAAAGAACCTTCAAACGTATGCTGTAGTCCGTGAGTGTACATCATAATTGTGGATACAGAGTTGTATTAGCCATTGGACACGAGTCTGAAACGTTTTAGCAACGATTAGCATGTGGACTCGTGACGACAGCTAGAAACTAACGTTACTTTGCTGAGCTAAACTGGATGACCTTGCTAATAGCAAACGGCAAGATCAGAAAAATGAAACAAATAAGAACATTGTGCATGTCAACTGAATAAAGAAAATTGTCTGGATCTTTATCAAAAAGTGTCTCTCAAGTGACACCTGAAGAATATACTTCAAAGAGTAAAATTATTACCGTTCTCAAGTTGCTTATCTCCTCATTGCCCAACAACAAAGATGGACGCCCATGATACTGCAATTACAGAAGCCAAGGCTGCCAGTCAGCCTGGTAGTGAGAGTGCAGTTACACAGACTGTCCGCAAGAGAGAGCTAACACCCAAGGGATTAGAGGAAAAGCTGAATGGTCTTATAAAATTCAGGAGATGCAAGCTAGGACAATTGACTGCAAAATCAAACGAAATAGAACTTCTAGCAAATGAAGAAGAATGTGTGCCTGATATAACTACAGTGCAAAGGGAAATAAAAATGTATGATACATTCTATCAATAATTTATTAACCTTAATTATTTAGTGCTGTTATATCTCAGTGAAGAAGAAAATAATGGTGATCAAGAATTTTGGTTTCAGCCTAAAGCAGATAAATGTGAACAATTTATCACAAAAATAGAAGAATGGATTCAGGCTGCAATATGTAACAATGAGGTGACAAGTAAGGACAGTGTGTCTAATGTAGCCACAGCGGTCTCTACTACAAGTTTGGCGTGCATTAAAGAAGAAGCCAACAGAGCTGCCCTCATGGCACAGAGGACAGCCCTGACAGAAATACAGGCATTAGAAAGAAAATAAGCAAAGCTTAAAGCTGAACAGGAACAGTTAGAGATCAATACAGCTCTAGCAGTATCCAATGCGAAAATCAAAGTGTATCAGGAATGTGAGGAACATCGGAGCAACGTGATCAGGAACAAACGCATGTTGACTACGCTTCTCCAGGTAAAATCTGAGTCTGAAGCTGGGTATGGCTGCATGAATGGCGCCCAACCCACAAAAGAAATAAATGTCCACGTTTCCAGTGAAAAGTACATCCAAGCAAAGAAATGCTCAGCTGAGACCTGATAAGGAACAATACGATGATTATCAACTACACGATGACAGTCCGCAACAAATGGACAGTGCTAGAGAAATATATCGGCTCATGCAGCAACAGACAGACCTCACTGAAATGCTCGCAAAGAACCAGGAGCTCTCTCGCTTGCCACAAAGAGACGTGCCAGTGTTCAGTTGAGAACCATTAGAGTTCAGATCCTTTATGAGAGCTTTCAATCATGCTATTGATGCACAAGCCGACAGCAGCGCTGACAAACTGTACTTCTTAGAGCAGTACACCAGAGGGGAACCACAGGACCTCCTGAAGAGCTGCCACCATATGACTGCAGCGCGTGGATATTCAGAGGCAGTGAGGCTGCTTCACGAACGTTACGGAGACCCGCTAAAGATCGCAGACGCTTTGATAAACAAGGCTTGCAAGTGGCCGTTGATAAAGTCAGAAGATGGGAAAGCCCTCAGTGCTTTTTCAGTGTTTCTCGTGAGCTGTCGCAACACTATGGAAGATGTCGATTATATGGAAGAGATGGACAATCCAACGACCATGAGGCCGGTTGTTGCTAAGCTGCAATTCAAGATGAGAGAGAGATGGAGAGTTCATGCATATGACCTTCAACAACGCCGTCGGAGGCGAGCCAAGTTTACACATCTGGTGAGCTTCGTCGGTCGCCAAGCAAAGATCACATCTGACCCTCTCTTTGGAGATCTCAACTCTGCAACAGCCAACAAGAAAGATACAAAGAAACCTCAGCACGGAAAGAAAAAACAAAAAGAAGCTAAAAGGGGAAGCAGCTTCGCAACCAGTGCTGAACAAGTGGATGATGAAAAGGCGAATCATCAAAGTCAAAATATGCTACATCCGTCAACTGTGCGTTTACAAAGCCATGTGTCTTCTGTGAAAAAGGTCACACCCTGGAAGAATGTCGCAAGCTGAGAGAAAAACCACATGAGGAAAGAGTGGAGTTTCTGAAGAGGAACGGCTTCTGTTTCGGCTGCCTGGTGAAAGGTCACCTTAGCAAGGAGTGTAAAAAGAAAATGACATGTGAACACTGTTCCATGAAGCATCCCAGCATGCTACACTTTGCAAAGCAAGACAAAGGTGCAAAGGAGAAGACAAGGGAAGTTGCCTCAAAATGAGATGAACCCGCCTCCCAAGAAAACGCAGCCAGTACAGAAGTAAACAAAGTGCTAAGTGCCTGCACTAGGGCCGGAGACAACTGCGTGATCGCCATAGTGCCCGTCAGAGTAAAGAACAAGAAAAGCAACAAAGCTGTGGAGGTTTATGCATTCATGGACCCAGGCAGCTCTGCAACGTTTTGTACAGAGACACTGGCAAAGCGATTGAACATTCAAGGCAGAAAGACTTAGCTAGTGCTAAGCACCATCAATGCAAAGAAGCGAGTGGAGAGCTACATCCTCACTGACTTGGAAGTTAGTGGGTTAGAGGAGAAAACCTCCATAATTATCCCGGTCCCAAAAAAGAACTCCATTAGTTGCCTGAATGACTACCGTCCAGTCGTACTCACCTCCCTACCCATGAAGGTCTTTGAAAAGACACTCAAGCCCCACATCATCTCTAGCCTCCCTCCCGGACTAGACCCCCACCAGTTCGCCTACAGAGCCAACAGGTCCACGGAGGACGCCATCGCCATGACTCTCCACTCTACCCTGTCCCATCTGGAGAGAGCGGGGGGCTACGCACGGCTGCTCTTCGTGGACTTTAGTTCTGCATTTAACACCATCCTGCCTGACAGACTAGTGCCCAAACTCATGGACCTTGGACTAAACCATCCCCTCTGCCGGTGGTCTAAGGACTTCCTCTCTGACCGCCCCCAGAGGGTCAGAATAGGCCCCCACACCTCCACAGCCATCAGCCTCAGCACCGGATCCCCCCAGGGCTGCGTGCTGAGTCCCCTCTTTTACTCCATTTACACCCACGACTTCACCGCAGTCCACCCCAGCAACACCATCATCAAGTTCGCTGACGACACCACCGTGGTGGGCTGCATCACAAAAGGTGACGAGACCGCGTATCGCGATGAAATAGAGCAGCTGTCAGCCCTGTGCAAGGATAACAACCTACAGCTGAACAAGCTAAAGACCCAGGAGATGATCGTGGACTACAGGAGGAAGAAGACTGACATACAGCCCCTGTATATCGACGGGGGATGTGTGGAGAGAGTCTCGGTCATCAAGTTCCTGGGTGTCCACCTGGAGGATGACCTGACCTGGAGAATCAACACCACGGCGATAGTAAAAAAGGCACAGCAGAGACTCTACTTCCTGAGAGTACTAAGAAACTACCACCTCAGACAAGACCTGCTTGTGTCTTTTTACCGCTGCTCCGTGGAAAGCATCCTCACCTACTGCATAAATGTGTGGTTCCTCAGCTGCACAGCCGCAGAGAGGAAGGCGCTCCAGAGGGTCGTCAACTCGGCCCAGAAGATCATCGGCTGCCCCCTCCCCTCACTGGAGGGACTATACAACTCCCGCTTCCTCAAAAAAGCAGTAAAAATACTGAAGGACCCACACCACCCGGGCAACAAGCACCTCGTGCGGCTGCGCTCGGGCAGGCGTTTCAGCGTCATGCCCACCCGGACTAACAGACTGAAGTTTAGTTTTTATCCCAGGGCCATATGTGCACTAAACTCAGCTAAATTTTAAAACAACAGTCTCCTTGCACCCCCCCCCCCCACGCACACGCACACACACACACAACATTAAGAGATTAAGAGTGCAATTATATTTTATACCCCCCTTTTTATTAATGTTATTTACGCCCCACACTGTTTTTATATTTAACACTGTGTTTAGGACTGTTTTTATTCTTATTTTACTAGCACCTAGGGTTGCATTTTTTTATTTCGTTGTAACAACTGTAACAATGACAATAAAGATCTATTCTATTCTAGAATAAGAGCAACGTCAGAAGGAACCGCCCCTTCCTGACAAAAGAAGCCACCCAACTCCTCGTCCAATCAACAGTCATCTCCCGCCTCGACTACTGCAACGCACTGCTCGCTGGCCTCCCGGCCACTGCCACTAAGCCTCTTCAACTCATTCAGAACGCAGCGGCCCGCCTGATCTCAAACCTACCGAAGTCGGCCCATGTCAACCCACTTCTTAGGGACCTGCACTGGCTCCCCATTGCTGCACGAATCCGCTTCAAGGCCCTCGACCTAGCATATCGTGCGGCAAATGGAACCGCTTCCGCCTACGGTTTCTAACTACACACCCTCAAGACCCCTACACTCTGCATCTTCTGGCCGCCTCAGACCTACTCCTATCCAAGCTCCGGGAGGGTCATCAAAGAGAAGTCGCCTATTCTCAGTCCTTGCCCAACAATGGTGGAATGAACTACCCACCCCAGTTAGGACAGCCAAAACACGTCCAATCTTTCGCCGTCGACTAAACACTTCAACCATTATCTGAATAAAAAAATATATACTGTATATATATATATCTAACCCTAACTAACCGTACTGTCATGCACATTACTACATAAATCTTCCGCTGAAGAGAGCGAGTGTACAAATGTCAAACAATCGAAGTGCTGCTATGCAACGAGCCATAAACCTCAAGACCAAGCTGAAGAGGAATCCTGAGTTCCATGCAGAGTACACCAGCTTCATGTGTGACATGTTTAACGCAGGATATGCAGTGAAAGTACCAACAAGACTGTTAAGTCGTCGATGGGAAAGTATGGTACCTTCCCCATCACGGAGTCTTCCACCCGCAGAAGAAAAATATCTGTGTGGTGTTTGACTGCGCCGCCAGCTACCAAGGAGTCTCATTGAACAGTGAGCTTCTACAAAGACCAGACCTAATGAACACCCTGGTCGGAGTGTTGACTCGCTTCAGACAGGAGCCGATCGCCATGATGGCTGACATCGAAAATATGTACTACCAAGTGCGCGTTCCTGATGAAGACACCGATCTCCTGCGCTTCCTGTGGTGGCCCGAGGGAGACCTCACCCAGGACATCGCTGAGTACAAGATGGTTGTGCATCTCTTCGGTGCGACCTCCTCACCCAGCTGTGCCACATTTGCTCTACAGAGGACAGCACAAGAGAATCGGAACAAGTCTCCACCTGAGGCTGTAGATACAGTTCTCAATAACTTTTATGTAGATGACTGTCTAAAGTCGGTCTCCAACTAAACTCAAGCTATCGCCCTACGAGCAGACCTCACCACATTGTGCGTCGACGGAGGTTTTCGCCTGACCAAATGGACAAGTAACAGTCGCAGGCTGCTTGCGTCTGTTCCAGACAACGAAAGAGCAAACGAACTGAGAGACCTGGATCTTACCAACAATGCTCTCCCTGTTGAAAGGGTCTTAGGAGTGTTGTGGTGCATCGAGTCCGACTCATTCAAATTCAGGATCAATCTTAAAGACAGACCCGTCACAAGACGAGGAATCCTTTCAGTAACCAGTTCTATCTACCACCCACTGGGTTTCCTTGCCCCAGCAATCCTCCCTGCGAAGATGCTCATGCAGCAGCTGTGCAAAAAAAGGCTTGCATGGGACGACAAAATTCCTAAAAAGTTAGCCCAAAAATGGACCACGTGGCTGCAAGAGCTTCACCAACTGTCAGAATTGAGTGTGACCAAATGTGTAAGACCAGTGGACTTCGGACCTGTTGCAGAAGCACAGCTTCATCCTAATAACAAGCCATGGGTCACTAAGGACATCAAAGCCCTACTGAACGAGAAGAAGAGGGCTTTCAACGCAGGTAACAAGGAGGAGGTCAAAAGAGTTCAGGGGCGTCTGAGAATCAACCTCAGAGAGGGCAAAGACAAATACAGGAGGAAGTTGGAAGGTCAGCTGGAGAACAATAACATCAAACAAGTGTGGACTGGAATGCAGACCATAACCGGCATCAAACCAGCGGGGGGAAGGGGAGTGGATGAGGATGTGGACCGGGCTAATGAGCTAAACCTGTTTTACAATAGGTTTGATACAGCGGCCCCGGCCAGTCTGGCCCCCCTCCCCCCGACACTACTCCAGTTGCCCTGCCCACCCCCACACCTCTCAGCCCTTAAACTCGAGCAACCCCCTACCGCCCCCCAACTGCCCACGCCCCCTCATCTCTGGTGCAGCCTGTCTGCCCCCTGCGGCTTGAAGACCCGCTCCTCCCCCCAACACCTGAGAACCCCACAGTATGGCTCTCTGCAGACCAGGTGAGTACACAGCTGAGCAAGTTACACGCAGGCAAGGCTGCAGGTCCTGATGGGGTGAGCCCAAAGGTACTCAAAACCTGTGCCTCTCAGCTATGTGATGTGCTCCAGCTCATATTCAACATGAGCCTGAGGCTGCAGAGAGTCCTGACACTGTGGAAAACCTCCTGTGTGGTCCCTGTCCCTAAGTGCCCGCGTCCCAGCACGTCCAAGGACTACAGGCCGGTGGCTCTAACCTCTCACATAATGAAGACCATGGAGAGGTTAGTCCTGGAGCAACTCTGCCCGGTGACCAAACCCCACCTAGACCCACTCCAGTTCGCCTACCAGCCCCGACTGGGGGTAGAGAATGCTGTAATCTACCTGCTGAACCGAGCCTACACTCACCTAGACAAGCCGGGGAGCACTGTGAGAGTCATATTCTTTGACTTCTCCAGTGCTTTTGATACCATAAGGCCTGGGCTACTGGGTGAGAAGTTGGAGGCGATGCAAGTAGAGGCCCCCCTGGTGTCCTGGGTTGTGGACTATCTGACGGGCAGACCACAGTATGTGCGCCTACGGAGCTGTGTGTCAGACAGACTGGTCAGCAACACCGGGGCCCCACAGGGGACAGTCCTCTCTCCCTTCCTCTTCACTGTCTACACCAAGGACTTCCACTATCGGTCAGAGTCCTGCCACCTTCAGAAGTTTTCTGATGACTCTACAATAGTGGGATGTACAAAGGACGGTGACGAGAGGGAATACCGGGAACTGGTAGTGGACTTCGTCACATGGTGCGATAAAAACCACCTGCAGCTAAATGTGGCGAAGACCAAGGAACTGGTTGTGGAGCTGGGGAGGAGGAGGAGTACACCTGTGACCCCCGTTTCCATCAGGGGAGTTGATGTGGACATGGTTGAGGTGTACAAATACCTCGGTGTGCACATCGACAACAAACTGAATGGGTCAAAACATGCAGAGGCACTGTACAAGAAGGGCCAGAGCCGACTCTACTTCCTCAGAAGCCTGAGATCCTTCAATTTACAATGCAACATATCATATTGTAACGTTTCGCGTTTCCAACGTTATAGACGACTCTCGAGGCAGGTTGGTAGTTCTCAGTGCAAGTCTTTATTCACAGTTCTCCATTACCGGTTGCAGTATCAGACTCATTGCTACCATTTCCCATGCCCCAAGAGAGTGCACACTGGGTGCCCCACCCACTTATACCTCCCCAGGTCAGCCCGTGCACTCTCGACTCTGTCAACCCGCGGCTGGCGCGTCCAATAGGGACGCCGCCAGTGCCGGGATGGCGGAGTGTTGAGTGACAACTCAACTGACCAACCGACCCAAATCCCAGGGTCGCTACCCTACCCCCTCCCTACTTAAGTCTCTCGCCCCGAGAGACAAACCAAACTCACCCACAGTCAACAAGATTAACCCCCCCCAGCAAAGCTAGGCCAGCAGCTAGCCACGCGACGCTTCCGGTGGCTATAGCCTAACCACCGGTTACGACGCCACGCTCCTGCTAGCCCCGACGTGCTCTTGTTGGTTACCGGCTGCAACCCTCTCCGTCAGGCCACAGGAGACGACAACCACCAAATACTTCTTTGGTTCCAGGTTGCTCGCGTCCTCCTGTTCCAGGCTGACAGAGAGACGCCCTCCCACAACAGAGACAGTCGCAGTGGCGGCCGCTGGCGCTGGTGCCTTGTGGGTCGCAGTTCACGTTAATAGGTCGAGTTGAAAATGTAATGCTCTGAGATGCTCTGGAGCAATCTCTCTCTGTCTCTCGGATCAATCAAATCAAATAATTAACACATGTATGTTGTCATTTTAAACAACTCACCATTCATTCATTATGCATCAGCAGCAGCTAAATTAATGTTATAGTTCACAACACAGCAGCGCGTTTTGAATCGCTAGCCTATTAATTATCGTCTCAGCAAGCACAGTCAATACTTTTTTCCGTAGCCGCATTTCGCGGAGACAGCTGTGTATAGCGAGAGAGAGAGAGAGCGAGAGAGAGAGAGAGAGAGAGACTCACTGTTTAGTTGAAACGTCCAGGGCAGGAGAGCTTGATAAACGTGTATAATCCACTGTTGATGTATTCCAGACCACTGTCCACTGTCTCCAGACTGCATCCGCCATATAGCTTGTTAGCCAAGTGTTAGCTTGTTAGCACAACACAAGTACATTTCTTTGTCCATTTTTCCGCGTCGAACAGACTGCAAACTACCTGGCGTTCTATCGCCATGCTCTAAGACAAACTCTAACCTTAACCAACTTTGAAAGAGTGCCTAAGCTTAACCGTCTAAAGAACTTGCAGTCACGGCACGCTCTGCTGCCTGCATCTCACAACAACACAACAACACAACTATCTCTCACCAACGTACCAACCTAGGAAGCTAGAATTGGAACATTAGAAATTGGATTCGGCCAATCAGAGATCGTCTCTGTGAAATTCTGCTACGGAAAAAAATACTGGCGTCGGCCAATCAGAGAGCGTCTCCGCGAAATGCGGCTACAGAAATTCTTGACGCTACTGGCTAGACCGCTTCAAATCGCGCCCGGATTCCAACATAATAGTCATATTTCAACGCACAACGCGTTATGCACTGATTGGCTGTGACGGATACAGCGATCAAACTGTGACGCGCACTCAGAGCGCTATCGCATCTAGCCCGGGCCGAGAAATAAGAAAAAATAAAAAAAATAAAAAAAAACGTCACTTCCTGCTCAGGAAAACGAGTGTTTTTTTATTTTAGATAATAACGTTATATTGTGCATTGGAAATACAAACATACTTAAAATGAGTAAATATTATTCATTTTAAACATGTTTATATTATGTATAGGGCTATAAAACAAAAAACGAAAAAGTTTTATTTTCTTCTTCTCTGATTAAACAGCAGGTGGGTCGGCGCCCTTGCGCCCCTAGTGGCAGAGCCGCCACTGGACAGTCGCCTATCCACCGGTTACGATGCTAGGCGCAGCTAGCTACACGACGCTGCCGGTGGCTACACCTAACCACCGGGGCGACGCTACGCTAACTGCTAGCTCCACCCCAATACCCGCTAACCAGTACTCAAATCCCTGCAGTACCCAACACAATACCCCACACCTCAATGAAATCACAATTACAAGATTTTTCTCTTTAATTTTTTTCATTCAGTATAACCCATTCATCCGTCATAGTCTCTGCCGCACCCCAGCGAAGGGTGAGGACACGCCGCTGTGTCCTGGTGAAGAGGGAGCACTCCCTGCTTCACCGCTGGGTCTTGTTCTGGGGAAAGCACTCTGCTGTACGTACCAGAGAGTTCCAAGTAACCATGGCTCTGCATCCGGCAGAGAGTTCCATGTCCCCATGGCTTTGTACCATGCGGCAATGTCCCTATGTCCCCCGGGTCCGGCCTTCCAGGTCATTGGCCAACCCCCCCGTGGTGGCTCCCCGGGTCCTTCTGCGTCTTCTATGCCGGGCCTGCCCTCCTGCCATGGGCGCCGCCATGTTTGTTGACATCCTGGGTCACCTCTGACCTCCATCCGGCGGGAACCGGAGGCCCGCAAACAGGAAATGGCCCACCTCGGCCGGCATATCATTTTGTAAACTGTTCTTTACACTCCATGTCCGTGTCACCCGACCGCTCCTCACCGTCTTCCTCTTTTCTCTTCTTAACACTATGTCGACCGGAGCCCCACGGCGATTTAGGCCTCAGAGGACAGAGGATTGTAAACAAACCGATGTACTTTCTAAGAGCTTTATATATCATTTATAGTATTGCTATCTGTCCATTCTCATTGTCACTTGAGTGCATAAACCGTGCCTTCATAATGGCTTAAAGAAAATAAAAATCCATCGGTTGGTTGTCATTTTATAGCGTTGTGAATATAAGGTATATCGCGCTTTTCGTCTAGGCTTTTCTGCAGGAGGCTGCAAAAAAGGCTAAACGTTGGCGGCGTTATATCAAACGCCATTTCTGCTGTATGTATACGAATGAAATAAAACAAACTGCGTAGCATCCGGACTATTACAGAGCATCTATGGATGAAATGGGGGCGGCGGGGAACGCCGATCAGTATTATTGATTAGCAATAGAGTGTGCGTTCCGGTAGCCAATGTCAGTAGTCTATCACGTTAGGTTATAAAACAATGTCCAATCCAGCTGTAATTTGGGGTAATATTATCCTACCATCAGGCCATGTGATCACCGGCAGCATTTCCTCACCAGTCATCGGATTCTGGTAGATTGATATGCACATTGGCTAATCATAAATCCCATTATTCCACGCTGAAAAAAACTTTCGGCAAGCTGATCAAAGATGGAGGGGCTTCGATTGGAATCAAGGCTCTATGATCCGCCCACAGGACTGTAAAACCATATTTTATTTTAAATCCCATCAATGATACTGCAGTGGAGCGATGGCGCCCCTAAGCGCATCTGGCCGGTACTGCATGTTTCGAAAATCAAATATGTGGAAAGATCCTGCTAGTGGATCGGGGACCTAATAAGCGTTATAAATATGGAATAAAACAATAACAACTCGTCACGAGTATACTCGTGGCTCTGGACCACAACGCATGGAATCGAAACACGTATATACTCGTGAACAGACGCCATAGTGTTAATGTTAACGGCGCCGGCTTCCATTTCTGCCATGCTAACCCTGATGCTAACTGTAAGCTAAGCTAGGCTACTCTTCATTAGCTCCCGACGTGCTCTGTTGGTTACCGGCTGCAACCCTCTCTGTCAGGCCCCAGGAGACGACAACCACCAAATACTTCTTTGGTCCCAGGTTGCTCGCGTCCTCCTGTTCCAGGCCGACAGAGAGACGGCCTCCCACAACAGAGACAGTCTTGCTTCCCACTAGCTAGTGCTAGCAACGTTAGCTCCCGTTAGCCCGCACTAGCCCAAGTTAACTCATTCTCCCCCAACACTTTTAATGTCCATACTTCGCCGAATATCCCACTTCAGACACCAATGTAACGTTCACGGTTCCAAACGTTATAGACGACTCTCGAGGCAGATTGGTAGTTCTCAGTGCAAGTCTTTATTCACAGTTCTCCATTACCGGTTGCAGTATCAGACTCATTGCTACCATTTACCATGCCCCAAGAGAGTGCACGCTGGGTGCCCCACCCACTTATACCTCCCCAGGTCAGCCCGTACACTCTCGACTCTGTCAACCCGCGGCTTGTGCATCCAATAGGGATGCCGTCAGCGCCGGGATGGCGGAGTGTTGAGTGACAGCTCAACTGACCAACCGACCCAAATCCCAGGGTCGCTACAATATCATAATTATTGAAACACTGCTGAGAGACGAGGGGTTGGGTAGAGAGGGAAAAGTGTGCAGGGTAGAGACACTCTTGGCCTTCCAGCTGGGTGAATTAGTGATGTGACGGTTGTGACCGATCCGGAAAAAAAATAACAATGAGCCATTCTTGGCGCTTGGAAAGGAACAGAGCCAAAAGATATGCCTCCCTTCAAAGAGTCATAATTCCCATCACTAGGGAAAAGTGCAGGTATTTGGCAGGGTAGAGACACCCTTGGCCTTCCAGCTGGGTGAATTAACCACAGCCTGTCTCTTTTATATGGAAAACAGGCCTCATATTACCACCTGAGATGAGCTTGGAGCCGGGACACAGCCATGTGACTTTTAATATGCAGTGGTGGTCCGATGTTGACATGTTATTAATAGGGAAACTGTCAGCAGGAAGGATATGGAATTCTTCATTTAATCACTGTTACATTACTATGGTGATTATATATCGAATGGGCGGACAAAAGAAAGGAATGACACAATAATCTTCTTTTCATGACAACAGCATATTAACGCATGTCAGCGAGAAATAATCTATTATTTCAGTGTGTGTAATCTGCCATTCCGGTTGTACTGTATGCGATTGTTCTGGCCTTGAGGGAATCAATTGCATGATATAGATTTACACACATACAGAGTGTATTTTGACTCAACAATAAAGACTCGTTCTCCATTGACTTTTCTCTTTTTTTGTATCCACTTGTTCTCCTTATTTTTCCATTTTTCTCCCATCCCAATTTCGCTGTTTCCAATTCTCCCCTCCCCTGTCTTGAACGTTGCTCGCATATGCCCCCCACAGGTCGGTCGTAGGGAGGATAGAAGCCTTGCATCACATGTCCCCTCCGGTACACGAGGAGGCAGCCTGTCACATCTTTTCACCTGCCAGCGCAGACTCTTATTGGCGAGGTGTAACGTGTGGGAGGCTCACACTACCCCCGCTATTTCCTGTCTCTGCTGTGCAGGCGTCCCCCAACCGACCTGTAGGAGTCGCTCTCCACAACGTCCAGATTACCACCCATCGACTTCCACCCGCTGACTCTGCCAATTGAGCCAGTATGACGGCCGGCCCAAGCCGGAGGCAACGCCGACAGCCGGATTTGAACCCGGTGTCTCTTGCTTAGGTGACAAGCGCAATGTCCGCTGCGCCACCGAGCCGCCTCCATTGACTTTTCTCTATTTTCTTTTCTATTGACTCTTTAAATGTCAGGATTCTTTTTATTTTTATTTTTATTTATTTTTTTATTATCTTTTTCCCCCTCCTTTTTCAGATTTTTCTCCCATCCCACCCTTCCTGGTTGTTGCGCACTTTCCCCTACTGTTGGTCCGAGAGACCGGAAACTGTCACATGCTTTCCTCCGACGCATGTGCAGCCAGCCGGCAGGCCAGCCTGGCCGCGCAGATTCTCACCTTAGATCCTACCCTTGCTGAGCAGGCGCCCCGACCGAACTGTAGGGGTCGCTGTCCACAACGCCCAGGACCCACCCTCTAATACTGCCAATTGTATTAGTGTGAACGACCAGCCAAGCTGATAGCAACGCCGGGAGCTGGATTCGAACAGGCGAATCCAGCGTCTCCGGCGTTGGTGACGAACGCAATCTCCGCTACGCCACCTGACTGCCTGGATTGATGTAGTTAAAAGCTGCACAGAGTAGTTTTTTTTTTTTTTTGGGTTTAATTTTTTGGAGTTTTTATCGCTTTATTGCTACTGGGCAGTCCAGTAGAGAGAGACAGATGAGGAATGGGAGACAGAGTGGGGGGAAGACATTCGGCAAATAACGATCTTGTCGCGGCTGAGCATGCTATGTGGTTCGCCACTGGGGCGCCTTGCACCCTGCAACACGACTAACAAGGAAAACAAGCTAAAATAGCTAGGATCTAGTTACAGTCTTGCAGTGATGGGCAAGCTACTTGGAAAATGTAGCAAGCTACACTACAAGTTACTCTCGATTAAATATAGGTAAACTACAATGGAAGCTATCCCCAGAGAAATGTAGCAAGCTACACTACAAGAACATGGCAAAAATAGCTAGCTACATCGGCACTACTTTTTTTTTTTTTTACTTTGTGATCAAGTTTACACCAAACAAATAGGCAGGCAAAAAAATTGCTCAGTTTGATTGTTTATTATAAAACTGAAACAAGCCCTCGGTCTGGCTTTTTGTGTCATCCTTTTAACATGAGGAAAGAACTGTGGAAACGTAATAAATAAAAGGCAGTGAAACAATAATAAAATAAACACAAATATATACTCTCTCTATTGGAATGGAGACTTTTCAGCACAGGATAAACTACTGTTTCAACTAAAACCACAGTAGCAAAATGACAATAACCTGGCCAAAGAAAAAGTGCAAGAAACATTTGTCTACAAAATAGACATTAACGAAATCCTATGTAACATTTATACATTCTTAAGTACGGAAATAAGCAGCATGGGGTAATCGGCATTGGAACTTTCACATCGCCTCCATCCTCCCTGAGCAGTTTGCTCACGCATCTGTGCACCGTCAGGTTAGCCAAAACAAAACAGAACTTCTATAAAACGTTCAAAATTGTACGCTCCTTCAGTAAATACTGTAAACTTCCCATATATATATATATATATATATATATATATATATATATATATATATATATATGTCTTCTTCAATATCTGAATTTTAACTGTCTTACTTCATTTTACTATTATGCTACCATGTATATACTACTACCAACTATGCTAATATGTCTATACTACTACAGTATGTACTCAGAGTATAACACTCAAGCTTGACACTGCTAGACAAACAATACTATCCTTGGCTGCTAGATATGTAACTCACAAAACATTCCATGGCCACAGGTTGAGAACCACTGGTCTAGGTGATCTTTTCCCTATTTTTTTTCTTTTCTCCACCCCCATAATATTGTTCATAGCAGCTAGCCTATCTCAGACTGTTAGTTAAAGCTGTTGATAAAAAGTGCACTGACTTGTGTGCTGTTTGGGAACAGTTGTGTTTATGTAAAGACAGTAAAGGTTTTCATCAGCTCACCTGAATATGTGTTCTCAAGTTAGTATTGGACGTGTGGGACGTTGAGAACATCTTCGTTTTTGGTTGACACAATAAACACCTAAACACATATATTTTAGGTGTTTTTTCAATCAAACTCATAAACGTGTCCAGGTAGGGCCATGGAGATGCCATCAATGCCATCAGTGGAAACATCAAATCCCTCTGCCATTATTTCGCGCGGACTGGTTCTGTTATTGTAAATTGCATCCATTCATTCTCATTCAGTGGTCTGCGTTTCGATTTTCACTTCCTGGTTTGCGGGCTGGAGTCCCGCCCTATCCTGCCTCTGATTGGCCTACCCGTAATGTTTTGGCCTAACCATACCCAATCGTGAGTCGTCATACTCATATCTAAACCAACCAACCAATCATAGTGGGTTTTCTACTGGGATTTTTTTTTCCTCCTCCCAAATCTTTATAGTCTAGACTGTTTCTCCCGACACTCCAGTAGCGTTGTAGCGTTTCCTCATCGCTACGTCACTACTTAGTTGGTAATATATATGCCCCCCCCCACATGATTGAAGGACGTATGGCATGTACATATACGTTTTATGTTGTCTCTCATGACTCACACACATCCTGAAAAGGCCTTTGGTATCCGTAATCGTACAAGCTAATACTCCATGCAGATATGTTGCACATTGGTCAGATACAGACCTTGAGTAGAATTAGCTGGGAAAACCCTGAAGGACAGATCAGTTTGTCTGCAAATGCTAAATGGAGCAACACGCAGTAAAGTAAACAGGACACTCACTTTAGAAACTGAACCTAAGCAAAACAGAATTGCTCCACCTGCCGGCCAAATCCTCCCCCCTGACCGACCTTTCCATCACAGTCGAGAATGCAGCTGTGACCGCGTCCCCGACCGCCAAGAACCTTGGTGTTGTCCTCGACGACCAGTTGAACTTCTCTGCTCACATCGCAGCGACAACCAGAACCTGCCGATTCCTCCTGAGCAACGTCAGAAGGATACGCCCCTTCCTGACAAAAGAAGCCACCCAACTCCTCGTCCAATCAACAGTCATCTCCCGCCTCGACTACTGCAACGCACTGCTCGCTGGCCTCCCGGCCACTGCCACTAAGCCTCTTCAACTCATTCAGAACGCAGCGGCCCGCCTGATCTCAAACCTACCGAAGTCGGCCCATGTCACCCCACTTCTTAGGGACCTGCACTGGCTCCCCATTGCTGCACGAATCCGCTTCAAGGCCCTTGACCTAGCATACCGTGCGGCAAAGGGAACTGCTCCCGCCTACCTCCGGTCAATGGTCTCTAACTACACACCCTCAAGACCCCTACGCTCTGCATCTTCTGGCCGCCTCAGACCTACTCCTATCCAAGCTCCGGGAGGGTCATCAAAGAGAAGTCGCCTATTCTCAGTCCTTGCCCCACAATGGTGGAATGAACTACCCACCCCAGTTAGGACAGCCGAAACACGTCCAATCTTTCGCCGTCGACTAAAGACTCACTTCTTCAACCATTATCTGAATAAAAAATAAATAAAAATAAAAAAATAAAAAATAAATCTAACCCTAACTAACCATACTGTCATGCACTTGTCCTAATAAACTAACCTACACTGTAGCACTCAACACTTTGATGAACATTGTTACTCAGCTGATAGAGTTGTGCTCTTCCTGATGGCTTGTCGTACAGAACTTGTAAGTCGCTTTGGATAAAAGCGTCAGCTAAATGACTAAATGTAAATGTAAATGTAGAAACTTAGAGTAGATGCTAGGAACAGATTGTAAACCACTTTGGATTGGTTCTGTCGGCCTGACCGCGATAGATGGTGATTGATAAGTTAGGTTGCCATGGGAACATACTGGGAAGAGGGGTTTATGACCAGCCTCAAACGAGAATCTAAGAAACAGACACTGCTAGAAGCCACATGTAGATTTTCCCTCCATTTTTGGGAGACAAAGAGAGGGGTGAATATTGGATCAAATGCTGGCATACCCACTAAAAAACATTAATAAAATAGGAGAACCATATCATTGTTAAAGAAATAAGATTCTAGTTAATTTAGAACTAATATTTAAGACTATTACTAGCGGGAAACCAAGTTAAACAAAATAGTGTGTTTAGAACTTAAAACAGACTGCAAAAGTAGTTTAGCCTACACCTAGAAAAAAGAACAAATAAAGTAAGCAATAGATTGAAATATTCAAATACTTCTTATATTAAATTAAGGACTCAATTAGTATAAATCATGTTTAAAACGTACTAGGAACATTTTGTAAAGGCTGAAATAGAAGATTTGGATAAACTAGAAAGTATTATGTAGTTTTTAAGATACCAAAAAATAGAAAACTATATTTAAAGCATCCTGTTAAAACTGCTATGGCTTATAGTCCAACTTCTGAAACAAGTGTATTTTAATCAATCAAAGACCTTGTGTGACAAACACAGTTGCATTTACGAAGAGGGAGGCCTCCCTCTGGTACATTCCAACAAGGGCTTCAGAATAACTGGTTGGTTGGATAATATTATTTAACCTAGCTTTTAGCTTAAATCAAACGGTACAAATATTAAGTAAAGAATCTATATTTTTGTCTTTAAGAGGTAGATACTGATCGCCTAACTCTAATTTGGAAAACATTAATCTAAAAGGTTTAATTGGAAGAAAACAATTTTCTTAGAACTAACAGAGGGAGGATTGTCTTTCTGACTCACAGGCCAGACACGGCCTCAGGCTTGTTTTTGATTGGCTGAGGGTGTGTGTCCTTCTTAATGAGGGAGGCGGGCCTGGACGGTTTAAATGTCTGTGCCCGGGGGAACAAACACACACACAACAGACACAAGGCGGCCAGATGGAGATGATGAAGATGATGAAGATGAAGATGACAAGGAGAAATGGCCAGAACTGAACACAGATGAAGGTGCGCTGCTCTGCCATGCCAATGATGACTACGACTATGCAAACTGCCAAACGAAGACCAAACCTGCTGAAATAATGATTTTGTAAATACTGGAAACCATCCAGAGAGAGTGTGTATTATGATATTTCAGAGAGCTTTAAGATTACCACCTTCAGGGACTCTTTTTAAATAAAAGCTCTATAGTATACCACTCCAACTGGCTTGTGTGGACTCCAAATTCTTCTGCACCACACCTGCACCAGACCGGTGGTCGAACCAGACACGTAGCCACAGTCCACAGAAGAAGCAGAGTACTGACCCAGAATATACGACAATAATGGTGCGGTGACCAGCGACGTCTTTGAACGCGACGGACCCTTGCAAGCTGGCCAGAAGATCTTCGAACTCAGGTGAGTATGAGATGCCTGGGGTGGGAGGCCAGCCGTGGTGGGGGGTACTGTTGCGCGGACGAAAAAGACCGGGGAAGCTGGGCATTGCAACGTAACGTAGGTAGTCTAATGTAAGAGCATGTTGTGGGGCGAGGCGCCGGCCGTCCGACACAGGGGTGGAGCAGGGTCGCGCCGACGCTGTCAGGCGGACAGACTCGGTGGGGAATCTCTGCTCCGAGCCTAGGTTGATGACGGGGTTCAATTGGTCAAAAGAAACGTGCGCTTTCAGTGGCTAAATCCAGTTTGTGTGTACCAGGGTGAGTTAGGGTATTAGACGGTGACATTAAATTGTGGAATGCCAAGAGAGGATGGGCAGGATATCGCATTTGATGAAATGAGATAGGGACTAGTTAGGGAAAAAAGATACGAATCGGGAATATGAAGTGTTTAGAAGTGCAAAGTGAGAAGAATGTCCTCTTAACTATGATTCAGAGTCAATACCGGTCCCGGGATGACATTGTGATTCCCCTGGGTTTGGTATGGATGTGCCTTGGGGTACCGAGAATGTGCGCCCTACCCCCCCCCCCCTCGAACCTACAGTAAGGTAGGTTCATACAGACCTACAGTAACTCTGATTCACTCAGACCTACGGTAGCTCTCTCTCTCCCGTCGTAAGTAGAGCGATATTCTATGTACCTAAAGACATATGGTTTGCAGATTTTCACATCGTGGGGCTAGGGTAATGGGCAGCGAAATTTATTGTCTGTTTATACTGGATTGATAGCGTGCAACAGGGGTCTGGGACGGACGCGATTGAATAACGATACATTTATTAAGAAAGCTGTGCGTTCCAGACGAAGAAGTTTTTACCCGTGTTGATACAGTAATGGAACTGACTAGCAGGTTAGCTTTGAAACTTGCCGTGCTGAAATGTGTATGTTGGAGAAAGAGTGCAAACTTATGATTATGGGTAGAGGGAGTTATGATTAGTTATAAGCAAACTATGAGCGTTCGTTCATAATATTGGTGCGGCTGTATTGGCGGAGTTTATTGTGGTAATAATAGGAATCTGTGCTAAAATTGGACCGGTGGGTGGCTAGGCTACGTTAGCTAAGATCGCTTTGGGTAAAGTAAACGGGTACTGGGATAACGACGTAATATATGGATAGGACGGTTCGTGTCGTGGTGAGTAGAAGGATATGGTCGTTATGAAGGTTTAAAGTAGATCGGGCTAGTTTAGGTATAGATTCCGTATGTTGCTGCTAAAAAGTACTACCGTGTTGTGCTGTGGGGGACGTATTTCAATGCGACACAATGGGAGTTGTAAACACGGTTGCTGGGGGTTTCTAGCTGATGGTGTAACCTAGGAAAAGCTAGACTGTGGTGCGGGACAAAACGTTGAGTTTATATCTGGTTTGGAAGAATGGATCGAGCACTTAGGAATGTTCGTTTAGTGTACACGTTAATTAGCCAACGAGATGATAATACTTGGTTGGCTGGCTGGTGATATGAGCTGGATGTTATGTTTTTAGTTAAGGCGTTACGTGTCTTCCGTTGGATGAATGTATGTATGAATGAATGAATGTGTGGTTGTGGCGGTTGTTGACTGTGTGTACATGGCTATGAATGTGTACTATTTTCGTTAGGGGAGATTGTGTGCGTGGTGGTGGACGTCACGTTACAGCTTTCTCCGGACTTGTGATGATTGTGTGGCTGTGATGTTTTGAACGAGTATGATGGTTTGGGGGATCAGTAATGGCTATCCCTGGTGTGCATGTGGGCTGTAGTTGTATTGTTTGTGGATGTGAGCTATGATTAGAATACTGTAGAGTGTTGATTGAATATGGTGGGTGAATGTTGCACAATCCCTCAGCGTTCTAACTTTGGGGAAGATACTGGGCAAATATACTTTGTGTTGTGCAAATGTGTGTTGTTTTGTTGCACTGCGACGGTATGCTAGATCAAAAGCATGGCGGTTTTTGGATAGGCCACTATAGGTTAATGGTTTTCGATTGTTGTAAATATTAGCATTACATTTATTGCCTCATTAGTCATCACTACAGTGACTATATTTAACAGATTGCAGGGTGGGGACAGTACAGTACAGAACAATACATACAATTGTTAAGGGGTTGCAGACCGAGGGAGACTTTGGTCTTGTTTACATCAGGGTCCCCTATTTTTTATTTCATCATAACGTATAGGACACGCATGACATGCAGTTAGACAGTACTGCTACATCTATACAATACTGACATCAAAGCGCCACATACATACATAGGGTAATAGCAGCAAATATGGAGATTGTAGTTGTCATTTTTATCTTGACTGTCATTGCAAAAGACGGCTGGTCGGTTTGAGATCAGTATTTTTTTTCTCCATTTAGTTGCGGCAACAGGGGGCTTTTTCAACCTGGTGACCATGACACATGTAATACAGTTATGGGCTAATACACTCAGAGCGTTCATGTCATACAGGCGTTTGGGGCAGCGGTAAGGGCTCCTGATTACATTCATAATACAGTCACGGTATAGTGTGCTATTAGCTTTTACATACATGGTCTATGTTTGTATCGGTTGGTTATACAAGCTTTTAATATTGTGGTTTGTGTCCCTATTAGACACATATTTTTCGTCTAGGTAGATACCTATCTCTGTATCAGACATGTATATTTTCATTTTTACTACTGTATTGTTTATATGGTGTGGCCGTGACGATTAATAATAATAATAATAATAATAATAATAATAATAATAATAATAATAATAATAATAATAATAATAATAATTATTATTATTATTATTATTATTATTATTATTATTATTATTATTATTATTATTATTATTATTATTGTAGCTAAGGGGCTACACAACCCTGACTGTATTAAAGATTGTTTAGATTAAACCACTACTAAAGAATATTAATAGCCAGACAGTACAGTTAGACAAAATGGCGGACACTCAATTGACTGCGCGGGGACAGGGATACCAAGTTAATAAGCATTTTAATAGTCATAGTAACATACATATTAGTTATCACGGTTCTCCTTTAATAATAGAATGTCAGTGCAACAAAGTCAGCAGTAACGAATAGTTCCTAGACTACGGATACTCGACCGGTGGAGCTCTGGAGGGAGTGAGACGAAGCGAGGCGATACAGGGAAAGCAAGATGGTGGCTGGAGACGATGGTTTCTCTCTAGAGCTCCTGCCCCAGAGAGACTGTAGACTGGTCGGATAATCCTGTCGCCGCTGGAAGAAGGGGTCTCGTACGGAACCGGTCCTTGTAATCCTAGCGCCCGATGGCAGGGTTAATAGCTATTAATCCAAAAGCCTGTTGGCATAGATGGTAGCTAGTTAGCTTCGTTTGTACGTGAAGCTAACCCGCAGACGGTCTCCAATGAGTAGTTATATCCAAACGTCGCTGGGTTTAACTATAAGTCTCTCCACGTTACTTCGCTTACACAAGTCACTATACTGTGCCAATAAAGGCTTGACAATATTATAGTCGTATCTAAATAGCCATTAGCTCTCTATAACGATACACCGCTGTCGGTCTGTGTACAACTGCACCAGACGTCTTTCACTCTCGCTCTGCTAGTTTTCCTGTTATGCTACTGCCGCTGCTGCTGCTTGCACCATCTACACAATATACTCTATCTGGTCCCTATTGGGCTCAGCCTGTTCACCTGTACAGAATCAATGCGCTTGCTCTGGGCTTGTCTGAACATGTCTGAACATGTCTAGAAAACATGTCTAGGGGGCGCGTCGTTCAGAATGGGATCTACCATAAGCGAATGGAGAATACTGTTAGGCAAACAGATGATGTAACGATATATATCTTATATATATAAACAATATATAAGTTATACAAAATAATAAACGCAGACTTTCAGTGTTAATCTGGACCTTCAGAACAATAATAATAATAATGGATTCAATTTGTACCGCGCTCTACATTCGTGAGAATCTCAGAGTGCTACAGGAGATATAGACAAAAGTTAAATGAATAAAACAATTTAAAATTAATAAAAACAATTAAAATACTAACAACCAGTGAAATGGAAGAACCTAAGAGTAAAATAAAATAAAAAGAATAGTAAAATGAATAGAAGTAAAAATAAAAGTAAAAGAAAATTCAAGCAAAAGCCTTGTTAAAAAGAAATGTTTTTAGGCCCCTTTTCTCGACGGATTGTGGTGCTCTCAGGTGGATGGGGAGAGCATTCCAAAGTCTGGGTGCGGCAGAGCAGAAGGCGCGATCGCCCATGGAGTGCAGCTTAGTCCTGGGGGCTTTGAGGAGGTAGGCTGTGCCGGAGCGGAGGGAACGTGAGGAGGACTGGGGGGTGAGGAGTTCCTTGAGATAGGCAGGGGCACCACCGTGTACGCACTGGTGAGTGAGGAGGGACACCTTGTACTCAATTCTGTGTTCCACGGGGAGCCAGTGAAGGGATCTGAGGGTGGGGGTGATGTGATCATATTTGCGCACCCTCATCAGGATCCTAGCAGCGACATTCTGGATGGTTTGCAGTTTTTTAATGCTTTTACTAGGGATCCCGATGAGGAGTGCATTGCAATAGTCCAGCCTGGAGGAAACAAAAGCGTGGACGAGTTTCTCGGAATCTGCCAGGGTGAGTGAGGGGCGGAGTTTAGTGATGTTTCGGAGGTGAAAGAAAGAGGTCTTGCAGAGGTGTTTGATGTGTGTATCATATGTGAGGTGGGGGTCCATTTTCACGCTTAAGTTGGTGACAAGGGTGGAATGGGGAATGTCCTGACCGGAGAAGGAGATGGTGGTGATGGTGGTTGACCGGACCTGGTGTGGGGTACCGATCAGCATGGCTTGTGTTTTGGAACTGTTGACCTGGAGAAACCTGTGGTTCATCCACGCCTTAGTCTCCTCCAGGCAAGCGGTCAGTGTGGGGGGTGATGAAGGTGATGATGGTGTGATCCGGATATATAACTGGGTGTCGTCAGCGTAGCAGTGGAACGACACACTGTGCCGGCCGATGATGCGGCCGAGGGGGAGCATGTACAGGGTGAACAGCAGGGGGCCGAGGACGGATCCCTGGGGGACACCGCAGGTGACAGGGTGGTTGGAGGATGTTGCGCCTCTGAGGGAGACACACTCAGTCCGAACAGCCAAGAGGGACTGGAATAAGCCAAGGGCTAGGTTGCGGAGTCCGACATTGGAGTGGAGACAGTCCAGTAGAATGGGATGATCCACTGTGTCGAAGGCTGCCGATAGGTCGAGAAGGACCAGAATGGATGGGGTTCCAGCATCTGCCGCCATCAGTAGATCGTTGGTTACCCTGACCAGGGCTGTCTCTGTACTGTGCGCAGAGCGGAAACCAGACTGGAACTTCTCGAAGATGTTGTTGTCTCTGAGGTGTGCTCTGAGGTGTGCTCGATTCACTGTCTGTTGTTACTCCTAGGAGTTTAGTCGCCTGGACTTGATTAATTGCCACATGGCTTGTCAAGAGCATGAGATATGCAGTTAGGGGTTTGGTATTTTTACACATGGGAATACTTTTGGTTAGTATTACAATGATTTAGCTGAGTAGTGACTCACAGGAAATGGATCGCCTGGTATTAGTTTCTGATTGTGTGTTAACATTGCAGTACAAGTGCAGCGTCTTGCTGTGTTTTTTTTCTACATTATCTTGCAGTAGGCCTGTTGCGACGAGCACAAGCTAGTTTAAATAGGTAAATCCGTTGACATAGTGTATATAATATATTAGCATTGTAGGGCGGTTGTTTTGTACTTAATTGGTTGGATTGGTTGCGTTTTAATCACAGGACTGTTTAGGTCTGGTAGTTAGTCATGTTTCAAATTGCATGTATCCAAGTGACGATATTGGTGGTTCATTTCCCGTTGTTCATATGCCTAGGTTTTGTTTTGTAGGTGGGTTTAGGAAGGATTAGGGATGTTGCAATTCACAGTCAAAGATAGGATAAAGATAGGATAAATAGTGGGGTAGGAATATTTATTCAGTATTCTTATTTGGTTCATTGCAATGTACTCAAACATAGTAACAGACGAGATTATGTCGTCATCGATCTCTGTTTATATTCAGGAGTGCGGTTGAGGTCATCCTCATTTGTAATACGTGTGCTTTAAAATCAATTTCTAGGTTTGGTTAAGTTTGAATGTGTAGTTTTTTATTTTTAATAGATTATATTATAGGTGTTTTGTTTGCTTTTCTGAGTGCATGTGGGGCCGGTGTTATAATTGGTACAGGTACAGGAAGAGTGGGGTGCGAGCGGGTAACAGTGAGGCTGCGGTGAATTTAAATTTTTAGTCCTCTGCTCCTGTTCTGATAGGCTCCGCAACGTTTCACATATGCGGGGTGCTCCTATGTCTAAATTCATATTTTGTTCTTTCGTTTTTGGAGATTGGGAGCTGTGTTGTGTTTGTGTATGGATGAGGTGTGAGTTATGTTCTGCGTTTTCTAGGTCGACCTGGCCTGCATTGTTAAATTTTGGCCAGGTGTGGGGGATGACCTGTGTACAGCAAAAGAGTCTCCAAAGAGATGCCTGGTCTCACCACAAGGTGGCAGCAACGCGCCTTGAAAGACATTTCAGTGACTGACTTGATTTTGCATGCAGGGAAAAATTGCTTTAAAGGCAAGGTTATATAAAATAGTTATATTCAGTATAAAAACATTTACCAAAGTACATAAATAGAGATAATAAATTACATATGCTTTGATCTTCATTCATTTAGGTTTAAAATAAATAGATTAAGTCATTTTAAAATGCTGGCCCTTGGGTAAAAATGTACATATTAATGCCTGGGTTGGAACTGATTTGTTAGGGATTTGATAGTAGGGCAATGATTTATCTTGCTTTCATAAATAAGTATGTGATGTGAAGAAGCGCACTCGCGCTTTTTGATTATAAAAAATATATATATATATATAAAAAAAAAAAAATTATATAATTTTTTTTAGAATGCTGTCTGAGAGATATGAAGTTGGAATTTCCGCGCCCAGCCAATGCTACCTGTAAATTAGGTAGTTTATGCGAGAATTACCCTTTTATAAGAACTCGGATTGCACAAAATGTTTTATTTGATTTATGTACCATTTTGGGAAAAGTGAGCAGTCAAGGATGGAAATGAGAGGAGCAAAGACACTGTCTTCAAAAGCATGACGTAATGTGGGGAACCGTTTATGCATGAATGGTTCTTTAAAGGACGTTATTAGCTTTTTGAATGTCATGGAAGCAAGAATGATGGTGCAAAATTATATGTGGTTGGACGTCTGTCACATTACATCGGTGTGTTGGGCGCCCAGCAATTGATGTGGTGAACAGATGTAGTATATTTGCGCCTGTGAAAGACTGAATGGATCCATGCGGGGGAAGCATGGGTACAGGGTGGATAGTGCAAGATGTGGGGCAGTCACGGGATCGTAGTTTATGATATGATTACCGGTGCCCTGTAAGAATGAGGATTCAGTGGGTATTAATATCGCTGAAAGTATTTTCTTCCTCATTAGTATAAAGCGTTGTGACAAACAGAGTGAAAGGGAGGGCACAGGCCTATAGCTGTGTCTTGAAGTAGAGTCAAGTGGAAGGACTTTGTATAAAATTGTAATAATGTATGTAATAGGAATGAGAGCATAGAAGACATTTATTTGAATTTTCTCATAGTAGAAATAGACAGAAAAAGTAACCGTGGAATGTACATTTAAAACGGTTTCACTAATTTTAATGTGAGGTTTTGCCCGCTGCTCACTACCTTTTCTCTGTTTCCTTAAGCCTATACTGTTTATTTCCCTTCTATACTGTTTATTTTCCCTTCTCACTCACTCTCTCTAGCCCCCACCCTCTCGTTCCTTACCCTTAGTGGCCACACCTGTTCGATATTCTATTATCTCTCGCACCTGTGGTGGCAGGCTAATTAGTCCCCCTGTGGGCTTTAAATACCAGGGCGCTTCCCCTCGTTTTGGCGTGGGGTCGTGTTGTATACTTGCCGAGTCATATTCTCTAAACTTCTAGACTCTTTCGGGAGATCCTCTGTCTGCCTATGCTGTTCCATTCTCCGGCGTCGAGATGTTTGCTCCAGCCTTCGCCAGCTGTCGCCGTTGCCTGTGGGGGAGACTGGTCTGCGCTCCCTGTACTTCCACGGGAGGCACCCCAGCGTTCCACTGCAGACCCCCGCGCAGCTGTTCGTCCTGACGCACATCCAGACCAGCGCAGACGCTCTCCAGTCCTCAGCGCGCAACGCGCATCTTCCAAGGACGCTCGAGCTTGGCACGCTCTCCAGACCAGCGCGCAACGCGCATCTTCCAAGAACCCTCGAGCTTGGCACGCTCTCCAGACCAGCGCGCAACGCGCATCTTCCAAGGACGCTCGAGCTTGGCACGCTCTCCAGACCAGCGCGCAACGCGCATCTTCCAAGAACCCTCGAGCTTGGCACGCTCTCCAGACCAGCGCGCAACGCGCATCTTCCAAGGACGCTCGAGCTTGGCACGCTCTCCAGACCAGCGCGCAACGCGCATCTTCCAAGAACCCTCGAGCTTGGCACGCTCTCCAGACCAGCGCGCAACGCGCATCTTCTAGACCTTCGTGCTTGGCACACTCCTCCTCGCAGACGCACCCCGAGGCGTCTCTCTGTTCCGACGCGCACACCAAGGTGTGGCGCACCACTCTGTTCTGCGGCTCCGACAGTCGGCTACCCGGTGACGACACCTTCGCCACCGCCGCCTGTTCCAGCACCACTCTGTCCTCGGCTCGGACTGCCGGCTCCCCGGTGGCGATACCCTCGCCACCGCCATCGCCACCGCCGCCTGTTCCAGCACCACTCTGTCCTCGGCTCGGACAGCCGGCGCCCCGGTGGCGACGCTCTCGCCCCGCTGCCTGTTCCTGCACCACTCTGTCCTCGGCTCGGACAGCCAGCCACCCGGTGGCGATGCCCTCGCCCCGTTGCTGTCCCCGTACCATTACGCACACGCCTGGGTGAGTTTTGATTGTGATGTCACTCACCCAGCGTAGTGTCCTTGCCCCCGTTCCCGCTGCTGTTCCTGTACCTTTACGCATACGCCTGGGTGAGTTTTGATTGTGATGTCACTCTCCCAGCGTATTGCCTCTGTTAGTTTGTTTGGACTTTTCATCTCCCAGCGTATTGCCTCTGTTAGTTAGTTTGGACATTTCATCTCCCAGCGTAATGCCTCTGTTTTTGGTTCTCACTTAGAATAGTATTTTTGGACTTTACATCTCCCCCTGTGTGTTTGTCACACGAAGATATTATTACTTTGTTCACTTTGTTATTTGGACTGTTCTGCACCTGCTCTGTTTTTTCCCTTTGTGCATTAACTCTCTCCTCTGTCCTGCAGAGCGGCCCAGATGTTTTCCCACCAGTCCCTAGTCCTCTATCCCTAGTTCTCCTAGTCCCTAGTCCTCTTTCCCTAGTTCTCCTAGTCCCTAGTCCTCTATCCCTAGTTCTCCTAGTCCCTAGTCCTCTATCCCTAGTTCTCCTAGTCCCTAGTCCTCTATCCCTAGCTCTCCTAGTCCCTAGTCCTCTCTCCCTAGTTCTCCTTGTCCCTGGTTTACCTAGTCTCTAGTTCCTCTGTCCCAAGGCGTTCCCTTAACCTTCCCTTAGGCGTTCCCTTACTTTCCCATAGTGTTCCCTTTTCCTGCCCGCCTCTTAAAGGCACTTTTCCTTCCCCTCATATTATATTCCTGTATTTGTGATTCTCCCTTAAAGGGACAGTGCCCTTTTCCCTGTTTTTCCCTGTTGTTCAATAAATATCTGTTTCTTGGCAAACCATCATACCTGTCTTGTGTTGTGCGATTGGGGTCGGTTACAAACCATAACATTTAATCTGTTAAGATTAAGCAGATGATTGGATTTACAATTGAACTAATGCAAGTCTCTTTCTGTTTCCTGTTTTTGAGTGTTACAGGAAGACCGAGACGGAGTGTGATTGCAGTGCAAAGATTCGACCAGAGAGGAATCGAATTAAAACAAAAAAACAGATAAGGCCTTTGTTTTTTGCATAAGTAAATTACATTCTCTCTGTGTGTTATGGGGTAGGAAGAGTCCGTGTTCTGTGGGAAAGTAAAAAACCAGAGGCGGAGAGGAAAGTGACACTGTTGTTTTAGGTGTGTTTTTTGTTCTTTCTCATAGGTTCTCAGCAGGGAGAGAGTTTCTGACGACAACCGGTACCAGTAGCCACAGAACGGCTAAGTCATGGGTGCTGTATAAACACAAGAGGGGAACACATTTTTACACCTGCAGACGTCAATTAGGAATCCCTGGTTGAATTGAATAACCAGATAACAATAACAGAGAGACTTGCTTTGACAACAATAACATTGTGGTTTGAAATGGAGAGACTGTCTACCTATCTATTAGAGATGACCTCAATAGACCTGTCTCAAACCCTGCCCTCTTTTCTTGATCCTCCAATCACAGCTGTCGCTTACCTCGGACTTCCTCGTACAAACAAATGTTATAAGAAGTTTAGTTATGTTCATTGAAAGATGGCGAAAGAAGCGCGAGATTCCGAGGCGACTGGAGTTGGCAGTATTACATCTGTTGAATCAGGAACGTCTTGGGGATATAGAAAGAGAAATATTAAGTGAAACCGTCAGTATTGAGCATGTGACCCCCTTAGAGAACCAGTTGGTGAGATTGGACAGAGACTCCGAGATAACGGAGTTGGAAATGAAAGCCCCTGACCTCGGAACAGACGGGGGGCGAACAGTGGGAATTATGGAAGAAGTAACAGTGAATACTCTGATCTGTGCTGAACAAGGGATTGATTTGCCAGAAAGTGGATTAACTGTGTCCATTCAGCAGGTGTCTGTGGAACCCGCTTCGACAGGCGGGAGAAAAGCAAAGAAGGCAAAGCAAGGAATACGGCGAGGCCCGCAGCCATTGTATAATGGACCTGTGTTGTGTTGGAACTGCGGGACCAAGGGGCACATTGAAAGATCCTGTCCATACGACCAAGGGCAGTTTCCAGGTCCCTTCCGAGGACAGGCCCGAGGGGGAGAGAGACGTACCGTGGACCTTGTAGGCCGCCCAGCATTGAGAAGCCAGGTCGCAGGTGGAGCGACAGAGAGGAACAGGTATGTGCTCTCCCCACTACAGCAGGACCTGCCCAGGGAGACGGCCGGAGGGGACCGAAGAGATGTGAGCCTGTCAGAGACTGTGACACATGACACTGAGGGACGACAGAGGCCTGAGTTTGAACAGACTGCCAGGAGGGTGGTACAGGGGGGCCCTTCACAGGTGCAACAACAATACCAGAGGGGACCGAACTGGCAGCCACAGGGCCAATATGGAAATCAACGGGGGGGACAGAATGCATACCAGCCACAGTCGAGGTACCAGCAAGGGCCAATACAATTCTGGGATTGTGGAGGACGAGGACATATAGCCAGAAGCTGTCCCCAAGAATATACCGGCCCCTACCAAGGGAATCAGTTCCAAGGACAGAGAGGGTATTTCGGGGGTCAGTATCAAGCCCCTGATCAAGGCCCCAGGGATGCAAGGTCCAACAGCCCTACTGCATTGGGAGACAGGGCCAGGACCGTGGTCAGGATGGAGAGGCCAAGCAAGGACGGTACGAGAGAGGGGGGCTGCAGTGCCACGACCCCAAATGCCAGGGCATCCGAAGGGGTGACCTCCTCCACCACCAGGTGGGATGGCTGACAGGCCGCCAATCACGGACAGAGGAGCCCCAGGAAGAGTGTCATTTTTGTGGGCTATTAGGTCATTTCTACCAGGCCTGCCCCGGACGCCTGTATCAGTTCCGCAACCGTTCCTATTTCCGGGGTAGGCCTGATTGGCCGCGACAGGCACGTGACCTGCCGCGGCCACGCCCCGCGGCAGCCCCAGGACGCGGCAACGAGGCTGCTGTGTTTCACCGCCGCTTTCCGCCTTCAACGCCGCCCGCAGCAGCAAATTTGCGCGAGCGCAGGATTATTTCAGTGTGTATCATGCAATCATTTATCATTTAACATTTGAAAGGCATACAATGTTGTATGAAATAAAATAGTATAGAGACATATGTACAGCGTTCGATGCAGAATAGAAGTAACTGAGTTACCATACAATATACAATACGCTATAGTGCAAAGCAGAAATGGGATGAGATACAATTTACAGTAAGGTGATACTATGCAATGTACTAATATACAATACGGCTCACTTTTCCCACTTCAATGACAGAGCCGCTGTTTAATAATATTGTCGCGGCGGAGCTCCGTCGCGGCAGCATTATGTAGCAGTAATCCCCCCTTTTTTTACTATCGACAACTAGCTCAACTGGCAGCGCTGCCTTGCTGTGGATCTTCCGGTCCATTGGTCACAAGTTTGATTCCCTTAAATTTTATTTTTTATTTTTTTGTTTTTAACGTGCATTCTTTCGCCGGTTAAGTTTAGGCATGTTAACTTTAAGCATAGTATATTGTATGGTACAGTAACAGTCTCTGGAGCGCAACAGTAAGAAGCATTTGCACTGCAACGCATACACCTTACTGTAAATTGTACCTCATCCCATTTCTGCTTTGCACTATAGCGTATTGTATATTGGTACATTGCATTGTATATTGTATGGTACAGTAACAGTCTCTGGAGCGCAACAGTAAGAAGCATTTGCACTGCAACTCCGAAACAATGCCTAAACTTAACTGGCGAAAGAATGCACGTTAAAAAAATAAAAATAAAAAATGTAAGGGAATCGAACTTGTGACCAACGGACCAGACAGCAATGCAGCGCTGCCAGTTGAGCTAGTTGTCGATAGTAAAAAAGGGGTGATTACTGCTACATAATGCTGCCGCGACGGAGCTCCGCCGCGACAATATTATTAAACAGCGGCTCTGTCATTGAAGTGGGAAAAGTGAGCCGTATTGTATATTAGTACATTGCATAGTATCACCTTACTGTAAATTGTACCTCATCCCATTTCTGCTTTGCACTATAGCGTATTGTATATTGTATGGTAACTCAGTTACTTCTATTCTGCATCGAACGCTGTACATATGTCTCTATACTATTTTATTTCATACAACAATGTATGCCTTTCAAATGTTAAATGATAAATGATTGCATGATACACACTGAAATAATCCTGCGCTCGCGCAAATTTGCTGCTGCGGGCGGCGTTGAAGGCGGAAAGCGGCGGTGAAACACAGCAGCCTCGTTGCCGCGTCCTGGGGCTGCCGCGGGGGGTCACGTGCCTGTCGCGGCCAATCAGGCCTACCCCGGAAATAGGAACGGTTGCGGAACTGATACAGGCGCCCCGGACTACGGTTCTCTAGGGGGGGAGGAAGGAGGGGGTCTTGCACCACAGACAAGGGGTAGCAAGTCTATAAAAAAATAAAAATAAAAACATAAGAATAACTAAATGAATAGATTACGTATAAAAATGTATAAGAAAAAATATTTTTGTAGATTAAATTTAGAGAATGAATAAAAATGTGTCCATAGACCATAGCCGATTATTTTATGCATGCCAGGGATTAAAAAATTAAATAAAATAAAAAATTAATAAATAAATAAAATAAAATAAATATAAATGTGCGATACTAACAATAATGAGGGAAATGAGGGGGACTCACTGGGAATGCATGTTCGGATATTACTAACATAATTAGAGTTACAGGATAATATAACATTTGTGTTACTAAAAAAGAAATATCTAAAATATGTAGTAATAATAATGATATATGTAAGATGGTGTTACAAGCCGTTTAGTTAGAATTTAATAGTGATTGTCCATTCTTGAACAGTGAAAACAACAGACATTGTTCTAGAGGGTGGAATGCAAAATAAAAAATAGGTTTTTCTTTTCATTTCCTGTAGCTTTTCTTAAATTTTTTACCTAGTTGTTGCCGGGAGGATTACACATATCTCTCGAGTGATGTTTGCTTATTGATAGTGTGTTGCATGTTATTTGGCGTGGTAAAAGAATATTGTTTTGTTTGTTTTTGAATTTTTTTCTTTCCTTTTTCTTTTTCTTAGATTACCGACGCTGGGGGCGTTCTTGCCTCTCGGATAGGTTGTATTTGTGACACACCCGGATGGTTAGGAGTGTCTGGGGAATGACCTGGAAAGAGATGTGGGATAAGTCGAATCTCTTTCCCGTTAATTTGTGTGTTGCAATAGTGTGGAAGTTGGAAGTAGCAAGACTCTCTGTGTTGTATGAGCTGATGGGGGTGATTGGGATGTGCCCTCGTGAGTGACTTGGCTGAGATTGGCCAGGTGGGACGCGGTAAAAGCAGGACTATGAAATGTGTGATGGACCATGGGCGGTACAGTGTCAGATCTCCGCCTCTCCAGACTGGGGACCTCGGAGGGGGACGAGGTGACCGTGTTGAGTGTACACGGCCAAGGGTGGAGGTGAGTGAATGAAGAGAGGTGATTTGATTGTGTAAAGGGCATGTTGAAGCCAAGAAAATGATAGGACAAAACAGAACATAATGATTTGGAAAAACGTTTAAAAGAGGATGCTGTAAGTGAAAGCACTCTGTAGAGAAGTGGAAATTTGAACTGCAATCACCTGTTGTGTATGTACTGTATAAACCTGCATTGTCCAATTGTAGAGTCAAAAGACTGTTCATAAATCATTAATGTATTTTCCTAATATACTGGAGGAAATGACATTAGACTGTCTAAGGCAAGTAGGCCATGTTATAAAAATAGAAGGTTTAAAGTCAATAATAATGTAAATAACCACTAATGATTGTACTCCCGACATTTTCCGTTCTTTTATAAAGTTCTTTGTAGAAAATATAACAATTTTGTAGGCTTAAGACTGAGTATAGGCCTTCTACAAGCACATGTACACTTGAAGGAATACAATAAGGGGATATGGAGCATTCCCGAGAGAAAGAAGGAAATTGCTTTTAGAGTGTCGTTTAATACTGATATCAATATTATTAAAAAAAAATTATTGTTTACTGTTATGATGCAAGTGCTCGGATGTTGTGGGATGGAGAAAGCTAAGGTTAAAGTGGGAGAGGCCCATAGTTAGTCTTACAGGGATTCTGTGTTTTAAAGGTTTTACAAGAGTAAAGGGTGGGGGTAGTTTTTTTTTAATGGAATACGATTACTGGACTGTTTATTCGATAATTGTTAATTACCGAAGGGTGGACTTTGGTATCCGTAATCGTACAGGCTAATACTCCATGCAGATATGTTGCACATTGGTCAGATACAGACCTTGAGTAGAATTAGCTGGGAAAACCCTGAAGGACAGATCAGTTTGTCTGCAAATGCTAAATGGAGCAACACGCAGTAAAGTAAACAGGACACTCACTTTAGAAACTTAGAGTAGATGCTAGGAACAGATTGTGAACCACTTTGGATTGGTTCTGTCGGCCTGACCGCGATACGGCGCGATAGATGGTGATTGATAAGTTAGGTTGCCATGGGAACATACTGGGAAGAGGGGTTTATGACCAGCCTCAAACGAGAATCTAAGAAACAGACTGCTAGAAGCCACATGTAGATTTTCCCTCCATTTTTGGGAGACAAAGAGAGAGGGTGAATATTGGATCAAATGCTGGCATACCCACTAAAAAACATTAATAAAATAGTAGAACCATATCATTGTTAAAGAAATAAGATTCTAGTTAATTTAGAACTAATATTTAAGACTATTACTAGCGGGAAACCAAGTTAAACAAAATAGTGTGTTTAGAACTTAAAACAGACTGCAAAAGTAGTTTAGCCTACACCTAGAAAAAAAGAACAAATAAAGTAAGCAATAGATTGAAATATTCAAATACTTCTTACAGTATATTAAATTAAGGACTCAATTAGGATAAATCATGTTTAAAACGTACTAGGAACATTTTGTAAAGGCTGAAATAGAAGATTTGGATAAACTAGAAAGTATTATGTAGTTTTTAAGATACCAAAAAATAGAAAACTATATTTAAAGCATCCTGTCAAAACTGCTATGGCTTATAGTCCAACTTCTGAAGTGTATTTTAATCAATCAAAGACCTCGTTGCATTTACGAAGAGGTCCTCCCTCTGGTACATTCCAACAAGGGCTTCAGAATAACTGGTTGGTTGGATAATATTCTTTAACCTAGCTTTTAGCTTAAATCAAACGGTACAAATATTAAGTAAAGAATCTATATCTTTGTCTTTAAGAGGTAGATACTGATCGCCTAACTCTAATTTGGAAAACATTAATCTAAAAGGTTTAATTGGAAGAAAACAATTTTCTTAGAACTAACAGAGGGAGGATCGTCTTTCTGACTCACAGGCCAGACACGGCCTCAGGCTTGTTTTTGATTGGCTGAGGGTGTGTGTCCTTCTTGATGAGGGAGGCGGGCCTGGACGGTTTAAATGTCTGTGCCCGGTGGAACAAACACACACACAACAGACACAAGGCTGATGAGGCCAGATGGAGATGATGAAGATGAAGATGACGAGGAGAGATGGCCAGAACTGAACACAGATGAAGGTGCGCTGCTCTGCCATGCCAATGATGACTACGACTATGCAAACTGCCAAACGAAGACCAAACCTGCTGAAATAATGATTTTGTAAATACTGGAAACCATCCAGAGAGAGTGTGTATTATGATATTTCAGAGAGCTTTAAGATTACCACCTTCAGGGACTCTTTTTAAATAAAAGCTCTATAGTATACCACTCCAACTGGCTTGTGTGGACTCCAAATTCTTCTGCACTACACCTGCACCAGACCGGTGGTCGAACCAGACACGTAGCCATATAAGAAGCAGAGTACTGACCCAGAATATACGACTTTCTTGCAGTTTATCCAATAGAAAACACTAGCGTTTCAACCCGGAAGTCTGCAAATCATGTTAAGATTTTTCAAAACGCAACCGAGTAACACTAGCTGGTTACTGGAAACGAGAAGCCAATGATGGGTGAGGCTCAGCCAAGAGGGCGGCCTATGGCCACGCTCGCTATTTACATCACAATATTAACTCCCCACTCCCAAAATATCAAATTGATATTGTAATCTTCAAAATGGGGTAAACAGCACTTATTAGCAGACACAATTTAGATGTATTAGTTGTATATTCTATATAGATAAAAACAACTTAACTCTATTTGACCTGGCTTCTTCTTCTCTGCTTTCTTTGTGCATCATTACTGCAGGTAATCGTACTCTTCCCTCTGTCATGGTCGCATCCAGACACCATACAATGAGATGCAATGTATCTTATCGATGAAAGTAATACAAATCAAGCTATGTCATTATAAAACAATTTATAGAATGTTGAGAGACGCATTTCTGACTTTTACACAGGCAAATACAACGCTCTCCCCCACAAGCTTGCTAGGCAAGGTTTTGCAATTAGCTCACAATGCGTGTCAAGGTGTGTCAGCAAAGCCTGCAGGATTATTAAGGACCCCAGCTACCAGGGCCGGACTGGGGAAATAATTCATACCGGGAGATATAGCGCGAAATATAGCCCCAGTCAGGCCACTTTTTAAGCGGGGGGTCTGGGGGTCCCCCACTAGGATTTTTTTTGTTACAAAGACTTAATTTCCTGCATTCTGGTGAATTTTAGTGCATGTGAATCACAAACTAATGAGCCAACAATTGCTTAGTACAATGTACTGTTATGGACCTCAAATAAAACTGTTGTGGCACTAGCAATGCTACTCTCTCCACCTTCAAAAAGAAAAAAGCAAGAGCACAACATATTTTTCTATTTACTATTATAATACAGTTAACCACTCTCTCCTGTAAGGGCCTTTCTTTTTCTTTGTTTTATCCCTCTCTCCTCCACCCTTTCTCTTTCTTCCACTGTCCATCTTGACATCAAGGTTAATTGACTTTCGCTCTACTGTATCTCTCCCGAGTCCCTCACTACCTGGCTCATTGCCTGGCTGTTATTCTGCATCTGAGTGCCGTCTGCCATTCCATTCGCCGCCTCCGCTGTCAATCAGCTGTATCGCCTGGTCCCGCCTCCACCAATCACAAGCGGCAGCACGGCTCCATTGTGTGTGTGTGATCCGAGGGAGAGAGTCAGATAGTTCTCCAACTCTGATGCAGACAGTGAAATCCTGGTTGTTCCCCACCCATCTAGGTTATCTAACTATCGCGCCGCGCCGCCGCCACAACTAGAAACAATGGCCTGGCAATTTTTTTTTTTTTTTTTTTTTTTTTTTTTTTTTTATAACTTTTTTTTTTTTAATCTGTGCAGGCCAGGCCACCGGGAAAACTCCCGGTGCTCCCGATGGCCAGTCCGGGCCTGCCAGCTACCCCAACCATAAACAGTTTCAGCTGTTGTGATCCAGCAAACAACAGCCTAAGGCCTGGAACAGCAGACTCCATGACAGTTTTTTCCCCCAGGCAGTCAGACTTGTGAACAAATATCACTAGAGGCCGGCTACTGGCCCGTGACTGGAGTAATACAGTGCTATTTTAACCTCTTCCGCCCGTGCGGTCCGTCGGCAGACCGCAAATTACATCACGTCATGAATCAACCTCAAATCAACTGTCTGACAAAATTATAGTTTTTTTTCTCAAACTTATTCAAGTATAAACATCATAACCATGTCACAACAGCAGTTATAATGTATATTATCATCAATACGTTAGTTTACCAATAGGTTAAAGTGTTATTAGTGCGATTTTAGTAATAGTTTTTGTGCTGTTTTGATCGCGAAAATCAGCCATTTTGAAAAATTTACCGATGGGAATTGTAATTTTTTTTTACGACATTTTGAAGAGGACATCGAGAGCTTTCAATGAGCGCCATTTTTCAGAACGACACTTCCCAAAGGCCTCTATGGGGCTTCAAGCGAATTACTTCTGTATGCATTTTTTTAATATCTCTTATTACTCGGGATAATAAACCACAAAACGTAACGTTATTGACATATATTGGAGCGCAGTTAGTTTCTCTTCCCTATTTTTAGCATGTAGCAACAATCAGATTTGAAATTAGTTTCAAAATGTCGGCACTCTGGCCAGAATAATAAACCTACTGTACATAGGCCTACAGTAGATTTCATTATCTGTTCTTAGCATGCCTGGGGATACTAAATCCAAATTGAACCCGGGCATTTGAAAGATAAGCTTTGGCACAATCGATAAATGTGCGAATTGGCTATAATAAGGTCATTTATAAGCCTGCTATTCTATATTCTATAATAATATTTCAAATTGCATTGGTCCGGATGGGAGGATTCAGTACTGTATCTACAAAACCTTCTGTTTAATCATCTTCCCTTTATTCATTTCCTTAGATTTTTTGTACACGTGATCTCAAGAAGGTACTGAACGAGATCAGTGGCAGTTTTTCATGGTGTTATTCACTATGGTGTGTTATTCACTGTCAAATATGAATAAGAAAATGGCAAAGATAAATCATAATTCATATTCTCCTTTGTTTCATCACAATTCAAGCAAGCTTAGTAATAGACACAGATGTCTCTATAGATACCAAGAACATGCAAATAGCCTTGTAGAAGTGGAGCAATATTCCATTTACTTAGGTATGTATTTTAGGCGGATTTTCAGAAAATAGTGCTCCGGGCTTAAGAGGTTAAAGCTGTCTCTGCTAATGATTTGCAAGCACTACTGTTTTGCACACACTACTGATTTACACACACTACACCTGTGCTGTGTTTGTTAATCTCTGATTCTACTGCCACTTTACACCCACAACACCCACACTGTGACTAGTACTACATTGTGATTCTTGTATTGTAAATTAATGCCATTGTTGCATCATCATTAGAATGTTCAGGTCTGAAAATTATATCTAAGATATGAGGTCAATAACTAATCAGTCCAATGAACTCAGTTCCAGACAAGCATGTTGAGATCAGAGACTCTGTATAGGATTGTTAGTAACTGTCTAACTGTACATATGACTGTTTACACTAGTAACTGTTTACCTGCGTAGACAATTGTCTCCACCAGTGATTGCCTAGTTGCATATATATCTGTCCCCACTGGAGGGCACTCTAGGCGGAGCCACCCAGGTATTCTACCTTATGGCAACTATCACAGGAAAGGTGCCCACCCCTTTCGTTCTCTCCCCCAATGTCTCTCAGAGAGAGAAGAGTTGTACTACTACTGCTGCTGACATGTGAATAAAAGAAGCCACGCCAGTTCAGGCACAAGATAGAAACCATGCCTCTTGACCACATTATTGTCGCCCTAAATTGAGTACTGTTAACAGGTTATGGGCCCAGATAAGCCGGGGCGAAATAGTGGAAGTACTGTAGCAAGCTTAGCTGAAGTTATAGGCTAGGATAGCGCCGGGAGCACCGCGTGGCTAGTCGCTAGGCCAACCAGAGTAAAAGCTAAGCATACCATTAACGAAGAGGATGGAAAACAAGAGAAGAGACAAGTGGCCGACATTCAATGGAAAAGCAGAGAACTACGAACTCTGGGAAGAGCGCATGCTGAGACGCTCCTGGGGGCCCCCACCGGAGAACTGACAGCGGAAGAGCAAGCCCTGGACGACCAGCGGAATGCTAGCGCGTACTGTGAGTTAGCGCCGATGCTTGACGACACCAGCCTGGGGCTGATATTCCGCGACACTAAAGACAGAGGCCGAGAAAGCCTGGCGGTACTGAGAGAGCATTTCATCGGGCGAGGAAGACCCAGAGTCGTGGCCCTCTACACAGCACTAACAGGCCTGAGGAAGGGGAACACCGAAACTGTGACCGAATACGTCAACAGAGCTGAGCAAATCACGACGCCATTGAGGAGTGCCGGAGAAGCACAGAGCGATGGGATAATGATGGCGATGATAATGAGAGGACTACCGGAGCTGTACAAACCGTTCACACTCCTGATAACACGCGGTTCAACGGACATTACGTTGGGACAGTTCAAGGCTAAGTTAAGGAACTTCGAGGCCTCAGAAGACACCCACCCAGCCGCCGCGGAGGAGGGGGAGAGGGTGCTAAAGGCTCGAGAGACGCCAAGAGAGAGAACCAGGACCACGACGGACCTGGCGTGTTGGCGATGCAGAGATAAAGGCCATCGGAGAAGCGAATGCACAAAGGCTGTCTGGTGTAGCTTCTGCAAATCCACGGGGCACACAGACAGAGCGTGCATGAAGAAACACAACCAGAGCGCGCGATACACGCATGGACAAGATGGCGGCTACAGACGAGATGACGGCCATGAACGAGACAGAGGCCACGGACAAGATAACGGCTGTGGACAGGATGACGCCAGCGGACACGACGGCGGCGACTATCGACGTGAGATGAATCGAGATGACGCCCGGAGAATCGATGGTGGCGACGATCAACGTGAGGCGAGTCGAGACGACGCCCGGAGGATAACGGGACAAGAAGACTGCGCTTTTGGAGCGTGGACGGCGGGCATCGCCGGACCGGCCCAGATGCAGCGGGCCCAGAGAAAGAGACTGATCGTGGACACGGGCGCGTCGTCCCATGTCATCAACGCCAGGAGTCGGTTCAAGAACTTTGACGACACTTTCCACTGTGAGAGGCACTGCATGGAACTGGCGGACGGTAGATGCATCTACGGATTGGCACAAAAGAGGGGAGACGCACAGGTATGCCTCACGGACAGCAGGGGGCGCCGGCGTACGGTGACGCTAAAGAACGCTCTATATGTACCATCGTTCCCACAAGGACTATTCTCTGTAATAGCTGCTACTGCAAGCGGCCCCAAGGTATTCTTCGATAAAGGTAAACATTTTCTTATAGAACCTGACGGTACCCGGTTTGACATAAAGATGTACCAGAGAGTATTTTATCTGAAAACGGAGTGTGATGACTACGACCAGTGTAACGATAATGATGATGTGTGTAGCGGGACGGCCAGTCACGATATTCAGTCATGGCACGAGATTATGGGTCAGGTTTTAAAGTTCAGACTGGAGCCACAAACCACCAGGAGAAAAAGGGTTGCAATCAAATATCCATTTTATTTTGCTGGATAATGATGATATGATGTTTTCATGTTGATTGCCATGGTTCTGAATAAAGACAAAAACAAATTCAATATCATGCCAGATAATACAAACATAAACATGGCCTTTAGATCATAGTATATCATTTAGGTATTTAAAGTATATTATTTGAGTAATAATTAGCCACAGATTTGGGAACTTCATAAAGTAAACAAAATCAAAACATACATTTAAACAATAGAAATGCATCTGTTCTTAAACATAGTAAGGAAAACACTGGGACTTACATTAAACAAAGTTCAACAGACGCATGGCAGATATCGGGCAACACACAGCAAACTCACAGGCCTGCTGTGCATGTGTTGGAGACAAAGGGAGAATGAGAGAGAGAGTCCTGGGTGTAATGGGAGGAAGTGAGGTCAGTACTACCACAGGTGCCACTGAACACCTTGTGGCGGTGTCTCCTTGTGGAGCGGAGGGAAAGTGTACCTTGCAGTTTGTCACAGGGTCATTGTAATTACGAGGATTTACTGAAACTGCAAGTAGTGTCAGAGGGTATGCACATTGAGGGGGAGAAGCGTAGACCTGACAAAAATTGTGCAATGTGCAAAACGGAGAAGTTTACCCAACCGAGATACAGTAATCCCACAGACGGAGTAAGGGTACCACTTGCACTAGTTGACATGGACCTAGCCGGCCCAGTGAGCAACGAGTCCATAGCAGGTTTTGGATATGTACAGTATTTTACAGACGTGTGTACAGGGGCAGTGTTTGTTTACTTTATCAAAGAAAAGAGTGACACACTCCAGGCCACCGAAAAATTCCTGGCAGATGTAGCTCCTTATGGTACAGTAAGATGTTTGAGGTCCGACCACGAAACCGAGTTCACAAACAGAGAGTTCCAATCACTGTTGGGAAGGTATAAGATAAGACACGAGACGTCACGTCCATATCCCACGCACCAGAGCGGGGTGGCAGAGAGGGAATGGCACACCCTTTTCGAAATGGCTAGGTGTAAGCTAGTAGTAACTTACCAAAGAGCCTGTGGCATTATGCGGTACAAGAAGCCGCTTACACCAGAAACAGGTGCTTTAATAAGCACTCGGGCACCACTCCGTATACAGCGCTGACAGGAAAGAAGTGTAATCTAGCCAGAATGCACCGATTTGGATCAGTGTGTTATGTGTACCTGCAGGACAAGGGAAAACCCAAGTCCAAGGATGTAAAAGGATTTTTCGTAGGACACGACAGAGGAAGACCTGCTCTCCTAGTTTATCATCTTGGTAAAGGGATAGTGCAGAAACACATGCTATCAAGTTTGTCACGAAGGCAACCTGTGAGAGCGAGACACAGACAGAGGAGCCAGAGCTGGACTCCAGAGCAAGGTGTGTAGAAATAGAAACACACCACCCCAGTGTACTTAGTACAGTTGTGCAGACAGACAGCCAGCAACCCCCAGAGGGCGATGACGAGGAGCACCCGAGGGTGACGTCAAGTGCCTCAAGCAGTGGGAGGTATCACCCAAGGGAACACAGACCCCCAGAACGTCTGACAGGCTATGCCAGGGAAGGGAGTGACGAGGAGGACAATACACCTATCCCCGTTGAGCACTACTACAGGGTAGTCAGTGGGGTAAACCCGACCTTTAAAGAGGCCACAATGTCCCCCGAAGAGGGCATGCATACAGTGGGAGGGAAAATGGATGTATTCAACCAAGTTACTAGAGGGCAGGCAGTCAGTGGGAGGGAGACAGGGTTATTCAAGCCAGGAAGGTATTGAAGACCACGGTAAATACAAAGTATGGTTAATAGAAAATTGATTGAATGCTGAAGAATTGAGCCATATGTTTGGTCCCATGTTTAAGTACAGAGGTGGATGAGTTACCAGGTTTAAAATGCTGAAATGGATCATATGTTTAATCCCATGTTTAAATACAAAGGTGGGTGGTTTACAATGTTAAAATACAGAAGTGGAGGATTTGATCATCGCTCCAGACCACAAAAGAAAGACCTAGGCAGGTTAAACCATTTTATAGGTATGGACTTCGAACAGTCTGTCAACTGTGTAAAAATATCCCAGAAGAGATATGTGGGAGAAGGTCCTGAGATGTTTTGACTGAAGTAAGAAATGTATAGATAAACTGTAGGTAACTTCATTCTGTTGGACAACCTGTACTCGCCCTGACCTATGTTCTGTAGTGAGTAAGAATGTCATAGTATTTTTGTTGATCCCACAGAGAATCATTGAACTACGTCAAAAATATGTTTTTCGTTATCCCAGAGGTACTGCAGACAGCAGTGTTTTCAGAAAAGACAGCAAAGGCTTAAGGGCTTAGAGCCTACAGGGATACTATCAGCCTGTGAAGCTGAGTATATATCTCTAGCTATGACAATGAAAAATGTGTTTATCTAGAGCAACTGCTCGAAGTGATGAAGATAAGGTTATGAATGCATTGTTCAAGATGCAGTAGGTAATTGAAATATATCCTCTATACCAAATATGATGTTTTTGAATAATGGGCGTTCTGTCTAAACCGTTTAAAATGATGAACATTGTGTATATATGGAGACTGTTGTTTATAAGGACAACCAGGGGACCATTGTGATTACTAGGAACCTAAGGTGTCAATATAGATGTAAACATGTCATTATAAATAATATCATCTCATCAGGTATGCCATCAGGTAAGAAAGAATGACACCGGTTTGCTGTCCAACGGACAACAGAGTAATAGATACTATGAGGGAGCCTGTTTTCAAATTAAAACTGATGTGATTTGTAAAGGTCATGTTTAATGTGAAGGTATTGAATGTCATACCCTATGGATGCTTTTGAGTTTATATATATTATTTCCTTTGTTAAAATGTTTTTCCAAGAATTCAGCCAGTATGCTAAAAAGTGGGAGTGTTGAGATCAGAGACTCTGTATAGGATTGTTAGTAACTGTCTAACTGTACATATGACTGTTTACACTAGTAACTGTTTTCTCCACCAGTGATTGCCTAGTTGCATATATATCTGTCCCCACTGGAGGGCGCTCTAGGCGGAGCCACCCAGGTATTCTACCTTATGGCAACTATAAAAGGAAAGGTGCCCACCCCTTTCGTTCTCTCCCCCAATGTCTCTCAGAGAGAGAAGAGTTGTACTACTACTGCTGCTGACATGTGAATAAAAGAAGCCACGCCAGTTCAGGCACAAGATAGAAACCATGCCTCTTGACCACATTATTGTCACCCTAAATTGAGTTCTGTTAACGATTTTTGCAGTTCAAAAACTGGTCTCCCAATCTCCAATGTAGCTTTAGCTGTCGGTCGGCATATTGAGGTTCAAGCAGGAAATGACGAAGCAGAGGTGTTACATTGTTGCAGTTCACAGGTGAATGTTCCCCGAGCAGATTAGGAAAACAGGTGTTGAAGATTGAGAAGCAGAAGGTATGCGATAACTAGGTAACCTATTTATGCACGCACACACATCCAGCCACCCTTATACACATGTAACGGTTGTGACAATGTCACCTCAAACTCCGATGCCCCGAGTGGGAGTCGAACCCCGGTCTCCCACACCGCAGGCAGCAACACAGACCGCTATACCAGGAGGTGAATCCACTTCTAAGTACTGGGTCTCAGTGGCGTCGCGTGGGTAAAATAACAGGGGAAGCCAAAAAAAATTATTAAAAAAAAAATTATTCAATATTTTTATTAATAATTATTTTTATTTTTTTTTATTTTTTTTTTTAAGTCAAGCAGTCACCATGTACACTACAGTATGGCTCGGCGGCCAGTCAAACGTTATTTTTATTTATTTAACAGATTGCAGAATGGGTACAATACAGTACGGCTCAATACACATTTACGATGAATTGAAAATGGGGGACCCTGATGTAAACAAGACGAAAGTCTTTCTCTGGTCTGCATCCCCTTAACAATTGTATGTATTGAGCTGTACTGTACTGTACCCATTCTGCAATCTGTTAATAAAGTTTTCATTCATTCACACACAATTGTATAAGGGGATGCAGACCAGAGAAAGACGTTTGTCTTGTTTACATCAGGGTCATTAATACTGCTGGAGCATTGGTTAATTTTTGGTCCGATTTTTCCTTGCGCGATTTTGCGCGCCGCGTGGGAGCAAATTCGAGACACATATTCGGTTGCAAAAAGGTGTCCCACGGTCTCCTCTATGGCCGTAAATATTTTCACGCGGATCGGAATCACGGGGCGCCCGTGGGACACTTTTCCGTTTCGGTGAGTTTATTCCACGCTTTCTGTTTTCCTTTTCTAAGCATTTTAGGGGCTACATGTGAATCAGTAAAAGTTGCGGGACGCCCAGATGTTTCCACGATAGAAAGCTCGCGTGGATCCCATAATAGGCTCACTTAATACAGCGTTTTTAAAATCACGCGACATTTTCAGGGTCGCGAGCCGACCTTTTCCCCTCGTTTTCGATGATGGAAGTGATTTAGGAAAAGCTTCGGCACGCCGAGAGGTCCCCGTGGATTTAATCTCGCGAGGATCGGGGCAATATTCGGCCCGTGGGAACAGTTACGGGTTAATACAATGTTCAGAGTGCAAAGGGGAAAATATGGCACCTGCCCCGCCTCCAGGTGGAATATTATGCTGAACGTCTTCCTCCCAGCTCCGTTTTAAACTTTTAGGGTGTGGCCAGTGGCAGTCAGCTCGAATCTGATTGGCTAGGATCGGATTTGGAGTTTGGACTCACTCTATAATGCTGGAAGCCTGGAGAAAGAGACCTACCCACTGCTTCTCTCCTATACTAGCTGCAGTAGTGAGCACAGTCTGACAGTGTGTTAGAGGGAGTGAGAAGGAGAAGAGGGAGACATTAAAAAAAAAAAAAAAAAAAAAAAACACAGATGCACAGATGAATGTAAACTATATTAAAAAAAAATTATATTTTAATTTTTTTTTTTTTTTTATATTTCATATTTCATAATTTGATATGAAATTTATAGGGAGGCATGGCTTCCGTTGGCTTCCACAAGGATTCGCCACTGCTGGGTCTATGCGTCTTTTGAGGATGTGAGAGTGAGTTTAACCCATAGCACCGCTACTCACACCAGCCCTTCTTGACTGCGCTTCACGATACCATCCGTTACACTCACCCTCTCAAACTCACTCCACTCCACCCAAGGCATCCGGGTCAATCGGCACCATTGTAACGGTTGTGACAACGTCACCTCAAACTTCGATGCCCCGAGTGGGAGTCGACCCCCGGTCTCCCACACCGCAGGCAGCAACACAGACCGCTATAGCAAGAGGTGAATCCACTTCTAAGTACTGGGTGCGTCTTTTGAGGATGTGAGAGTGAGTTTAACCCATAGCACCGCTACTCACCCCAGCCCTTCTTGACTGCGCTTCACGGTACCATCCGTTACACACATACGCACACCCAAAACACCCAGGGATGCATTTGAATGCACTAGGCCGGGGTAGGGTACAAATAGATAGAGCATAGTAAAGCAATATTTTGCATGGAAATATATCGTATGGTGGCGGACACCAAGTATCAAACTTTTTTGCTGCAATATAAAATATTGGATAAATGAACAGACTGAAGACTTTATCTTGTTTTTTTATTGCAGATGTTGAAATTATTTGAAAAAAGGTAACAAATCGCAATATATTGCGATTATATCATATTGTGGGGCCTCTGGTGATTCCTACCTTTAACATGCATGCATGCATACACAAAACAGGCTTTGCTCAGACTGCATTATTACCCAAATGAAATGACAGCTGAAGATTCAGGTGTGGTAATTACCTCGATGCTAAGAAGAGCTCATCAATCAGAGATGTTACTTATTCACTGGGCTGAGATTTTACAGAGAAAGAGAGATTGGAATTCGTCACAAATCCCCCCTCCTTGTAGCATGGTTGCTTTTTACAACAATGCATTTGCTTTGTCATTAAATATGCAATGAAAGAGGAGGCTGTGTGCATTTGAATGCAACAATGAATGTGATTAAGATTTTGATGGCACAGGGTGCCTCTCTCTTTTTCTCTCTGCATGTCTTTCACTCTTTCTCTCTCCCCATCTCTCTCAAGCACACAACTGTATCTGTATCATTATTTCTATATATATATATATATATATATATATATATCATTCTGTATATATTATAGTAATATGCAGTATTATAGTATATCCTCGCTCTCTTTCACAACCGCTGCTATCTCTGTATCTCTCTCTATCCTTCTCTATATTATAGTCATATATCCTCTCTCTCTATCCTTCTCTATATATTATAGTCATATGCAGTATATAGTATATTATCTCTCTCTATATATTATAGTCATATAGTATATCCTCTCTCTCTATCCTTCTCTATATATTATAGTCATATGCAGTATATAGTATATTCCCTCTCTATATATCCTTCTCTATATATCATAGTCATATGCAGTATATAGTATATGCTTATCTATATATTATAGTCATATGCAGTATATAGTATATTCCCTCTCACTTTCTATCTTTCTCTATATATTATAGTCATTATGTAGTATATTATAGTATATCCTCTCTCTTTCACAACACACAACACATGTTTCCTACAATGGTAATTGTGATGAAAGTAGATCCCCAAGGCAGAGGCTTCATTAATACCGAGTTACACTCTGATATCAATAATCAATCATCAACCTGTTTGGCTCCATTGTAGTCTGTTGGGTCTCCGGTAAATCAATACAGTGATGAAGCAGTTTATCCCAGGGGGGTGCTCGCTCACTCACGACTGCTTAGCCTGCGCTGCACTAGACTCCTTCCTCTGCAGAATAACACAAACCCCCAAATGTCCTCGCGGGCCCTGGGAAGGGTACCACTGTGTCTCACTACGCACTGTGGTACATTGGTAAGTCACATTGATGTTATCGAATTACTTTATTGGTTTTATTTCCACTGGATAATCCCATTGAATTTAAAGGATCAGTATGGTTACTTTCAATCTACACCCTATGTAACTGCCCCCCGGCATGGTGTAGAAATAAAGATGCTGTTATGTTTCGTACAGGTGCTTTTATTTTATTTTCTCTTTTCTTTTGCATTTTAGCATTGCAGCACTGTAGCTTTTCTTTAGTAGTCTTCGTTGCACCATGGTTGCACCGTGAAAACTATAACAGTCAAAAACACAAATAACATACACAATTAGTTATATTGTTCACAGAACCACAACAAAGCTCATAATGCGTTCAAACAAACATTTTAACTTAACGATATGAAGGGTGAACTCGTCTTCCATAACAAAAGGGCAAATGAGTCAGTGCACCACTTTACACGTCTACAACACGCAAAATATAGACATCTCCAGTAATAATAATACACATTTTAGTGTTCAACGTACCTTATTCCGCTTTACCAAGGGGTGTTAATTTCTGAAGTAAGGTCATGGTACTCTAGATAGTTTGCTGTCTGCTCCGACGTTCTTACTTGGTTACTTCCTGTATTAGTTACAGGTCTCGTGAGAACAAACAGGATCTTGTGACAACCTTTATACTATAAAAAAGACGAGCTCTGCCCCCATGTGGACACTAAAGGAAAATGCACAAGCGGCAACTGAGATATTAACACGGGGTTCTTAATTAAATAGAAAGTTTAACATTATAAACCAATAAGAAAATGTTGATCATCTAGACCGATGTAAATGAAAGCTTACTGATAATAAAGATGATAGGCATCTTGACCCTTGGTGGTCCTTTACACTCCCACCAAATCCTGCTATGATGGATAAGCACAGTTTAGAAAGAATACATTTGTCATACAGTACCAATTTCTGGATCGGTCGCTCGAGGACTGAAGGTCTGGTAGTGCAATCTTTTCGCTCCCCAGTCTGTATTTTTACTCGACGTACTAGACCGTCGCTCTCTTGAGTGGCTTCGACGACTCGACCTAGTTGCCACTGGCTTCTTGGAAGGTTGCTGTCCTTGAGGATGACTATGTCATTCACCTTGAGGTTGCGCCGGGGTACGTGCCACTTCTGACGTGTGGAAATGTTCAGGAGGTATTCCTTCTTCCAGCGGCTCCAGAATTGTTCGATTAGGTACTGGACTCTGCGCCATCTCCTGGTTGCGTACATGTCCTCTTTAACAAATCTCCCAGGGGGTGGAAGAGCGACTTTAGACTTCATCATGACGAGGTGGTTTGGTGTTAAAGGGGACATGTACTATAAATGTCATTTTTCAGTCTCTAGCATTGTATTATAGTAATAGGAGTTAGTATCAATGTGTTTTAGTGTCTAAATACCATGTTGGCGGATTGCTCTGATTCAGCTCAGATAATTTCCTGCTCCAGTAAATTAGTCCATCCTGATTTGAAGGCCTGAGTCACGTCATTCAGGCTCTGGGTAGAAGACAGTGATGTGATTGGCTCTGTGGTTGTAGCTAATGCCCGCCCACAATCTACCTAGACGATACACGCAGACTAGACAGCGAGTGGAAAACCACTTCCTCAAACCTTACAGATGTCTTCAATAGACTAACAGGAATTGTGTAAAGTTGCCCAAATAGTGCTAGGAATAGCAGTACATGTCCCCTTTAAGCGTTCTAGTGCCATGGGGTTGTTGATACCATCTACTGTCAGTGGTCGGCTGTTTACAATAGCTGTAGCTTCATAGAAGAGTGTTCTAAGGGAGGCGTCATCAAGTCTGCCTGGACACAGCAATAGTGGCGTTCAGCACATTTCTCACGGTCCTGATTTGATGTTCACAGACACCACCTGCATGGCTGGCGGATGGAGCATTGAAGACGAATTCACACTGTTTTTCTGCTAGAAAGATTTCCAGTAACTTGGCGTCACATAGTTTGAGTGCTTCTTTAAACTGGTTTCTAGCTCCCACGAAGTTAGTACCGTGGTCGCAATGAAGTTGGCGGACAGCTCCTCTGAGGCTGATGAAGCATCTCCAGGCGTTAATGAATGAGTCTGTTGATAAGTCTTCAAACATCTCGATGTGGACAGCTCGGGAAGCCAGGCAAGTTAGTATCAGGCCATACCTTTTGTACTCCTTCCGTGCCTTTTTAATCAGGAAAGGGCCGAAGCAGTCCATGCCACTGTATGAGAAAGGCGGTGAGTCTTCCACACGCTCTTTAGGGAGTTCAGCCATTTGCTGTTCTTCAGTAGGTCGTATCGCACACAATTGTGAATCAGCTTGGCCACTAATTTGCTCCCACCAATGACCCAGAATCCATTTGCTGTCAGTTCCATTTGAGTTTGACTTCGGCCTTGGTGACAAACTTGGGCGTGATGGTGAGCCGTAATTAGCTTGGTGATAGGGCTGTCCTTAGGCAAAATGATGGGATGTTTCATTTTTTGACTGAGGAATGAGTGTCTCAATCTTCCACCCACACAAAGAAGTTCTCGATGCAGAATTGGATCAAGGGAATGAAGAGCGCTTGAACTTGGAAGAGCATCTCCTTCCTGGCGTATATTAATTTCTTGAGCGAAGGCTTGCTGCTGGACGAGCTTGATCACTATTTCAGCAGCTCTCTCTCGTTCTTCGACTGTCACCAGTTCGGTGTTGTGTACTTTTCCCGATCCCAGCCTCTTGATTCTTGTGACTACTTTCAGGATCTTTGACCATGAAGAGATCTGACTTAGGCGAATAAGAATGTCTGTGCAGTTGTTGACTTTGGTTATGAAAGCTTAACTTCAGGATCGCAGACGAGTAGCTCTGCGAAGGGGTTCAGTTTGGGATGCACTTCTTGCTCCCAGAGAAATGTAGGACCTGCGGCATAGTTCTTGGAGTATGCATTTTCCGCTTAGGGTGAATGGGGCAACAAACCCAAGTGGGTTATAAAGAGAGGCGATAATTGAGAGGATTCCTTGACGAGTTGAAGGCTGGTCTTTCATGTTGACATTGAAGCTGAAGGTGTTGTTTTCTATAGACCACTGAAGGCCAAGTGCATGCTCAGTTGGGGTCGCTTCCAGCTTAAGTTCGAGAGGGTCAGTGATTGTGGCTCTTTCTGAGGGTTTCACACAGTCGAGGGCGTCTTTGTGGTTAGAGTTGAATTTGTGGAGGTGTAGGCCTCCTGGTTTGCACAACTTTTGTGCCTCGATGATCAGTTTTTTGGCTTCTTCGACGAAACGCTGGCTAACCCATCATCAACGTAAAAGTTCTTCTCAATGAAGGCCGAGGCTGCTGGGTAGTCTTCTCTGTGTTGGTGTGTCATGTACCTTAGGCCGAAGTTGGCACATCCAGGAGACGAAGCAGCTCCAAAGAGGTGAACTGCCATCCTGTATTCCTGTGGTTCTGTTTCCAAATCACCTTACTTCCACCACAGGAACTTGAGGTATTTTCGAGAGTCAGGGGTGACGAAGAACTGGTGGAACATTCTTTCCACGTCGCAGATTATGGCCACGTCTTCCTTTCTGAAGCGACATAGAACTCCTATTAGGGAGTTAATTAAGTCGGGACCAGTCAGTAGGCAGTCATTTAGGGAAACTGCACAGAATTTAGCTGAGCAGTCAACCACGACCCTTAGCTTGCCAGGTTTTTTAGGGTGGTAAATGCCGTGATGAGGAAGGTACCAAGCAGTCTCTCCATATGAAGTAGTATGGTCTAGTACTGCGTCACCTTTCTCGATGATGTCTTTCATGAAAGTCTTATAGCGTTCGTGATACTCTTTAACTGTCTTTAGTTTCTTCTTTAGACACTGGAGGCAGACTGTAGCTAGTCTCTTGTTGTTTGGTAGGGATGGTGGGCTGCTAACCTTGAAAGGTAGAGGAATATCGTAGTGTCCATCTTCTTTCTGTCTGATGTGATCACTGAGGAATTGTATGAAGCGAACATCTTCTTGAGACACGTACTTGTCCTCGTAGTTCTTTTCAGAGAAGTCCGACTCAAGGGCTTTCAGGACATCTGTTGTAGACAGGGCTGGTATTTATTTTACTGTGACTCTATGTACGAAGCTCTGGCTCCCTTGTCTGTCCAGATGAGGGTTAGATGAGCCTATTATGCTCCAGCCAAACTCTGTTCGCTGTGCAAAAGGTTCGTTTTCACAGCCTGTGATGACTTCCAGTGGAGCTAGCGCTGAGGGACAATCACATCCTATTAACATACCCACTTCACAGTCTAGAAGTGATGGTAACTTGTTTACGAGATGCTTGAGGTGAGGCCACTGTAGCGCTGTTTTGCCAGTTGGAATGTAGGATTTGTCCACTGGGATGAAGTTACGAGTGTAGGCTTGTGGCACTCTGATGTTGTTTGCAGAATGGAGTCCTCGGATTTGTAGGCCGCTGACACTCTTGCTGGTTATAACTGTATTTACAGCAGTGATTGTGCTGAGTCTCAGCTTCACGGGTTGATTTTCCACACTTAACTCCTCAAGCAGGTCTTCTAAGATAAACGCTAAATCACTCTGTGTGTCAAGTAGTGCGTAAGTGAGCACCGTTATCTGTGGCTCTTGAACTGAAGACACAAGGACTGGGACAATGCTTGAGGTGGCAGAAGCACATCGGGTTGTAGTGTGAGACACAACTTTGTGGACTTCTTGGCTCCGGTAGTTTGCAGTAGATGTGCCACTCTGGGTTGTCTCTGGCGCTTGTGACCTCTCTTCGTGCAGACACGTTGGATGACGACGGTTGCAGGTGTTGCAGGTATGTTGCCGTTTACAGTCCTTGCTGGAGTGTCCCTTCCTCAGGCATCCAAAGCAGAGGTGATTTTGGTAGATGTATGTTCTCTTATCTTCTATAGACCTTGATGCAAAGTTAGTGCACGTAGCAATGCCATGATTCTCATTCTTGCAGATGGGGCAGGGTGGTCTTGCTCTATAGGGTGAGTACTGTGTCTCTACGATGTTGTTCTTCATGTGAGTGCTTGTATTTAACGCTCTGGCTCTCTTGGGAAACCTCTCGTCTGAGGCTCTGGAGTTCAACAGTAGTGGGGAGGCGATGGGGTTACAGGCTATTCGGGCCTCTTTGTTCAGAAATCAGAAAAGTGTGCAAGACTTGGATAGCTTCCAGACTTGTCTAGCTCTTCTACGACGATCCTGCTCCATCTTCGCACAATCCACTCAGGTAGTTTCTTGAGCAGCTTGTGGTTCTCTTCACAGTCATTCAAGATGGCCAGCCCTCGGACATGTGGAATCGCCTCTGTACATCCTTGTAGGAAGTCTGCAAACTCTCGGAGCGCCAGAGGATCGTTTGTGTTTATCTTAGGCCATCTCATGAGCTTGTCTCTGAACGCCCTTTGTATAATGAAGGGGTTCCCATACCTTTTTTCCAACACTCTCCAGGCACCTTTATATGCTTCTTCGGAGTCTCTGTAAAAGAATCCTTCCACAGACTTACGAGCTTCTCCAGTAAGGTACATTTTCATATAAAACATTTTATCACTTGTTGGGAGAGGCTTTCGGTGTATCAGGGCCATGAAGGTCATTTTCCAATCAACAAATTTCATGGGGTCACCCATGAATGATGTAGGATGTAGCGGAGCACTATATTCAGGGTTTTGGTGAGCAGTATTTATTTCATGGTCATTGTCTTCTTCCAGAACTGTATGCCCTCACTCGGGCTGCTGCTACCTGGACTTCCTTCTCTGCTTGTAGCTGCTGTAGCTTCATCCTCTCCGACTCCAGCCTACGTCGACTCTCCACCTTCATCTTCTCCATTTCCACGAGCATGGCTGCCTCTTCTTCCTCTAGTTGGAGGAGACTTGTTTGCTGAGCCTGTATCACTTGGATGGCCTTCACCTCTTCTACTTTAGCTGCGAGTTCAGCTTCCCTCCGCCTGCTTGACACCTTGGATCGTTGAGAGTCAATTGTCTCAGTATTTGTGTGTCCATATACAGACCTGTACTCCTCTTTGTTCAGAGCTATTCTCACCCTATCCTTCTCAAGTCTTTCATTAAAATCTTCTTCTTTTGTTTCCAGCTGTCTACACACAAGCTCTTGAGTGTCTGTCGTCAGCTGGATACAGGCGTCCATTTTATTTGCGATCTCGGGAGTTGTGGCATGGTTACGTAAAATGGACTCATACACACTACTTACTAGGTCACGACTTGTTTGAATGTCTTGTTTTAGTTTATCAAGTTCTTCTGCCGGACAGAAGGTTCTCAGTTTCCCTCTGGCTTCCTTTGCTATCTTCTTCCAGGTGTGATACGTTTTGTTAAAAGCGTTCTCATTTTTCTTATCTTCCACCTCACGATTCTCCTTTCCTTTCTCTGTTAGAGTTCTTTTGCAAGCACCTGTCCTGTTCTGTTCCATCTCTAAGAGGTTGCCAGCATCGTCTGCTTGGACCGACATTGTATTTGATCACAAAAAAAGGTCAACAAATAGCTGGCATCAAGAGTTCCACTTGCTGGGATGGATACCAGACAGCACAGGGTTAATTAAGTATACAGGAGTGGCCACATATCCGTGGAATTGCTGGGGTGGATACCAGACAGCATAGGGTTAATTAAATACACAGGAGTTGCCACACATCCGTGGAATTGCTGGGGTGGATACCAGACAGCATAGGGTTAATTAAATATACAGGAGTTGCCACACATCCGTGGAATTGCTGGGGTGGATACCAGACAGCACAGGGTTAATCAATCCGTAGGTTTATTCTTCCTTCTCATCATACATGTATCCTCTTCAGAGTAAGGTCTTCATCATACATGTATCCTCTTCAGAGTAAGGTCTTCATCATCATACATTTATCCTCTTCAGAACATTTATCCTCTTCAGAGTAAGGTCTTCAAAATACATTTATCCTCTTCAGAGTATGGTTTTACTCACATTTGATCCTCTTCAGAGTAAGGTTTTACTCACTGATGGGGGTAAGTTTTCACTCACTGGTGGGTACGTTTTCACTGTAACTGCCCCCCGGCATGGTGTAGAAATAAAGATGTGGTTATGTTTCGTACAGGTGCTTTTATTTTATTTTCTCTTTTCTTTTGCATTTTAGCATTTCAGCACTGTAGCTTTTCTTTAGTAGTCTTTGTTGCACCGTGGTTGCACCGTGAAAACTATAACAGTCAAAAACACAAATAACATACACAATTAGTTATATTGTTCACAGAACCACAACAAAGCTCATAATGCGTTCAAACAAACATTTTAACTTAACGATATCAAGGGTGAACTCGTCTTCCATAACAAAAGGGCATTTAGGGAAACTAATAAGTAACATTACGTGTTCGGCAGCAGGTGCTCTGATTAGAACCGAATCAGTCAGTGCACCACTTTACACGTCTACAACACGCAAAATATAGACATCTCCAGTAATAATAATACACATTTTAGTGTTCAACATACCTTATTCCGCTTTACCAAGGGGTGTTAATTTCTGAAGTAAGGTCATGGTACTCTAGATAGTTTGCTGTCTGCTCCGACGTTCTTACTTGGTTACTTCCTGTATTAGTTACAGGTCTCGTGAAAACAAATAGGATCTTGTGACAACCTTTATACTATAGAAAAGACGAGCTCTGCCCCCATGTGGACACTAAAGGAAAATGCACAAGCGGCAACTGAGATATTAACACAGGGTTCTTAAATAGAAAGTTTAACATTATAAACCAATAAAGAAAATGTTGATCATCTAGACCAGTGATTCCCAACCTGGGGTCCGCGGACCCCCTGGGGTCCGCCAGGGGGCGCAGGGGGTCCGCCAGACCACAGATGATTTGAGGTCTTAAAAAAAAAAAAAAAATGTTTTTTTTTTTTATTTTCTTTTTATCATCAGAAGCATGAATAGTCTCTCCACTACAATAAAAAATAAAGATAAATAAATAAACATCTAGACATGATTTTTGAACGTTAACAGTAGGCTACCGGGTAGCCGCTAAAACGCGAATCAGTTGACTGTATCACTTTCTGTAGCTAGCCTAGCACGCTAGTTAACTTTCTCGGCTCGTCTGCAGTCAGCCGCCAGAGGCGAAAATGTGTGACAAACGAAAAGGAGATGACGGCAGCTCATCTGCAAAAAAAGTTAGGACCTACAGCAATCGCGAAAATTACATCACCATGGGCTTCACTGAGGGACCAGACAAACGACCTGAGTGTGTGATTTGTGGAGAAAAGTTGGCAAACTCAAGCCTGAAGCCCAGCAAGCTGAAGAGACATCAGGCGTCTAAGCACCCAGAAACCGTTGGGAAGGATCCAGACTTTTTTCGGAGGAAAGAACAGTCTCTCAAGGCGAACAAGCCTGTTGATGTTAGAGTAGCGTGGAGCAGGGGTGGCAGTGATTTACAGAAGGCTACCGAAGCCTCCTTTGAGTGTTCGCTTTTAATTGCAAAAGCAAAGAAACCGCACAATATTGGCGAGCAGCTCATCAAACCAGCCTGCATCAAAATGGTTTAGAAACTGTGCGGCCCACAGGTGGTGGATAAACTAAAATCAGTACCACTCTCGAACAATGTAGTGAAAGACCGAATTGATAAGATGTCAAGTGATTGCGAGCAGCAGCTGTCAGAAAAGCTTAGAAAGGGTCCATTTGCCATACAACTTGATGAAACTACAACTGTTGCAGATGAGGCTGTGCTCATCGTTTATGTGCAATATATTGAAAATGAGGATCTGAAGCAGGACATTCTCATGTCAGTCAACCTTACTACCACCACTCGAGGTGAGGATATTTTTACTGCAGTGGATTCTTACTTCATTCAACATAAATGCAAACCGTTCACCATTAGGGCCTGATTTGAGAGGATGAATACAGGATTTGAATATTGGCCAAAATTTTGAAATACATATGGTGCAAGATTAGATTTGTTGATTGAAGGCACAAGTCAAAGAAGCATAGTGGGTCTAATTATGATGCATATGCCTGTGTATAAGCAGTTTGTTATTAAAATGACAAAAAAAGGTATTAAACCCAGCTAGGACAGATTCTCTCTGCTACTGATTGGAATTTCCTGTCTCATATTTAGTTTAATTTGTTGCATTGATTTGTTCCATAAATGCAAACCGTTCACCATTAGGGACTGATTTGAGAGGATGAATACAGGATTTGAATATTGGCCAAACATTTTGAAATGCATATGGTGCAAGATGAGATTTGTTGATTGAAGGCACAAATTAAAGAAGCATAGTGGGTCTAATTGTGATGCATATGCCTGTGTATAAGCAGTTTGTTATTAAAATGACAAAAAAAGGTATTAAACCCAGCTAGGACAGATTCTCTCTGCTACTGATTGGAATTTCCTGTCTCATATTTAGTTTAATTTGTTGCATTGATTTGTTCCATAAATGCAAACCGTTCACCATTAGGGCCTGATTTAAGAGGATGAATACAGCATTTGAATATTGGCCAAACATTTTGAAATGCATATGGTGCAAGATGAGATTTGTTGATTGAAGGCACAAGTCAAAGAAGCATAGTGGGTCTAATTGTGATGCATATGCCTGTGTATAAGCAGTTTGTTATTAAAATGAAAAAAAAAAGTATTTTATGGTATCTTATTAGGAGGGGGTCCGCGAATTTCATCAGAGATGTTTGGGGGTCCCTGGGGGGAAAAAGGTTGGGAACCACTGATCTAGACCGATGTAAATGAAAGATTACTGATAATAAAGATGATAGGCATCTTGACCCTTGGTGGTAATTTACACCCTATTTTTACATACTATAATCTGCCATCATATAATACTAAGCGTTCCTGACCAGAATCAATTGGGGGGACTATTAAAGTGTCTGTCAGACTTGGCTGAACTCTCACCAGTGGAGAGTACAAGCATAATCAAGTGCAGTCCCCTCCCACCATCAGAGATGTTGTGTTGAGTCAGGCTCAATTGATACATTGCATAAAAACACACTACAATGCGGCCCACCAGGCAGCATCGCCAATTTCTAACCAGACCCAGGCCTGGCTACATTACATAGCAAATTAATACATTACTTACTTACTTAGGCCCATCGCTCCCAATGGAGCATAGGCCAACTACGACTTTTCTACATCCAACACGGCTTTGGGCTGTCCTTTCTGCCTCCCCCCAGGTAGTTCCTTGTCTCTTGAGCTCCGCCTCAGTGTCCCGCCTCCAGGTGTTCTTAGGCCGCCCTCTCTTCTGCTTCCCTTGGGGATTCCAAGTCAGGGCCTGGCGTGTAGTACTGGCAGCCGGTTTCCTCAAAGTGTGGCCTATCCATCCCCACTTTCGTCTCAGGATCTGCTTCTCCACTGGTTCCTGTCTTCCTTTCAGCCATAGTTCCTCATTCTTGATTTTGTTTGGCCACCGGATCCCAAAGATGCGTTTCAGACAGCTGTTTATAAAGGTCTGTATCTTCTGCAATGTTCTTTTCGTCATTCTCCAAGTCTCTGAACCGTAGAGAAGGACGGATTTGACATTTGAATTGAAGAGCCGCACTTTGGTTGTCATGGCGATGTCCTTGGAGGACCAGATGTTCTTCAGAATGATGAATGCTGCTCTGGCTTTGCCTACTCTTGCTGTGACGTCGCCATCTGTGCCGCCCTTCTTATCCAAGATACTGCCTAGGTAAGTGAAGGAGTTGACTTCCTGTATGGATTCATCACCTACTGTGACTCTCTTGCATTGCTGGTAGGGTTAGCTCGCCTAGTGCAGCTTTCAATACACAGTAGCAGGAGTTGGTTGGGCTTGACGTGCCGAGACAGCTTGTACACGACCCTCAGCCTGTCTGGCCTCACGTGGTATGAGGCTGCAATCCATCACCTGGAAGACAATAGGCGTGGGAAGAGGACTAACAAGCCAACTCCAAAACCCTCCCCCAGAGGTTAAATGGGTTTGCGTAGGGCCAACAACCCTACCTGGAAAAAAAGCACGTTACTAAAGCATCTACGATAATTCAAAACCAACTCGACCTGGGAAAAGAAGGGCTCCCACACAGGAGGCGCATGACGTCGTGCAGTGAAAGCCGAAAGGAAGCTGTAAGGCAGACTCCCCTCTTAACCCCCAGGAAAACCACCAGAATTGCCACATGGAACATCAGGACGATGTACGAACCAGGGAAGACAGTCCAGGTAGCACAGGAGATGAGGAACTACAACATTTCTCTCCTTGGCTTGTGTGAGACAAGGTGGCTACAAGCAGGACAACTGAGATTGGCATCTGGGGAGATGGTGCTCTACTCCGGTCATACAGAAGAAGGCGCCCCACACACGGAAGGGGTGGCCCTGATGCTGGCTCCGGAGGCACAGCGCTCTCTCATTGGTTGGGAACCGGTGAACCCACAAATCATCACCGCCAAGTTCACCACTAAGAAGGACAACATCAGACTATCCATCATTCAGTGCTACGCGCCGACAAACGACACCGAAGATGAGAAGAAAGACAATTTCTATGAACAACTGCAGGCTGTACTGGACAGACGGAGAGAAAAAGATATCACCATCCTCATGGGTGATTTCAACGCCAAGATAGGAGCCAACAACACAGGCTACGAAGACATCATGGGTGTACATGGATTGGGGCAGATGAATGAAAATGGAGAAAGGTTTGCAGACCTGTGCTCCCTCAACCAACTGGTAATAGGAGGCAGCATCTTCCCCCACAAACGTATCCACAAGGCCACATGGAGATCTCCAGATCAAGTTACGGAGAATCAAATAGACCACATATGCATCAACAGAAAGTTCAGGAGGTCATGGCAAGATGTACGAGGATGTAGGAACAAAGAAATACAGAGTAGATCCAGATCAGCCTTACCAACAGGTACCAGCAACTACAGGAACAGGATGAAGACACAAATGTGGACATAGAAACTCAATGGCAGCACACAAAGACATTGTGGCTGGACACCTGCAAAGAAATATTGGGAAAGAAGAAGACAAAACACAAGGAATGGGTCTCAATGGAAACACTCCAGAAACTGAAAGAAAGAAAGGAGAGGAAAGAGAAACTGAACACAAGCAAAACAAGATCAGCAAAAGCAAAGGCACAGGAAGAATACACCCAAGCCAATAAGGAGGTGAAGAGTAGCATTAAGAAGGATAAAAGAGATCACATAGACAACTTAGCCAAACAAGCAGAAACAGCGGCAGGGCAAGGCAACATGAAATACCTCTATATGATCACTAGGAAGTTAGCAGGCAAGTTCCAACAAACGGACAAACCGGTAAAAGACAAACAGGGAAACCCACTTATAACAACAGAGGACCAACGGAGAAGATGGGCTGAACATTTCAAAGAACTACTGAACCAACCAGCCCCGACAGAGCCAGCGGACATTACACCAGCGGAGAGAACACTTCCAATAAACTGTGATAAACCCAGCAAAGCAGAGATAAAAAAAGCTATTATCTCAACAAAGGACGGAAAATCTGCAGGACCAGATGAAATACCAGCAGAAGCCATCAAGGCCGACTTGAAGACTGCGGTAGATATGCTTCATAGCCTCTTCACCAAGATCTGGGAGGAAGAAAAGATTCCAGAAGAATGGAAAGATGGAATCATCATCAAGCTACCAAAAAAGGGAGATCTCACCAACTGCAACAACTACAGAGGAATAATGCTTCTATCAGTACCGGGAAAAGTACTCAACAGAATTATACTGGACAGAATGAGTGTTGCTGTGGATCCCATGCTTCGAGACCAGCAGGCAGGCTTCCGGAGCAACAGATCTTGCACGGACCAGATTGCCACCCTGCGCAATCCATTGAATGGAACTCTCCATTATACATAAACTTCATAGACTATGAAAAAGCCTTTGACAGTGTGGATAGAGAGGCTCTGTGGAAACTGCTGAGGCATTATGGTATCCCAAAGAAAATCATCACTCTGATTCAAAACACCTATCAAGGAACATCATGCAAAGTTTTACATGCAGGCCAACTGTCAGAGAGTTTTGAGGTCAAGACCGATGTGCGTCAGGGATGCCTCCTATCGCCCTTTCTATTCCTCCTAGTCATAGACTGGATTATGAAGACCACCAAAAGGAAATAAAAACGGCATACCGTGGACCCTATGGACACAACTGGATGACCTCGACTTTGCTGATGACCTGGCTCTCCTGTCACACAACTACAACCAGATGCAGGACAAGACAACCAAGCTGGCAACTACATCCCTTGAGACTGGGTTGAGAATAAACAGGAATAAAACCAACCTAATGATGATCAACACCTCTACCAACAACAAATTAATACATAGTATACACCTAATTGATGCCTATACAGTAGTTGTAAGTATGCTATGTTATTGTATATAGTTGTGCTGCAGCCTGTTTTTTCCTCTGGTGAACAAAATAAAAGGTCAAATAAAAACAAAACACCCGGCCACATCCTAACAGGAGGCTTTAGAGACCAGGGGTGCCCACACTTTTTAGGCTTGGGAGCTACTTTTACAATGACCAAGTCAAAGTGATCACCCTACATAAAAAATGCTAAACATGTAATTATTTATATGTGACCCGGCACAGTCTAACCCATCTTGTTAAGGAGCTCACGATTCCTCAGAAAACCCCAAAATGTAGCGCAATTCAGAAATAGGTTGAAATGGAGATATTGGCAATTTTGAGTGCTTTGAAATGTTCTCTATATGTGACCAGGCACAGATAATAGGGTATTGTTAAGCAAGCTTCACATTTTGTATGTAACATTTTCTAATAAGGAGACATATAGAGAACATTTCAAAGCACTCAGAATTGCCAATATCTCCATTTCAACCTATTTCCTCGCTGTGTGAAAAAAACTACTGTGAGAATGGGTTTTAGGTGGAGCCCAATCGCTGAACACAGGAGAAGATAGAATGGAGCGTTTTAGGGTATTTTAATATTGTTCCCCAAGCAGACAAGTTTGACATCAGGAATGTGCAACCGACAGGGTTAGAATGTTCTTGGGGGAATGAGGACAGGTGCACTCCAGTGCAGCTGTGGGCAGAAGACACAGGTCTGTGTCGCGAGAGAGCAGGGGCACTCTTTGTGCAGCAGGAGGTGTCCAGGCTGGAAGATTCACTGGAGCTGGGGTCCTGGGCACAAGAGAGACAAAATTAGAGCAGGGAATAATCACGAGAGAAGGTCTAGCAGGTCTTCAGGCTGAGTCGTTGTACCTAGGTAACTAGAATAACACCACAACGAGGTCTGGTCAGAATCTGCCGGTAGATGTAGTGCCTTGCTGATCAGGGGATGAGATGCCTGGCAGCGTGTGAATCAGAAGATGATGTGCAGCCGTGTTGAGTGAGGAGCTTGACAGGAGGTGAAGGGGTGCTGCCCATATAAGGATGTGAGGCTTCCGTTGTGAATGTGGGAGAGGATGAGGAGGAGTGAAGAAGGTGTGTGGTGAATGTGGAGGGAGGATGAGGAGGAGTGAAGAAGGCTCTTGCCGTGATTATGACAACAGTTGCGTCTGAGGGGAGTGGAGTCTGAGGGGAGTGGCTACTTGCACAGAAATGAGAGGAGAGGAGACACACCTGTGCTGTTCTCAGACAACGGGCCCAGTACTTTGTTGGCGGTGTGAAAATATGCAGAGAAGGATTAATATCTTTGGAACCGTTTGTGTTCAATTGTATCTGAATCGGGAGATGATCTTCTCCGTATCCGTGTATTTTTCCGTCGCACAAAAGATGGCTGGCAGTCACATTGAATAATCTACCCCAGTACGCGCTCCACAAGTCTGTAAGCTTGCGCATAACGGAGTATAGAGAGAAGGCTCTATAGCAGAGGTCCAGGTACCATCGGGGCGCGGACCGGTACCTGGCCGTGGATCATTTGGTACCGGGCCGCAAAGAAAGAATAAAGTTGTTTAAAAGGAAATGTATTTTATTTTCATTAGTCTTCCGGGTATTTTACTTTGAAAAATTGCATACCTACCCCCTACCAGTGAATGTCTCTCACCTGGGAAAGGTGTTAGGTGGGGGAGGGGTTAGGTGGCAACGGCTGGTGGGTATTTGTAGTTCTGCATGCATCTTAGGCCATGGTTAGACTAGTGTATTCCTGGCGTTTTTTTATACGTTTTTGACGACGTTTGATGTCCCTATTACACAGAAATGCGTTTTTTGGCGTTTTTTTGTGGATACGGCTGAAACGCAAAATTGTGTTTACGTTTGGAGATACGCAAAAAAAACGAATCGACAACAGCGTGTAGTCAGCACGCTAGCCGTTGTTGCGAAAACGCCCATGCGCAGTAGATACCATCTGCGTGCCCTTCCGGTGACAACAGTGTGTGTGTTTGGGACATACAGTAGCTCCGTATCCCAAATAGCTTCAGCTACCATGTGTTGTCAAGTTATTGTTATAAGGACCCCAGTCCAAGCTACAACAGTCTGCATTCCCTTAACAATTGTTTGTATTGAGCCGTATTGTATTGTACCCATATGCAATATGTTAAAGGGGTTATGCACTGCTATTCCTAGCACTATTTGGGCAACTTTACACACTTCCTGTGAGTCTATGTAACACATCTGTAATTTTTATTCCAAAAATAATCATTGTTTTATATTTCTAATCTTGTACTCAAAACCAGCATTTTTCAGCCTCATGAAAGCAGGCTATTATTGGCTTGGCTCCAACCATACTAGCAGAATGCTTTGAGTGACAGCCACCCACCAAATAGCTCCGCCCATCTCCCCGTCAGAGATTAGGTTTCAGGTTACATACAAATATGGTATGTCATAAATATAGAGATGTAGCAGTACTGTCTATCTATATATATGTTACCACTATTTGTAAAAGCCACAACCACGTTACCATATTTGTAATAATGTAAATCATTGTGTCGTTGTACATATTGTGTATACACCGTTAGAAGCTAACATAGCTTAGCTTGGTAGCTATTGTGCTAACAACATATCCCGACGTCCGGCTCGCTGGCCGGCATGCACGCCCGACACAAAATGGTTCTCTCCTCTCTGTACACCCCCGTCCCCACGGGTACCCTGCCGGGGAGCCCATGGACGCGACAACGGCGGCAGCCATAGGGTGCTCGAGCCCGCCGTAACGCTAGTGGTACACAATAGCTATGAGCTAACTAACGCTACGGCCGCCGCTGTTGTCGCGTCCACAAGCTCCCCGGCAGGACACCCGCGAGAACGGGGGCACACAAGGAGGAGAGAACCACCCCAAATCGAGCACTCATGCCGGCCGACAAGCCGGACACCGCGGTTGTTGTTAGCACAATAGTAGCCCACTGTGATGCACCGAGTGGGCCACCATTGATCAACATGCAGCGATGTGTAGCTTGCATGATGCGTGTGCAGTGCTTTGCCACACAGGTCTGAGAAGAGGACCTGCACATGATAGCAACCGGGAGCGTCGCGGAGCATTCAGCCTGCTGGCTACCTAGATCCACTTCAACCAGCCGAGCGTCGGGAGCTCCAGCAGCTTGTCGATGTGCTAATAGCCTGCACTACCGTTAGCTTGCAAAGGCTCCAGCACACCGACAAGCTGTTTAGCCAGCTACCGTTAGCTTGCAGAGGCTATTAGCACACCGACAAGCTGTGTAGCCAGCAGGCTGAATGCTCCGCGACGCTGGTTGAAGTGGATCTAGGTAGCCAGCAGGCTGAATGCTCAACGACGCTCCCGGTTGCTAACGCCGGCCCCGGCTGGTGCTAAGTAGCTAGCGATCGCTCCCGAGTCCCGAGAGCTAACGCCGGTCTGTCTGTCGAAGACCGAGGGAACCGCATCAGGCTTCAGCTGATTAGTGATCTTCTGGACAAGCCTTCCACCCTGCAGGTAGCAAGAATGGAGGCGGGCATTACTAAAACCACAGAGCCAATCACATCACTGTGCGCTATAAACAGCGCCCTGTGACGTGCACCAGGTCGTCAAATCAACATGACCTGATTTACTAGAGGCAAAGAGGGGATGGGCTGTAGCTGAGGAATTTGCCAATATAGTATTTAGGCCCAAAAACACATTGATACGAACTCCTATTACTATAATACAATGCTAGAGACTGAAAAATGACATTTATAATGCATAGCACCTTTAAATAAAGTTTACATCCATTCATTCTGCTAGCATTACCGATTGCATGAGCAGCTGGCTAACGTGAGCTATCAGGATTCAGACCCTGTTAGCTCAGAGCTCCTCTTTCAACTTAACAAGCATTAAACAAAATGGCCCAGTCATCTATTCACCTTTGTTTAATACACACAGCGTTGTCTCTAATGTTATCTAACTACTGATAGCTCGCGATATCATCAGTTTTGGTGCTGGCTAAGTAGCGTGAGCTAACGTTAGCTTCTAGCCACAATGCTATATTGTTATAATGGCATACTCCATTGACGTTAGCATGCAGCTAACAATGCTACCGATCGTGTTTTAGACTAAACTATCCGCTCTTGGTGGTCACTTGTGTTGATGTTAGTTTTGTTTCATCAACAAATGACAGGCAGAACACACAGTGAATGTATCCGTTTTGTTTATTGCACTTTTATTAGGCTTTGCTGAAAAATAATTGCTGCATTGAGTAAATAGGCAAGATAGGCGCCTGCCTTATTGACATTTTCTTTGCTGGAGCTTCCAGGAAGTGTATTGGCACATTCGTTCTGATTGGTTGAAATTGCCTTCATGTTTGCCACCTACTGCCACCTACTGCTTTGGCAGTGTACTACATCAGTGTGCTCGGGTGACAAAAACGGAAAAAAACGAAAGTGTGACTCGAGGCGCACAACGTCGCGGCGATACGCATATGAAAACAATACGAAGATGATACAAAAGGTGTAACCGCCGCCTTAACCTCTTAACCTCTTCCACCCGACGGGACCGGTACCGGTCCCAAAATGACATCATGTCATAAATAAATCTCTCCAGACTGTTTGACAAAAGTATAATTTTAATTTTCAAACGTATTCAAGTATAAACATCATAACCATGTCACAACAGCAGTTATAATGTATATTATCATCAATACGTTAGTTTACCAATAGGTTAAAGTGTTATTAGATAGATTTTCCTTTTCATTTTGGTCTTGTTTAATTCGCGAGAGGCAACCATTTTGGAAAATTTTAACCATGGGAATTGTAGTTTTTTGCAGCAATTTTTTAAACCTAAAACATGCTTTTGTATCGATCACTGTCGTATTTTACCGAACCTAAAACTGCTTTTGGTAACGATCGCCGTTTCGAGGTCAAACGACCCCCCTTGATGAGTTTGTGAATAAACATATATAACCTTTGATTTGGAAATATTTGGAGTTTCAGGCGAGCAACCCAAACAATTTGGGCATATGCACATAACACGTCATATCTCGCGATCTAGAAAAAAATACTGGATTATTTTGGAAAGGGGCGATGGTAACGCACAAACTAAAGTATGTAGAAATGAACTGGTTATTCAGTGTTGGACTATAAACAATGCCTGTCAAATGAGCCATAAAATTGTCTCCATAGCTATAATACAGAACACACGATGGGTCCGCAAACATCGCGGAAATGGTCAATAACGCTGGCGCCATTGAGTAGAGATGGGAAAACAGCGTGGCGGTCAATGAGTTAAGAGTGTATACCTCCTTTATGGTGAATGTAAAGGGTAATTGAGTGTGTTCTACTGTGTGTGGGAGTGCCAGTAGAGTAGTAGTGCTTTTGTTGTTGTGTTCCACTTTGTGGTGCGTGGCTAATGTAATTGTCATGCCAATACTAACCCACGCTGCCCATATAGTGAGCGCAACCCCATAGGCAAGCCAGGGCTGTCTATTCCTTGTACTGCCGCCTGTCCAGCAGAGAGATTCCCCCGACACTCTTTATTCCAGTGGAAAAGAAGGAATATTTCCCAATTTGTTTGGTGCATTATCCTGTTCATTGAATTTTGTAATAAAACCATTGTTCCTGCTTGCACCGTTGTCTCTGTCTACTCTTGTCTGGGAACCTACTAATTCAATGGAATGTCCCCACAATGCATGAAAATGTGACTGTGCGTGGTCATTAGTTTCACAGTGGGCCAGCTGTGTGGTCTGGCCCAGGTATATACAGCTCAGGTGGTGTTCATTCAACCTTGATATTCAGCAGGCTGGGGTCTGTGTGTGTGTGTGTTGGGGGGGGGGGGGTGTACTGTATATCCTCCTGCAGGCATCCCCCTCACCTGTTGGCCTGTGTTGTACCTAAAGTATATAAAACATATATATAAATATACTTCAATCAGTCTGACATGCAGGCAAGATAGGTGAGAACACTGCAGAGGAACGCACACACACACACACACATCCTCAACATATTACATCAACTTTGTTTAACTGTCACTTTTGGCATGATAACATCTCTGTTATACTGACAGAAATCATCTGTCTGTTATCTTTCAAAGAAGGGGATGATATTTGTATTTATTTGATTTTGTAATTGTATCATTCTATTGTGCTTCTATTTTAATTTAGTTTATATTCAATGTTATTTTATTCTACCTATTTATTTTATTCTACCGTATTTGTTGCACCAAAAACAACCAAATCAAATTCCTTGTATGTGTAAACTGCTTGCCAATAAAGGCCTGGGCCCTCATTCATCAACGTGTTCTACGCACAGATCTGTGCTTACCCTGTGCGTACGATCATTTCTAAGCAAAGAGTGGGATTCATCAATTTCGATTTGAACTTGACTCCGTGCTTACATCTACGCACAGGTCAGACCAGGCGTACCTGGCGCCCAGTGGTAGAATATATTATTACAACAAGGAAATGAGCTTCTGTGCATAATAACACTGGCATGTTCTGTACGAACCGTAGTTCATTATAGTTCATTGTAAAATAGCAACAGTAGTGTAATTATGGTCAAAACCCTATAAATAGCATTTGGAATAATAGATCTTTCTCTCAGAATGAATGCAGCATGGTTTATATAGCGTTATCGGAATATACGGGGTGTAGGCTACTGACTGACTGCGCTCCGCGTAGCTTGATTGATTGATTGATTGAAAAGTTTATTAACAGATTGCAGAATGGGTACAGTACAGTACAGCTCAGTACATACAATTGTTAATTGGGGATGCAGACCAACTTTCGTCTTGTTTACATCAGGGTCCCCCATTTTCAATTCATCATAAATCATAAAGCTCAACTCGTTATTATTTTGCGCACAGACCGCCGAAACACGGGAACGTTTTGATTATATTTAAAAGGCTTTACGTTAAACGAAACACGTGGAATTTCGAAGCTGTAAGCAGAATAAGTCATATGAATATAGTGTTCTTCCCCCTTTTTACTGTATAAGAAAGAATAGAAAACGCATTGCAATGACACCATGCAGATAGTGGACAGACTATATGATGGGATTCAAGTTCGCGTTTTTGTTGCTCATAGGCATGCTGTCAGAGTATGATATCTTAATCAAACATTCTAGAACATTTGTCGTCACAGATCATGTCCTAATGGAACATAGGCTATGGCATGGATCGTGATATTGTGTGGACTGTTATTATTACTGTACACCGGTACCACCCATTGTGACAACAGCCTTGTGAGTCCCGCACACAAACATGATGGAATTCAAGTTCATGTATTGAAAGGCAGGCTATATCATACATGCAGTGAGATTCATTGTTCTTGTATATGCTCTCGTATTATATTGTTTATAGGCTACCCAATACTGACATCAAAATAGATTGTAGTATGCCTCTAGAAATCATATGCAGCAGGTAGAAAATTGACGGGAGATCCATCGCGATTTGGAATAGAATTGAGGAGAACTTTAATCCCTGGGTATTAATCAAACAACACGGGAAAAGGCAGTCATATTCCAGCGCGGTCTTTATTAGCCGACAACAAAATAGATGCCTCTAAAAATCATATAGCCAATCGAACACAACTAATAAAGGCATTCATATTACAGCACGGTTATAATGACACACAACCAACGCCAGTGGTCAACGAACGGTCTTTATTAGTATTTTGAGCTGTCCAGGCAGAATTGCAGCAATGGTCTTAGGGAGCCGTTGATATCTGACATCACCGTTTACAAGTCCGCCTTTTATTTATCCCATAATACGCGATAGTGTCTTCTTGGTTCGACAGCAGTGAACAATCTTCGTGGAGTTTCTCAGGGTTCCGCTCGGGTCAGTCCATTATTTCACATCCCATGGGGGGTGTTTCCTCATTTTCATGACCATATATGGATAATCATGCACAAGCATTGACGGTAGAACAAAGTGGTATTCATCAACACGGAGGAGCATAGAGCCTGCGTACGCACCGTGTGATGAATCCCGACTTCCCTGTGCGTACACTAGTTCTACATTCCGTGCTTACGTGTGGAAATAGGTCAAGTTCTACGCACACATTGATGAATGAGGGATTCTGATTCCGATTCAGATATGACATCACATTAGATGTTTAATTTCTTAATTTCTTTATATAACTTTTTGGAGTAATTTTTTTTTATATATAAACAAATATATAACCTTTTGGAGTTATTCACTTTGCCACCATATTGCTTGACTTTGATGCAATGAGAGTACAGATGCAGAAATGCCCAAAATAGTCAAAACAACAGGCAGGAATACAAACTCATGGTTAGGTGACCACAGTTTTCACGTTTTTACGTGCTAGTGCAGATGACAGATTGCTTGGCCCCTGGTATGGCTGTTTGCTGCTTTTATCCAATCAACTTCACACTAGACACTGCACTCACTTGGGTACCCGTGACATGCCCGTTCAGAACGGGCCGATTGCTTGGCCCCCGGTATGGCTGCTTGCAGCTTTCTAGAGAACCGCACAGCCAATCAACGTCACAGTCGACACTACACTTACTTGGGTCATCAGCAATACACCCGCCAAGTGTGAAGTCGATTGGATGAGCAGACGTACTGTACATACAGACAGACAGAGACTCCTTCCATTTTAGTCAGATGTGGAAGTGAGTCAGTCATCTGCTCATTGAAATGCATTCATGGCGATCTCAGAAAATAAAGTGAATGAGGCAAAGATATTGAAGGCTAAAGACAAGTGTAATATTCTGTTCTATACCCAATGTTTTCTGGAGGTGGGAGGGTATTGTAAGCGTTCATCACGGGTAGGCCTACTCTATATTCTGCACAAAAAGCGGCATTTCTTATCCAATCCACTTTATTTATAAAGCACATTTAATCTTTGAACCCCCAACGGTGCCGTATGACCATCTTGACACATCTTGAGGTAGAGCGATGCTCTTTTTCCATGTTTTTTCCATGAACTTACAGACATTTTCCATTCCACTTTCAGCTCTTGATTTAATGAGCTTCATGAGTTTGTGCTGCCATCTGTATCAGTTGTTCTTTGCTGTATTTCAAAACAGAGAGCAATACCTGGCATTTCAGATGGTATTGTTGTCGCTAAGAGATGAGGAGAGAAGAGAAAAGAAGGAAATGAGAGCAGAGGAAAGGATAAGAGAAAATGAGAAGAGGAAGGGGGAGGGAGAGACAGAAAAAAATTTCTCTGGTAATTCTCTGAGCCAACTGGGGGATTTGTCTGATCTGGACTCCACTGCTTCACTGGCTGTGAGTCTGTGATGGCTGCTGTTCTGTTGCAAGAGATCCACAATACAGCATGGCAGCCATTACACACACACACACATACACACACACAGTCCCCCCATTAGTTAAACAAGGGCTATTTATTAATTCATTTATCGGGGCGCTCGCAGGACTAAGGCCACGGAGAAACAGCGGAGGGAGCTTTTTAATCAAGCCACAGTTCCAAACCGGCTCACTGATGTTCAGCGACGCATGTTTATTTACCCAGGGCCCAGCTGCCAGAACATCGAGAGCGGCAGCTCTGCAAGAAAGGGAAAAAAGAAGAAGGGCGAGGAGGATCTTGAACTTTTCCTAACGAGATCTAAAGCACTGGGTGTAATTAGAAGCTGTCTGGAATGAGGACAATTAAGTGCGGTTTTGGTGTCCCCCAGGGTTCTCTCAATGGGCCGAATTAGAAAAACGGGTGCGAAGAGATTGATGAGTTCAATGTTTTCCAAATGAGGAGCCTCATACACATAATTACACCACGGAAATGAATGGATCATCACGATACAAACTCAGGCGAGAGTATGCTAATTGCTCATCAAATGGGAAGGCTGCAGTGTCAGCTACACAACTGCAGTATTCACAGTAAAAATAAAATGTTAAAAAGGAGGGGGGGGGGGGGGTCTTGCAGCTAAGATTAATGTGATCCATCTTCCTTTTGTCCATGTTCATTATTCTATATTCATGGACTAACCCTGGTTATCTGGTCCCGCGTTACGCTACTGTCCAAGCCAGTCAGACACACAAGGACATTGCAGTACTTCATAGAGCTGTAACCCTATACGGCTGACATTAAATACTGCTGTAATGTCATGTTTCATTGTGCCACCATCAACGCGTTTCCCCTCGAGCACCTCTCTGTCAGTCCGAACACCGGCTGACAGGGAGATATGGAGGAATTGATGGATCATTCCCCTGCTCCTCCTCCTCCACTGCATGCGTTCTCCATGAAAGACTTTCTCGTCTCCGCCATATCAGTTTGATACATTTTTATTCCTTTTTACTTATGTGGCCATTTTACCAGAAAGATGCAATGAATAGAACAGAGGCGAGGGTGTTTCTGCTGTTATTCTGATGTATCTCCCCTTGGTTGCACTGTTTACTTTAACTTCTCCCAACGGGTTACAATGATAGGCTCAAATGGAGCGGAGCAGGATTCCTTACAGACTTTTTGTTGATGACGAAAGACTTCTTTAAAGTAAGTGATATTTACAGCAGTATTCTTTGGAGTAATACCATCAATCATTTGAATAAAATCCCCACTTTTATGCCATGGGGTTGTGATTATCTGCAGTGGGTGAAGAACTTCAGAAATAGCTGCCGGAGAGCCCTTGCATTTGATAGCTTTTTAAACAATGCCACTAACTCACTCACTCATTCAGTCACATTCAGTCATTCACTGATTCATTCGCTCACACTTAGCCGCTCTGCCCCTAGTGGCAGCTCACAGGCACGGCACTTCAAGGCAGACCAGTTCAATCTATGCGAGAATGCTTCGCATCTATGATAGTGTGTTATTGTTGATAATGCAATAATAATAATGCAGGACCTGCTCAGAGGTCTTTAATTGGCATTGGCTATTATCCACAACACACACACACCGGAACACACACGCATGCATTGTCTGTAGGATCGCTGATGCGATTCGTCTCTGCGATTAACCCATCCCGTCGTCCTTCCCCCCAAGGGCAGACGGGAGCAGACAGGCGTCAACGTGAGCCGCGCCAGGGGACCAATCCAAGTGCTCCTGTCCGTCTTTGTCAAGGACGCCACAGCGTTAGCGATCTGTTGTTGTGCATGTTTTTCCATTGGGTTTATCTTATCGGGGGGAAACCCTTGCGAGCACGGGGAGAACATGCAAACTCCACACAGAAAGGCCTGGGAGATACCCCACCTGGGTACCTGGCATCATGGAAACCTGGTCCCCAAGCGGGAATCGAACCCTGGACCTTCTTGCTGTGAGGCGACAGTGTTAACCACTTGAGAACTTGATACTGTATATTACGGCTTTGATAGTTGGAACTTTGCTGATTTACTCAAATGTTTCTCCTTTTTTTTCTCCCAAATTTGTATTCCCCATATCCATTATAGATTTAACTATATTTGAGCTTGTGTAACTTCTGCAGTGAATACTATTCTCCAGAGGTCAGAGTCTATGTTCTTGCCATTCCTTTAACTGCTCTCCCAGCAATGAGTAATTGCACTGTACAACACATGAGTGGAGTAATCAATCAGTCAGTCATTATCACCCCGATAGTGGACTCCATCTGACAAAATAACTTCCGCTATCTATCTCGCCTGTGATGTGTTTGTGCTATAAGCCTGAGATGTCAGTGTAACGGCAGAGAATGTTGACAAAGCTTTACTTATCAAATCCCCAGGAACGGCTGCCAAATCCCATTCTCCCTGACCTGCCGTATCTGATATCTATCCAGCCAGCCTTTCAGTGGACTCATTCTGCATCGCATTGGACCACAGAGCCTTCGGCTCGCATGTCTCAGTGGATCCTGCCCCTATTATTCATCCCAACCTTTCCTCTCCCATGCCCCCCCCCCCCCCAACACCCTCACATGAATAAGTGAGTGTTCAGGGAGGTTGGTTCAAGTCCTAAGATCTGCTCGCTTTTCCTTTGGGATCTCCAGTCCTACGCAGCACATTCCAATCCATGACGGCCTGCAGAGGAGACCGGCTAATGAAGGCAGGATCCACATAGCAGGTGCTCATATGGAAAAACTTGTGCTGATTCCCCCTACATATTTAATTAGTTTAGACATGGTTCGGGGGATAAGGCAGGACACAGAAGCATGTGAACAGAGCCAAAGTGTGGCGTGCACCAATCAGAGGGACATGGGGAGGGAAGGTGATGCTAAATGTTACAAAATGGCTCCTGCTGTTTATTATGCTGCTAGCCAAGCAGAGCAGAAATTGCAGCAACCTGGTGATCTTGTTTGTTTGATTGATTGATTGATTGATTGATTGATTGATTGATTGATTGATTGATTGATTGATTGATTGATTGATTGATTGATTGATTGACAATTTTATTAACATATTGCAGAATGGGTACAATACAGTACGGCTCAATACACACAATTGTTAAGGGGATGCAGACCAGAGAAAGACTTTTGTCTTGTTTACACCAGGGTCCCCCATTTTCAATTCATAACATTTATGAGATACACGACATAAATATATACGACATACAGATATACTGTTACATCCAGACATTTAGGACATACAAGATATACAAATATACAGTACTATTTATTTACAGACAGAGTTTCTAAAAGAGAATATACATTTGAGGGGGAGGGAACTGTACATTGGGGGGGTTGGGTGGGTGGGGGGGGGGATTGGACATATACCGGGGCCAGTTTCGAATTGCGACCTCCCATAGGTGCTTTTTTAGAGCGGTTTTGAATGTGGGTAGGGATTCACATTATTTTACGGCTGTGGGTAGGGTGTTCCACATTGTTGTGGCATAATTGCGAAACGTTGTTTAGTCCCTTGTTTGAGCCAAATCTGGGTTGGACATGATTTGTAGAACTCCCTCTGGTGTTGTGGTCGTGGTATTCACTGACCTTTGGGAAGTATTTCGACATGTACATGGGTACCTTAGTGCAGTCGCAGTCCAGCTGCCCAGCCCCCGTATGCTTGCCTACTAGCCTGACTGTCCTTATTGTGATTATGTGGTTATGTGATTTATGATTATGTATATGTGTGCCTGCCATATGTGTGCCTGCCTATACGGTGTTTATACATGTATAGCTTTGATTTGTCCCTGTACACTGTTTATTTTATACATTTTAATTTTATTAACTTTTTTTATAGATTCCTAGAGAGTGAATGTACAGAATATGTTTTAAACTGTTTTTATATTAGCTTTAATATCCTTCTAGTTTATTTTCTGGCTTAAACCTTTCACTGCCACACTACAGAAGGTTAACTCTTTACTATCACACTACCGACGGGTAGGTTACCGTCGGTAGTGTGATAGTAAAGGGTTAACCTTCTGTAGTGTGGCAGTGAAAGGGTTAACCGGCTGTTGTGTGGCAGTGAAAGGGTTAACCTTCTGTGTATTGTCGCAGTGAAATGTTCTGAAGCCAGATTGGAATTCGTAGATCGTAGATGACTTAAAGGGGAACTCCAACATTTTGGGAAATTAGCTTATTTAACATCTTCCCTGGAGTTAGACAAGAAGATACATACCTTTTTTGTCTCTGTGCGTGCATGGGTCTTGGACTTCCTGACGGGCAGACCCCAGGTGGTGAGAGCAGGCAACTGCACCTCCTCATCCATCACCCTCAACATAGGGGCCCCCCAGGGCTGTGTTCTGAGTCCCCTCCTCTACTCCCTGTACACACACGACTGTGTGGCTCAGCGGAGTAGCAACACAATCATCAAATTTGCTGACGACACAGTGGTGGTGGGCCTGATCTCTGCCAACGACGAGAGGGCCTACCTGGAAGAGGTCAAGGTCCTGGCGGGATGGTGCCAGGAAAACAGCCTCTCCCTGAACGTCAGCAAAACAAAGGAGATGATTGTGGACTTCAGGAGGTCGGGGGTCAAGGACTACAGCCCCCTCAGCATCGACGGGGCACCGGTTGAGAGAGTCAACAGCTTTAAGTTCCTCGGAGCCTACATATCCGAGGACTTGACATGGACCACACACATTGACAGTGTTGTGAAGAAGGCACGACAACGCCTCTACTTCCTCAGGCGCCTAAGGAAGTTCCAAGTCAGTCAGAAGATCCTTAAGAACTTCTACTCATGTACAATAGAGAGCATCCTGACTGGCAACATCACCTCCTGGTTTGGGAATAGCACTGCACAAGACCGAAGCAGACTACAAAGAGTGACACGTTCAGCCGAACGCACAATCGGAGGGGGGCTCCCCATCCTCCAGAACATTTACAACAAGCGGTGCAGGGGCAAGGCTAAAAGAATCATTAAAGACTCCAGTCACCCGAACAACTGCCTCTTTGAACTGCTGTGGTCAGGCAAGCGATACCGGAGTCTCAAGGCGAGCACAGAAAGACTCAGAAGAAGCTTCTATCCCCAGGCCATCAGGCTGCTCAACGAATAATGAACACTACACAACAACAACCATCAAACGCACATAGCACACACATCCACACGCACACACTCACTTTAAACAAACACACTGTAGCACCCACTCCCCACACTTTATATTTATTGATGAAGGATTGCACTACAACTCGTACACCTTACTGTAAATTGTACCTAAATTGTACCTCATCCCATTTCTGCTTTGCACTATATAGTATTGTACATTAGTACACTGCATAGTATTGTATATTATATGGTAACTCAGTTACGTCTATTCTGCATCGAACATTGTACATATGTCTATACTGAACACTGTGACCTCATTTTCTACTTCTAATTTACATGCTATACTATGTTATTTGATACTATCTTGTCTAGCACAGTCTCTGGAGCATAACAGTAAGAAGCATTTTGTATGAAAGTATTCTGTACTTCTGTATGACAACTATTAAAGAAACTTGAACTTGAAACTTGAAACTTTTAGCTTTGGGAATAGACGCTCCGTTAGCATAGCTTAGCTTCATCACTGGAAGTGAGGCAGGACAGTAGCCTTACAGTGCCTTACAGTGTATTGCAAGGTCTGACATTGACCAAACTTGATATGCATGACCTTGGTGGGCTCTAGGTCAACTCCTGAAAAGGGGGTCAATGTCAGACTTTGCAATCAAAAGTTAGGGGGCTAATAACCCTTGCCACAATTTCAGTGCGCCCCCTAACTTTTTATTGCAAGGTCTGACATTGACCCCCTTTTCAGGAGTTGACCTAGAGCCCACCAAGGTCATGCATATCAAATTTGGTCAATGTCAGACCTTGCAATACACTGTAAGGCACTGTAAGGCTACTGTCCTGCCTCACTTCCAGTGATGAAGCTAAGCTATGCTAACGGAGCGTCTATTCCCAAAGCTAAAATGCACGCACAGAGACAAAAAAGGTATGTATCTTCTTGTCTAACTCCAGGGAAGATGTTAAATAAGCTAATTTCCCAAAATGTTGGAGTTCCCCTTTAAAGATCCCCTCCACCACACACCTTTGCCCTCATTGAGAATGCAAGGATCTATGTATAAGAAGTATACTCAATCACGTGGATATAGCTATAGTGTAATATTCCATATACTGTCTGGTTCTCTATTGTTATTATTTATTGTTGGTTTTATTTATTTTTTACATTGCTTAGTGTGCACATTGTAAGAGCCAGTGGATAAACATTCCACTGCTCATCTTACTTTTCACAAGTTGAACCCACACAAATGACAAATGACACAAAGGATAAATTTAACGAATTCCATATAAATCTATAGCTTATGAGCAGAGATGCAGCTTACAATACCCTCCCACCTCCAGAAAACATTGGGTATAGAACAGAATATATCTACACCCTAGTTAACTTTCTATTTTTCCACTTAAACAAAAATAAATGTGTTACTGTTTTCATCTAGTGCATAGATCACTAGATGTATCAACTTATAATACAAGTTGTATGTTAGCATTTCACATTAGCAGTTAGCATTTCCTGGATTACAGTGTGGCCAGTTGAGAAACAGACCCTTTTAACAGCAACCATTTTACCAGATGGTCCTGCATTTTAGCCCTTTGACCTGTGACCTGCAACAGAAGAAAAGTCTCCTGCATTTCAATAAAGTCATGCTTAAAATGTTAAATATATGAATTTGTATTCTATTAGTCACCATGCATGCACTAATGCACCACAAGTAGCCTAGTCTACAGTACACATACGCACTGCTGGCTAGAACTGTGTTCTACTACACTTTGAGCACCATGGTATCATACTGCCTGTTATCACGGTGGAGCTCATGAAGAGATACATCAAAGCGAAATTACCACACCTCCCCTCACCATCTCTTGGACAGTTCCCCTCACATCCTCCCCTTGTTCATGGTCCTCTTCCCCCACCTGCTGGACAAATACCCTCACTACCTCTGGGACGTCTCATTCATTTGTGTCTGGTTAGGTTGTCCATATTTCTCAGTGTTCTCCCCATCTTGTTGTCTCTCCCAGTGTGCCGGTTGCCCTTTGTATTCCCTTGTCTGGTTTAGGTTGTATTCTTGTCTTTAGTATTTTGTCCCCAGTGGGTTTAGTCTTGTCTTGTGTTGTTATTTAGTCTTGTACTCTAGTCTTGTCGTTCTGTTCCCATCCCAGATGTGTTTAGTTTCCAATCAACCCTCATGTGTCAATTAGTTTGTGTATATGTCTTGTCTGCCCTGCCTTCCTGGTCGATTTATTACTCTGTTTATTCTGTTTCTTGTCATGGTCGTGGTAGTTGTCAGATTCTCCCTGTCTTAGGTTTTTGTTCCTTGTTAGGTTTCCCCCTTTTCCAGCATTGCTGAGGTTTTGTTTTGTGTTTTTTGAAAGTTTGTTTTGTTTGTTGCATTTAGTCTATGTTCTTAGTAAAGCTATCTTCTTTGATTTACACCTGCCATGTCCTGCCTGCTTCCTCCTTGTCCTGTCTGCGATTGGGTCCTACCACAACACCGATCCCTAACACAAATAGATCAATACAGTCTGTATTTGAACCTATTGTCCCAAATCTGAACCTGAACTTCATGGGTTTGTTATGGAATATTTGTTAGTGGGCATGTTCAAAGTACCTCATATATGGTACCATATTGAACTAGGGATTTCAAATTATATAAAATATGTGTATGATTATCATTATTATGATTGTGATTATTCTTCATAGCAATCTTTTGAGTTGAATTTGAACTTCAAACAAACAAATGCAAACAAAATCACTTTACTGACATGGGATGTAAGACATTTTAGGATATTGGATTTAGACAATTTTGTGGGCAATATTGAACCGTTGACAGATTAGAAATATCATCTATTGTTAAAAATGTATGAATGAATGAATGAATGAATGAAACTATATTCACAAATATCGATTGTTTTGAATTGTATTAATATTTTTTTCTATTACATATTATTTATCTGATAATTTAATGTGTATGTTAAAAAATGTATTCAAACTTACCACATTCTCATCCTAGAGGTAACACTGCTCTCTCTATCTCTGCGAGCCAGTCTCACCCTTGGGGGTCTGTGGGCTCACGCCAGGGGTTGGGCGTGAGCAAGCAAAAGCTAGCTCTGCTGTCGTCTTGTGACCTCAATAGAAGCAATACCGGAAGGGCTCTCTGGAACTCGAGGCGCGCTGGATTTCCCATCTCTTTCCATCTGCAGCCAGAGTTCATCAAATTTAAAAATGTTTACTTAGGATATCATCAGTAGTCAATATACTAATAACAGCGAATATATTTTTTAGAAAAACAAACTTACGCTCCGACAATTGGGAGGGCTAACGCCAGCACAAGGCCTTGGATTGCATGCTGTGATGAGAGCTTCTGTTTCAGGACTGTTTTCGTGGAGGGGCCGCGGCACATTGAATTGTTTGTTGGAGCGAAAATATTCACCAAAATTACTAGACATTACTATAACACTAGAAACAGTTGGAAACTGAACGAATCCTATAATATGTTCAACAATGACGTTGTCGTTACCGTATCCGTACTTACAATGGTTGCTTCAAGATGAACAGCAAGTCACTAATCCTGGCGTCTGTTTACAAAAAGCCCCGCTGCCTCTATTGGTCACTCCAAATGTCTGTCTCGCCGTTTAGACCAATCCTATTAAGCCATCCCTGGGACTTACAGAATGAGAGTAGCATGCTCTTAACCGTACATCTCCAAAGAGTTAAGTGATGTTGCATTTATTTTTCAAATGTAGAGTAAAGACCCTAAGAGTAAAGACCCTAACCCTATCAAAACAGCAGTCAACGTGTATATTTTTAGCACTATGTTTGTTTACCAATGATTTTAAGCAGGGCCGCATCAGGGGGTGTGCGAGCAGTGCGGTCGCACAGGGCCTCGCGGGAAGGGGGGCCTCGCAAAAAAAAAAAAATAATAATAATATTTTATTTATTATTTTTTTTATCTTTTTTTTATTTTTTTTTATTTTTTTTTGTGAGGCCCCCCTTCCCGCGAGGCCCTTTTTCATCACAGACCTAAAATCTAGTTTTGCTTATATGCTTATATATTTCACATTAGACACGTTTGTAGAATGTGTCTGACTTGTTCCTGGCTCCTGCGGCTCTGCAGATACACTATTGGAGGCAGCTCTGAGGCTCTGCAGCAGAATTGGTTTCAATGAGGGGAGGGGTTACAGGTAAGGTAGCGTCTGACTATTTCGCGCGTGCAGCATTGGAGGTTATGCCAGCCAAGATGAAGAGGACATCGTTCGGCAGATGGACTGAAGATGAAAGTTGTTGCATGTTAGACAGTTCAGTCAGGCTAGCCATCCCGGCTAAAGACAGGGACAGCTAGTTAGCTTTAGCTACGTTATAATATTGAGTGCTAACGTGTGGTTCAGTCGGGATATAGCCATGATGATGTCGGCTAGTAGCTAGCTTAGCTAAAGGCTAACTAGCGTTAGCTAACCTAGAGAGAGCACGTGCAGCATTGTTATGCCAAGATGAAGAGGACGGTCGTTCGGCAGATGAACTTCGTCAACTCCACGCGGTTGTCTCCATCCTCTTGGACGTTTGGTGAGTTTTTAATGCACTCTATTCTATTCCCGCCGTGGATATCTCTCTCTCTCTCTCTCTCTCGGGAGCCAAACGGGCCGACTAGCTGTTGTAGTAGTAGCTAACGGTGTGTCATTATGAGAATATATCCATGCTCAAGTCGGTTATAGTCCGCGAGGGACTTGTTGCCGGCACCGCTATGGTAAACACCACTGTAGTGGGACGTGTATTGCCTTCTTTTTCCCTTCTCTCTTCGTATGAGAAGAGGAAAACACAGCGGCTGTCTGAAGTGTTGGCCTGTATTGCTTTTCTCACGTTGTACAGTTTTTCAGTGGTAGCCGCATAGCTTGCTTCTGCGTTAGCTAATGGTTAGCGATAGCCGGGTTGAGCTAACTGTTAGCCAGTTCGCTGTTTAGCTACGACGTTAGCTGCTCGTTTTCGCTCGGCTGGGAACGTTAGCTTGATGCTATCAGTTAGCCTAGAGTTAGCTGTTAGCTTGTGCTACGACCATTGACATTAGCCGTGAGAATAGCAGGCCCTGGCACTCTGACTACGACATCATCTTTGACAGAAGATGTAGTCAGGCCTGCACCATGACAAGGCTCCGGCCATAGCTTCTTTTTGTCCCGCCAGCGAGAGGCCTTTTGTCAACGTGGAGACCTGTGTTGCGGCCTTTCGCCCTGCGTTCCTTGGTGCAGTTAAGATGTCCATTGGACATTACCCCACTCTTCCTTCCTTCCCCTCCCGAATGTTTTGTTAATAACGATGTTTTTTTCCAGGCAAAACATATGTTACTTCACAACATTTGGAGATACGACATGTGCTGTGTGTGAATTGTCTTGGTCGTTTGTGTAGCTTGGGTAGCGTTGGCCAAAGCTGTGTGTGGCCTGGTGTCAGTACCTGGCTACTCTATTTGCAGTTAGCCTATTTAGCTGATGTCGGCCATTGGCTCCTTGCTACTTTGTTTTATCTGGTATAGACCCTCTTCTCTTTGGATTTAAGTGTTGATCTTTGTCCTTTTGGATCTATGTATATTCATGTTGCCTTTGTGAAGTTATCTTTTCCTTCTGTTTTGTTCTTCCATTAAAAGTTGAATATCCTTTAGGGGCTCATCTTTGCTTATCTCTCTAATACATGCTCTCTCTCTAACACACACACACGACACATAGACATGCTCTCTCTCTCTAACACACAAACACACATGCTCTCTCTCTCTCTCTCTCTCTCTCTCTTTCTAACACACACAGTCTGCCTATGGCGGCCTTTCTCGATGGCTAGGCTGTGCTCGCTGAGTCTGTACCTAGTCAAGGATCTTCAGTCACAGTGCTCAGGTATTCTGCCACTGTGTACTCTCTGTTTAGGGCCAAATAGCATTTCAATTTCTTTGAATTGCTCTCTCTCGCTCTCTCTCTTGCTATATGTTGACTGTATCATGCCCAGCCTCGGGCAGCGCTATTATTTAAGAATATGTTGACTGTATTGAAATCTCGCACAGGGCCTCGCATTTCTCCCAGGCGGCCCTGATTTTAAGTGTTATTAGCTAAATATGAGCTTATATAAATCTCTGCGAATTGCACCATAAACTGGATGATTTAGACATGAGGACATGATGCCGTCATGAAATCGTTGTAGTCCTAAGAATGAGGAGACCCAGGGCTTTCGATGGACATAGAAATTTCATACAACTACACTACCCAGCTCACACCAGCCGCAACAACGGAAGTCCAACAATTTGTCTCTTACAAATTTTGCCGTGTTTATATATTACGGGTCGAACAAACCTCAACGTTATTGCCATAAAATACAACGCATATTGTTTCTTTCCCTTTCTGGGAATGTGTAGAAATAATAATAAAATAATAAATAAAACATTTAAATTCACAGTCTTTGCTGCCCTGTAATGGGCGCCTGGTGGTACTAAATCCACAAGTGTTCCCTGCAGTAGATTCAGTCCACTTAGCTGTTCACTTGTCCCGCTGTAGGGTGGTAAGGTTGCAGATAGTGGATGTCAAGTGAAGAACTCAACGTTGTAGGCAATCTCTAGGGAAAGCATACATCTCAACCCCCCCCCCTGGACTCGATGGTTCTTTTCAGATTCCATATATTGTAACACAGCAGGACAACAGATGAAGGTGGAAGTGGAACAGAGGTCAATCTTTATTTGAAACATTTTAATCATAACATAAGTGAACTAAAAAACACAATGAAGGAAATTGGGTGTAGGAAATCTCCTAACTTTCGAGCTGCTCACTGGTAGCCTGACTGCAGTGCAGCTTAGTTACGGGGAACCCCACATGACCACAGCAGTCCTTAAGATGGATGGGCAGTACCCTAGCCTACCAATGCTGAACTGGGGTGATTGGGATATCCAAGATGGCAGCGTGCACAACAGAAATAATAAACAAAGGAAATAGGGGGGAAACGGTTGCCACTTAACAGGTTCAGCGCCAGAGGTCGCTGTGGGCGTATGGCTGTGTGTGCCACCGCTTTTTTCAATGGGGATAAATGCCAGTGTTTGCTGTGCTAAAACTATATTAAATATTATAGCTATGGATCTAATAACATAGTCGATTGTCATTGAGTTTCTTCTGGTCAAGATGCAAAAAACAGATAATTTCTTCATCCATACATTTCCATTTTATACCGTGGTGAATATGAGTATAGTTTTAGAGTGATTCTGTGTAATCCCAGGAAACGCCGCCAAACAGCGTTTTACTGTATTTCATTATAAATCTTGCCATTCCTCCTGGATCAATAATCCATCTGAAATCAACGCTAGATTATCAGTATTATGGTTCATGATGCATGCATGAAAGGGTGGGGGGGAGGTCATTTTTCTATCCTTTCTGTCTGTATTAGACTATGGCGATGTGATCTATATGCATGCTCCTTCCTCTCTGCTTAAAAAGCTGGATTCTGCGTACCATACTGCCATACGTTTTGTAACGGGTGCAGGCTCTCGCACCCACCACTGCACTCTGTATCAGTCCTTAGGATGGTCCTCTCTGTACCAAAGTAGACAATCACACATGTTGATTTTTATCCTTAAGTCATTGCTAGGTAAGCTGCCCTTATATATCTCCAGACTTCTGTCTTTTTATACTTGTGTTTTTAATACCAGACGAGCAGCTAATGGGATGCTTTTAAATGTTCCTTTGATGCAGTCAGAGCTTGGTAAAGCTGCATTCTCCCACTATGCTCCCTTTTTATGGAATACGCTGCAAGTAAAACTTTGTCTAGAGGCACTTCCTACTGTGAATGCTTTTAAAGGTATGCTACGATTATCCCTTCACGAAACATGTAACTGTTTTACCTGATGCTATTGTTGATTTGATTATGCTCCTTGCCACTGCACAAATGACCTTCTGTATTTATATTTTAATTTTGTTTTATGTTGAAACTTGTTGTGTGCCGTGTTGGTCAGGACTCCCTGGAAGAAGAGATATTGTATCTCAATGGGACATTGCTGGATAAATAAAGGATAAATAAAAAGAAATAAAAAAATGCTTCGATCGCCACCAACGGAATACGCTACACAGTACATTACAGACACACGCTCCGATCGCGGGAAAAGAATTATCGGATCAACGCAAGATTGATAACATATAGTCCTTACCTTGATGTACTGCAAAAAGAATAATCCAATTATCTGATCGCCATTCCAAATACTGATCGCGATCGTGTTTCCAACGTAATCCAGCATTGAACATGAACAGGGGGCCTCGTCGATTTAGAGTATTTAGACCTCGTTTCAAATGGAGTGCAATAGCGGCCGCAAGGCGTTAAGCGGCGGTATTGGACGTTTGCGATCTCAGACCCATTCCCAATGATAACATCAGGCTGGATGGATGAATTATGAAGGGAAATATCAAATAAAAGAAATAACGATGAAAACGCGACTTTCCTCGGGTTTGGCGCCCAACATTCGGCGAGTTAACCCGAAATATGTCGGGTCCGGCGTCCACTGTGTTAATAATAGCTAACTTGAAAACAAAACAAACAATAAATCATGAATTTGGCCACACACACCGATAGTAGTCACACACAAAATAATTTATTTGTAATTGCTCACACTGGAACTCATGATCGAAAGTGTACGTAAGTATCTTCGTAAGTAGTTTGTACGAATACATTTAAGGAACGTTTTCCTCCGGATGCCTGAACGTGTGAAAAGTTGTTCATAAATGGCCAAAGCATTCTCAGCTGCGATCCTCTGAATGAAGAACGTCACTCATTCTTAAACTGAAAGCGTGTTCAGAAAAGCTCCTTATAGGGCAGCACAGGACCGCACAGGTACTGTAGCGTGAAAGCAATTTGCAACTGATACAAATTTGATTAGATTAGATTCACATGTATTGTCATTATACAGTACAAGTACATTACAAGGAAAATAAGTTTGGCATCTAACCAGAGTACAAATGTAATAGTAAAGTGCAATAGTAACATACAATGCACAGGTGATTAAACTGGGTATAAAATATATGAATACTCCTGAGTAATAGTGCTCATCAGATGCATGTACAGCGTTGTAATATTAATATGTACAGTGATACAGGTATAAAGACCCTATCATGACTTATCTAGTAAGTCATACTGTAGAACATGACATCTTAGCGTGACATCTTATTTAGTAGTGTCAATACAGGTATACGAGATAACAGTTGAGTATAACGTGGTGTCAGGAAAGGAGTGCAAAAAGAAATTAGTTCATGTGAAGTGAGTCCAAAAAAGAATTGCAAAACACAGGAAATATGCTGGCCACTGGAGGAGGAACAGTGGGCTCAGGTTGTCTGAGGTGTGTCAGCTGCTCAGGAGCATGCAGCTCTATATGCATCCTCACCAAGCCGCCTGCATCAGGCTGCTGCATTGCTGCTAATAAGCTATAGATTTATATGGAATTCGTTAAACTTATCCTTTGTGTCATTTGTCATTTGTGTGGGTTCAACTCTTGAAAAGTAAGATGAACAGTGGACTGTTTATCCACTGGCTCTTACAATGCGCACACTAAGCTATGTAAAAAATAAATAAAACCAACAATAAATAATAACAATAGAGAACCAGACGGTATGGAATATTACACTATAGCTATATCCACGTGATTGAGTACTTCTTATTTATTTATTCACTGTCATTTGTGGTGTTTGTGTAGTGCTTTTATTTATTTTTGGACATCACGATACCTCGTTGAGTCATGACTATAAATGTAAAACGTAATTGTTTTTTTTTTCCATTTTTTCTCCTCTTTTTCAATTTTTCTCCCATCCCAATTCCATTGTGCCAATTCTTATCTCCCCTGTCTTGAACGTTGCTCGCATATGCCCCCCACTGGCCGGTTGTAGGGAGGATAGAAGCCTTGCATCACGTGTCCCCTCCGGTACATGAGGAGGCAGCCTATCACATCTTTTCACCTGCCAGCGCGGACTCTTATTGGCGAGGTGTAACGTGTGGGAGGCTCACACTACCCCCGCCACTTCCTGTCTCTGCTGTGCAGGCGTCCCCAACCGACCTGTAGGAGTCGCTGTCCACAACGTCCAGATTACCACCCATCGACTTCCACCCGCTACCTCTGCCAATTGAGATAGTATGCTGACTGGCCCAAGCCGGAGGCAACGCCGACAGCCGGAGTCGAACCCGGTGTCTCTTGCGTTGGTGATGAGCGCAATGTCCGCTGCGCCACCCAGCCGCCGTAAAACATAATTGTTAATAATACAAATAGTCATATTTATTATTATTATAAGTATTTAATTCCTAGGATGTCTGTAGAATCGACGTGAATGCAAGCACCAATGATTTCTCCCAAATAAAGCCCTTGATCACTGTCCTACGTACAACGTTCGTAAATCCTGTTCGTAGCTACGAATGAATCTCCGAAAATAAACCATTTGCCAAAATCGACCAGAGTAGTTTGTAAGTGGAGTTACAAAGAAATGTGTTCGTAACTTTCTTGTAAGTCTGTTCGAGGACCACTGTTTATAAGTCCTCACAGGGCTAAACATGCACTCAATCAAATGCTTGGGATTAAGATAAGATAAGATATTCCTTTATTGATCCCCTTGGGGAAATTCAGGCATCATAGCAGCATGGGGGAAGGGGGGGGGGTACATGTAGTAAAAACAACACAAGCAGTGTAAACAAATAGGTCAATATAATTTACTATCTAACTAACTGAAAAATATATTCACAATATTCACAGTGTCACATAAAGTGCAGTATGCATAAGGTAGTGTTAAAATTTACTATCTACTGAAATATACATTGTTCACAGTATCACAGTATCCACTGAAATATACATTATTCACAGTATCACAGTATCCACATAAGGTGCAGTATGCCTAAGGTAGTGTTATTGTCCTCCTTGGGTTCCTATTAGTCCTAGGTCAATGTCTGGCAGCAGTCGCTGCCCCCTGTTGTGGAGCCTGGAGGCCGCTAGTCGCTGCCCACTGTTGTGGAGCCTGATGGCCGCTGGTATGAAGGACTGTCCGAGGCGGTTAGTTGAGTGTCGGGGGGGTATGAGTCTGTGGCTGAACGTGCTTCTCATCTTGACTAGCTTGTCGTAGAGGGGGTGGTAGGGGTTCTCCCTGATGGCAGCCAGCTTCCTTCTCATCCCCCTCTCTGCCATCACCTCTAGTCTAGGTAGCTCGACTCCCACCACGGAGCTATCCTTCCTCACCAGCTTGTTGAGCTTGTTGGTGTCCCTTGAGTTGATGTAGCCTCCCCAGCATGCCACAGCATAGAAGAGGACGCTGGCCACTACAGACTGGTAAAATGACTGCAGCAGTCTATTGCACACATTGAAGGACCTGAGTCTCCTCAGGAAGAACAGCCTGCTCTGTTCCTTCCTGTAGAGGGCCTCTGTGTTATCCGACCAGTCCAGTTTATTGTTCAGGTGTACCCCAAGGAACTTATATGAGTCCAACACCTCCACCTCCACCCCTCGGATGGTGATGGGAATCGGGGGGGGCCTCTTCTTGCCCCATCCGGAAGTCCACCACCAGCTCCTTGGTCTTACTGGTGTTGAGTTGGAGGTGGTTGCTGTCGCTCCACCCCACAAAGCTCTCCACCAGGGCTCTGTACTCCTCCTCATCATCGTCGGTGATGTACCTTACTATGGAGGAGTCGTCTGAGAACTTCTGCAGGTGGCACCTGCTTGAGTTGCGGCAGAAGTCTGAGGTATAGAGGGTGAAGAGGAAGGGTCACAGCACAGTTCCTTGGGGGGCGCCGGTGTTGCTCACCAGTACGTCAAACTGGCTGTCCTTTAGTCTGACGTACTGCGGTCTCTCAGTGAGGTAGTCCTTGATCCAGGCCACCAAGCCGTGCTCCAGCTGCATCGCAGAGAGCTTCTCCGCTAGCAGTGATGGCTGGATGGTGTTGAAGGCGCTGGAGAAATCAAAGAACATAATCCTCAATGAGCTGCGCGGCTTCTCCAGGTGCGTGTACGCTCTGTGGAGCATGTAGATGATGGCGTCCTCCACCCCAATGTTTGCCTGGTATGCAAACTGCAGGGGGTCGAGGGAGTCTTGCACCAGGGGCTTGAGGTGTTGCAGGACCAGTCTCTCAAACGTCTTCATGACGTGTGACGTCAGAGCGACTAGCCTGTAGTCGTTGAGAGTGCTGGGTCGTCCCTTCTTGGGCACCGGGACAATACAAAAAAAACACAGCAACATGCACTAACACCAAGCCCAGCAATTGATATTAACAGGGGCACACAGTACTGCCGCAGCTGCTACAACCTTGAAAGGTATCCCCGCCACGCTAGTGATCTGTCAACAATGGGGGCGACAAGGGAAACCACACAAGGTATTAAAAAAAGAAATGTGATCTACCTAAACACAGATACACGAGCAATGGGGAGGAAAGGAGACAAGACGTGGGGAGATAGCTAGGGACAGTGTAGGGGGGAATAAAATCATAATGCCGCTGCCCGGGGTACCGAGCTGAGCCAACACTGCCCCCGTTGGTCCAACTAATATGCCGGCGGAAGCGTGTGTGGTGCATTCGTGAAAAAGCTCTGTGTGGCAAAAGTGACGTCCTCCATCGGTTCCATCCACATCTGGGCGATTCTGTTGGGTATACCTTATGGAGAGGAAACTGCTATCAGTGGCTTGCTGTTTCCAGTTTAACATCCGACCATACACAGCGAGGTAACAGAAATGCACTTAATTTGGGGTAGATGGTGCATTGAGGAGCCCCAGATGAGTCTTCCACCAGGAAAAATGACTGCTATTTTGACTGTGGGCTCCCATTATAAAACCCTCCATGATCTCAGCACGCACCTATGGAAAACTATCAGAGAGCTATCAGAATCTATCAGAGAACTATCAGAATCCCCAGGCCTCCTCCAAACATAGCAATTTATCCACAGCTGACGTATCAATTAGTCAATACTGTTTTTTTTCTGGACACAGCTGTGGGAGAGGCATCCTGCAACACACTGTTCAAGCAGTTCATCGTTGTGTCTTGGTTATGCAATAATCCATACCGAAAAAATTACATTACTCCAATGGCCAGGTAATCCAGTGAGGTACAGTATAAACGTTAAAATGACAGTCAGCTTATAAAAAGGGTTTGAGCAGAGGGGGAACCTTGTCCTGGCAACGTGTGACATTAACTGTAGAAAAACGTTTTGGGGCGGAGGGGACTTTCAAGCATGTTGGCGGGTAAAAATAATGACAACTATATTCTGAAGCCTCAAAAGAAATCCCCCTCAGAGGGAATGTTTTAACATGAGATGCTGCTGGTACCACAAAGGCAGAGGTTTCAAAGAGATGCTTGAAAGGCGAGAAGGAAAAAAATAAACATCTTTCAGTAAAGCGGTTATTGACAATAACGGAGAGCAACTGAAGGTAATCATAAAGGGTCATGATGCATTCAGAGCTGCACTACTGGGCAATAGCTAGCACAGTGTCTGAGGGCAGAGAAAGGAAGGAGAGGATGGGACTAGTAGAAGTGATTTGTCTTTTACCTGTTAACTGTTAGACCTTTAAATTCCCAAAGAAACATAGGCTATTGACGAAGCTCCTCCATCCTCTCCGGTCTTGTGCCCTCTGCTCCAGATCATGCCAGGACAGCCCTTCTTTCTTCATCTCCTGTTCTGTGGTTCTTCTCCAGGTGGTTCTCGGTCTGCCTCTCTTCCTCCTGCCCTGTGGGTTCCAACGTCAGTGCCAGCTTTGTGATTTCTTTCTTTCTTCTGAGTGTGTGACCTATCCACTTCCTCCTCCGGATTTTAATTTCTATTGTGTCCTGTTTGGTGAGTTCCCACAAGTTGGTGTTAGAGATGGTGTTGGGCCAGTATATTCCTAGGAGGCGTCTGAGGCACCGGTTGGTGAAGGTCTGCAGCTTATTGAGTATAGTGGTGGTGGTTTTCCAGGATTCTGAGCCATATATAGTAGAGACTAGAGTGGTCTTTACATTTGAGTTGAAGATTTGTAGCTTGGTCTTGAGTGAAGGAAGTTTTTTGCCTTCCAGATATTGTTTAGCATGTTGAATGTTGTCCTTGCCTTTCCAATCCTTTGTCTTTTACAGAGGCATCCAATCAATTTCATTCACATGCATCACCACCAGGGGTGTAAAAAGTACCCAGAAATTATACTTAAGTGAAAGTATGGGTACCGTCTCAAAATTGTACTCAAGTAAAAGTCAGACTATCTGGTTAAAACACACTTGAGTAAAAGTAAAAAACGTTTCTACTTTTAAATGTACTTAAGTACTAAAAAGTTAAAGTAAAAACTTTTTTTCTGACTATCTATTCTTCTGATAGCAGGTGTTTAATCAAAGATCCCCGCTTTCTACTCTTGAGAAAGGACCAATCAGCATTTTCCATTGATGGGGATTTGATTGGCTGTTTTTAAATAAAGTGCGGCCGCAGGATTAATAACGTTAACGTTAGTTCGGCCAGATAAACAAATATACTAATTAAAATAGTTGGACCTGCGCGATTTGTACTTTGTAGGGCTGCATTTTAAATGTAAGGAGTAAAAAGTATGTTTTTTTTTCTCTGAAATGTAATTGAGTAAAAGTACAAGTATACAAACCTAATAATACTTGAGTAAAGTACAAATCCCCCAAAACAGTACTTAAGTATTGTAACGAAGTACAATTACTCAAGTACTTTACACCCCTGATCACCACATTGGTTGAATTGAAGCAATGGGGTGGTAGGATGAGGATGTACCACCAGCTCCCTGCTGTGTTCAACTCTTACTTCAAGAACCAAAGTTATCAAAACAGGTCTTAACATCCATAGTTCTGTGCTTTACTTTTCAGAGCTTCTATCCCCATCAGGATGCTCAATGACACTATGTAACAACCCATCATCTACACCAGTGATTCCCAACCTGGGGTCCGCGGACCCCCTGGGGTCCGCCAGGGGGCGCAGGGGGTCCGCCAGACCACAGATGATTTGAGGTCTTTTTTTTTTTTTTTTTTTATCATCAGAAGCATGAATAGTCTCTCCACTACAATAAAAAATAAAGATAAATAAATAAACATCTAGACATGATTTTTGAACGTTAACAGTAGGCTACCGGGTAGCCGCTAAAACGCGAATCAGTTGACTGTATCACTTTCTGTAGCTAGCCTAGCACGCTAGTTAACTTTCTCGGCTCGTCTGCAGTCAGCCGCCAGAGGCGAAAATGTGTGACAAACGAAAAGGAGATGACGGCAGCTCATCTGCAAAAAAAGTTAGGACCTACAGCAATCGCGAAAATTACATCACCATGGGCTTCACTGAGGGACCAAACAAACGACCTGAGTGTGTGATTTGTGGAGAAAAGTTGGCAAACTCGAGCCTGAAGCCCAGCAAGCTGAAGAGACATCAGGCGTCTAAGCACCCAGAAACCGTTGGGAAGGATCCAGACTTTTTTCGGAGGAAAGAACAGTCTCTCAAGGCGAACAAGCCTGTTGATGTTAGAGTAGCGTGGAGCAGGGGTGGCAGTGATTTACAGAAGGCTACCGAAGCCTCCTTTGAGTGTTCGCTTTTAATTGCAAAAGCAAAGAAACCGCACAATATTGGCGAGCAGCTCATCAAACCAGCCTGCATCAAAATGGTTTAGAAACTGTGCGGCCCACAGGTGGCGGATAAACTAAAATCAGTACCACTCTCGAACAATGTAGTGAAAGACCGAATTGATAAGATGTCAAGTGATTGCGAGCAGCAGCTGTCAGAAAAGCTTAGAAAGGGTCCATTTGCCATACAACTTGATGAAACTACAACTGTCGCAGACGAGGCTGTGCTCATCGTTTATGTGCAATATATTGAAAATGAGGATCTGAAGCAGGACATTCTCATGTCAGTCAACCTTACTACCACCACTCGAGGTGAGGATATTTTTACTGCAGTGGATTCTTACTTCATTCAACATAAATGCAAACCGTTCACCATTAGGGCCTGATTTCAGAGGATGAATACAGGATTTGAATATTGGCCAAAATTTTGAAATACATATGGTGCAAGATTAGATTTGTTGATTGAAGGCACAAGTCAAAGAAGCATAGTGGGTCTAATTATGATGCATATGCCTGTGTATAAGCAGTTTGTTATTAAAATGACAAAAAAAGGTATTAAACCCAGCTAGGACAGATTCTCTCTGCTACTGATTGGAATTTCCTGTCTCATATTTAGTTTAATTTGTTGCATTGATTTGTTCCATAAATGCAAACCGTTCACCATTAGGGACTGATTTGAGAGGATGAATACAGGATTTGAATATTGGCCAAACATTTTGAAATGCATATGGTGCAAGATGAGATTTGTTGATTGAAGGCAAAAGTTAAAGAAGCATAGTGGGTCTAATTGTGATGCATATGCCTGTGTATAAGCAGTTTGTTATTAAAATGACAAAAAAGGTATTAAACCCAGCTAGGACAGATTCTCTCTGCTACTGATTGGAATTTCCTGTCTCATATTTAGTTTAATTTGTTGCACTGATTTGTTCCATAAATGCAAACCGTTCACCATTAGGGCCTGATTTGAGAGGATGAATACAGCATTTGAATATTGGCCAAACATTTTGAAATGCATATGGTGCAAGATGAGATTTGTTGATTGAAGGCACAAGTCAAAGAAGCATAGTGGGTCTAATTGTGCTGCATATGCCTGTGTATAAGCAGTTTGTTATTAAAATGAAAAAAAAAAAGTATTTTATGGTATCTTATTAGGAGGGGGTCCGCAAATTTCATCAGAGATGTTTGGGGGTCCCTGGGGGGAAAAAGGTTGGGAACCACTGATCTACACTCACTGCACACACATCCACATGTACACACTCACTTTAAACAAACACTCACCTTACTCACTTTAGACACTTTAACACTACATTATATGTATATATAGTATTAAAGAGATGTGCACTACATTCATACCTAATTTGCATTTGCAAGTTTTGTACCTCATTTCTGCATTGTACCTCACTGTTACTCATTTTACTCTGTATTGTATATTGTATGTATATTGAATATTGAATATTCCTCTTTACTTACTTTTTACTTACTCTTACTTACTTTTTTACTTACTTTATTTTACTGTATGAAGCACACTCAGGGGCTCATACAGAAACAAGCATTTCATCGTAAAATATCTGTATTTTATTGTGACAAATAATAATAAAGAATAAAGAAACGTATTACAACATATGGAAGTGAACAGAGGCATCCCTTGACTTTTGGGAGCCTTAGGAAAATGAATAGTAATTGCCTCCCATTTCAACTTAAATCAGATCTCTGCACCAGAGGGGTACAGCCATTTCCACATTTAATGCCATTCAGTTTAAATTATGTTTGACATGATGATTGATGTTTGGGGGGACCCTCTGATTGGTCAGTTGAAATCAGTGGTGTTTCCGTAAAGGCTAAGGTATGGCTTGGCAATGTGACATTTCCATGGCAAAGAGGCATCTGACAACATGAATATAAACACGTTCAACAGACATACTGTAGTTATCAAAGCCTAATGTCTTTCAGATAATGCAGTGAAAACTCTTTTCACTAATGGTAATTTTTTTTTAAGTCTTTATATGATGGTAAGGCTATCGGACCAAATTGATCATAGGCTTTTTAGGTTACCTTTCATTGGGAGGACATTTCCCGATTCCCAAAAATATATTTAGATGTGCAAATATAATAAGTAGCCTCCCTTTTCTTCCTGTCAGCTTGATAAAAATCAAAGTCAGATTTCTTTGTAGAGCCCAAAATCACATTACATGTCTCAATGGGCTTCACAGGCCCACAATGGAACAACACTCCCTGGCGAAACCCCCAAATAAGATGAGAAAAAACTCACGCAGAGTAATAACAGTAGCATGTTTGATTGAATTCCAGTCAGAAGCCCACCTAACAGAGCGGCTCTAGCGGAACATAGAGTCTGAGCTGCGCAATGAGTGGGCCTACTGGAAGACAACATAAAAAAGGGCTAAAATAGACTAGAGGTTGGCTGCGGTTATCTTTTCATTTCAGGGAGTAAGAAAAGCAAATGGCCAAGTGTCCTCTCTCACACCACGCCTGACTTGCAGATTAATTTAAACCTTTCACTACCACACTACAAAGGGTTAACATGCTCACTACCACACTACAGAAGGTTAACCCTTTGACTACCACACTACAAAGGGTTAACATGTTCAACTGTTCACTACCACACTACAGAAGGTGAACCCTTTCACTACCACACCACAGACGGGTAACTTGATTGGAATCAGTCAAGAGTCCCACACTGCAGTGGGAATCCCTGGGATGTTGTAGTGGTGTGATGTTTGGCCTTGATAGACTGTAGTCTCTTGTGGTGGTGTGAGGTTTGGCCTTGATAGACTGTAGTCTCTTGTGGTGGTGTGAGGTTTGGCCTTGATAGACTGGAGTCGCTTGCCAGAGGGGAGTCTTTGAAAGATGGGGTGAGAAGGGTTGCCCATGATATTTTCTGCCTGCTTTCTGATCTGCGATGCATGTTGCTCCTGGAGAGAATGCAGGTTGTAGCCAATAACCTTTCTGTGGGCCGGATAATCCGATGCAGCCTGTACTTGTCCTTGGCAGTAGAAGCAGTGAGGATGTGTAAATGGACTCCATGATAACTGTAGAACTGCACATAATTTTCTGTGGCAGGCTGAATTTATTTTTATTATAATCAGAATAAAAGTTATTGTCATGTCCCTATCCCTTTACAGTATAGAGAGGAGTGCACTTATTTGTGTATTGGCTCATCTGGCTAGCAGCAGCATCAACACAAAGTAGTGCAAAAGGAAGCAATAAAAACAGTATAAAGATTTAAAGATTTGCAAATGACAAAAATGATAGGATTTATTTACAATACAAGTGTAGTGTGCGCAAATCAGTATTGTGTGAAAATCAATAGCAGTGATAAAATAGCACTGGCTTTTTTTAGCAGGGGCTCAAAACGATGACAGACTACAAAGGCGCCTCCCTCAAACTGAACAGTGACATCTCCTTAGCAAATGACCTCAATACCTTCTATGCGAGGTTTGATGCTGGTAATAACAACACCAGCTCACAAGCCTCGGCAATGGGGGGGGGGGGTCGGCTGCTGATGGAGGCGCAGTGTTCAGGGTAACAGAGCATGAGGTGAGGCGGACCTTTAAAAAAGTGAATATCAGGAAGGCAGCAGGTCCAGACGGCATCCCCGGCCGCGTCCTAAAAGTCTGTGCCGACCAACTGGCCCCAGTATTCACTGACATATTTAACCTGTCCTTAGAACAGGCTGTCATCCCCACCTGCCTGAAGAAGTCCACTATTATCCCTGTACCCAAAAAATCCAAGCCTGCTTGCCTCAACGACTACCGCCCTGTAGCTCTCACCTCCATAGCCATGAAGTGCTTCGAGAAGCTAGTAAAGGGCTACATCTGCTCCTCCCTCCCCATCAACATGGACCCCCTGCAATTTGCATACCGCCCCAACAGGTCCACGGAGGACGCCATATCCCATGTGCTGCACACAGCAGCATCACACCTGGACAAGAGGCAGGGGAACTATGTGAGAATGCTATTCATCGACTACAGCTCGGCATTCAATACCATAGTCCCCTCCATACTCATAGCCAAGCTCAGGGACCTGGGCTTGGGCTATGACCTCTGCCAGTGGGTCTTGGACTTCCTGACTGGCAGACCCCAGGTGGTGAGAGCAGGCAACTGCACCTCCTCATCCATCACCCTCAACATAGGGGCCCCCCAGGGCTGTGTTCTGAGTCCCCTCCTCTACTCCCTGTACACACACGACTGTGTGGCTCAGCGGAGTAGCAATACAATCGTCACATTTGCTGACGACACAGTGGTGGTGGGCCTGATCTCTGCCAACGACGAGAGGGCCTACCTGGAAGAGGTCAAGGTCCTGGCGGGATGGTGCCAGGAAAACAGCCTCTCCCTGAACGTCAGCAAAACAAAGGAGATGATTGTGGACTTCAGGAGGTCGGGGGTCAAGGACTACAGCCCCCTCAGCATCGACGGGGCACCGGTTGAGAGAGTCAACAGCTTCAAGTACCTCGGAGCCCACATATCCGAGGACTTGACATGGACCACACACATTAACAGTGTGGTGAAGAAGGCACGACAACGCCTCTACTTCCTCAGGCGCCTAAGGAAGTTCCAAGTCAGCCAGAAGATCCTTAAGAACTTCTACTCATGTACAATAGAGAGCATCTTGACCGGCAACATCACCTCCTGGTTTGGGAATAGCACTGCAAAAGACCAAAGCAGACTACAAAGAGTGACACGTTCAGCCGAACGCACAATTGGAGGGGGGCTCCCCACCCTCCAGAACATTTACTACAAGCGTTGCAAGGGGAAGGCTAAGAGAATTATTAAGGACTCGAGCCACCCGAACAACTGCCTCTTTGAACTGCTGCCGTCAGGCAAGCGATACAGGAGTCTCAAGGCGAGCACAGAAAGACTCAGAAGTAGCTTCTATCCCCAGGCCATCAGGCTGCTAAACGAACAATGAATGAACACTACACAACAACAACCACCAAACACACATAGCACACACATCCACACGCACACACTCACTTTAAACAAACACACTGTAGCACCCACTCCACACACTTTATAGCACACACCCACTTTAAACAAACACACTGTAGCACCCACTCCCCACACTTTATATTTATGGATGAAGGATTGCACTACAACTCGTACACCTTACTGTAAATTGTACCTAAAATTGTACCTCATCCCATTTCTGCTTTGCACTAGATAGTACTGTACATTAGTACACTGCATAGTATTGTGTATTGTATATTATATGGTAACTCAGAACATTGTACATATGTCTATACCGAACACTGTGACCTCATTTTCTTCTTCTAAATTCATGCTATATTATGTTATTATGTTATTTGATACTATCTTGTCTAGCACAGTCTCTGGAGCGTAACAGTAAGAAGCATTTTGTATGAAAGTATTCTGTACTTCTGTATGACAACTATTAAAGAACTTGAACTTGAACTTGAACTTTTCCCCAGTCACAGGTCAGTAGCTGGCCATTAGTATTACTGTATTTGTCTGATTGCCTGGTGGAAAAACTGTCCGGGAGTCTGCTGGTCCGGGCCTTGAGGCTGCAGTATCATTTGCCGGATGGCAACAGCTTGAAAAGCTTGTGGTTGGGGTGGTTGGGGTCCTTAAGCCCGTCGGCCCCGGTATCAGGCGCTCTTCCATTTACCCTGTGCCTAATTTCTTCAACTGCCTGAGGTGAAAGAGTTTTGTTGTGCTTTCCATATACAACCATACAAATGGATTAGGCGACATTATTGGTCAGTCATGGCTAGATGGCAACCATGCAAATGGTTAGGCGACACTATTGGTCATGGCTAGAAGGTATTCAGATTCAGATTCAGATTCAGATTCCTTTATTGAGCCATTTGTGTAATTGTTGCAGCAATACAGTGTATGCATTTTTTCTTTTTTCACAGTAAACAAACACCAACACAGACAAGAAACGAAAACAGTGCAGTGGGGGATTAATCAATAAATAAAATACATATATATAAAGTGAAGTGTGCAGAGATCCAGTACGGATTTTCACCTTGAAAATGGTTCTTAACACTAACATTAACCTCACCAGAGGCATTGTGCCCCACCTTAATTAAAGCGTTTTGGACCCTAGCCCTATTCCTTAACATACTTAGTACTAGGGGCGGTCAGGTGGCGTAACGGAGATTGCGTTCGTCACCAACCCCGGAGGCGCTGGATTCGCCTGACCTGTAGGCGTCGCTGTCCACAACACCAGTTTCCCACCCACGGCTTCCCTCCCCCTAACCCAGCCAAACGAGTTAGTATAGCGATCAGCCCAAGCCAAGGCAATGCTGACTCCGGGAGTCGAGACTGCAGCCTCTTGCATTGGTGACGAGCGCAATCTCCGCTACTGGTACTATCATTTGTATATTTTTAAATGTTTCAATATATCCACCTCTTTTCAATAGTATTAGCCATAAAAGCTATAATCACATAAAATGTATGTATTTGAATGTTCATGTTTTAAAAAAACATAATGTCCACATTATGTTTTAATTATTATAAATCAGTGCATATCTTCTTGTGCAGACTAAATATGTTTACATTTTATGTTTTTCCTGATTAAAATGGCTATGGAAATTCCCATTTAAATTGCCATTACTGACATTTAAATAATTGCATACGTGCCTTTTAAAGGTTTTAAAAAAAGAAAACTAAATGTTGTGCATAATAACATGACAGCATGTCACAGTTGCCCCTATGGCTATCACTTATCTGGCAAACATGCATTCCTGCTACATCTGATAGCTCCTTTCACTTCTATTCATAAGTGTTAGAAAGATGTTCATGTTGTTCTCAATGCATGATAAACAATACATGCACAATGTATTAAAAGCTAAAAGAAAATGGGGGGGGGGGGGCACGGATATTTGTGTAGCTGCACACTCTGAGGGGTAACGAAACACAGCTGCGAGGTCAGCTGACGTGAGCACAACCCAATGCCAACTTGGCTTAGCGGGCATGGTGTGTGGAATCAGGAGTGTGACCTGCAGGTGTGGGCTGGACAGGACCAAACCCCCCTCTTCCAAATAGAAGCGAAAACCAGGTATCCCTGCCAATTTGGGATAGACTGGCCTCCTTAATGCGTGGCTGAGCAAACTCCTGAAATTAGGGGTTAAAGGATTATCCAATATCCATCTGGATAGCAGGCGGAGGGAGGGGTAGGAGTTCCTTATAGGAGAAGCAATGATCTGTGGCAAGTGAGGAAACATGGAGTTAGGATGAGCAGGATAAACAATGAGAAATATGATGGGTGATTGTTTTATCATCTGGAAGAAAAGTGTCAGTGAAATTGTATCTTCATTCATTTAACTTTACTCAGTTTCCAACGTGAGTACTGTACCAGTCATCAACAGCAGCAAAAAAAACGTTGCTAGACCCACTGTTGTGGTATTAACAATGTTGTAAGTGGAAGATAGTTAGCCTCAGTGGCTTCAAGATGCATGGCCCAGTTGCCTAGCAATGGTGTCCTCAACCCATTTGCAGTTGAGACCACAAACGCACAAGCTTAATTTGAAGGTAGCATTGAACCGGAAATGTTTTTGCGCAAGGTTTTAGCCAAAATGCACATGATTATGTTTATGAAGTGCTGATCATACGGATAAATACTGCACAAGTTGTAAGAGAGTTTGTAAACAGCTGTTTTGATATAGTTTTGCTGCTGTTAAACCAAATCTCCATTAACTTCAATCAAGTATTTCTACCTGGGTTTCTTTTCAATATTTAAATGGACAATGATGGAAATGAATGTATGCATAAATTAGGTATAGCAATGACGATAGGTTCACTATGGCATTTCCATGTTGTAAACAGGGGCCAGAGAGCTGATTCCCTGAGGCTCTGAGCAGCAAAGTGTAGTATCGCCCTCTTGTGTTCAAAAGCTGTAACTTCATACTGAATCTACTGTATTCAATGGACAATGATGGAAATGGCTAAATATTCTAGAATGCAGGTCCCTGGCCTGTTGTCAGTCTATGTACATAGTTTAATCCACCTCTGCCTTTTAGTTGGAGAGAGATGCGTTCCGCTTGGTGAAGATAACAATAACGGCTTTGGGGACCTCAAAGTTTCTGGAGGTAATCATACCTCTCAACAACTCTCCCAGCTCCAGCAGTGCTGCTGGGTAATCAGGGTGGTGAACTTGCTCCCACTTGGTGATGTAAGAGAAGCATTTAACTTAAGACCCCAATTATTGCTTCATGCTTCATAACTATTACAAGCTGAAGGCACAACAAATGAAGATCCTATCGATTATCTTTCTCTTATGCCTTTGGGTAGTTTAAATCATTTTAATGTTAAAATTCACAAAGAATTTACAAGTCAAATCAAGCAGTGTTATTAGTATTCAGTGCATAGACTATAGATGGAGAATAGATTAGTTACATTAAAGCACAGCAAATGGGGATCCTAATAAACAAATAAAATTAAGCACCAAGTTCAAAATATTCCAACTTTGAGTGAAAGAGTGTTGTGCTTCAGTCTCATAGCCACACCCAGCGCTTCAAGCATCTGTTTAGATAGACCACTGCACTTCCGCGTTACATAGATTAGGCTGTCAATAGCCTACTATGTAGCCTAAGCTACTGATTATAAATGCATCATGCATACAAATAATTAATGTGAGCACAGTGCCTCAACCTGAGATTAATTCCCACCACAAGCTTCCCCTCTCTGATGGAACATTCCAACGCGGCTCCCCAGCCTTCAGGAGAAGCATCCATCTGCAGAACGTCAGCCCAGCACTCTCAGTCCCCACGCTGTCAGGCCCCGCGCTGTCAGGCCCCTCAGGAATTTGAATCACGAGACCGTCACAGGCCCGCTCAGCAGCGCAACCCACCCAATGGCTGAATTGCCAATGGCTGAATTGGAGTATTGCACTGTGCGGGATTGATTGGTTGATTGATTGATTGAAAACTTTATTAACAGATTGTAGAATGGGTACAGTACAGTACAGCTCAATACATACAATTGTTAAGGGGATGCAGACCAGAGAAAGACTATCGTCTTGTTTACATCAGGGTCCCCCATTTTCAATCAATCATAACATATATGACACACATGACATAGAGTTAGACAGTACTGCTACATCTATACATTTATGACATACCAGATTTGCAAATACAGTACTGTTTGTGATACAAAAAGTGTCCAGAAAAGAGTGTATATACATTTGACGTAGAAACTGTACATTGGAGGAGGTTGGGTATAGGTGGGGTGGGGTTGGGTGGGTGGGGGGGGGGGTGGACTGTACATTGGAGGTGGGTGGGGGGGGGGGGTGGGGGGGGGGTTGGGTAGGGGGTGGGTGGGGGACACTGTACACTGTACATTGGAATACTGACAAAGCCATACTTGGTCATTTACTGTACTGGGTTAGGACATTTGTGGGGGCCAGTTTCTAATTGCAGTCTCCCGTAGGTGTTCTTTGAGAGTGTTTTTGAAAGTGGGTCAAGTCAAGTCAATTTATTTATATAGCACATTTCCAGGCAGCGGCAGCTGGCACCAAAGTGCTTCACAGGCAGGTTGATAAAAACAAAATAATGTGATGCAAGATATAAGATTAAAAACATAGTAAAGCAATGAAAGTAATACAAACTAAATAATATGATGCAGGATATAAGATTAAAAACATAGTAAGGCAATGAAAGTAATACAAACAGGTAGGGCACAGTAAAACAAAGAGGATAGAAGGGCCAGGGGTCTAGTAGTGATTAAGTGGGGGGGAAGGCCAAGGAGAACAAAGCCTGCATGGTCTGGGCGGTCCGTACGCTGAGGGGGAGGCTGTTCCACAATCTAGGCGCTGCAGTGGAGAAAGCTCTGTCTCCCCTAGTCTTGAGCCTAGTTCTAGGCACCACCAATAGCAGCTGGTCAGCTGATCTGAGGGATCGGTAGGGGGTGTGGCGGTGCAAGAGCTCAGACAGATAGGGAGGAGCCGTGCCATTTAGTGATTTAAAAACATTTGGGGCTAATTTAAAATCGATCCTAAAGCGAACAGGCAGCCAGTGGAGCGAGGCCAAAACTGGGCTGATGTGTTCATGTTTTTTTGTTTTGGTGAGGAGGCGAGCGGCTGCGTTCTGCACCAGTTGTAGGCGGCGAAGCAGGGATTTGTCGATGACCGTGTAAAGGGCATTGCAGTAGTCGAGGCAAGTGGTGACAAAGGCATGTATCACCGTCTCTAGTTTACTTTGGGAGAGGTATGCCTTTGTCTTCGCCAGGAGTCTAAGGTGGTAAAAACTGTTTTTGACTACGGCGCTGACCTGTTTGTCAAATTTAAAATTGCTGTCGAAGATGACCCCGAGGTTCCTGACAGAGGTGGAGAGGTTTGGACCCAGGGGACCAAGTGCATCAATGAGGGGGGCCGGGGGGGGCACTATTAAAAACAATGACCTCAGTTTTCCCTTCGTTTAGTGTCAGGGAGTTTTCAGACATCCAGCACTTGATTTCTGCCAGGCAGTCAAGTAGTGGTAGTGATTCACATTCCTTTACAGCTTTGAGTAGGGCATTCCTGCGGGCAGATCCGCGATGCGTTTATTTAAACTTTATTTAACAGATTGCAGAATTGGTACAGTACAGTACAGCTCAATACACACAATTGTTAAGGGGATGCAGACCAGAGAAAGACTTCCGTCTTGTTTACATCAGGGTCCCCCATTTTAAATTCATCATAAATGTACAGTTCCCTCCCCCTTGTATATATTTACTGTATGTCACAAATGTAACAGTACTGCATTGAGTATGTCATAAATGTCATTATGAATTGAAAATGGGGGACCCTGATGTAAACAAGACGAAAGTCTTTCTCTGCATCCCCTTAACAATTGTGTTTATTGAGCTGTACTGTACTGTACCCATTCTGCAATCTGTTAATACAGTTTTCAATCAATCAATCAATCCCGCACAGTGCAATACTCCAATTCAGCCATTGGCAATTCAGCCATTGGGTGGGTGGCGCTGCTGAGCGGGCCTGTGACGGTCTCGTGACCCAAATTCCTGAGGGGCCTGACAGCGCGGGGCCTGACAGAGCGGGGCCTGACAGTGTGGGGACTGAGACTGCTGCGCTGACGTTCTGCAGTTGCATACTATTGGCCTTCAGACTCCTTTGGCAATCTGTGCATGCGCATGGGGAGTAGGTGCTGAAAAACTGACTATAGCTTGGTTGAGAAAGTTACGATCGACTTGGGATTGGTCTCTCCGTGTTCAGGAGACTCGGGCGTATAAAACTCTATTGGATCATGTCTCCAGCACCCCACAGCCGTAGCTACAACCACTTACGTCAAGGTTCTCATCCACATTCATTCATTTTCCATCCGGACAGAATATGAATATAGAACATCAGGCCTATAATTAAGCATTACATCACACGCAGGAGTGGTTTGTGACCAATAAACCATGCCTAGGGGTGGTTGTTAGGCCCGAGGCGCAGCCGAGGGTCGTTAGACCCCCCTAGGCATGGTTTATTGGTCACAAATCACGACTGCACGTGGTGTAAAGCTTTTATACAACTGCCAGATTCATCCAACCTTATTTCTATACAATAAACACACATTAATCGAAGATTTATTGAAAAAACCATCCGCCAGAAAAAGTAGTTCCCACAACTCCATGTGGAAGCAGCTTGAAGTGCATCCAACCAAACTAACACATCCAACTGTGTATTATTGGAATGATTGAGAGAAGTTGCCTCATGTGGAAGCAGCTTGAAGTGCATCCAACCAACTAACACATCCAACTGTGTATTATTGGAATGATTGATTGAAAATTTTATTACCAGATGCAGAATATAAAGTAGGTAAAACAAATTAAAACGTTTTCTTTGCCCTATAGGAAAAAAACGTTTTCTTCGCCCTATTTTTTTATTTATTTCTTTTAGCCTAAACTTAACCAGTTGGAAACCAGGGGTACAGTAATAAAATTAGCAATCAACCAATCAATCAATTCAATAGACCATGCTCACTTAAAACAGCGCTGCTTCTCTCTCAGTCTGACTCCCCCGCTGTTGCAGACAGGAGTGTGTGTGTGTGTGTGTGTGCGTGTGTGTGTGTGTGTGTGTGTGTGTCACAGTGTGTGTGTGCGTGTGTGTGTGTATGTGTGTGTGTGTGTGTGTGTGTGTGTGTGTGTGTATGTGTGTGTGTGTGTTTGTGGGTACGCCAGCGTCGGACAGTGTGTGAGAGAGAACGCTGCAGTCAGTAAGTAGGAAGGAAGAAATTTAAATCAATCAATTAATCTATCAATCAATCCGCGATTTTTCTTTTGTTCTAGATTGAGTCAAGACCCATCAATTACATCATCCAACATTGTTTAAAGGACTAACACATTCCCCTTGACAGAATCGCTTCATATTTAGTCGTTATGGTGCTTTCAACATAACCATTTGTTGTCCGCGATCCTGTTTTCTCCCGGAGTGAGCCGGGGAGGATTATGTGATTCGGTTGTGGGCGGGTCCTGAGCCCAGGACCGTGGATTGTTGCCAATAAAGACGTGTGAATGGCCAATCAGAATCGAGAAATTTGCATGCCGTTGTATAAATTACCTTATTATGGCCAAGTCATACATATGGATCTCCTCTTTCCAATGGCAGAGTTAAATCTGGATTTAGTATATACGTTGAAGAAACAATATACGTTGTATTTTATGGCAATAACGTTCATGTTTGTTCGACCCGTGAGATATAATCACGAAAATAACGTCAGCCGGCTGCAGCTTTGACAGTGGCTGGTGTGAGCTGGGTAGTGTAGTTTTATAAAATGTCGACGTCCATTGTAAGCCCTGGGTCTCCTCTTTCTTAGGACTACAACGATTTCATGACTGTGTTATTTCCTATATCCAATAGACTTTTATACGCCTGAGTCTCCTGAATACGGAGTGCCGATCGACTTGGGATTGGTCGCTCCGTATTCAGGAGACTCAGGCGTATAAAAGTACCGTACTTTTCACACTATAAGCCGCACCTGAATATAAGCTGCAGCAGCTAAATTGAATGATGTGTACATATATAAGCCGCACTGGACTATAAACCGCAGGTGTTTTAATGTTTAATTACCATATGTAATTAGCATTGGGACACAATACTGTCGGACAAATAACAAGAATTAACTCATTTACAAGTTGTATTAAGTTGAGCAAATAAGGGAACAGATAAATAACATTTCAATGCAGTCAAAAAAGCAATATTTAGATTTTAACATTTTCGGGTTTGGTCACGTCGAGTCACATATAAGCCGCACCGTTATATAAGCCGCAGGGTCGAAAAATGGGGGAAAAAGGTGTGGCTTATAGTCCGAAATTTACGGTATATTGGATCATGTCTCCAGCACCCACACAGCCGTACCTACAACCACTTATTGGCAAGGCTCTCATCCACATTCATTAATTTTCTCCCTCCGCCTTCTCCTCCATGAACTCAATGTAACGTGGAAGTGCAGTGGTCTATAGACCTCTCATGGGTGACATATTTTCTGGCTGCTCCTGAGTCTCCAGCCTTTGCTGCAGCTATAGACAGGCTTCTCCTCGTCCACGTCAGTGTGAGTGGGCATCAAGGAGGCAACATTAATTAAACGTAATTATTTGCATTTGTTAGAGATGCTAGTGATCTAAATAATCAATCCATGCCAAAGCTAGATATGTAAAAGGTGAAAAACTCACTCACAGCCATTCTGATTTGGCAAAATGACATCCAGCTGTTTTCCTTTGAAACAACTTTTAGTCAGGCGAGTGCCATCGTTTCTCCATAGAGCCCCGTTGTACTTTTTGTGCTTCATACACAGGTAAAGGGCAACTCAGCATTATGAATTGAAAATGGGGGACCCTGATGTAAACAAGACGAAAGTATTTCTCTGGTCTGCATCCCCTTAACAATTGTGTGTATTGAGCCATATTGTACCCATTCTGCAATCTGTTAATAAAGTTTTCAATCAATCAATCAATCAATTCAATCAATCAATCAATCAGTCATGTGACATGTCAATCCTGAACGCAAGAGATTCCTGAACGCATGAAACGATCTCCGTAAGTGGGTTCCCATGAATGAAAAACACCATTCATTCTTAAACTGCAAAGTGCTTTCTCGTACACCTCATTTTGCATAGACACACGCCCCGCCAGCTCCTGCGAAGGAGGCGTGTGCAAAATGGCGAGGGCCGTGTGCAAAACGGCGAGAGGATCGGCATTGCATCTGCACCATGCTGATCCATTCAACAGGTAGCGTGGAAGCGATTTGCGACTGATCTATAAATTTGATTGGATTCAAATGTATTGTCATTATACAACACAAGTAAAATACACCATCCAACCAGAGTCGACACAAAAGTAATGAGCAAATATTGTATTTCAGTGTGTTCAAACCTCTGTTTCTCTAATACATTAGCACTCAAAGTGATTTTTCCTTATTGTGTAAGAAACTTCAGAATGTTACCTTTCAAAAGAGACCAGACTCATCCATGCATGTGCTATAAGTATAAAGTATAATAAATCGCAAATTACTTTGGGTATGAAATCGCGTTTTATGCAAAATACAGCTTCAGGGGTTAATGATACAAATATTGTCGTATTTATTATCATTATAATTATTGAATTCCACGGATGTCTGTAGTATCGGCAAGCCCCAATGACTTGTCCCAGAGAAAACTGTTGAAAACACAGGGGCACATCGGTCTTACAATACGAAGCCGTTTGAGAATGGCGAATTAGTACATAAATCAAGTTACAAAGGAATTCCTTGGTAACTTTCTCGTATGTCCATTCGAGAATGAGGACAATTGTGTTTACAAAAAAACCCATATATAGGGAAATGAATGGAATCTATTAATTAATAGATCCTAGCTTTGACTGTGGTCCCGTGAACAAAGCCTTCTAATATACATTTATATCTGTCATAAGATAGGGGATTTTTTATTTGTTGCATATTTTTTGCGATTTTTAAATCAAAAGTTTTCAAGTATTAACATCACTAACATGTCACAAAAGCATGTAGAATGTATATTATCATTAATACGTTAGTTTAGCAATAGGTTAAAAGTGCCATTAGATAGTTTTAAGTTTTCGATTTTCGATCGTCTATCCAAGCCGGAAACGGAAATGGACATTTTGAACCATGGGAATTGTAGTCTTTTTGTGGCCATTTTGTAGAGGACATGCATAACTGTCGACCAGCGTTGGAATTTTCCCGAACTACACTTTCTGTCACATACTGTGGGGGTTCGAAGTTCAGTGTTCTGAATGAATCATATCAATAACTGTTATGATTTACGATAATAAGCCACAAAAGGTAACGTTTTTGACAAATATTGAAACGCAGTTAGTTTCTCCTCCCTATGTAGGAACAATTAGATCGGAAATTAGTTTCAAAACGGTTACACTGTGGGGAAAATAAAAAAGTACACTAGATTACAGTAGATATCATTATCTGTTCTTATGCACGCCTGGTGATACTAAATCCAAATTGAACTCGGGCATTTGAAAGATAATATATGTATATATACTGTATATATAAATGTGCGAATTGGCTATAATAAGGTAATGTATAAGCATCTATTCTATATTCTATAATAATATTTCAAATTGCATTGGTCCGGATGGGAGAATTCAGTACTGTATCTACAGAACCTTCGGTTTTATCATCTTCCCTTTATTAATTTCCTTAGATTGTTTGTACACATGATCTCAAGAGGGTACTGAACGATATCAGTGGCAGTTTTTTAAGTTGTTTTTTAAGTGGTCATTATTATCATGGTGTTATTCACTGTCAAAGATGCAAAGAAAAATCATAATTCATATTCTCCTTAGTTTCATCACAATCTAAGCAAGCCTAGTAATAGACACAATATTTCTGACACTGTGAATACATTCCCTGAGGTCCATAGATGTACCTAGATACCAAGAATATGCAAATAGCCCTTGTAGAAGTGGAGCAATATTCCATTTACCTAGGTATATATTTTATGCAGATTTTGGTGAAACACAATTTTTCCATTAACCCCACGGGTGGCATGATGCAGAAAGGGAAAACTAGGCTACCTCCTCTGCTTGAGTACAGAAGATCATCATTTTAGTTATGTATTTGGGATGCTCGATATTGGCTTTTTTACCGATACCGATATACCGATATTGTCCAACTCTTAATTTCCGATACCGATATCAACCGATACCGATATATGCAGGGTTTCCCCCCCCCCAAAAACTGAATAATTTCAGGTAATTAACATTACATATCTCTTGTCGTGTAATTAACACAACATTATGCATACTTTGACAATAAATAAAATAATAATTTGTTCTTACTTGCTTGCCTGGGTAAATAAAGGTTAAATAAATGTAAAAGAAAAAAAGAAAAATTTAAATTAAAATTTGAAAACCAATACCGATATTTTCCGATATCACATTTTTATGCCGATATCGGCTGATAATATCGGTAGGCCGATAATATCGGACATCCCTAATTCAAATGGCATGTAAACTATTTGAAGGCACCTCCACTGCTCGTTGGGTGGTTCTTCGCCTCCACGTTGTGTCTTTTTTTAATTTAATTTTTTTAACTTTTTCTCCTTATTTTTCTATTTTTCTCCCATCCCAATTTCGTATCGCCAATTCTCCCCTTCAATTCTCCCCTCCCCTGTCTTGAACGTTGCTAGACTATGCCTCCCACTGGTCGGCTGTAGTGAGGATAGAAGCCTTGCATCACGTGTCCCCTCCGGTACACGAGGAGGCAGCCTGTCGCATCTTTTCACCAGACAGCGCGGACTCTCAGTGGCGAGGAGTAACACGTGGGAGGCTCACGCTGCCCCCGATACTTCCTGTATCTGCTGTACAGACGTCACCCAACCGACCTGTAGGAGTCACTGTCCACAACGTCCAATCCCCACCCATCGACTTTCCACCCGCTACCCCTGCCAATTGAGATAGTATGACGACTGGCCCAAGCCGCAGGCAACGCTGACTCTGGGAGTCGAGACCGGAGTCTCTTGCATTGGTGACAAGCGCAATCTCCGCTACGCCACCCAGCCGCCCTTCCACGTCGTGTCTTAAAACCGTTTAACACACACCTGATTATCCCGTTTGTAACTGCCAGCTGAAGAACTCAGCGCAAGCCTTGAATCATTTATAATCTAAATCAGAAATGTATCCAAATGAATGGGGTGTAGCCTATGCCTATCTGTAAATGACAGACCATTACAATATTAAAAGTGTTCATAAAAGAAAAGACCAATATGTTTACCACTAACTTGTCACCACCCCTCATACTTTCATATTGCATGTGAGAAATGGGATCTGATCAGAATGCATTCATGTTTTTTTTTATCATACATATTTATGTTGGCCATACAGCTTAGAGCATTGGGTCAACATAATATCATTAACATATTATTGTAATCAACCACCAGCTCCCTCTTTTTTTTAGACAGTTGTGACTAATAGTTTGGACACATGTGCTCCAAGAGCTACTGTAGTGACAGCTCCAGCTCCAGGTCTCTAACCATGTTTGGGTTTAAGAAGCGTATGAATAAACATGAGCTTTGTTCAATTATGGCCTCGGTTTGAGGAACATCTTGAAAATGGGATGTGAACTGTAGGGAGTCGGATAATCTCATAGCACCTGCGAGATTACACATATCTTAAATCCCTTCTTTAAATGTGTCCACCATAAATCTCGTCACTGCTATTAACAGTGAGCAATAGTGCTCATGCACTTTGTTTGTAGTGGACATGTATGTGAGAGAGACAGAAAGGGGGAGAGAGACAGAGAATGAAAGAGAGGCAGGCTCTCTCTGCTGCTGCCCAACCTGTGTGCATAGAAAGGAGTGGTGCACTGGCCGGGCTAACCTGCTGGTCACCTCTGAGCGCTGATTCAACTCGATGCACCCCAAACACCGGTCTCTGCCTCTGGGCTTATCAGGGCTTCCCAGGCGGTGAGTTAGGTGCACGGAAAGAGAGCAGAGGTGCAGTGAAAGGAGATTCGAGAGGGAGTGGAGTGGGAGTTTTATGAAGGCGAAACAGACTCCACACTTGGAGGTCAAATTAATCTGATATTTTCTTCTTCCTGGCGTCTCTCGCTCTCTCCTCTTTTTTTTATGGCGCCAGTGGATGCACTTCTCTCTGGATGAAACTGTGGATGCGAGGTGCTGTGATGTTGCTCTGAGGGAAACACTAGAAACCCCAGTTAAAGTAGAGTGTAGGTTGCATGGGCAAAGACATTTAGCAGTTACTGAGGTGTCATAGTCCAACGGGTGGTTCAGTTATTCTTGGTGCATATTGTGTTTTTGAATTCCATTGTGAAAGTCTGATTCTCATTCTCTTTGTTTTAAGACCCTGCCCTCCTAACCCCCACCCTTGTATCATGGTTACTACACCCCGCCTGGGGGGAGGGGACAGTCAGTTGCATGTGCACATACTGTAGCTTGAAGATAAATAGGGGTGTAAACAGGAAGTGAGTGACAAACGAAGAGGCACAGGCAGTTCTTACCATCTAGCGTTGGCATGCTAATGCGAATAACTATAATTGATGTGTTTGTCAGTCAGTGTGTTTGTTAGCATTAGCATGCTAATGCTTAAACAGGAACTGAATGACAGACAAAGAGGCATGGGCAGAATCGCTCTTACCGTCTAGTGTTGGCATGCTAATGTTAATAATTATGTTTGGTCAGTCTGTTTGTCGGTCTCTGTTTGTCTGTGTGGTACATGTCCTACTGGGGCCTGCATACCCAGTATAACTAGCTTGCTAACTACAGTCAAATTGGTCTATGTCACTAGCATGCTATTGGCTAGGAAGATAGCTTGGCTTCAATCATATGCTTGTAGACCTGACCTGCTGTAAATAACAGTATAAGTTATGTAACAGTTTGAGACACGCAAGACAACTTGGTGTAATATAGCCTTAATTTTCAGATATTAATATTTTCAAATGGGCCATTAAGTTAGCAATTAGTCAGTATCACGTAGCCACACCTCTCTCAACACTGTTAGCCCTGTGCCAGTGTCGGCCTAGTACAATCACAAAGAGGGTTTATGACCGTAGGGGGAGACCGGGGCACAGTGGCTCAAGGGGCACAGTGAATCAGTGGCTATTTATAGAAACTTGTACACAGGAACGCCTTGATGATGTCATCAGTGTGTGCCTCTGGTTAATCCATAGCTAAAAACTTGCTTAATTTCCAGGCAACACACCTTTGTGAAGAATTGAAAGGTAATCCCTGTTTTGTACCATCAAATGTAAAATTTCGGGTTTCTTTTGTTTTTGTGATTTAGTATAGATCATCCAGGAATAAGAAACCAAGCACATGTTGGTAATTTGAGGGATATTTAATGAAGTTTTATGAGCATGTGTCCTCTCTGCTGCTAATGGCCTTGATTGAAAAAATGTCACATGATTGCACATAGTGCATGCGGGGCACAGTGAATCGGGGCACAGTGGATACATTTTTCAAGTGATTCACTGTGCCCCGGTAAAAGGAGGTCGCTTTGTTTGTTGACTAACGGCAATATTAACTCCTCAATTTAACTATTTTTTATTCCAAATATAACTATATATATATATTAATTCTCTGCCATACTATTGCATGATTTGTCTGGTTTCAGAAAAATGGTACGCAACAGAAAACTGGACTCCAGAAAAATTGGGAATACCGACAATGAAAAAATGAAAGAGGCCATCAAGAAAGTACTTGACATGGGACAAAGTATTCGCAATGTTTGTAAAACAGACGATATAAAGTTCTCAACTCTACGTAGATACGTGGAAAAAGCACGAGATGCTGAAAGCAAAGATTCAATGGCATACTCACCAAAGTACAATTGCCGCCAGGTTTTGACGCATGCCGAAGAGACACTTCTGCAGGATTATCTGATCAAATCATCAAAAATTCAGTATGGACTGACGCGAAAACAAGTTTGTGTGCTGGCGTATGAATTTGCTGCTAGAAATGGAAAAACATTCCCAGAATCCTGGAGTACAAATCGTTTGGCTGGCGAAGATTGGTTTTCAGTAGGGATGTCCGATATTATCGGCCTACCGATATTATCGGCCGATATTGGCATTAAAATGTGATATCGGAAAATATCGGTATCGGTTTCTATAACCTTTATTTACCCCCGCTAAGCAAGTAAGAACAAATTCTGATTTTATTTATTGTCAAAAGTATGCATAATGTTGTGTTAATTCCACAACAAGAGATATGTAATCTTAATTACCTGAAATATAGGGGAAACCCTGCATATATCGGTATCGGTTGATATCGGTTGATATCGGTATCGGAAATTAAGAGTTGGACAATATCGGTATATCGGTATCGGTAAAAAAGCCAATATCGAGCATTCCTAGTTTTCAGGGTACATGAAGCGCTTCCCGAACCTTTCGCTACGTCGTCCTGAGGCTACCAGTTTATCAAGGGCAACAAGTTTTAACAAAAAGAATGTGAAAGATTTCTTTGACAACTTGGAGAAGCTTATGAAGAGACATAAGTTCGGCCCAAATGACATATACAATACAGATGAAACTGGATGCATGACCGTCCAGAAAGTTGGCAACACAAAAGTGATCGCCTGCAAAAATGAGAAGCAAGTTGGGAAGATTACCTCAGGAGAGCGAGGTACTTTGGTAACAATGCTTGGTACAATAAATGCTGCTGAAAATTCCATTGCTCCATTTATGGTATTCCCCCGAGTGCATTTCAAAGATGCAATGATCCATGGTGCTCCACCAGGGACTGTTGGAGCTGCCCATAATACAGGATGGATGACTACTGAGAACTTCACAGCATTCATGCGACACTTCATCCAGTCAACCAAGTGTTCCAAGGAGCGTCCAGTTTTGCTAATACTGGATAACCATGACACCCATCTATCGATTGAAACCATTGATCTTGCCAAGGACGACGGTGTGGTTATGCTAACTCTGCCACCACACTGCAGCCACAAAATGCAACCATTGGATCGATCTGTGTACGGACCCTTCAAGGCATTCTTCAACCAGGCAGCAAATGCTTTCATGCTCAACCACCCCGGTCAAGCTATCACAATCCATGATATCGCTCAGATAGTGGGCAATGCTTACCCGTTAGCCTTCACTCCAAAGAATATCACATCCGGTTTTTGAGTATCTGGCATCTATCCATTCAACCCCAATATCTTCAGCGATGATGATTTCCTCAGTTCATATGTAACAGATCGACCTGTTGCAGTAGAATCTGCAGAGCCAATTGCTAAAGTCCCAGAACCACCTCATCCAGCTGAACAGCCTCCACAGAGAGCACCAGAGCTTTCAGACCCAGATCCAGAACCTCCACAACCAGCCAAAGAACTTCATCGACCTGCACCAGAAATTTCACATGAAGCCCCAGATGACACCGCAACATCTTCAAATGCACTCGAAGCAGTTGGTTCAACTTCAACAGAATTGCGTAGGCCTATCATCACACCAGAAGAAATCAGCCCTTTTACAAAGGCACCACCACGCAAAAACAAAGGTGGAAAAAATAAGGGAAAACCCCTTGTTCGGACAGACACTCCAATCAAAGAACAAATCAGGGCAGCCAACGAGCAGAGCAAAAGGAAGAAGAATAAACAAGGCAGTCAACAGTCTAAAAAGCCAAAAGTAGCTAAAAAGAAGGTGCAGAAGCTGCAATTCGATGATGATATGGAGGGAGACATGTCAAACTCTGACGCGGATGCTGATGCGAGAAGACTTTGTGATGACGCATCAGATTATGATGACCTTGATGATGGCCAACTAGAGGATTTAGAATTGCCGGATTGCAATGCTCTGAATGCAACAGATTTTGTGTTGACAAAGTTTGCAACAAAGAAAACCAATGCAATGTATGTAGGGCAGGTCCAAAGCCGCATTGTGCATGCTGATGAAACCACATTTGAAGTGAAGTTTATGCGACGTGAGAAACCAAAGTCATTCACGTTCATTTTCCCAAATATCGATGACATATCAGAAGTTTTGTTTGAAGATGTTGTAGCAAAGCTGCCCAACCCCATTCAACATGGTGGCACAGCACGTGTTGCACGCCATATGATATTTCCAGTCAATTTCTCCTTGTATTCAAATATGCTGCACTAGGTATTGTAAAACAATTCAGCATCTGCAATTGATGGTTTTCAATATTGAATAATATGTTGAAGCACTGTTGTGCGTTTAGTTTGCGATGCATTTTTTTCATTATAACCATGAAAATAATACAATGTTAGGTGTTGCCGTGATTATCTTGTTCACAGATAGGAATGTAGCCAGGAGGGGTCCTTTGTACATCAGTAAACCTGGACAGACAGAAGTCAGAGACCATGATGTATCATTCACATTCATTTTCCCAAATGTACAGGATGTGTCAGATGCGTGTGCGAAAGTTCCCAGCACTACGCTGGGTTTTACATAGGCTACTAGTATAGCAAAACATTTCATATTGTTTCAGTATTTTCAACTGTTGGTGTGGTTGATATGTCTATTGTTGACATGTCATATTTGTACATGAAAGTTTTGCTTCGTTCACACAATAAAGATGCTGTTTGTGAAAAAATAATGTACCATATCTGGACTGATTCACAGTGCCCCAGGTAGCGATCCACTGTACCCCGTTACTGGGGCACAGTGGATCAAATATATTTTTACATTCAACCCCATCTCAGCATCTCATATTTGGCAGTTGGCAGGATATGATAGACATGTTTTATAGAGAACATATTTTGCTATCAATTCCACAATAGACCAGAACCATGCTGTCATCAAGCCAGGAAAAAAGCTGAAATATAAGATTTCTGATCCACTGTGCCCCGGTCTCCCCTATGCATGTCTTAAAATTTGAAATTTATTGGAAGGATAAACCCCTTGAGATATGCTATCTCGTTTTCGAGGGGGTCCTTAACATAGGATACAAAACATACAATACAATACATAACAAAACAAAAAACAGGACAACAAATGCACTTATACACTGACAGACGCTCTCCCAAGCTCACCCCCACAGTCCACACTGATTCCTCCCAAGAGGATCACCTATATATATATATATTGTAACTTTGGCCATTATATGGTTTCATCATTTATATGATATTTCAGTTTGTAAGTGTAATATTTGAGAATGTATTTATGTTTCATTTCTTATTTTCTTTATTATTTAATTTGCTACAATTTATAATATATTCATTTTGACGTCTGGTCATATATGGTGTCCCGTTAGGCTGCTGTCGTGTTTTTACCTTTGGAACTGATTAAGACACCTGCGAGCAAGCGGCAGGGATGGTCTGAGACTGGGACTGATTAAGACACCTGCGAGCAAGCGGCAGGAATGGACAGAGACGAGTTGTACAGGCTCTCTAAATTCTAAGAGTGTACCACTATGTGTAGTGTACCACTATCAAGACTGTTACCAAGAACAGAAGAATAAGACCCCTTTTTATGTAGCATGCAGCCAACGAGGTATTTAATGTTTGTTTGTATTTTGCTTTTCTGATGTGTTGTTTTCATACCGTGTATATTATTGTTTGTGTTGACCTGACGCAACGTATGTTTCTGTTTAAGTTTTCACGTGGATTGGAGGACCAAGCCTTTAATAAACCCGTTGACAAAAAAAGGAAACCACTTGTGTCTGCAGTGCTTGGAAGGAGTTACAGTGAAAACTCGACTGTTCATCGATGCAAGTGGGCGATGAAGCAAGTCCAAGTTTAAGGCCGGCGTCCAGCGGACCTTCCCCGACAATGTTTGCTGCGCTGCCTGCGCGCCGACATCCGGCGCAGTCATGAGCAGTCGCATTACAGAGAGCTCTCGCCAAACAACCAAATCAACAAGGTTTTGTGGACATTTTCTACTCCTGCTAATATGGATTACGGACTTATACCTCAATTCAGCAATGAAGCAACATCAAACAGAAGTGGAGAGAAGTGAAAACGGATTTAACGAGACCCACAGTGACTTCTACCTTCTCAATGGCTCGGAAAAGAAACACATAGACGTCGGAACAGCGGCTATACACACGCTACTAACAGCGAGCCCTGTACGGAAAAACGTACCCCCGACTGGCAGATTGGACCGTAGGACCATGATCATCCTGGTTCTGCTACTTTCGGGAGACATTCATCTAAACCCAGGCCCGGTTATGACCAGAACTCAGGCTAGAAGGCTTGGTCTGGCAACGCAAGAAGCGATGGAGGTTCCCATCGCGACCAACATCAACAACGCAACCTGTGGCTACATCCACAGCGCGGGCGGCGATTCTCCCCCAATGACGCCGCAGCAGACAAGCACACGTGAGGCAGTGACAAGAGGAGGTGAACCGAGGGTCGAAACCATGACGACCAACTCGACGCGGGATTTAAACATCTCGACGCCCGATAGCCGGCTAGCTAGCAGAGCTAACAACGAAAACATCCAGGAACGAGTCCTTTGTTGTTCCAGCACGGCGCGGGACCCGACCCCCCCCTCCCCCCTTCCCACCCACAACAACAAAGCCCCCCAGCCCCACACAGAGGAACAGATCACAAACGAACAATACTTCGAACCTGCCAACATCAATGAAATAACCAACGCCAATGGACTGAACATTTTTCACATTAACATTAACAGCTTAAAAAACAAATTGGATGAAATCAAACAATTATTCATAAATGGTAAGGCAAACATACTGTGCTTCTCAGAAACTAAGCTTGACGATTCTGTAAAAGATCCAGAGATAGAGATTGAGAACTACTCAATAATCAGGAATGATAGGAACAAACATGGAGGTGGTGTCTGTGTGTACATACACAAAGACACCAAATTCATCAACAGAAATGACCTGAATCATAAATCAATTGAAACTGTATGGGTGGAAATCCTATTCGAAAGGGCGAAATCCCTACTGGTTGGCACAGTCTACAGGCCGCCAGATCATAGTGGCTTTTATGATACACTGGATGGGTGTTTAGCTGGAGTTGAGGATGTAGACAAAATTCTTATTGGAGACTGGAACACGGATATGCAACGAAAAGATGCACCCGTCTTCAAGTCATTCAGTAGGTTTTGTGATCTGCACGGCCTCAGCCAGCTAATCACCCAACCCACACGTGTATGTGAATCAACTCAGACTACCATTGACCTCATTCTGACCTCCGACAAGTCCAAGATCACCAATAAAGGAGTTATAGCATGCGGGTTAAGTGATCATTATATGATATTCTGTACCCGCAAAAAACTAAAACTAACGGCTGGCTGCCACAAAACAGTCACATCTAGAGACCTAAAAACCTACTCTAGCGAGGCCTTCAACCTTGAACTGGAGAGTCTGGACTGGTCAGATGAACTCAATGGTACACTGGTTGAAGAAACATGGCTTGGTTTCAAAACCAAATTCTCCACAATACTAAACGACATGGCACCGATAAGAACCACCAGGGTAAAAAATCGCGCTGAGCCGTGGATGCACTCCGAAATACTGGCCGCTATGAAAACCAGAGACAAAAAATGCTCTGAGTTTCGTAAAAGTCAGTCAAAGCTTACTAAAAGCACGAGCAGTGAACTCCAAGCCCACGTGACTGAACTCAAACTAGAAAGAAACAGACTAAGAAACGACGTAAACTCCATGATCAAAACTGCAAAAAAGAATTTCATCAATGACAAAACTGAGGAAAACAAAAACAAACCACGTGAACTTTGGAAATTACTCAATAATCAACTAGGATGCAGTAAAAAACTTAAAACCAGATTCTCAAACATAAACATAAAAACGGACAACACGCTCATCACAGACAAGCTGGATGTAGCCAATTACTTAAACATTTTCTTCACAAACATAGCCACAACACTGGTAAACAAACTACCCTCCCACTCAGGGCTTTATGGGGTAGAACACATAGTAGCTTACTACAAAAACCTAGGGGTCCGCAAGGACGACTTCAAGCTGGAAATGGTAACAACAGATGAGGTACTCAATAAACTGAGCGCCCTCCAACCTAACAAGGCCACTGGCCACGACAACATCCCTTCCAAATTCCTCAGAGACTCAGCAGCCGCCATCACCCCAATCATCACACACATAATAAACCTCTCCATAAAACAGGGACACATCCCCAAGGACTTCAAAATTGCGAGGGTGACCCCTCTGCACAAAAAGGGCAGCAAATTAGACCCAGGCAACTACCGCCCTGTTTCTATTCTCACCTCCATCTCGAAAGTCATGGAAAAAATAGTCTACGAACAGGTCGAAAAGTACCTAGCGGAAAAAAATCTAATCTACGAATTCCAATCTGGCTTCAGAACATCCCACTCCACTGACACATGCCTTCTCTATTTGAATGACCACATCAAACAAGAGGTGGACGCAGGCAAATACTGCGGCATGGTCATGCTGGACCTACAAAAGGCCTTTGACACGGTCAATCACTCCATTCTGATTGACAAGCTAAAAGCAATTGGTTTTGATAGTCTATCAGTGAGCTGGATGCAATCCTACCTTGAGGGGAGGGAACAGATGGTGGAGGTAAACGGTACCCTATCCCCCCCCCTCACAGTGAGCTGTGGTGTTCCACAAGGAAGCATACTAGGACCGCTACTGTTCCTAATTTATGCAAATGACATGTCGTCAGCTTGTGACTGCAACTTGTTCCTGTTTGCGGACGACTCAGCCCTGCTGGTCTCTGACAAGAACAAGTTACAGGTTGAAAAAACCCTCAGCTCGGAACTAGGCAGAATCTGCATATGGCTCGCTGATAACAAACTATCATTACACATGGGCAAAACAGAGTCCATTCTCTTCGGTTCAAATAAGAAACTCAGCAAGACCGACGACTTCTCAGTTACAGTGGGTGACAATATTGTCACAAGAAAAGATGAAATTACCTACCTGGGTTCCATCCTAGAGGCTAATCTCTCCTGTGACAAAATGGCATCCAATGTAATAAAAAAAAGTCAACCAACGAACTCGATTCTTGTACCGGATCTCCTCTCTGGTAAACAAGAATACCCTGAAGACTCTGGCAGGAGCACTCATTCAGGGGTACTACGACTATGCTTGCACCTCATGGTACCAAAGCACTTCAAAGGCGCTAAAAACAAAATTACAAACATCTCAAAACAAACTGGTCAGACTACTGCTTGACCTTACTCCTAGAACCCACCTCACCCCTGCCCACTTTGACAACCTAGGATGGCTTAGAGTAGACGACAGAGTACAGCAACTTGCAATGGGCCTGGTCTACAAGATACACTACACGACCAAGGTACCCATGTACATGTCAAAATACTTCCCAAAGGTCAGTGAATACCACGATCACAACACCAGAGGGAGCTCCACAAATCATGTTAAACCCAGATTCGGCTCAAATAAGGGACTAAACATGTTTCGCAATTATGCCACATCAATGTGGAACGCCCTACCCAAAGCTGTAAAGGAATGTGGATCACTACCCACTTTCAAAACCTCTCTCAAGGGACACCTACGGGAGACTGCAATTCAACACTGGCCCCTGTAAATATCCTAACCCAACCCCCTCCAATGTACAGTCATTTACCTAGTATGGTTTTGTCAATAGTCCAATGTACAATTTTGTTTGTTTGTACAGTGTGCCCCCCCCCCCCCTCAATGTACAGTTTTGCTTGTATATACAGTGTGCCCCCCCCCCCCCAACCACCTCCAATGTAGATTACCCAGTATGGTTGTCAATATCCCAGTGTACCCAACCCCCCCCACCCAACCTCCTCCAATGTACAGTTTCTACGTCAAATGTATATACTCCCTTTTCCTGACTCCTTCTGTATCACAAACAGTACTGTATTTGCAAATCTGGTATGTCATAAATGTATAGATGTAGCAGTACTGACTATCTGTATGTCATGTATGTCATATATGTCCTGATGAATTGAAAATGGGGGACCCTGATGTAAACAAGACGAAAGTCTTTCTCTGGTCTGCATCCCCTTAACAATTGTGTGTATTGAGCTGTACTGTATTGTACCCATTCTGCAATCTGTTAATAAAGTTTTCAATCAATCAATCAATCAATCAAAGGACAGATGAGTCACAAACAATACGCACTACACGCATAAACACAAAGAAGTAAGAAGATGCACACAGTATAATGAGCAGCGTTTCAAGATAAAGCCATAAAGGACTTGGACATTATAAGTTAAGAGTGGTCAGGTCAAGAAGAGTGCTTTGTAAACGCTTCTATAATATATTTGACTGTGAATTCTAATTACTGTGGTGTGCGTGCTAAAAACGTTTTGACTTATTTGCCTATATAATTTAACTGAAGCTAACCATTTGTACACATTAAGGTGTCAACGTTAAAGTATAAATATTTTCTGATTGAACACACATTTCTAATTTAAAGTGTGTTTTGGAAATTATAACCTATAAAAAGCACGTATAATTTATAGGTGAAGGCTATTATTGGCATCTAATATTCATGTTCCTAAGCGTTCTGAAGTGCTTAATATATATGTAGAGGTTATTGTGAAAGCCAATTGAATTAAGCAATTTGATTTGTTCGGATAGTACTGCATTTAATTCAAATTTGAGTACAACACATGTTAAAGGTTTAAAGGTGTATTTACTATTTTTTCTTTACAAATTTTGGTCAATTTAAAGTAGTGATTTACAATGACAGAGCCAATTAGGCCTGCAATTGAAGTAGGGGACAGTGTTAAGGATAGTGCAAATTCCCAAGACCGACCTGAAGAAGGTCAGCCAGAAGGTGCTGAAGCCCAGCAAGAGGTACCAAAACGATCTCAAAGAACCAGAACTCTAACAGAGAAGGGTAAAGCAATGCAGGAGGATAAGATCAAAGTGCTACAACAAAGATTTAATTACATTTACAATAAATGGAGGACACAAGTTAAATCTTCTAAAGGTCCGTTATCACAATCAACAGAACATTTGTCTGATGAGCTGCTTACTGATATCATTACAGATGTCACAGGTCTTTCTAATGATGTGCAGCATATTTATGATGAACTACGTGACATCTCAACTCCAGACCAGGACACACGTCTAAGAGTGGATCTGTGTGCAGGGATTTCTGAGATAATTGTGTCCAGAGCCACATTTAGACTGGGGGGAAGTGTGTTAGAAGAAGAAGAGAAAGAGTGGCCAGAAGCAGGCTCTCTCTTTGACTCAAGCACCTATAAATCTGGTTCTGCCACTTCTTCCAGGAAAAGCGCCTATAAATCTGGTTCTGCCACTTCTTCCAGGAAAGGCACCTCAGTGCATTCAAGCAGTTCTTCTGTAAAGCGACGAGATGCTGTCGCTGATGCTGCTGCAAGCCAAGCTGTTCTGGAAGTGTTAAAAGAACAAGAAAAAGAACAATTGGAAATGCAGTGCCTAGAAGCAGAAGCTAAAAAGAAGCTAGCTGATCAAGAGGCAGCAGGCATAAAGCGTAGTTTAGAACGAGAAACAGAAGAGGTTGAACGAAGAATAAAGAGAGAGGAAGAGGAAGCTAAAATTAAAGCTCAACTGGAAGAAGAACATGGAGCTATACAAAGGACTCTGGAGGAAAAGCGGAGAAAGATACAGCATTTGGAGGCTGTGAAAGGTCTTAATGCAGCACAAGCAAGAATTCTTGTGTACGATCAAGTGGAGGCCACAGAAGAAGAGCGGAAAGACGTACTAGAACATGAGAGGGTAGCAGACAACAAAGTGCCTGCTCCCACAAGTCCTCTGTCCCTGTATACGTCTCCCGTACCACAAGTTGTGACCACCCCCTCAAATGACAGTACAGCAGAGCTTGTTAAGATGCTGGCAGGTGCTTTGAGTGTCAACAGAATTCCAATTCCTGAACCTTCATTATTCAGTGGGGACCCATTGAAATACAATGACTGGAAACTTTCCTTTGACATACTGATTGATCAGAAGAGCATTGAAGACAAGGAGAAGATATACTACCTCCGTAGGTATGTAAGTGGACAAGCTAAGAAAGCACTTGATGGCTATTTCTTACTCGGAACCAAATCTGCCTATGTTGCAGCATGGAAGATTTTGGAGGAGAGATATGGAAATCCATTTACAATAGCAAAAGCATACAGAGACAAGCTCCAAGCATGGCCCAAGATGGGATCTAAGGACAGCTTTGAGCTCAGAGAGTTTGCAGACTTTCTCAGGAGTTGCGAGGCTGCCATGGTCAACATCAAGGCATTGGACATTTTAAATGACTGTAATGAAAACAGGAAAATTCTTTTAAAGTTGCCTGATTGGCTAACAGCGAGATGGAACAGGATGGTTATCCAAGAAGAAGAAGAGCGTAACCAATTCCCCTCCTTCAGCCAATTTGTAAAGTTTCTGACAAGAGAAGCGAAAATTGCCTGCAACCCTGTTACATCACTACAGTCACTGAAACAAGGTGAGACTGAAAAAACAAAATGCCCAAGATATCAAAGCTTTGAAGCAAAGGCACTGACCACATGTTCCAATAAAAAGACTGTCATAACATGTATTTTCTGTGAGAAGTCAGGGCATACTTTGCATAAATGCAGGACGTTCATGGAGAAAACTGTTTCAGACAGAGTCAAGTTTGTTCAAACCGGAAAGCTATGTTTTGGTTGTCTCAAGTCTGGTCACTACTCAAAGAGCTGCAACAGTAGGAATGTGTGCGACGTGTGCCACAAGCAACATCCTACATGTCTGCATGAGGAGCGAGCCAAAGAAGGACAAAGACCACCACAAGCCAAGCTAAAGCTAAATGAAGAAAAGCCAAGTACAAGTCAACAATGGTAGAAAGAAATACCTCAATCGACACAATACAAAGAAACAACCACAAACTCTACTTCACATAGAGTAATACTTCATGAAGCTAACACACAAACAACTGCAATAATTCCTGTCTTGCTTTCATCCACGACTCAACCAACACAAGAAGTCCTTGTTTACGCTCTGTTGGATTCTCAAAGCGACACAACCTTTGTTATAAGGGAAGTAGCAGAAGCGTTGGAAGCAACCAAAGTCAAGGTCAAAGTCAAGCTCTCTACTATGACCTCAAGAACCACAGTAGTAAGCTCTGAAAGAATAGACAACTTACAAATCCGTGGCTTTTACTCTGGTAAGAAGATATTGTTACCACCAGTCTATACTCGGGATTTCATTCCAGCCAACAGAACACACATACCAACAGATGGAACTGCAAAAGCGTGGTCCCATCTACAGCACCTCCAAGGAAAGATTGCACCTATGCAGGACTGTAAAGTAGGTCTGCTCATTGGGTACGACTGCTCACAAGCCCTGCTTCCAAGGGAAGTTGTGTCTGGCGAAGAAAGTCAGCCTTATGCACAGCGTACAGACCTTGGATGGAGTATTGTTGGCCATGGGAATCCCTGTGTAGACATCGGAATCAGCCATCGCATAGTATTGAGACGAGTAACAGCAGGTGTGAAACGTTCTGTTAATCTCAAAACTGAAGTACACTATGTGAGCCGAACCCAAGTAAAAGAAATGACTCCCATGACATAAGAGTTCTTGAATCAGACTTCTCAGAAAAAACTGGAGAACATGACCCTGTGTCTCAAGAACATATCAAGTGCCTGTCGAAGTTGAGAGAGACCATCACGCAAAAGAACAATGATCACTACGACATACCGTTACCATTCAAAGAAAAGGAAAAGGAAAGGAAAGGAAAAAGAAAAAAGAAGAAAGAACTACCTGTCAGAGAACTCTCGGAATGTGTCAAGTGTAGAAAGTACAGAAGATGTACTGAAGGACAAAGAGGGGGTGACTTACCACAAGATCGGAAGCAACTCCACCCTTCACTTACGCTGGCATAGACTGCTTGGCATAGACTGCTTTGATCCGATCTATGTGGAAGGGAGGAAGAATCTCAAAATACATGATCTCTTACTTACCTGTCTATGTTTAAGGGCCATACACAGGGTCAGATGGTAGGGTGAGAAAATTGAAATTGCTGGTGAGTGACACCACCTTAAAAGGTAAACCTATAACTAAAAGTGTTCCTTGATACCTGTACAGAAGGTTATAACGCTACTCGAAGCAGACTAATTTAATGTTTTGCCTAAAACTTATGTTAATAATGATATTTACATTTAGTCATTTAGCTGACGCTTTTATACAGGGCGACTTACAAGTTCTGTACAAATCCCCAGGAGGGGCACAACTAGCGGCTGAATGACCACAAGAAATATTTAATTTATAAGATAACCAAATTATGTTCAGAGAAATCCCACGTGTGTGCGATTTGGTGGGAGTGTAACTGTGGCCATTATATGGTTTCATCATTTATATGATATTTCAGTTTGTAAGTGTAATATTTGAGAATGTATTTATGTTTCATTTCTTATTTTCTTTATTATTTAATTTGCTACAATTTATAATATATTCATTTTGACGTCTGGTCATATATGGTGTCCCGTTAGGCTGCTGTCGTGTTTTTACCTTTGGAACTGATTAAGACACCTGCGAGCAAGCGGCAGGGATGGTCTGAGACTGGGACTGATTAAGACACCTGCGAGCAAGCGGCAGGAATGGACAGAGCAGTGGCGGCCGGTGGGTATTCGCCACTAGGGGGCGCTATACCAAACATTTTGCAAAATGCAAACATGTACAGTACAGTACCACGCAACACTCATGGCAAGACGTGAGCGATTCGACTCACGCTCACGGCAATGAATCGGCTCTTATGAACGAGTCGCTCAGCTGTTACTACAACAACACACAACCAGTCAAATAAAGTATAGTCTAGACTCTAATTCACAACTTGAAACACAATATATACATAGAAAAGTTAGAAACAAAACTCGCCCGTCTACAAACACAGGCAGATCTCTCCCTCTCTCCTTCTCTCTCTCACACACAGCGCGACGTGGAATCGATTCGTTACACAATCAGACCTATTATATACCAAGAATAACTTCAGTATGAGTACAGGGCTGTACACATATTTTGCATATTGTTAAACGAGCCAAGGCTAGCTATTAAACTATCGATATGAATCGAAAATCTGGGACCCTGATGTAAACAAGACAAACGTCTTTCTCTGGTCTGCATCCCCTTAACAATTGTGTGTATTGAGCCGTACTGTATTGTACCCATTCTGCAATCTGTTAATAAAGTTCTCATTCATTCATTCAAACATAGACGATATTGATCCACGTATTTTCAATCCGAGAGAGCTGCAGTAGTTAAATCAATGAGCCATCGATAAATAAACAATCAGCAATGTCTCGCTTCATGAATGGCCAGCAGTAGTACTGCTCCTAAAAAAACTATTTACAAACGTTTAACGTTAAGCAGAGAGAGAGAGAGAGAGAGAGAGAGAGAGAGAGAGAGAGAGAGAGAGAGAGAGAGATTTCTTCAACCTCGAACCTAAATTCCTTAGCAACCCGTGTTACCAAGTAAACAAATCACGGAACGATAGCCTAGTAGTACTACTAACGTTAGCTCCCAGAACGATAGCCAGTTAGCCCGCACCAGCCTAGTAGTACTACTAACGTTAGCTCCCAGAACGATAGCCAGTTAGCCCGCACCAGCCTAGTAGTACTACTAACGTTAGCTCCCAGAACGATAGCCAGTTAGCCCGCACCAGCCTAGTAGTACTACTAACGTTAGCTCCCAGAACGATAGCCAGTTAGCCCGCACCAGCCTAGTAGTACTACTAACGTTAGCTCCCAGAACGATAGCCAGTTAGCCCGCACCAGCCTAGTAGTACTACTAACGTTAGCTCCCAGAACGATAGCCAGTTAGCCCGCACCAGCCTAGTAGTACTACTAACGTTAGCTCCCAGAACGATAGCCAGTTAGCCCGCACCAGCCTAGTAGTACTACTAACGTTAGCTCCCAGAACGATAGCCAGTTAGCCCGCACCAGCCTAGTAGTACTACTAACGTTAGCTCCCAGAACGATAGCCAGTTAGCCCGCACCAGCCTAGTAGTACTACTAACGTTAGCTCCCAGAACGATAGCCAGTTAGCCCGCACCAGCCTAGTAGTACTACTAACGTTAGCTCCCAGAACGATAGCCAGTTAGCCCGCACCAGCCTAGTACTACTAACGTTAGAGAGAGAGAGAGAGAGACTCACTGTTTAGTTGAAACGTCCAGGGCAGGAGAGCTTGATAAACGTGTGTAATCCGCCATATAGCTTGTTAGCCAAGTGTTAGCTCAGCTGAGCTCGTCGACGTTAGCACAACACTCAACAAGTACATTCCTTTGTCCATTTCCGCTCGAACAGACTGCAAACTACCTGGCGTTCTATCGCCATGCTCTAAGATGACAAACTCTAACCTTAACCAACTTTGAAAGAGTGCCTAAGCTTAACAGTCTAAAGAACTTGCAGTCACGGCACGGCACGCTCTAAGACAAACAACAGTCCTAGTACCAGGAACCAAGCTAGAAGCTAGAATTGGAACATTAGAAATTGGATTCGGCCAATCAGAGATCGTCTCTGTGAAATTCTGCCATGGAAAAAAATACTGGCGTCGGCCAATCAGAGAGCGTCTCCGCGAAATGCGGCTATGGAAATTCTCACGGAAGTTCACGGTGCTTTCTAGACCGCTTCAAATCGCGCTCGGATTCCAACATAATAGTCATATTTCAACGCACAACGCCGTATGCACTGATTGGCTGTGACGGAGACAGCGATCAAACTGTGACGCGCACTCAGAGCGCTATCGCGTATAGCCCGGGCCGAGAAATAAAAAAAAAAAAAAAAAAAAAAACGTGATGTCACTTCCTGCTCTGGAAACCGATGTTTTTTTAATTTAGATAATAACGTTATATTGTGCATTGGAAATACAAACATACTTAAAATGAGTAAATATTATTAATTTTAAACATGTTTATATTATTTATAGGGCTATAAAACACAAAAACGAAAAAGTTTTATTGTCTTCTTCTCTGATTTAACAGCAGCTGGCCAGCAGGTGGGTCGGCGCCCTAGCGCCCCTAGTGGTAGAGCCGCCACTGGGACAGAGACGAGTTGTACAGGCTCTCTAAATTCTAAGAGTGTACCACTATGTGTAGTGTACCACTATCAAGACTGTTACCAAGAACAGAAGAATAAGACCCCTTTTTATGTAGCATGCAGCCAACGAGGTATTTAATGTTTGTTTGTATTTTGCTTTTCTGATGTGTTGTTTTCATACCGTGTATATTATTGTTTGTGTTGACCTGACGCAACGTATGTTTCTGTTTAAGTTTTCACGGTGGATTGGAGGACCAAGCCTTTAATAAACCCGTTGACAAAAAAAGGAAACCACTTGTGTCTGCAGTGCTTGGAAGGAGTTACATATATGTTCTCTTATAAAACACATACAAAATTATAATTTGATCTGTAAACAACATGTAAGTCCTAACACAGTAAATCAATAACAGGTGCAAGTCTGTAGATGAGTGAACAAAGATATCTTGAATAACCGGTAAGAAGTGAGAGATCTGAGTGAACTGCAGTTTGTTCCAATCAGCTGGTGCTTTATATTTAAAGGCAAGTCGACCGATAGCTTTGGTGGTTCGAGGTATAGTAAAGAAAGGAAGATCTGTGTGTCTTAAATTATAAGTTGAACTATATGGTGTTAAGAACTGCTTTAGATAGGGGGGATAATTAAAGTAAATACATTTGTAAACAAAAAGCAACCAATGAAAATGTCTTCTGAATTGGGGAGAAAGCCAGTTTAACGACTCAAACATAAGACAGTGATGGGTTCTATAAGGACACCTCAATATAAATTTGCAAAGACTATTATAAATAACATTTAAAGGACAGAGATTTGTTAGTGTGGTGTTTTGATAGACTATGTCTGCGTAATCCCTTATTGGAAGTACCAGCTGTATAATGATTATTTTCCTAACCTGAAGAGAAAAACAGTATAGAATGATACAATATTCTCAGGCTACAATTTGTTTTCTTCATCACAGCATCAATATGTGACTTGAAGGTGAGTTGAGAATCAAGCCAAACACCCAGGTACTTATATTCATCGACATTGTCGAGAGGAGCATCATCTAAAAACGTAATCGACAACTGATTTGATATTTGCACCAGATTTGATCTAGTACCAAACAGCATACTATAGGACTTCTTCTTATTTAATAAAGGTTTGTTAATAGCTAACCATTTCTGGACAGCATCAAAATGAGTCTGTAAAGAGTACTGAATTTGTTGAATATCAGACTTAGAGGAATAAATCACTGTATCGTCAGCGTACAATTGAGTAAGACAGTCAGATGGTATCAGGGTGAGATCATTAACAAATATAGAAAATAATAATGGTCCTAAAGATGAACCTTGAGGAACACCTTTATCCATAATCAAAAAGTCAGACTGTTTACCCTGATATGATACACACTGGCGTCTATGGTGGAGATATGAATTTAACCAAAGTAAATAATTATTAGAGACACCAATAGCACACAGTTTGTCAAGAAGAAGATAATGATCAACCAAATCAAAAGCCTTTGTGAGATCTATAAATATTGCACCAGTAACCATGTTATTGTCCATTGCTGAGTGAACATCATTGGTCAACTTCAGAGGGGCTGTAGTTGTGGAGTAGTATGGCCTGAAACCAGATTGGCATGGGGATCAAATATGAGATTAATTAACATAATGGGATAATTGATAAAAAAAAAAAAAAAAACTTTTGCTATACTATTAATAATTGAAATTGGTATATAATTATTGAGATCAGAAGGATCACCACCTTTATGCAATGGAATGACTTTTGCACATTTCCAGCTTAATGGAGTTTCATTAGTTGTTAAAGATAAATTAAATAAATCAGACAAAGGATATGATAATACATGAGATGCAAGTTTGATGAACTTGATCTCCATACCATCTGAGCCACAGCTAGTACCCAATCTTAATTCATCAATGACCTTCTGAACATCAAGCGGACGGATACTTCTAAAGGAAAAAGAGCTGTTACATCTGATGTTATTAAGAGGCACATCTGAATATGAGGGGTCATTAAATTTGAGTCTGCAGACAGAATTAAAGTGCTGATTAAAGGCAAGTGCAATTGAGAAGGGATCATTGACAACTTCATTATTAATTATAATATGAGTGGTATTTATAGATGACTTCTTAGTAATACTGTTGATTCTCTTCCAAAACTGTTTTGGATTGCTAAAATCATTGCTTAAACAATCTTTGAAATAGTTGGATTTAGCATTTCTTGTTTTAGTTGTACATAAGTTCCGTATTTGTTTATATGCATTGAAGTCGGCAGAATCCTTTGTCAGACGATGCATTTCCCAAGCCTTATCTCTTTGTTTATACAGATTTATAAGTTCACTATTAATCCAGGGCAAGTGTCTACCCTTGACTTTGAACGTCTTCCAAGGAGCATGATGGTCAATAACATTAGTAAACTCAGTGTAGAAGAAATTCCATGCATCTTCAACAAATGGAATTAATTTAAACCTGTCCCAATTTATAGATGTTATATCTTGAATAAAGTGCTCAATATTCAAATTCCTACATTGTCTTATCCTGATACATTTTGGTGGTAGACGTGGTAACTTTATCTTCCAAATGCAGAAGATGATAGAATGGTCGCTGAAACTATCAGGTAACACACCAGAGTTTGAAATTATGTCCGGATGTGAGACAAGAATCCAATCTAGCAGGGACTTGGATCTAGTATCAACTCTAGTAGGCTCACTAATGAGTTGAGTTAAGTTGACACTGCCAAATAGGTTTCGAGCATTACTAGATGATCGATCTAGCCAGTTGATGTTAAAGTCACCCAAGATAATAATTTCATTTGGACGATCTAAAGAGTTAATGGTGGATAATATATCATTTGTAGATTCAGAGGGGGAATCAGGAGGTCTATAAATATTTCCTATGGTCAACTGTTTATTTTCATGAAAATACATTTTAATGAAAAGACACTCAAAGTTTATAGGGTTTACCCTTGGCCTGAGGAGCTCAGATGTCAGGTTTGATTTGACATATGTAGCCACTCCTCCACCTCTAGTACCCCTATCAGCTCTGTACAGAACATAGTTGTCAAGTTCAACCTCATTGTCAGAGATTGCACTATACAACCATGTCTCAGACACAGTAATTACACTGGGATTATTGTAGACAAGCCAAGCTCTAAGTAGATACATTTTGGGGTACAGACTCCTTATATTCAGGTGGATAACATTTAAACCTTTAGAAGTATTCATCATACCAGAGTTGTATTAAAATAAAAAAATTATAAAAAAAACGAGATATACAATCTTGTGCAAGGAGGGACAATGGATAATGGGCAGGGAGCAGGAGAGCGACATACATTCAAGCACACACACACAACAGATAACATAAATACATGACAACACAAAAAAAATCATCCTGCAAAGCATACTGGGTATGCAGGCCCCAGTAGCGCACACAGTCTCTCACTATTACACTCTTAACACATTCCCCGCCAACAACGATTAGACTCGTTATTGGGCGCCATCGCTTGAACACCAAGTATACTCGTTATTTGATCGTTATTTCTTTTATTCGATATTTCTCTTCATTACAGGCACACGGACTCGGGGTTAACATGGGGAATCATCCTGAGAATGCCAAAGTGCAATACCGGCCGCATCCAGCTAGACGGCGGTATCGAGCACCCTTTGAAACACCTTATATCTTGGCCTGTGCAACGGTCAAATGTCTCCGGGCGCAGTTTTCTAGGTCGGGCCAGTCGAGCGGTTCTCCCGGTTGCATTGATGTGCGTCAAATATCCCCAATCCATATGTTGTGGTGGGTTATGTTCTGGACCAAATGGACATCGGATGTACCAGATGGCGATCCAACAATTGGAATATTATTTTTGGAATACTCCCGATCACAGGTAAGGACTATCTGACGTAAATTTTTGCTTGATCGTGCAATGCTTTTATACCGATCGTGCTGATAAGCGTTTGCCGTTACTGGCAATAAAATAATCAGAAACGACCCCCCCCACCTCCATGCATTCATGATGAAACATAATATATTATATAGATTTTATTTGGAAATTGTAGCGTGTACAAGAAACGGCAACGCTTATAGTATAAACATGGATATTATTGATATTATTATGTATATGCTATATTCTTTTAAAGCGTGGCATTGCTACAATGGGACAGTCTAATGGCTGGCGACCAATGTATTAAGCATGGGGGAATGGTTAACCTAGACCAATGAAAGTAAAGTACTTGTCTGTACTGAGTTAATTGACACCTCCCATAACTCGATATCAAAGGAGACAGGCTTATTTCAATGGACAATGATGGAAATTAATTATTCATAAATGTGTTTAATGTATACGTATATAAACGACAATAGGTTCACTATGGCATGTCCATGTTGTAAACGGGCCAGAGAGCTGATTCTCGGAGGTTCTGAGCAGCAAACCTGTGTAGTATGGCCCTCTTGTGTTCAAAGGTGTCACATTTCCTGAATATGTATTTCAATGGACATTAATTAAAATAGAATACTTGTCGTTGACTGATGTAAAAAATATTCCAGGACTCACGTCCCTGGCCTGCTGTCAGCCTATGTTGCAAGTTTCATCCACCACAGCCATGTAGTTGGCAAGCTATGATGAGCACACACACACAATCACGCAATATTTCTCACCAGGCGAAACGTGTTATGAATCAATTACAATGTAGCAACTACAGCAGCAATTACATATTATGTCTTTGTTGTTTTCCAAGCAGGATTAGCAAGCTGCTGCTGGGTGCAGCATTTTCAGTAAGTGTGCCATATTTGTCGTATATCACCTGAAAAAAAGATGACATTATGAATTTGACATATTGATGTGTTTGATCATGCCTATGACAGCATATAGGCAAGCTTCATCATAATCTGGGGGGGGTCATGTGTTGACCGACCACATTATGGCAGCGCAGCTCTACACCCATTGCAGCTCTACACACAACTTCCTATAATGTCATTGTATGTGGTCAGGCGGGTTATCGACAGAAATCCCTCAGAAGCACTGCTCATCCTGCTGTTGACACATTGTTATGGGAAACACCATTATCATCTCATTACACCTCATGTTTTTACATAATCCTGACATTTCCCTCTTCCTTAGCGCGTGTGTGAACTGCCATTGTTGAGCTGATGGAGATGGCGATGGGTTTCTTTCTTCGTGGGGTGTGGGGGTGGGGTGGGATTGAGAGGTAATAAAGGCACAGCTTTAATTTCCAAAGCCACTTAACAGACAGCGCTTATCCATCTGCTCCTTTCCCTTTTAACAACCTCAACAGGGTTTAAATCTACTTGACATTTTTGTACATCAGCAGAAAACCGCATGTTTAAATACCTATCCTGCCAAAAAAAACACCATGGCGGCAACTGATTGCTGAATCCCCATCAACAATTAAAAAAGCATTACTCTTTTTATTTTTTTTGCAACAGCGTTGCTTGTGGAGAGAGAGGCTCAAAATAAAATGCCTGCTTACTATTGAAATAATGGTTGCACCTCCAGTGAAGCAAAAGGTCACGGGGAAACATGAAGAATGAGAGACTTGTCAGGATGTTAGAGAGGACTTCCAGCAGCGTGCCAGGGATTAATCTAGTCTGCCCCGGAGGGATGCCTGGGGAATTGGGGAACATGCTTCATGCTGAGAAGATGAGACAACCTGTGAGGAAAGAAGGGAAAAACAAGCCAAAGAGAGCGTGGTGCACGTCCTCCCGTGTGTACAGAACGTGCGTGCGCATATGTTTGTGATTGAAGAGGAGTTTTTGCTGAAGTGTTCATGTTTGCTCTTTCTACATGTGAACTGGTGATCACATGCTCTTGTGTCCTTTTCAAGTTTACCTTTAATGGAATGTTTTCTCAGAACTTCTTTCTTGGAATTCTAGAACTCTATGTGTTCAGTGGCCGTCGTCATTAGGATGTTCAGTTCTTGAAAATTCTAATCTCACGTCATCAGATGGTATATCTGAAAGGGTTAAAGGCACGTGAGGTCTACACAGATGACCTTCTCCCAGAACCATCATCGCCTTCTTTTCCATCCACAGTTTCCAGTGACCCTCAGCGATGCCCTTTATTAATCTTCCCTGGGAAAGATCTGCTGGGACTCAGCCAAGCATGGGGTGGGGGTTTGCATGGGGATCAGAGGAATCAATGGATTGTATCCTGTAACGCAAAATAGCAGCAGGTCCTGACAGGGGAAACTACAGTTTATTTCCACCTAGGTGACTATCAAAGGCTCCCTGGCACTCTCTCCTCCTGTGTCTGCCCCTGTCGGGATAACCATGAGGCTGAAGCCTGCTCAGATCAATGAGGAGACTATTGAAGTGTATTGGAAATGTTTGTGTATTGTGTTGTGAAAAATAGAGAAGCCTCAAGCTAACCCTTTGACGAGGGCTGTAGATGCTATATTTGACGACGTGACAACGGCTCATCATCGGTTGCAACATGTCATTCTGTCAGCAAACTATCTTCAATCAAAGACTCTGTTGTCTGCCGCCATGAATAATCTGGTCAAAATATTCCACATCAAGTAGTGATATAACAATGTGGGCTACTGAATTAAACGGGCCATATATGTCTATACTTCAAGAGTCTTAAAATGCATTAATTCAGAACTGAATGCCAAGCATGAACATTTTAAATGTATTCCTCTGAGGGTTACAATTTCAAAAGTAACCTTTGAATTAAAGAGAAGAATGCTATGATTATTACCTCTGCCAAGGTGAAACCAGGTCAGAGCTGGAGGAGTAAGTCCCATGAATGAGATATCTTGAAAAGTAATGGCCATGTTTACATGAAACTTGCTGTGTGCATTCATGACCCAGAGAGGAAGAAACCTAGGCCATTTAGGCCATTTCTCCATCAGGCCAAATGATTCAAATTAGTGCATCTCCTGACCACTTTGTCAAACAGTCACAAAACGACAACTAGAAGAAGATACCTAATGGTTTTGGTGACCTTTGGTGATCTCAAAATGGCCATAAATTGATTGCCATCAAATTTGCTGTGCACATTTTTGATCCCAAGAGGAAGAAATCTATTGATTTTGGTGTCCCCGTGACCTTTCCTCTGACACGATATGGATTTATAGTCTGGGTCTGTTGAGACTGGCAATATTGGCAACTCTTGTTTCTGTCATCTACCCAATACATTTTTGCTTGTGAAAGTAACTGCAAAGTGGTGAGATTGTTAGGTCTTGGTTGAGGTCTTCACTCTTGCATGCATTCTTATAGTTCATGCATATGCAATGAAATACTTCCTATTAACTAATACAAAAAAAGGTTAGAAATACACTGGAGGACACAGACAGTGAATTAGAGCACACGGTCCTGTCTGTATGTAAGTAAAGGCCAGGATATGCTTCAACATCGACTGTCACCAATATTTTGTGCGCGGGAGCTAGACCGATACAGTACTTCCATGTCAGTTCAAGTGCTTGGGTTGCAGTACGCCGCCGAACCACTAGGTGGCTGTGTTAATCACGATCGATAATGGAATGCTCCGACCAAGCTCCCGAGATGATAAATGGTAAATACTGAAGTACATCAGAGGAACATGTACATAGCCCAGCCCAGGGCAGCAGCCAATTGCAGCTCTGCGCTGTCCACGTTAGCTTGTATCGATTCAGCTGTATGTAGGCTTGCGAGAGCTCGGCAGGCTTGACACAACCTTCGCAACCACTTTGACATCCGAGTATAAATTATGAATGAGATATCTCAAAAAGTACAGGTGTTTCATATTCATATCAATCACACATGTACTGCTCAACAGCTGAAATCTAGACTGGCTACCTCTTTGCTTTTCCAGCTGTATATGTACCGCTACGCTTTGCTTGCTTCATATCATAGCCGGGCAAATGTACATAGACTGAAATTAACTCCAGATCTCCCTGGCGACGGTACATAATATAATTTGACTTACTCATATTGAAATAGATACTATTTCATATTATCTAAACCTACATTTGGGCCACTTACTAACTTCTCAAGATTTCAACGGAGAGTCTGTTTACTGGGTGCTGCCATGATGAATCAAATGCGACTTGGAGTGAAAATAAAACCTTGTATCTTCTTTTTTATTTTATTATCTTTTTCCCCCTTCTTTTTCCATTTTTCTCCCCTCCCAATGTTAGTCGTTATGCCAATTCCCACTCCCCTTCCTGGTCGTTGCGCACTCTACCCCCTACCGTCGGTCTGGGAGGGCCGGAGACTATCACATCTATCACTTCCTCCGACACATGTGTAGCCAGACCACCGCTTCTTTTCACCTGGCAGCACGGACTCTCACTGGGAGAGTGTAACGTGTGGAAGGTCACACTATCTCTCCTAGATCCTTCCCTTGCTGTGCAGGCGCCCCGACCAAACTGTAGGAGTCACTGTTTACAATGACCAGGACGCGTCTATTCTTATCCTAACGGATTTACAGTTTTGCGCAATCTGATTAGCAACTGACGTTTCTGGTCATGTGACATGTGCGCCCAATCGCGCGACGCGCCCATTTCCACCTTGAACAGCAGCAAACTACCTAACGCCTAGTTTATCACTGGTTAAGCTTAGGCGACTCTTTCGAAGTTGGTTAAGGTTAGAGTTTGGAATCAGGGCTGGTGTTCTATCGCCCCGCTCTAAGACAAACTCTAACCTTAACCAACTTCGAAAGAGTGCCTAAGCTTAACCGGGCGCAGAACTTGCCGTCACACGATTGGCGCGACCAGAAACGTCAGTGGCCAATGAGAGCGCAGAACGCGAACGCAGAACTGTAAATCCGTTAGGATAAGAATAGGACCCACCCTCGCCGGGTTTCCCACCCGCTAACACTGCCAATTGTGTTAGTATGGACGGTCGGCCAACCCGGAAGCACCACAGCTGGATTCGATCCCACTGTCTCTGTGGTGGTAGACAGATGCTTAGTCCTCTGCGCTACCCGGCCGCACCCACCTTGTATCTTCTAATAAAGAATTCTCCACTGAAATTATTTTGTTAAAAAATAAATGGAAACCATTAAAGGATAACTCCACTTTTTTTTTAAATTAGCTTATTTAACATCTTCCCTGGAGTTAGACAAGAAGATGCATACCTTTTTTGTCTCTGTGCGTGCATTTTAGCTTTGGGAATAGACGCTCCGTTAGCATAGCTTAGCTTCATCACTGGAAGTGGGGGAGGACAGTAGCCTTACAGTGCCTTACAGTGTATTGCAAGGTCTGACATTGACCAAACTTGATATGCATGACCTTGGTGGGCTCTAGGTCAACTCCTGAAAAGGGGGTCAATGTCAGACTTTGCAATCAAAAGTTAGGGGGCTAATAACTCTTGCCATAATTTCAGTGCGCCCCTAACTTTTGATTGCAAGGTCTGACATTGACCCCCTTTTCAGGAGTTGACCTAGAGCCCACCAAGGTCATGCATATCAAGTTTGGTCAATGTCAGACCTTGCAATACACTGTAAGGCACTGTAAGGCTACTGTCCTCCCCCACTTCCAGTGATGAAGCTAAGCTATGCTAACGGAGCGTCTATTCCCAAAGCTAAAATGCACGCACAGAGACAAAAAAGGTATGCATCTTCTTGTCTAACTCCAGGGAAGGTGTTAAATAAGCTAATTTAAAAAAAAAAGTGGAGTTATCCTTTAAGGGAAAGCTGTGATGTAGGCATTTATTTTAGAGCTATTCAATTACCAAGCATATCTTACCTACATTGAAATGGTTTTACTAACTTTAATATACTTGAGGTGTGCACTGTGCAGCTGTATTATCTAGGAAAATGCAGATATAATCTCGGGACTCTGGGCAAAAAAACCTGATCAGGACATCCCTACTTTTGCCATCCCATCCTGCTAAATTGCCAACCTTCTAAAAAACGTACAGATTTTTTTTAATGCCCCTTATTTTAACCCCATGTCATCAATGGAAGATGGGAGAAAAAGCTAACGTGGCCGTAACCATAATGTGCAACAGCTTGTCATAAACCCCCATCGTGAATTGGATGCATCGTTCTCCTCCTGTCTTCAACACATGGCGCATTCAGTCTACTCAAACCCCATATCAACCTTGGTTATGTGTTTGTTTTATATTGGTTGTTGTTTTCAATGGTCTAATGTGCCAGAGCAGAGGGTCCAATGCAGCAGATTTGCCGGGTCTTCCAGGCGAGCTCTGTTAGAAAGCTCTTTCCTTTCACGAATACCAAGACCATGTTTAGACACTGTTGGGGGGGGGGGGGGGGCGACACAGATGCCTCGCTGTTCTGCCTCTGTGATGGATCCCACAGCCAGAGCAGCACTGTGTTCGCAAGAACAATACATCATCGTCTGTCTATGTCGCTCGTCAGACGAAACCGGCCTTCTGTTCTGCAGAGCTTCTAGGGCTTGTTCTCACAGCCAACTTGCGTGCACTCACACACACACACAGAGATGGAGGGGCATGCACATGCATGAACACTCAGGACACAGACACCACACTAGGGGCTAGTGTGACTTCTTGTCTTTTAAGCATTCTATTTACACAACCATTTTACTCTAGCTCACACAAGGAATGTGATTCCAATGGGCCTATACAGCAGGCCACCTGTTGAGCTGATCTGTTGAGATCAACTGGAATCCTAGACTATCTTCAAGTCTGCTATTTCAAACCTATAACCTTATTTGGTCCTGTTTTGTTGGTTACAATTACAAAAAAAAAGTAAATGTATACTATTACTGTTATGTAATACTGTTGTAAAAAGAAAAATATGATTTTCTGATTGTTCAATGTCCCCCAGTTAACACATTGGTTGCATTCACGTAAATCTATGTTTCTGTGGCCCAGCGGTTGAGTGCCGGAAACGTAGATCTACGTTTTTGTCTCGGTTTTCCTTTTATTCACCATTGCCATTCATAATCCATCGTGGCACCTTGTGCATGCTGTACTGAATGTGTCTGAGATCGCAGACGGTCAATACCGCCGCCTAACGCCTTGCGGCCGGTATTGCACTCAATTTGAAATGATGTAGTTTGTTTTCTCGGCCGAGCTGCGGCGTGGGGGCGGGGTCTGAACACTCCGGCAAAACAAACGGTCACCACAGTTGCCTTGTCAAGTTCATCCGCCTGCCCGTTCATGTGCAATGCTGGATAATGTGGGACAGACTACCGCAACCAGTATTTGGAATGGCGATCAGATAATTGGATTATTCTTTTTGCAGTACATCAGATACAAGGTAAGGATTATATATTACCAATCTTGCGTTGATCCGATATTCTTTTGCCCGCGATCGAAGCGTGTCGGTGTGTTATGTGTGTGTGCTGTGTCCCGTTGGTCACATCACGGCACGGAGGTGCGCCCCGCTCCAACCCCCCTTTCATGCGTGCATGATGAAAGATAATACCGATAATCTAGCGTTGATTTCAGATTGATTGTTGATCCAAGCGAGGAATGGAAACGTGTTTATTGAATTACACAAAAACGCTGTCTTTTTCTGGGATTACTCAGAATCACTCAAATTATACACATATTCACCATAAAACGGAAATGTATATATGAAAAAATTATCAGTTTTTTGCATGTTGACCTGAAGAAACCCACTGACAATCGACGGCGTTATTAGATCCATAGCTATAATATAAAATATAGGTTTAGCTCTACAAATAAGGTGAGCGCTTACATGGGGTTAATGGGCGGCAAGGCCTATGCACTTCCCGGAAGGGGCGTGGCACCCAATGTGCTAAAGGGGAGGGTTCAACTTCAGTCAGTTCATAAAACTGTGTTTAGTTAAAAAGATGACAAGTACAGTATGAGGAGGTAGAAATATATATTAAAAATTAATTATATGCCAATATTAAATCAATGTGATGCTTTGAAGGCACAACAATTGCATTTTCAATTAATATTAGGTTAAAGAAAATACAGTTGCTGGATTTAATGTGACTTCTCCCATCTTGTATTGTACAATAATTGTTGCAAAAAAACAAACAAAATTACCAATAATTGTTGCAAAAAAACAAACAAAATTACCAATTTCTTCCGGTTTATAATATTTATAAAAAATATAATAATTTAAAATGTTATATTAAATAAAAAACTGGACTTTATTCATAGGACACAAACATTGCAAATAATAATAATAATAATAATAATAATAATAATAATAATAATAATAATAATAATAATAATAATAATAATAATAATAATAATAATAATAATAATAATAATAATAATAATAATAATAATAATAATAATAATGGACCAATCCAAGTGCTCCTGTCCGTCTTCGTCAAGGACACCACAGCGTTAGCGACCTGTTGTTGTGCATGTTTTTCCATTGGGTTTATCTTATCGGGGGGGAAACCCTTGCGAGCTCGGGGAGAACATGGAAACTCCACACAGAAAGGCCAGGGAGATACCCCACCTGGGTACCTGGCATCATGGAAACCTGGTCCCCAAGCGGGAATCGAACCCTGGACCTTCTTGCTGTGAGGCGACAGTGTTAACCACTACACCACCGTGCCGCATGCAGCAACACACATGCATTTGTTTGTGGGTCGCCAATGAAATCCAAAGTGCTGCTGTCCGTCTTCATCAGGGACGCGACAGCATTACCGAACTGTTCTGCATGTTTTTCCATTCAGTTTCTCTTTCTGGAGGGGAAACCCTTGCAAGCACAGGGAGAACATGCAAACTCCCGGGAGATACCCCCACCTGGGTACCTGGCAACCTGGTCCCCAAGTGGGAAACTAACCCAGAACCTTCTTGCTGTGAGGTGACAGTGTTAACCACTACACCACGTGGCGCCATATATATAATTATAATATAATAAGACCAAAAACATAATGTATACTGTATAAAAATTGATTTAAATCAGCATCTTCGTTTTGAATAAAATAGTCACAGGCTGCAGGACCTATTGCATTAGGATTGTTAATCAATAATCAATGTCAAAAAGAGTAGCCTATAGCAGACTTACACACAGACTGACACACACACACTACAGAGTGGCAGTGGCCTATTACAGACAGTACAACGTTTGGCTACTGAAAATTTTTTATAATGGTTGGTGAAATGGAAATACACAGAGAGGGGAGGGAGAGTTTTGCAAATTGGATATCAACCAACAGTAATTTTGTAATGCTTCCACAATTATAGACACATACACAACACACACAAACGTACATAGACCCACACGCACACACACACACACACACACACACACACACACACACACACACACACACACACACACACACACACACACACACACACACACACACACACACACACACACACACACACACACACACACACACACACACACACACATATACACACACTGACACAAACACAAGCAAACGAACATGAGTGATATGGCTGCGTTGCTCCAGGCCAGGCTTGTCACTCTGGTAAATTGCTGTAATTTTCTTCCGCCGGACTCTCCTCAGTTTGGGTGACCTCCTCTGTTTCACTTTGCCAGCGTCCTCAGGGTCAAGGGTACAGAGACCGCTCATCCCTGGTACAAGTACATGAATTCAGGCCAATTGAGAATGGTTATTTTCCTCTTCACGCAAAGAAATTCGTCAAACATTTTTAATTAACCTCTGTAATTCTCTGTAATTATGATTATTGCATGTATGAGTCTGTGATGTCAAACGCGTTGCAACATTTTGTCCCTCTGAAACATAACAGTATTTTCCGATAAACTAATTACATTGCTGGCTTGTGAACACATATCAGTGGCGGCTCTGCCACTAGGGGCGCACGGGCGCCGACCCACCTGCTGTTAAATCAGAGAAGAAGACAATAAAACTTTTTAGTTTTTTGTTTTATAGCCCTATAAATAATATAAACATGTTTAAAATGAATAATATTTACTCATTTTAAGTATGTTTGTATTTCCAATGCACAATATAACGTTATTATCTCAAATAAAAAACACTTGTTTTCCTGAGCAGGAAGTGACATCACGTTTTTTTTATTTTTTAAATTTTTTCGTATTTCTCGGCCCGGGCTAGACGCGATAGCGCTCTGAGTGCGCGTCACAGTTTGATCGCTGTATCCGTCACAGCCAATCAGTGCATAATGCGTTGTGCGTTGAAATATGACTATTATGTTGGAATCCGGGCGCGATTTGAAGCGGTCTAGCCAGTAGCGTCAAGAATTTCTGTAGCCGCATTTCGCGGAGATTGGCTGATTGGCCGACGCCAGTATTTTTTTCCGTAGCAGAATTTCACAGAGACGATCTCTGATTGGCCGAATCCAATTTCTAATGTTCCAATTCTAGGTTATTCCTAGGTTGGTCCGTTGGTGGAGATAGTTGTGTTGTTGTGAGAATGATGCAGGCAGCTGTTTGTCTTAGAGCGTGCCGTGACTGCAAGTTCTTTAGACTGTTAAGCTTAGGCACTCTTTCAAAGTTGGTTAAGGTTAGAGTTTGTGTTAGAGCATGGCGATAGAACGCCAGGTAGTTTGCAGTCTGTTCGAGCGGAAATGGACAAAGGAATGTACTTGTGTTGTGCTAACAAGCTAACACTTGGCTAACAAGCTATATGGCGGATGCAGTCTGGAGACAGTGGACAGTGGTCTGGAATACATCAACAGTGGATTATACACGTTTATCAAGCTCTCCTGCCCTGGACGTTTCAACTAAACAGTGAGTCTCTCTCTCTCTCTCTCTCTCTCTCTCTCTCTCTCTCTCTCTCTCTCTCTCTCTCTCTCTCTCTCTCGATCTCTCTCTCGCTATACACAGCTGTCTCCGCGAAATGCGGCTACGGAAAAAAGTATTGACTGTGCTTGCTGAGACGATAATTAATAGGCTAGCGATTCAAAACGCGCTGCTGTGTTGTGAACTATAACATTAATTTAGCTGCTGCTGATGCATAATGAATGAATGGTGAGTTGTTTAAAATGACAACATACATGTATTAATTATTTGATTTGATTGATCCGAGAGACAGAGAGAGATTGCTCCAGAGCATCTCAGAGCATTACATTTTCAACTCGACCTATTAACGTGAACTGCGACCCACAAGGCACCAGCGGCAGCGACCGCCACTGACACATATGTATGCACTTTATACTCTATACCATTTCATGAACATCCTACTCCAATCAAGAGAAAAGAACATGCATAATCCTAAGCATGTCACTATCAGAATGGACTGGGCTGCATTTATATAACAGCTTTTATACAAAGTGCTTTACAATTTGTTCCTCACATTTTACCCATTCACACACCGATGGCAGAGGGAACCATGCAAGGTGCCAACCATGCTCATCGGAAGCAGTTAGGGGTTAAGTGTCTTGCTCAAGGACACTTCGACATGCTGCTCGGGAGGAGCAGGAATCGAACCGGGAACCTCCGGATTACCAGACGACTGCTCAACCTCCTGAGCCAGAATAATTTCTTTTCTAAGTGCATTACATAAACAATTTGCCGGCTCATTGACCAACTATTGGATGTGAATCTCCTTTATTAGCTATAAGTACATTCATATCCACAAGAAATCTATCTGGGGGTAAATACACACTAATAACATGTACATTATGAACACAGCATACTGTACGTGCAGGACCAGATATAACACAAATAAGAGGGGTTGCCAGTAGGGATGCACCGATCCGACTTTTTCAGTCCCGATACCGATACCGATACCTGGCTTTGGGTATCGGCCGATACCAAGTACCGATCCAATACCCATACCATTATCTGAAATTAAAAAAATCTAACCCTAACTAACCTTACTGTCATGCACTTGTCCTAATATACTAACCTATAGCACTCAACACTTTGAGGAACATTGTTACTCAGCTGATAGAGTTGTGCCCTTCCTGATGACTTGTCGTACAGAACTTGTAAGTCGCTTTGGATAAAAGAGTCAGCTAAATTACTAAATGTAAATGTAAATACCCATTGTTCAATTAATAAACGGTATGCCTCACTGTGTGGAAGAGACTGGGATCATTATTTTGTGCAAGGCAACATCAGGCTTGCTCGACGTTAGCAGGTAGCACTGAAATCACTGCGCCCAGAGGAGTGGTTAGGCAAAAAATAGTTCCGAGTATATTTGCTTATAAAACGTAATTGTCTAATTCAATAATTTTTTATTTCTCCACGTGGTAAATACACACGTCACAACATGTTTACAGGAACGTTTTGGAGTTGTATTTGGAGTGTATTTGGTGACTGTAGGACTCTGTAGGGAACGTCAGGCTATTGCCCCCCCCCACTTCCAGTGATGAAGCTAAGCTACACTAACGAAGCGGCTGTTCCCTAAGCCTAATGCATGCACAGAGACAAAAAAGGTATGTATCTTCTTGTCTAACTCCAGGGAAGATGTTAAATAAGCTAATTTCCCAAAATGTTGGAGTTTTCCTTTAAAAGATTACTTTCCTAACTTAGTGAAACTATATGTAACAAATTAACACATAGAAATAAATGTACTGAATTGTTTTTTCTTATTTTATTTCTTATTATATTATATAAAAAGTGCTGTCAATCGATTAAAATATTTAACTCGATCAATCGCATGATTGTACATAGTTAACTCGCGATTAATCGCAAATTAATCTCTTTTTTTTTTTTTACCTTAAACAGATCTTTTTCAAGTTCCAAGTTTTAATACTCTTATCAACATGAGAGTCAACAAATGCTTGGGCTGAGAACAAGGGCTGAGTAATCACACCCCCCCCCTGTATACTCGCAATTTAAGAATGGGTACAAGTCACAGGCTCTTAGTCCATTCGGTAAAAGCGATCACGCCGCCATTTTCCTTTTGCCTAAGTACAAACAGAGTCTCAAGCGAACGCCGGTGGTCTCGCGAGAGGTTAAGCGTTGGGCCGTGACGTCAGTGGAGTCACTCCAAGCAGTGCTGGGAAGCACAGAATGGAGTGTATTCCGTGATAACACAGCCAATATTAACGAATACACCGAAACGGTGATTGACTATGTCTGTACTCAGGTAGAAGTAATAATCCCCACCACCAAAATTAATATCTACCCAAATCAAAAGCCCTGGGTAGACAAATCCGTCCGTGAGGCTCTGAAAGTGCGCACATCAGCATACAACACCGGGCTGGTGACAGGCAACATGGAAGAACACAAGATGGCAAGATACAACGTCAGGAGAGCAGTAATAGAGGCAAAACGGCGTTACAGGGATAAAGTTGAACTTCAGTTTGAACAGGCTGACTCTAGAGGCATGTGGCAGGGCCTCAGAACAATGACAGACTACAAAGGAACCCCCCTCAAACTGAACAGTGACATCTCCTTAGCAAATGATCTCAACTCCTTCTATGCGAGGTTTGAGGCTGTGAACAACAACACCAGCCTACAAACCACGGCAATGGGGGGGGGGGGGTCTGCTGATGGAGACTCAGTGTTCAGGGTAACAGAGCATGAGGTGAGACGGATCTTTAAAAAAGTGGATATCAGGAAGGCAGCAGGACCGGACGGCATCCCCGGCCGCGTCCTAAAAGTCTGTGCCGACCAACTGGCCCCGGTATTCACTGACATCTTCAACCTGTCCTTGGAACAGGCCGTCATCCCCACCTGTCTGAAGAAGTCCACCATCATCCCTGTACCCAAAAAATCTACGCCTGCTTGCCTCAACGACTACCGCCCTGTAGCCCTCACCTCCATAGCCATGAAGTGCTTTGAGAAGCTAGTGAAGGGCTACATCTGTTCCTCCCTCCCCATCAACCTGGACCCTCTGCAATTTGCATATCGCCCCAACAGGTCCACGGAGGACGCCATAGCCCATGTGCTGCACACAGCAGCATCACATCTGGACAAGAGGCAGGGGAACTATGTGAGAATGCTGTTCATCGACTACAGCTCAGCATTCAATACCATAGTCCCCTCCAAACTCATAGCCAAGCTCAGGGACCTGGGCTTGAACTATGACCTGTGCCAGTGGGTCCTGGACTTCCTGACGGGCAGACCCCAGGTGGTAAGAGCCGGCAACTGCACCTCCTCATCCATCACGCTCAACATAGGGGCCCCCCAGGGCTGTGTTCTGAGCCCCCTCCTCTACTCCCTGTACACACATGACTGCGTAGCACAGCGGAACAACAACACCATCATCAAATTTGCTGATGACACAGTAGTGGTGGGCCTGATCTCTGCCAACGACGAAAGGGCCTACCTGGAAGAGGTAGAGAACCTGTCACAGTGGTGTCAGGAGAACTGCCTCTCCCTGAACGTCAGCAAAACAAAAGAGATGATTGTGGACTTCAGGAGGTCGGGGGTCAAGGACTACAGCCCCCTCAGCATCGACGGGGCACCAGTTGAGAGAGTGAACAGTTTCAAGTACCTCGGAGCCCACATATCCGAGGACTTGACATGGACCACACACATTGACAGTGTTGTGAAGAAGGCACGACAACGCCTCTACTTCCTCAGGCGCCTAAGGAAGTTCCAAGTCAGTCAGAAGATCCTTAGGAACTTCTACTCATGTACAATAGAGAGCATCCTGACCGGCAACATCACCTCCTGGTTTGGGAATAGCACTGCAAAAGACCGTAGCAGACTACAAAGAGTGACACGTTCAGCCGAACGCACAATTAGAGGGGGGCTTCCCACCCTCCAGAACATTTACAACAAGCGGTGCAAGGGGAAGGCTAAGAGAATTATTAAGGACTCGAGCCACCCGAACAACTGCCTCTTTGAACTGCTGCCGTCAGGCAAGCGATACCGGAGTCTTATGGCGAGCACAGAAAGACTCAGAAGGAGCTTCTATCCCCAGGCCATCAGGCTGCTAAACGAACAATAATCGCTAAACGAACAATAATCACTATGCAACAACCATCAAATGCACACAGCACACACACCCACACACTCACTCAAACAAACAACACACTGCAGCACCCACTCTCCACACTTTAGATCACACAAACACACTTACACTTTATATTTATTGATAAAGGATTTGCACTACAACTCGTACACCTACTGTGAATTGTACCTAAACTGCACCTCGTCCATTTATGCCTTGCACTATATAGTACTGTATATTAGTACACTGCACAGTATTGTATATTGTATGGTAACTACGTCTACGAACATTGTACATATGTCTAAACTGAACACTGTGACCTCTTTTTTTACTTCTAATTTTTACTATTTTTACTATGTTTTTATTTCATACTTATCTTGTCATGCACAGTCTCTGGAGCGCAACAGTAAGAAGCATTTTGTACAAAAGTATTCTGTACTTCTGTATGACAACTATTAAAGAAACTTGAAACTTGAAACTCTCTCTCTCACACACACACTCTCCTAGGTCTCTTTCTTTCTTGCCCCTTCCTCATCTCTCTCACCCCCCCCCCCCTCTCTCTCTCTCTCTCACACACACACTCTCCCAGCTCTCTTTCTCTCTTGCCCCTTCCTCATCTCTCTCACCCCCCTCTCTCTATATATATATCTCACACACACACACACACACACACACACACACACACACACGCACACACACACGCACACACTTCAGAAACAAACATAGTATCAATGAGAGCATCAATAATACACCTGAGTGAAGTCTATACAAAAGAAAAAAGAAAAAATTATTATTATTATTATTATTATTATTTTTTTGTTACAATCGTGAGTTACAAAAAATGGTGGCGTTAATAGAATCGGGCGATAACGCGTTAATACCGCGTTAACTTTGACAGCCTTAAAAAATATATAATAATTGCGATATATATATTTTTTTTTACCGATACCCGATCCAGCTATTTTAGTTATAGATATCAATGTGTACTTTTTATAGTTTTTACCTAGCACACTCTCAGGAGCAAAACAGAAAGAAGCATTTCATACAAAAGTATCCTGTATTTCTTTTTTTTTATCCACTTTTTTCTCCCATTTTCTATTTTTCTCCAATCCCAATTTTTCATATCGTCCAATTCAACCCTCCCCTGTCTTCGAACGTTGTTTCTTGCCTCCCACAAGCCGGCTGCAATGTGGACTAAGTCATACATAGCACGAGTCCCCTCCGATACTCGAGGTAACAGCCGTCGCATCTTTTCACCTGCGCGGCTCGATCTTTCAGCGTCGGGGGTCTGGGCTTTGGAGGGGCCCCGCCCCCGTCGCTTCTTGATTCTACTGTGCAGGCGCACCAACCGACCTGTAGGAGTCGCTGTCCACAACGCCCGATCCCCACCGTTCAGTTTCCCTCCCCGTAATACAGCCAATGTGTATTACTGTGGACGACCAGCTAAACTGAAAGCAATGTGGAGAGCGGGGCTCGAACAGGAGGCATCCTGTTCGAGCCTAGTCTCCAGCATTCGTTGCGAGCGCCTTGCCCACTGCGCCACGTAGCCGCCAAGTATCCTGTATTTCTGTATGACAACTAATAAAGAAACTTGAAACAATATCGGATCGGTGCATCCCTAGTTGCCAGTCAAGACCCTAATGAACCGTGTCCTTGGGTTCATTTCAGATGGTTGGATAATGTGCATTCTATGCCAAATTGCATCCCGACACTGACAGTCTGTCTAACTGACTGGAGAGGGGGATAGAGTCGTCACCTTCTTTGCCCCAGTGGCCCGATAGCATCACTCCCAGCTCGGCTTATCTGTCCCTCAGGAGGAAACACGGCAGAACAGGCAACGGCACAAAGCAGACTGAAGCTGTAGAGCTGCTGCTTTATCCGCCTCTCGGTTCTGTTGCACTTTGGGGTGCAAAGCTTTCCGTTTGGGTCTCCGCAAATCACAGACTCGCTGTAGCGCGAGGGGAGCACTCTAACATGGCCTTTTCAAAGACATCCAAACTCCCAACACATGGGGAGCCCCACCAGCAAAGATAAGAAATAGAAACGGAGACATATTTTCATTCTCTAGGTCAGTGTTTCTCAACTGGTGGGTTGCGACCCAAAAGTGGGTCGCGGGGCCATTTTGAGTGGGTCACGGATGTGTGTAAAAAAAATATATATATATATTTTATTTTTATTTTTTTGCACTACCTATCTTTGTGAAAGTGGCTTCTCAGCTGCTCTGGTCCAGCTGAAGACAAAGCAGAGAAACAGATTGGACATTGAGCACAACCTCAGAGTTTCTTTGTCTACCATCACCCCAGACTTTGAGACTCTTGTCAGGAGCAAACAACATCCCCAGTTATCCCATTAGTTCCCTGTGATGTTAAGCTAAGAAGTCTGCTAAGAAGCATATATTATTTATTATTATTATTTTATTTCATTGTGTTTTTATCCCTAGTTGCACTTTTGTTGCAACCCCAGTTATCCCATTAGTTCCCCCAAACTTACTGTAGGTCTGTTATGTTAAGCTAAGAAGTCTGCTAAGAAGCATATATTATTTATTATTATTATTATAATTTTATTGGGTTTTTAGCCCTAGTTGCACTTTTTTGTGTTTTTTTCATGTTTTTAAGGTACAAGCATTACGTTTGGTTTATGGTTCTAGAAATTTGTTAACACAATGACGCCCGACCACGGAGATGTCCGTGTTCCGAATCCAACGGTTGAGGACCAACCATGGACATGTCCGTGGCAAGGTTTTTTTGGCTTTTATTCCATTTTAATAACCTACTCGATGTCACCGAGCAGCACTGCAGAAGTACCCTACTCTTTGAATTCTAAAAAGTGCATTACCGGCCAGATCCTCTTAGGGGCGCTATCTCGATAATGCAGTGTTCCCTGTGGCAGAAGTTGTCTTGTTTTTTCTGGATCTCCAATGTAGTTTTCTGCTAACATGAAGCGATGCCTATAGCCTGTTACACGGAATACGTTTTGGGACGCGGATTTCAGTGTGCAGTAAAGGAATAATATCATCAGCCAATGGACATATCGATCGACCAGATGGCGATCGATAACTGGGAAATCCTTTGGGGGATCCAACCGGCCCATGGTAAGATCTTTTTCACGTAAATTACATGCTGATCAGACCTTGTTATGATAGCCATCCACCCGATCAGCGAATGTGGCTACTGAGGCTAACGCGGTTATTGGTAATCAATAATCAGAAACGAGGTCCCCCGCCCCCCCCCCCTTTCATGCATTCATGGTGGACCATCATATCGATCATATGCAGTTTGATTTTTAACTCTAGCTTCTGTATAGCCGAAATGCCATTGGATTTAACGTTACTAGCTTAGCGACCTGTATCTCGCCTTCCAGGAAATATACTAACCGAAATCCCTTATAGCGCTTATATTCAAGATGCTATAAAATGAGAACGTATTGATGAAAAAATGTGTTCTTTAAGCCATTTTGAAGGGACGGTTTATGGTCTCAATTGACAATGAGAATGGACAGATAGCAATACTATAAAGTATAGATTTAGCTCTACAAACAGCCCCATGGACTATGCAAGTCTGTTTAGAAATGCTGGCCGTAGCAGTGGGCAAGGCGCTCGCCACTAGTGCAGGAGATGCTGGGTTCAAGCCCAGCTCCCGGCATTGCTACCAGCTTGGCTGGTCGTTCATACTAACACAATTGGCAGTGTTAGGGGTGGGAAAGCTGGTGGGTGGGTCCTGGTCGTTGTAAACAGCGACTCCTACAGTTCGGTCGGGGCGAACTCTCCCAGCTCTCTTTCTCTCTTGCCCCTTCCTCATCTCTCTCACCCCCCCTCTCTCTATATATATCTCACACACACACACACGCACGCACGCACGCACGCACGCACGCACGCACGCACGCACGCACGCACGCACGCACGCACACACACACACACACACACACACACACACACACACACACACACACACACACACACACACACACACACACACACAGACTTCAGAAACAAACATAGTATCAATGAGAGCATCAATAATACACCTGAGTGAAGTCTAGTAAAAAAGAATATACAAATAAAAAGTAAAATTTTCTTTTCTTAAAAGTTAATCGTGAGTTTAAAAAAATAGTGGCGTTAATAGAATCGGGCGATAACACGTTAATACCGCGTTAACTTTGACAGCCTTAGTCAGTATACTTCTAATTAATAAGTCATGGAATATCAGGGAATTTTACAAAAGGGACACTTTTGGAACGTAAATCTTTATCAGACATTTAATCTGGATATAAAAACGCGTATAAACACTGAAACCTTAACCAGGATATTAGCAAGTATCCACACTGTTAATGTACCTATAATGGCACCGAATGAAGGAACCGTGAGAGAATGTATTTATTTAGACCTCATAGATCCACAATCTCGCCTCATTCACTCAGTTAGCCATTCTGACTGACCCCTAGTGGTGGTTTACAAGCATGGCACTTTGACTCATGTTCAGAGCTCTCATGCTTTGTATCTATGACACTGTGTGTGTCCTTGTTCTAAGAAGTGACTGTTGTCTGTTGTGTCTGTGTTTAACAGGGAATAAGCAGTGGGACGACCAAAAGTGTGGCAGTAAATTCTCCTCCATCTGCGCTGGGGACATCTGAGCTCCATTGGACACAGAGACTACACACACACACAATGATGTGATTTACATTAATCCCCTAATCCTTTACCCTAACCTTAGTCACTACATACCTAACTCTAACTCTAATTCTAATTCATAGCCCTAACCACAGAGAAATAAAATATGTCCTCACAATAAAGTCAAGAGTTGGTCCTCACAAGAATAATTATACAAATACACACACTCACACACTTGTGTGTCTTTGTGTTATGAACAGGCATGCGTTGTTCATGGGACGGGGTAGCACGGTGTGGGACCTCACTCGCTATTTGCATATCAATAGCTCCGGTCGTCAGGTGTGTTAAATACGTTCTCAGACACATTCACACCTAACCTTGTTGTGAAGACGTGTTACATTCCATTCGTAGAGGCAATTAGGCACTGTCTTTAGTCTGTGCCCAAGCGAGGGGACATTAAATGCGCATTCGCGGGAGCGCGCCGGGAGCGCGCGTGCACGTGGTGCATGTCACCCCAGATGATTTCAATAACGCACCACTGGTTATGAAGCTCATGTACGATCAAAAGCATTTAATCTCCACTATACTGCTCTGCTTTGCTGGAGAAGGAAAGAAGACAAATTAAAGGCATTTTTAAAACAACATTGTGGATTTTAGACTGTTGTTTTTCATTGTCACATTATGGGGAAATGGTTTTTACATAGCTGCTGTATGTCCCCCAGATACCCCAAAAGAGGCTTGTTATTATTGTATGAACGGTAGTTTCGTTAACTTTTCATGAATCTACTTTAACACGTCTCTGATTATGTCAGGGGGGCAACAGTGACTCAGGAGGTAGAGCATCTGGTAATCACTAGTTATATGTAGTTAGATTCTCGGCAGAGTGTCACGGTGTCCTTGAGCAAGACACTTAATAACTGCTCCCAATGAGAAGGTTGGCACCTTGCATGGTCGCTTCCGCCGTCGGTGTGTGTATGTGTGGCATAAGTTGTAAAGCGCTTTGGATAAAATGCATGTCTTCTTTCTTCTATTGTTTTTCAGCCAGATATATTTCAGTTGAAGGAACAGTTCACTCTTAACACATTGGGTGCCAGCAGAGGGTGCGCGATTTAAGGCTTGAATACAAGCCTTTTGGGACTGATTTCGGATATTTCATGATTTTCGCGGAGCTATTTCTATATTATATATTATAGCTATGTGGAAATGGTTCGGCTCATTTGACAAACACTATTTGCTGTACAATATGAAAAAAACGTTCGTTTCTACATGCCTTCGTTCGTTCACAATTCCAAGCAAAATATTGTAAACATTGACTGAAATCGAGGCACATTTCCTGGAAACGGAGTTATGAAACCTTTTGTGCAGCATGCGCAAATCATGTTCTTTGCTCGCCTGAGACACATTATTCCAAGTTCATAGGGTAAAACACACCACCTAGTGTTGTTTATCATTTATGAAATACAGTAAAGCTATTATATAGGGATATTTTGATTGATTACGTTATAGGCCTATATATATATATATATATATATATATATATATATATATATATATATATATATTGCATTCGATCATGTTGAGCTATATGCAGTAAGTGTGTCGTGTTGAGGCTATATGCAGTAAGTGTGGAAACTCGTTATTTGACAGTATGCAATATACAATATAGAAAGTAGCAAATAACGAGAAAACTCGTTATTTGACAGTATGCAATATACAATATAGAAAGTAGTGTGTGGTGTTGGAGCTATATGCAGTAAGTGTGTGGTGTTGAGGCTATATTCAGTAAGTGTGGTGTTGGAGATATGCAGTAAGTGTGTGGTGTTGGGGCTTGCAGTAAGTGTGTGGTGTTGGAGATATATGCAGTAAGTGTGTCATGTTGAGGCTATATGCAGTAAGTGTGTGGTGTTGAGGCTATATGCAGTAAGTGTGGAAACTCGTTATTTGACAGTATGCAATATACAATATAGAAAGTAGCAAATAATGAGAAAACTCGTTATTTGACAGTATGCAATATACAATATAGAAACATTCCTGTACTGTTAGCTGTTTGAATTAGACTCTGCAAGTTCCTCATGGGCTCAACCCACATACTCAGCTGTGTTTGATCTGCACATTTACCTGTGTTCCATGCAGTGTAGAGTCGTCCATACGACAGGTAGTATGACAAGTATTCTGACATTTTTGCATTGCATTATAATGTATTCTGTTACGACCCAAGGGCCGGTCCTGCTGACCGGCAGGAGAATAACATTCGACATTGCTCTCCTCCTGACATTGGTCTCCTACCCTCTAGTGGCCAGACTAGCCTATTGGTACAGGTGGCTATTCTACTGTGGTTCCAAGTAATAGACATAGTGTCTAATTGTTTATTATCTTGGGCCACCCCTGTCTATGTGTAATGTTACTCCCCTGTTGTTGTTGTTGTTGTTGTTGTTGTTGTTGTTGTTGTTGTGTGTCATTGCAGTAGTGTCTAGTTGTTGTTTAGTTTGTCATTGCTTTACTGTCATTGTGTATGTTGTGATTCTGTGTTGGCCAGGGCCCTATTCCCCGTACCTGGTTCAACTAAGTCGATCAAGAGTCCCATTATCCAGATTCAATTAACCCGATGTTTGAATCCGGGATTTTCCTGTTCCTCGAAGGTGGATTCAGTCTCGTTCATTTGAACCAGACTTGAGACTCAGGATAATTGCGCGCGCCCGCCTCAGCTGAAAAGACAGCAAGTGTCGATAGCAGAAATCCTGATTTTCTAACGGCATTGATTGATTGATTGATTGATTGATTTAAAACTTTATTAACAGGGGAGCTCCAGTAGCTCACCACGTACCGCGAGTGCTATTTCAGCGCCGTGGACAACCGTGCTCGTCACGGATCTGGGGCTGAGCGCGTTCGAATCCCGGACGGCAGCCGTGCCTTTCCCAGAGTGTCTTCCCCCCCATCTGAACCCTTTCAGCCTGCTTCTGTCGGTCGAACTTGACCAAGTATGAATGTGATGAAAAAGCGATAAACGCTAAAAAGAACCAGCTGACTGGTCAAAGTTAAAAAAAAAAAAAAACTTTATTAACAGATTGCAGAATGGGTACAATGCAGTACGGCTCAATAGCCTCGCCGACAAGTTAAATGCATAATCTATAGGCTAATTTTAAATCCCTCATTACCCCAATCAATCAGATTATATTTCTTTAAACGTACCTGCTGGCAGTATAGGCTTATGGAATGAATAATCAAATGAGATCTTGCTAGCGAAAATAATTAGTTCAGCTCTTTCAGAATAACGATAAAAACAAGCCCAAATAGTATATCTAATTCATACGAATTATATCATGAGGATATCTGTATGTGCTTAGGTATTATGTACTATATAAACACATGGTTTCCAAAGAGAGGCTTGGAGGGAGGCTTGCAGTTACACTATTAATCAGGTTTTAATCTGTTTCGGACCTAATCCATACATGCATTGAATTGATTACCATTTGGTTTATTTATACCAGTGACACCTCATGTTCATCATCAGATAACAGTGCTTGAAAAGAAAAATGCATTTTCTCAAATTCATTCATCAAAAACGTCAAAGGCTCATTCAATTTATCAAGTCACGTCACGTCATCAAATCCATCAAACAGCGCATCTCCTCATATATTTTAATCCCAGTTACAATATCACAATAACGTGTGACACTGTCACAGTGATACAATTAAATACTCCACAGATTCAGATTCCTCATAATTCATATCCACAATCCGCGCATAGACGCTTCAGCTTGAATGAAACGCATCCGGGTGCTCCGTTAAGCAAATACACAGCGAAGAATATTAAACTAATCAGAGCCAAACACCCGATAGGTTTCATTCATTAAAAATATCCCAGCGGGATTCACATTTGCAATGATCCGTTTAGTCCGTTATTAAAATAACTGTGTCGCGACTCGCGAGCGCCGTATCCGTATAAATATGACGTGCATTATATAGGACAAAGTAAATTCATAGGCTGAATATGATTTATTATCAGCGTTACTGCAGACCTATTATTTTACATTTCAAACGAAGCACAAAAACATAATTCAGAATGGCATAATGGGATCTAGACTGTGAGAAATATTTCAGGAAGGGAGCTGGGATTTCTTTGCGAGGGCGTGGCCATAGTTCATCCAGCTAACTGAACTTAACACTGCCCTCGACCAGGTTCAAACTTTTTGATCTGTTGTCATAGTGATTTAGACAATCGAGCGTCGGGGAATGGAAAGGTCTGGCTTAACCTAGGATGGCTTAGAGTAGACGACAGAGTACAGCAACTTGCAATGGGCCTGGTCTACAAGATACACTACGCGACCAAGGTACCCATGTACATGTCAAAATACTTCCCAAAGGTCAGTGAATACCACGATCACAACACCAGAGGGAGCTCCACAAATCATGTAAAACCCAGATTCGGCTCAAACAAGGGACTAAACACGTTTCGCAATTATGCCACATCAATGTGGAACGCCCTGCCTAAAGCTGTAAAGGAATGTGAATCACTACCCACCTTCAAAAACACTCTCAAAAAACACCTACGTGAGACTGCAATTCGAAACTGGCCCCTACAAATGTCCTAACCTAGTTGTACAGTAAATGACCAAGTAAGGCTTTGTCAATATTCCAATGTACAGTGTAAAATGTGTGTGTGTCCCCTACCCAACCCCCCCCCCCCCCCCCCCACCTCCAATGTACAGCCCTCACCCAACCCCACCCCACCAACCTCCTCCAATGTACAGTTTCTACGCCAAATGTATATACACTCCTTTTCTGGCCACTTTTGTATCACAAACAGTACTGTATTTGCAAATCTGATATGTCATAAATGTATAGATGTAGCAGTACTGTCTATCTGTATGTCATGTATGTCATATATGTTATGATGAATTGAAAATGGGGGACCCTGGTGTAAACAAGACGAAAGTCTTTCTCTGGTCTGCATCCCCTTAACAATTGTATGTATTGAGATGTACTGTACTGTACCCATTCTGCAATCTGTTAATAAACTTTTCAATCAATCAATCAATAAGTCAAGCTATGCTGAAAATTATCCAGCTAACTCAGTTAGCCAGGTACGGGGAACGGCGCCCAGGTGTTGTTGATTATTAATTAGTGTGGGTATTTAGGTGTCTTGTCTGTCTTCCCTTCCTGGTGGCGACATTCCTCCAGTATCCTGTGTGTTCCCTTGTCCTATCATGTGAGTTTGTCCAGTCAGCGAGCTCATTCTTCTGTTTGTTTTGTGATCAGTCCGTGTTTGTTAGAGCCAGCCCGGCTGTGCCTCCTTTGTTTTGTAGTTTTGATTGTAGTAAATATCCCTTCTTTAAGCTTCACCCCTCGTCTCTACCTCGTTTATTCTCCCTTGTCTGCTAAACTGTGTTCTCTACTTCAATAGTACACCTAGCGTTACAGTATTCTGTATATTCTAATCTAAGACACACAAGTTATAAAAAAAACCATTGCATTATAATTAGGGATGTCCGATATTATCGGCCGACCGATATTATCGGCCGATATCGGCAGTAAAATGTGATATCGGAAAATATCGGTATCGGTAAAAAAAAAAAAAAAAAAAAAAAAAACGTTTTTTTTTTTTTTTTTTTTTTTTTTTTTACATTTATTTAACCTTTATTTACCCAGGCAAGCAAGTAAGAACCAATTATTATTTTATTTATTGTCAAAAGTATGCATGTTGGTTTAATTCAACAACAAGAGATATGTAATGTTAATTTTTACCTTTTTAATTATTATAATTATTTTGCACAGATAATGCTTACATTTAGAAAGCCTTTTGAATGTATCCAGTGAAATTATTAGTTACCTGAAATTATAAAAAAAAATTGGGGGGAAACCCTGCATATATCGGTATCGGTTGATATCGGTTGATATCGGTATCGGAAATTAAGAGTTGGACAATATCGGAATATCGGTATCGGTAAAAAAGCCAATATCGAGCATCCCTAATTATAATGTATTCTGTATAATCTAATCTAAGCCACAAGTTATAAAAACCATTGCATTATAAAGTATTCTGTATATAAAGCAGTGATGCCAGTAACGCGTTACTAAGTAACGCGTTATTGTAATCTGATTACTTTTCCCCGAAAATAGTAATCTAACGCGTTAATCTTTAAAAGCCAGTAATCTAATTGCAGTTACTTGTCCAAGTGGCTGTGCGTTACTATTTCGTTACTATCTCATCATAAATTCATAATGCAGGCGGAATGCAGTATTTTATTTCGTTTTCGACAGTCAAAAATACATTTTGAGCTGTTTTTCTTATTTGGGAGTGACGTCGTGTGGCAGTGAAAGGGTTAAATACACAATGTGTCCCGCGGCGTGACTGGACCCTCTGTCTGTGAGTGACTCTGCTTTGGTCCAATCACATTCCCCATCCACAGTCTGCGAATCAGAGGCAGAGTAGGGCGGGTCTTCACAGCACGTCATGTGACATATGCGCCAATCGTGTGACAGCAGGGCTCCGTCGTTACAGCCTCGTCTGCAGTGCACGGAGAATTCCACCCCAAAACGCTCGTCTAAACGTAGCCTCAGTCACTACTTCACGTTTGTGTCAGCTAAGCCGGGTGAAAAAAACATTCATATGCGGAGGAAACAAAATACTGTCTACCGCTAAAAACAGCACATCCAATTGCATTGAAAGCATCTTGAATCACAACACTAGCCGACGCTTCGACTAGGTACAGGAGGACTCGGAGGCCAGCCAAACAGAAAAAGAGAGAGATTGTTTCTTTCCCTTTTTATTTGATGGTGGCAGAGCAAAAGCTCTTATTTGCCAGATTTACAGTTAATTTACATGTTAAAGAGAGACTGATTGTATGTTTATAGAGAGACATTTATAAAAACAATTTAATAGTTACAGTTGATATAATTGAATAGTTCAGCCTGCATTTGTTAGATGTGATACACTGATTTTGTAAAACCACTGGCTGGCTGCTCTAATGCTGTGAGCATCATAGACTGTTGCTTTACCATACTTGATGGTACAGAAGCTGAAGCACTAGTTTAACAATTTACGTTATGTGCAGAGAAACAAGTTAAAAACAATTTATGCACTTTCAATAAAGCGTTTAAAAAAAACTGTTGGGGGAACGACGACGACTTCGTAACCTAGTTACTTTCAAAGTAACTAAGTTACTCTGATAATCAAGTAATCAGTAAAGTAACTTAGATTACTTTTTAAAGGAGTAATCAGTAATCAGTAATCAGATTACTTTTACAAGTAATCTGTGGCATCACTGATATAAAGTATTCTGAAATTGTTGCATTGCATTATAATGTATTCTGTATATTCTAATCTAAGACACAAGTTATAAAAACCATTGCATTATAAAGTATTCTGTATATAATAAACACACTTGAAACTTGATGAAGTGAAAACATTTCTTTTTACTTCACAGATAAATCACCAGTACGTTAGTTTTGACCTGGCAAAATGGCCGACCACCATTGAGTTTGTGCATGTGCAAGTGTAAGTAATAATATGCTTGAATGTAACTGCACTTTACTGTTCCACAAGAGGGTGCTATAGGCGTAAGGAGACACAGCTATAGCAGCTGACGTCAGGTAGCAGGTATAAGGGAATGTTCCCTCCCCCTCTGTCTCTCTCACTCTAGCTCTCACGGAGAGCAGGTCTCGTGGTGGAAATGTACATATGACTAGAGCCTTGTCTTCCTCCATACTCAGGGGTGCAGTGCTGGGCATCAGTGGCGTCGTTAGCCCTGGGCTTCCGGGGCTTTAGCCCCGGATGTTTTTCTCCTAGCCCCGGATCTAAAACTTTTTTAACTTTTTTTTTTTTTTTTTTTGTCAGCATCCCCATTGTCTGTGCTGAATGTTTGTTAGTGTTTGGTATTTTTTGTTGGTTTTTAGTACTTTTAAACATTTTTAGTAAGTAGTTTTCATTTGATCCTATAATTCTTTCATTCACCGATTTGTGGACTTTTTTTTTAGTGTCCTGAAAGGCGCCTTATAAATCAAATGCATTATTATTATTATTATTATTATTATCATCCAGGAGGGAAAAGACACTTTGGATAGTAGGGGCTGCATCTCTGCCTGTCCTGACCAGGAAACACTTTGCAACTGTGATCTCCTCTGGCAAATGGCAATAGTTGGATATTGTAATGTGTGGCGAGGGGTTGCAGCAATTCCACTGAGAGAAACTGGTCTGAGGCTGGATAACATGCCTGTATGCCTCTCATAAGTTGTTATCCAACTCATGAGAACCTGCTCTCAAGCTCTTGCAGTATTCTGTCGACGACTGGATAGAACAGTCTCTGTCTCAGCTGATCTCCTGAGCTGAGGTCTGAGCTTGTGCCACAAGATGACTCAACTACATACTCGCCCATCCTTTTCTGCTTCCTCCTTTGGCTGGTAGTATGTTCCTCAATCCAAAGGCCATTACATATGGCCTTTGTCCTGTCATACATGTCCACTGCCATCTCTGAGGTGCGATAACCTTTGAGTGTGTCCTGCACTGTGCTTTTAAATAGTACAGATATTGAAGATGTGCACTTTAACGCAGCAGCACCTGGAGCCATCCATACCCATGTCCAGTGTCCTATAATAAGCTTTAATCGAACCTCGGATAGTCCGGTTGGTTTGGGGTGGTGTGAAAGCTCATTCACTCTTGCAAGTGAACCCTGCTGCGGTTCATTTGAGATGTGAATGCAAAGCGGACCAAAGGCAGGAAAAGACCCAAAAATCGAATCTTTTTTTTATGAGAAGACTGAAACATATGTATATAATGAAACACACAATAGTTTTTTTCGATTGCCTAAGCATGATTTTGAAAACGGGGCCCGGTGTTTCAAAACACACAATTAGCACAACCACACACACAATTATCAGAACACCTCAGATCCTTTGCTAAATTAAACACTTGTCAAAACCATACACTAATTTTGTTACCATATGAAACACACATTTCATAATGACTTAATTCTGTTTGAACCAGTTACACACACTGCTGTGCTTAACCTAAAACACATTTAGCAATTCTACTTCTCAGTGATTAGAGTACTGTAAGTGAAGTACGCAGAGAATGTGCAAATATACAATAAATTCACCAAACACTACACAAGACCAATGCTGTAGACTGATGAAAATATAATTTATTTATCTACATATACCCAAATCAATGATGCAGACTGATGAAAAAAATAACATTTTCTCTCCATATACCCAAATCAATGATGCAGACTGATGAAAATATAAATGTTCTCTCCATATAACCAAATCAGTCAACATTTCAACATGGAGAATCACAACAATACATGTCCCAGTTTTCATGCTACTATGTGCATAACACTGTAAGCTCAGCAAATATCAGACAAACATAAAATACTGTATCCAGTACAGGTTAAAATTACAGTAATACAATTTCTTTTTGAAAAAATCTAAACAGAAAATACTAGACATTATCTCTTTGCCTAGCTGGACCTGGCAAGATAATCTTTTGTTGTGATTCTCCATGTTGACATGTTGACTGATTTGGGAAAATGGGAGAAAATTTATATTTTCATCAGTCTGCATCATTGGTTGTCTTGTGTAGTGTTTGGTGAATGTATTGTATATGTTCACGTTCTCTGTGTACAGTACTTCACTCTCCTTCCATTTTGGTTGAAGACAGGTGAACTCACCTGCTGCATTTTTATAGTGCTTAAACCTGATTGTGTATCTACAATTAAGCAATGGTGTGTTTGTGCATCTGATGGCTGTGTTAACCAATTGGCTCATATGTGTGGTAATTTGACATTCTGTGTCTAATGTAATGCAAGTGTGTTTAGTGTTTTGCAAATCACTGTGTGTATTGTTTTGCAAAAAGTGAGGCTGACATTGTAGGGGTGCAAATCTGGGCCTATATTTTGCTCCTTGAGTGTAAGGTTTTTATAATTGTGTAATACTTTTGATTTGAGTGTTTATGCAATTGAAGAAAACTGTAAAGACTATAGATGAACTGTTTATTTATTTTGTACATAGGCTGTGCATATGTTTGTTTGTTTGTTTATTTGCTTATGTGTATGATTCTTAACTGTGTTTTTATTTTGTTATTGGTGTATATGTGTATGTATGTACAGTATATATATATATATATATATATATATATATATATGTGTGTATATATGTATATTTGTAATCATGTAGGGGCTTCTTGGACCAGATCAATGTTTAATCTGGCTAAATAAATAAATAAGAAACTGATGATTTGGTCCTGTTAACTTTGAATTTTCTATGGGGACTGCCCAGATCCCTCTCATGGACCTGGACCTCACTTTGAGAACCTCTAATGATTCTAGTTATTCAGTATTCATCTCTAATTACTCTAAAATTGCGTATTTCTGTGCTTAAAAAAAAAAAAAAAAAGGGGGGGGGGGGGTTAACCCCCCCCTCCACCCCCCTGGGCTGAAGCCCCCAATGTTTTCTAACCCTAAAAACGCCCCTGCTGGGCATACGCGGTCAAACGACGTTTGGGCTTCGTCACTGAGGCCGAAGTGCGCGCATCCTATTATTATGCAAAGTCTAGGTGGTAAGTGCCGGCGCGACGACACAAAAATTACTCGTCGCCGGCACTTATCACCTAGACTTTGCATAATAATAGGATACCGACAACCAAATACAAACCCTGTAGGTGGGGGGTTGCTTGATCTCTCGACTGGAAGGATGAGACAAGGTGTATCATTCATCTGTTCTGTGCGCAACCGAGGGAACATGTATGCGCGTGCACGCGCGCGCGTGCACGGGAGTGCGCAGGCGTTTGGCCTTCGCCCATATTACGACTGCACCCCTGTCCATACTCTCTGCCTTAATATAAGCCTCTTGCCTGGCTTAGCAGCGTCATCTCGACTTCCCTGTTGTTATGTCAGCTGTCATCCTCCGTTCTGGGTTGATACAAATGAAATATATTATATATAGATCCAGTAATGAATCAACTAAATACAGCAATGTGGCTATTTCAAAACATTGCATTCGGTAAATAAATAAATACGCCCGCACCGCGTGCAATGGCGCTTCATATTAGCCGCACAGTATGACCAGCGTTAGATTCCACGTAAAATAAAATGAAATTGATTATATATAGAATATGAGCCAGTAACTAAATACAGCAACGTGGCTATTTGAAAACATTGCATTTGTGAAATAAATACCTCACAGCTTCACGTTAGCTAACTTAGCCCGCAGCTAAGCAGCTGCTTAGCATGAGCATGTAGCAGCAGAGTGAGGAGCCGTCACAAAAAGCACGCTTCCTGGGGGGTTTTCAGACTTGCATCGGTACTTTTGAAACAAGCTTTTTGAGTGGAAAATATGACCAGAATCTCTGGAAAAACATCTCACAAACACTATAGATGGTCATAAACGTTAACGAATGCTATAATAAGGCCAACAAATGAGTATAAACAGTACTTACACGGTTGTTTCGAAATGTACAAGCAAGCTCTGAATCCCCGGAGAAAATAAATGACCGAACGCTCTGGAAAAATCTAACAAAAAACACAAACGGCGCTTCGGGAGCTATATATATAGTCCCTGTAAGACTTGCGGACTGATACTTGCGGTGATGGTCGTGATGGGTCTTAGTGACAAGCCATCCAAAAATTGTGTCCTTCCGCCCAAAACAGCCCAAACGGGACAGATCAGCATGACAACAGCGCCCACATCACGGCGCCGTGATGGGCGACCTGGACATATTGGGCGACATATTGTTTTTATCATAGGGCTGATGTAGTGTTACAAAAATGCACAAGAGGTACTTTAAAAACAATGATTTGTTTCTCTGCATAATTTGACTTATTTATACTGAGGAGGTGAATAGGTTTGGCGCTGGTCGTTAGCATACAGTATTTGTGTGTGTGTGTGTGTGTGTGTGTGGGCGTGTCTATAGGTACTTGCGAGGACATACTATGCTCCGCCAACCTTCATTGTGAGGTCAAATCCACTTGCGAGGACTTTTTCCTGGTCCCCAGAAATAATATACTTTAGATGACTTTAAAATGATCTTTAAGTCCCTAATATACATTTTTTAGACTAGGTCCTCACACTGGTATAATTGTTGATTTCACCCGACTCTACAGCATTCCTACAGGACACACTCGAGTACTGCAGGGGGAAATATGCGTTTGGCGCAGATGTGTGTGAGGACCTTTGGAGACTATTTTTGATTGGTTGGTCTGAGAGGGGATTGTTTTGATTGGCTGCTCGTGACCTGTCACTCATCTGCTAGCTACGTGACCTCACGTGGTCTGAGAGGGGATTTTTTTATTGGCTGCTCATGACCTAACGTGCATTCTGGGTAGTGTAGTACAATACTATCATATAATAATTCTACTATTATACAACGAGGGCGCCTATAGCACTGCTATCTTATGCAATGACACTATTGCATAGATTATGCAAAGTAATGTTTGGCTGAACATCATAATCAAAATCGTAAAGGAGAATGAACGCTAGCTAGCAGGCTATAGATATCTATGACTATGAGCTAAAACGCTAGCTAGCAGGCTAGCAAGCTAAAAGTGACCTCACGTGGTCTGAGAGGGGATTTTTTTATTGGCTGCTCATGACCTAACGTGCATTCTGGGTAGTGTAGTACAGTACTAGCATATAATAATTATACTATTATACAACGAGGGCGCCTATAGCACTGCTATTTTATGCAATGACACTATTGCATAGATTATGCAAAGTAATGTTTGGCTGAACATCATAATCAAAATCGTAAAGGAGAATGAATGCTAGCTAGCAGGCTAGCAAGCTAAAACGCTAGCTAGCAGGCTAGCAGCAGCTGGGCAATCCAAAAGGAGAATGAATTAATGAAAACTTTATTAACAGATTGCAGAATGGGTACAATACAGTACGGCTCAATACACACAATTGTTAATGGGATGCAGACCAGAGAAAGACATTTGTCTTGTTTACAATAGTCATAATTAACAGTTTGTTATTCATTTAGATAATTATAAGATAAGATATTCCTTTATTGATCCCCTTGAGGAAATTCAGGCATCATAGCAGCATGGGGAGGGGAGAGTTTGGTTGATTGATTGAACATTTTATTAACAGATTGCAGAATGGGTACAATACAGTACAGCTCAATACACACAATTGTTAAGGGGATGCAGACCAGAGAAAGACTTTGTCTTGTTTACAATAGTCACAATTAACAGTTTGTTATTAATTTAGATAATTATAAGATAAGATATTCCTTTATTGATCCCCTTGAGGGAAATTCAGGCATCATAGCAGCATGGGGGAGGGGGGAGTTTGGTTGATTGATTGAACATTTTATTAACAGATTGCAGAATGGGTACAATACAGTACAGCTCAATACACACAATTGTTAAGGGGATGCAGACCAGAGAAAGACTTTCGTCTTGTTTACATCAGGGTCCCCCATTTTCAATTCATCAAAACATAACATGTTTTAGGACCATTGCTATTTTTATTGTACATAAATTATATGAGAGAAGCATGTTCTTGTAATTTATTCTTATTTGCAGATGATTCAGCTTTGCTCCCATAAGGATCTCAGTACACTCAGTACACAGGGAGACTGCAATTCGAAACTGGCCCCTGTAAATGTCCTAACACAACCCCTCCAATGTATACAGTAAATTACCAAGTATGGTCTTGTCAATATTCCAATGTACAGTTTTGTTTGTACAGTTGTACAGTGTCCCCCACCCACCCCTCCTACCCAACCTCCCCCCACTCACCCCCCACCCACCAACCACCTCCAATGTACAGTCCCCCCCCCCCCCCCCCCCACCTACCCAATCCAATGTACAGTTTCTACGTCAAATGTATATACTTTTTTTTCTGGACTCTTTTTGTATCACAAACAGTACTGTATTTGAAAATCTGGTATGTCATAAATATATTACTACCTGTACCCCCCCCCCCCCCCCCCACCCCCCCCCCCCTCCCCCCCATGCTGCTATGATGCCTGAATTTCCCCAAGGGGATCAATAAAGGAATATCTTATCTTATCTTATCTTATCTTATATAGATGTAGCAGTACTGTCTATCTGTATGTCATGTATGTCATATATGTTACGATGAATTGAAAATGGGGGACCCTGATGTAAACAAGACGAAAGTCTTTCTCTGGTCTGTATCCCCTTAACAATTGTATGTATTGAGCTGTACTGTACTGTACCCATTCTGCAATCTGTTAATAAAGTTTTCAATTAATCAATCAATCAATCAAACTCCAAAGAATACTAGGAGAGGAACTCTCTAAGGTTAGGAATTGGCTGTCTGACAATAGGCTCTCACTTCACTTAAAAAAGGCTCCTGAACTCAAGGTAGAATTAGGGTCTGAGGTTATAGCAGCAAGAACAGCAGTGAAGTACCTGGGCTGTATGCTGGATGACAGTCTGGGGGGGGAGGCCTTACAGGTGATTGATTGATTGATTGATTGATTGATTGATTGATTGATTGATTGATTGATTGATTGATTGAAAACTTTATTAACAGATTGCAGAATGGGTACAATACAGTACAGCTCAATACACACAATTGTTAAGGGGATGCAGACCAGAGAAAGACTTTCGTCTTGTTTACATCAGGGTCCCCCATTTTCAATTCATCAGGAAACTGGGTACTGGGTAAGGTAAATGCCCGCACCAGGTTTTAAAGCAGGGAAGGCCTAAAGGCCTCTACATGCTACAGCAACTTCTGCTTGTTATCAATGGGTTGGTTGAGAAGGGAAGTGTCATCTATCTAGGGAACCTAGCTACATACCGGGTACAATGTTACATTAGGCTGTGCGTCGATGTTGCAGAAGCATAAAGGCAGAGTGTTTGCAACACCGTTGCTTTGTTGATGTTGTGGTGCAGTAGACTCTATAGGTCCTACAGGCTACCACTAACAACATGAGTTAGCCCTGGCTAGTGCTGTAATGTAGACTATATAGCTCCTACAGGCTAACACTAACAACATGAGTTAGCCCTGGCTAGCGCCGTAATGTAGACTATATAGCTCCTACAGGCTAACACTAACAACATGAGTTAGCCCTGGCTAGTGCTGTAATGTAGACTCTATATAGCTCCTACAGGCTACCACTAACAACATGAGTTAGCCCTGGCTAGCGCTGTAATGTATACTATAGAGCTCCTACAGGCTACCACTAACAACATGAGTTAGCCCTGGCTAGCGCCGCCATGTAGACTATAGAGCTCCTACTGGCTACCACTAACAACATGAGTTAGCCCTGGCTAGCATGTAATGTAGACTATAGCTCCTACAGGCTACCACTAACAACATGAGTTAGCCCTGGCTAGCGCCGCCATGTAGACTATAGCTCCTACAGGCTACCACTAACAACATGAGTTAACCCTGGCTAGCGCTGTAATGTAGACTATAGCTCCTACAGGCTACCACTAACAACATGAGTTAACCCTGGCTAGCGCTGTAATGTAGACCATAGCTCCTACAGGCTACCACTAACAACATGAGTTAGCCCTGGCTAGCTCTGTAATGTAGACTATAGCTCCTACAGGCTACCACTAACAACATGAGTTAGCCCTGGCTAGCGCTGTAATGTAGACTATATAGCTCCTACAGGCTACCACTAACAACATGAGTTAGCCCTGGCTAGCGCTGTAATGTAGACTATAGCGACTTGTGTGACTGGGAGACTTGTGTGACTTGGAGACTTGTGTGACTGGGAGACTTGTGTGACTGGGAGACTCGTGTGACTGGGAGACTCGTGTGACTTGTGTGACTTGGAGACTTGTGTGACTGGGAGACTTGTGTGACTTGTGTGACTTGGAGACTTGTGTGACTGGGAGACTTGTGTGACTGGGAGACTTGTGTGACTTGGACACTTGTGTGACTGAGAGACTCATGTGACTTGGAGACTTGTGTGACTGGGAGACTCGGGAGACTTGTGTGACTGGGAGACTCGTGTGACTAGGATACTTGTGACTGGGAGACTCGTGTGACTTGGAGACTTGTGTGACTGGGAGACTCGTGTGACTTGTATGACTTGGAGACTTGTGTGACTGGGAGACTTGTGTGACTTGGAGACTTGTGTGACTGGGAGACTCATGTGACTTGTGTGACTTGGAGACTTGTGTGACTGGGAGACTTGTGTGACTTGGAGACTTGTGTGACTGGGAGACTCGGGAGACTTGTGTGACTGGGCGACTTGTGTGACTGGGAGACTTGTGTGACTGGAAGATTTGTGTGACTTGGAGACTTGTGTGACTGGGAGACTTGTGTGACTGGGAGACTTGTGTGACTGGGAGACTCGTGTGACTTGTGTGACTTGGAGACTTGTGTGACTGGGAGACTTGTGTGACTTGTGTGACTTGGAGACTTGTGTGACTGAGAGACTTGTGTGACTGGGAGACTTGTGTGACTTGGACACTTGTGTGACTTGGAGACTTGTGTGACTGGGAGACTTGTGTGACTGGGAGACTTGTGTGAATTGGAGACTTGTGTGACTGGGAGACTCGGGAGACTTGTGTGACTGGGAGACTTGTGTGACTGGGAGACTTGTGTGACTGGGCGATTTGTGTGACTTGGAGACTTGTGTGACTGGGAGACTTGTGTGACTGGGAGACTTGTGTGACTGGGAGACTCGTGTGACTTGTGTGACTTGTGTGACTTGGAGACTTGTGTGACTGGGAGACTTGTGTGACTTGTGTGACTTGGAGACTTGTGTGACTGGGAGACTTGTGTGACTTGGATACTTGTGTGACTGGGAGACTCTGGAGACTTGTGTGACTGGGAGACTTGTATGACTGGGAGACTTGTGTGACTGGGAGATTTGTGTGACTTGGAGACTTGTGTGACTTGGAGACTCGTGTGACTTGGAGACTTGTGTGACTGGGAGACTCGTGTGACTTGTATGACTTGGAGACTTGTGTGACTTGGAGACTTGTGTGACTGGGAGACTCGTGTGACTTGTATGACTTGGAGACTTGTGTGACTGGGAGACTTGTGTGACTGGGAGACTCGGGAGACTTGTGTGACTGGGAGACTTGTGTGACTTGTGTGACTTGGAGACTTGTGTGACTGGGAGACTTGTGTGACTGGGAGACTTGTGTGACTTGGAGACTTGTGTGACTGGGAGACAAGTGTGACCTTTGGCTGTAGCTAACATGTTTATACACGGAGGAGACAGAGGAACATGTTTGGACAGCTTGGCACCGGGGTACCTCTCGGACCTGCTGGAACCTTATGTTCCTCCAAGGTCCCTCAGGTCCTCTGACCAGCTCCTCTAGGCCGTTCCAAAGTCCAGGCTGAAGCTATGGGGGGGCCGTACTTTTGCTGTGGCAGCCCCAACGCTCTGGAATGAGCTGCCACTGCATGTTAGGCAGGCCCCCACTCTGCAGGTGTTCAAATCACGCTTCAAGACACATCTATTTGCTCTGGCTTTCGGTGTTTTAAACAGTTTTTGAGAGACCTGCCTTTTTATGTGACACATTGTACTGTTTTTATTGTGTGCTTTTATTAAAATGTTTTATGTTTTATGTTTTATCTTATGTTGTGGACTTGTACAGCACTTTGGTCAACTTTGTTGTTTTTAAATGTGCTTTATAAATAAAGTGGATTGGATTGGATGATATGTGCATATTTAATGTGGGAAGTGCCTCATTTGCATATATAAACATCAAATTCAGAAAACTTGTAATATATTTTTTCTTAGTTTATATGTACATAACAAGCTGGGAACGTTTAAGTGATATCTATCCAAGTATCACCTTAATAAAATTTTCAATCAATCAATCAATCTACTGCCACTCTCAAAGACTCAGCTCAGCTCAAAATTGTGTAGCCTACTGCTGCATGCACCCCTCCCCCACAGGTTGAAAACATTATCATTAGTTGCAGTGTGGGGGAGGGGTAGTTTGTGGCGTTTTGTGTGTCTCGACTCCTCTAAAATCCGAATTAACCCTTTCACAGTCGGCGGCATGTTCGAGGAAGAGGTTCTATTAATCTGATGATAAACCCACGCTCCAATTTGAAATGTAAGTCTTATCTTGCATACAGCTTGTGTCATTTGGATATAAACGGTGTAATTTCAGTTTAGTTTATAGTAGATTAACACTAGTGTTTCATGTGTTTGCTAAAAGGATTGTCACCGTGACGTTAGCCTGTAGCTACCAGGCTAATATAACACATTTAAGTTACTAGCAACGTGTTTCGCAGACTGCAGATTTACTAGCCAAGTTAAAAGAACACGCCAACATTTTGGGATATTAGCTTATTATCGTCTTCTCCAGAGAGAGACAAGAAGATAGATACCAGTTTCCTCTCTGTGCGTTCAGTAGAAAGCTATCTGGCTGCATGTTAGCCTTAGCTTAGCACAATGAATGGAAGCGAACATGACCAGTTAGCCTTCGGGAGCGGTGTTAGTTGGACAATGCCTAGGCTAACCGGTCATGTCCGCTTCCATTCATTGTGCTAAGCTAAGGCTAACGTGCAGCCAGATAGCTTTCTACTGAACGCACAGAGAGGAAACTGGTATCTATCTTCTTGTCTTTTTCTGGAGAAGACTGTAAGCTAATTTCCATGTTAAAAACAAGTCACAGCAATGTGTTTGTTTTGATTGATTGATGTAATACAGTACAGCTCAATACACACAATTGTTAAGGGGATGCAGACCAGAGAAAGACTTTCATCTTGTTTACATCAGGGTCCCCCATTTTCAATTCATCAGGACATATATGACATACAGATAGACAGTCCTGCTACATCTATACATGTATGACATACCAGATTTGCAAATACAGTACTGTTTGTGATACAAAAAGAGTCCAGAAAAGGGAGTATATACATTTGACGTTAAAAACTGTGCATAGGAGGAGGTTGGGTGGGGTTGTGTGGGACATATATATAATATATACATATATTATCTTTCAAATGCATGCATAAGAACAGATAATGAAATCTACTGTAATCTACTGTACTTTTAAATTTTCCCCACAGTGCAACCGTTTTTAAACTAATTTCAGATCTAATTGTTCCTACATGTTAACAATAGGGAAAGCATTTCATATAAAAGTATTCTGTATTCTTGTATGACAACTAATAAAGAAACTTGAACTTGAAACTTCCTGTTCATCATCGCTGACAATAATATTAACAACTATTGTCCATTTTATTCTCTACCTTCCAGAACTGTCTGATCAGGGTGACGTCGCAAGGCCGGGATGCCCTGGTCACTGACTTCGGCCTGGCCAGGGAGGTGGTCGAGCGCCCAGTCCAAGACCCCAGCAGGAAGCGCTACAATTGTGTGTATTGAGCCGTACTGTATTGTACCCATTCTGCAATCTGTTAAATATTGATTGATTGATTGTTATTAACAGATTGCAGAATGGGTACAATACAGTACAGCTCAATACACACAATTGTTAAGGGGATGCAGACCAGAGAAAGACTTTCGTCTTGTTTACATCAGGGTCCCCCATTTTAAATTCATCAAAACACAACACAATGTTTTAGGACCATTGCTATTTTTATTGTACATAAATGATACACAGGGAGATTGCAATTCGAAACTGGCCCCTGTAAATGTCCTAACACAAACCCATGTACAGTAAATTACCAAGTATGGTCTTGTCAATATTCCAATGTACAGTTTTGTTTGTACAGTTGTACAGTGTCCCCCACCCACCCCTCCTCTTTTGACAAGATGTGTGATATTTAATGTGGGAAGTGCCTCATTTGCATATATACACATAAAATTCAGGAAACTAATATATATATATAGTAATATATTGTTTCTTAGTTTATATGTACATAACAGTGAAAGTCTCACATTAATAATATTTTCAATCAATCAATCAATCAATCAATCAATCAATCAGTCTCTCAGACTGAGATCAGAAAATGAACTGTGTGTATTCTTGCAGCCCCCTCCCCCACAAGCGAGTGTAACATTGCAGTGTGGGGGAGGGGTGATGGTTGCCTCGTTTGTCAGCTCTGAAATCAGCATTAACCCATTACACCTGGGATGTATATTATAAAAACATTTGTGTATGTATGCAGGCTGTATAATGCATTATTAGCAGGCGTTTTAGGTGTAAATGGGTTAATATAATTAATAATATAGATTTATAAAACAAAGCATTAATAAATATTTTATATTTTATGTAGGTAATTAAAAATACCTGTACACTATCGCTTTAAGTAAAATGCTCTACGTGTTTACGGCTACACTCCACAATCACCTTGGTGAAGAACACTTGCTACTAATCTGATGAGAAGGACTTACATGTAAGTATTGCATACTGAATTTAAAGAAACTTGAAACTATTGCATACAGCCAGCTTGTGCATGTTTGTAACTCCCTCCCGGGCCACATTTTGAGGTATTATCGTATCGTCTTCTCCAGAGAGACACTTTTCTCTCCGAAGGCTACCTGGCTGCTTGTATCTTAGCTAGCTAGCTACCTAGCTTAGCACAATTAATGTAATGAAGCATGCATGAAAGCTAACAGGCACTGTCCGCTTCCATTCATTGTGCTAAGCTAGGTAGCTAGCTAGCTAATACATGCAGCCAATTAGCCTTCTACCCGGAGAACAGGAGACTAATGTGGGTAGGTACATTGATGATATAATTAATATTCTTCTGGTTGTCGGTTCAGGGCTTGATATTAACTTAGTCGTGGCTTCGTGGCTCAGATACTGGTCCGAAATGTGTGTGTGTGTGTGTTTGTGTTTTATATATAGCCTTAGCTTAGCACAATGAATGGAAGCGGACATGATCGGTTAGCCTAGGCAGAGGTGTTAGTTGGACAATGCCTAGGCTAACCGGTCATGTCCGCTTCCATTCATTGTGCTAAGCTAAGGCTAACATCCAGCCAGATAGCTTTCTACTGAACGCACAGAGAGGAAACTGGTATATATCTTATTGTCTCTCAGCTAATTTCTCAAAATGTAGGCCCATTAAAAACAAGTAGGATCTATGGCTAACAAACAGTACTGTATATTTGCATATCGTATGTCACAAATGTAACATTACTATATACCTGATAGATTGATTGAAAACTTTATTAACAGATTGCAGAATGGGTACAATACAGTACAACTCAATACACACAATTGTTAAGGGGATGCAGACCAGAGAAAGACTTTCATCTTGTTTACATCAGGGTCCCCCATTTTCAATTAATCAGGACATATATGACATACATGACATGCAGATAGACAGTACTGCTACATATATACATTTATGACATACCAGATTTGTAAATACAGTACTGTTTGTGATACAAAAATAGTCCAGAAAAAAATAGTATATACATTATTTGTACATTGTAGGAGGTTGGGTAGGTGGGGTGGTTTTTTTGGAAAATCAATGGAGTGGGGTGTCTAAAATATGTGTTTTCTTGTGGGGAATTCAAATATGGGATTATTTTTCTAATCGGATAACTCCTACCTACATTGTTTTGGATTTCAAAATGGCCGATTTGACCATTTTTCACCCCTTGGCCATACATGGATGCCAACATGAATCTGAAGGAAATCCTAACATGCAAGGTGTCTAAATGATGTGTTTCATAATGGGGAATTCAAATATGAGGTAATTTTTGGGATAGGATAAATATAACCTGCATAATTTTGGATTTCAAAATGGCTGATTTTACCATTTGAACCCATTTTGTATTACAAATTTGCAAAGATAAAAAATATATGGGAAATCATTTATGACAAAGCCATCAAATTTATTAACAAGTGAACTGTATATAACTGGATACAACTCCAAAGATCAATAATAATAATACTAACAATAATAAATTGTATTTGTAATGCACACAAGGATTTAGGATTTCCTTCAGATACATGTTGGCATCCATGTATGGCCAAGGGGTGAAAAATGGTCAAATCGGCCATTTTGAAATCCAAAACAATGTAGGTAGGAGTTATCCGATTAGAAAAATAATCCCATATTTGTATTCCCCACAAAAAAACACATTTTAGACACCCCACTCGATTGACTTTCCAAAAAAAAAAGTATGGCCCGCCCGGGGTGGGGTTGGGTGGGTGGGGGGGGCTTGATGTCTGCTTGCTTGTACCTAATATGTTGTATTATAGTATGTGTGCTGGACATATCACTAATGTATGAATCATAAATATTGTATCATTTTATAAATAAGATGTTTACCAACTATGACTGTATGACTATTATTCTTTGCAGATTACACAATGCCGAGAAGAATTGACCCGAAAAAAGATGCTGCATCGCATGCTGTGTTTAAAACTGACAAGGTTACCTGTTTACATGTCAAGTACATACACCCAGACAAAGGTAAGAAGAATTGATGTTGTGGTTTCCTTAAAGGAAAACTCCAACATTTTGGGAAATTAGCTTATTTAACATCTTCCCTGGAGTTAAACAAGAAGATACATACCTTTTTTGTCTCTGTGCGTGCATTTAGCTTAGGGAACAGTCGCTCCGTTAGCGTAGCTTAGCTCCATCACTGGAAGTGGGGGGGGGACAATAGCCTGACGTTCCCTTACAGTGTGTGGGTCATTGACGGATAAGACTTTTCAATAGGCCAATTTTAAAATACAAAAAATAAGGATATATTTGGCCATTTTTCAAACATTTGGAATGTAGTGTATACATGCATTTATGCAAAAAAAACTAATTAAGAGATTTTAATGTTTTTAAAGTTGAATTAATAGGACATGGCCTTAAAGTGGAAATGAAGCAGTGAGCAATGTGATCCTAGTTTGTTTGTTGTGTACCTTGTGTAAGACAGGGTTCTATAATCAAATGTGAAATCTATCTTATTTGTCTGAAAAATCAAATATAATATCCCTGTTTTCAACATGGGCGCCGCCATTTTGTTGCTGACGTCATGGCTGACGTCATACCGCTGGTTGGGTGTATACACTCTGGTTAGCTGCCTATAGTGAATGGGTCAGTCAGCAAATAAAATGTTGCCTACAAAACAACGGGACCACGGTGGTTCTGTTTGTATTGCTCCTGGCTGTTCAAACTAATTTTACCATGTGAGAGAGAGGAAAGTTGGTTAATTTCCACAAACTACCAGTGAAAAAAACAGTTGTTGACATGTTGGCTCGGGCTGGCTGCACTCAGGCGGCGCGACCAGCCTGTTGGACAGGGAAGGAGGATCTGCAGAGAACACTTCATTGCCTCGGATTATGTTGTTGGGGTGGGATGTTTGTCCAGAAGACCACTAATCAGCTGAAGCTGGACGCGGTTCCCTCGGTCTTCGACAGACAGACCGGCATTAGCTCTCGGGAGCGATCGCTAGCTAGTTGGCACCAGCCGGGGACCGGCGTTAGCTCTCGGGAGCGATGGCTAGCTAGTTAGCACCAGCCGGCGACCGGCGTTAGCAACCGGAGCGTCGCGGAGCATTCAGCCTGCTGGCTACCTAGACCCACTTCAACCAGCGTCGCGGAGCATTCAGCCTGCTGGCTACACAGCTTGTCGGTGTGCTGGAGCCTCTGCAAGCTAACGGTAGCTGGCTACACAGCTTGTCGGTGTGCTGGAGCCTCTGCAAGCTAACGGTAGCTGGCTACACAGCTTGTCGGTGTGCTGGAGCCTCTGCAAGCTAACGGTAGCTGGCTCCAGGCTCCAGCACACCGACAAGCTGTGTAGCCAGCAGGCTGAATGCTCCGCGACGCTGGTTGAAGTGGGTCTAGGTAGCCAGCAGGCTGAATGCTCCGCGACGCTCCGGTTGCTAACGCCGGTCGCCGGCTGGTGCTAACTAGCTAGCCATCGCTCCCGAGAGCTAACGCCGGTCCCCGGCTGGTGCCAACTAGCTAGCCATCGCTCCCGAGAGCTAACGCCGGTCCCCGGCTGGTGCCAACTAGCTAGCGATCGCTCCCGAGAGCTAACGCCGGTCTGTCTGTCGAAGACCGAGGGAACCGCGTCCGGCTTCAGCTGATTAGTGGTCTTCTGGACAAACCTTCCACCCCCAACAACATAATCCGAGGCAATGAAGTGTTCTCTGCAGATCTTCATTCCCTGTCCAACAGGCTGATCACGCCGCCTGAGTGCAGCCAGCCCGAGCCAACATGTCAACAACACTGTTTTTTTCACTGGTAGTTTGTGGAAATTAACCAACTTTCCTCTCTCTCACATGGTAAAATTAGTTTGAACAGCCAGGAGCAATACAAACAGAACCACCGCGGTCCCGTTGTTTTGTAGGCAACATTTTATTTACTGACTGACCCATTCACTATAGGCAGCTAACCAGCAGTGTATAAACCCAACCAGTGGCATGACGTCAGCAACAAAATGGCCGCGCCCATAATGCTAAATGCTTCAGAAATGTACACAACAAATAGTTTTTTCTTAGAAACTGCTTATTTTTATAACGTGACTTCTTCTGTGGCTTATCTAAATACTAATGTGATGCTATGAATATGTATTTATCGCACTGCTTCATTTCCACTTTAATAAAAGTCATTTGGGGCGACCGTAATTTATCTCAAAATTAATATATTTCCTTAACATTACTGTACCTACTATAACCCACATACTGTAGTTTATACTGTACCTACTATAACCCACATACTGTAGTGTATACTGTACCTACTACAACCTGCATACTGCAGTTTATACTGTACCTACTATAACCCACATACTGTAGTTTATACTGTACCTACTATAACCCACATACTGGAGTTTATACTGTACCTACTACAACCTGCATAATGTAGTTTATACTGTACCTACTACACACATACTGTAGTTTATACTGTACCTACTACACACATACTGTAGTGTATACTGTACCTACTACACACATACTGTAGTTTATACTGTACCTACTACAACCCACATACTGTAGTGTATACTGTACCTACTACACACATACTGAGGTTTATACTGTACCTACTACACACATACTGTAGTTTATACTGTACCTACTACACACATACTGTAGTGTATACTGTACCTACTACACACATACTGTAGTGTATACTGTACCTACTACACACATACTGTAGTTTATACTGTACCTACTACACACATACTGTAGTTAATACTGTACCTACTACACACATACTGTAGTTTATACTGTATCTACTACACACATACTGTAGTTTATACTGTACCTACTGTACCTACTACACACATACTGTAGTTTATACTGTACCTACTACACACATACTGTAGTTTATACTGTACCTACTACACATATACTGTAGTGTATACTGTACCTACTACACACATACTGTAGTGTATACTGTACCTACTACACACATACTGTAGTGTATACTGTACCTACTACACACATACTGTAGTTTATACTGTACCTACTACACACATACTGTAGTGTATACTGTACCTACTACACACATACTGAGGTGTATACTGTACCTACTACACACATACTGTACCTACTACACACATACTGTAGTTTATACTGTACCTACTACACATATACTGTAGTGTATACTGTACCTACTACACACATACTGTAGTGTATACTGTACCTACTACACACATACTGTAGTGTATACTGTACCTACTACACACATACTGTAGTTTATACTGTACCTACTACACACATACTGTAGTGTATACTGTACCTACTACACACATACTGAGGTGTATACTGTACCTACTACACACATACTGTACCTACTACACACATACTGTAGTTTATACTGTACCTACTACACATATACTGTAGTGTATACTGTACCTACTACACACATACTGTAGTGTATACTGTACCTACTACACACATACTGTAGTGTATACTGTACCTACTACACACATACTGTAGTTTATACTGTACCTACTACACACATACTGTAGTGTATACTGTACCTACTACACACATACTGAGGTGTATACTGTACCTACTACACACATACTGTACCTACTACACACATACTGTAGTTTATACTGTACCTACTACAACCCACATACTGTAGTTTATACTGTACCTACTACACACATACTGTAGTTTATACTGTACATACTACACACATACTGTAGTGTATACTGTACCTACTACACACATACTGTAGTGTATACTGTACCTACTACACACATACTGTAGTTTATACTGTACCTACTACAACCCACATACTGTAGTGTATACTGTACCTACTACACACATACTGAGGTTTATACTGTACCTACTACACACATACTGTAGTTTATACTGTACCTACTACACACATACTGTAGTGTATACTGTACCTACTACACACATACTGTAGTTTATACTGTACCTACTACACACATACTGTAGTTTATACTGTACCTACTACACACATACTGTAGTGTATACTGTACCTACTACACACATACTGTAGTTTATACTGTACCTACTACACACATACTGTAGTTTATACTGTACCTACTACACACATACTGTAGTTTATACTGTACCTACTACACACATAATGTAGTGTATACTGTACCTACTACACACATACTGTAGTTTATACTGTACCTACTACACATATACTGTAGTGTATACTGTACCTACTACACACATACTGTAGTGTATACTGTACCTACTACACACATACTGTAGTGTATACTGTACCTACTACACACATACTGTAGTTTATACTGTACCTACTACACACATACTGTAGTGTATACTGTACCTACTACACACATACTGTAGTGTATACTGTACCTACTACACACATACTGAGGTGTATACTGTACCTACTACACACATACTGTACCTACTACACACATACTGTAGTTTATACTGTACCTACTACACATATACTGTAGTGTATACTGTACCTACTACACACATACTGTAGTGTATACTGTACCTACTACACACATACTGTAGTGTATACTGTACCTACTACACACATACTGTAGTTTATACTGTACCTACTACACACATACTGTAGTGTATACTGTACCTACTACACACATACTGAGGTGTATACTGTACCTACTACACACATACTGTACCTACTACACACATACTGTAGTTTATACTGTACCTACTACACATATACTGTAGTGTATACTGTACCTACTACACACATACTGTAGTGTATACTGTACCTACTACACACATACTGTAGTGTATACTGTACCTACTACACACATACTGTAGTTTATACTGTACCTACTACACACATACTGTAGTGTATACTGTACCTACTACACACATACTGAGGTGTATACTGTACCTACTACACACATACTGTACCTACTACACACATACTGTAGTTTATACTGTACCTACTACAACCCACATACTGTAGTTTATACTGTACCTACTACACACATACTGTAGTTTATACTGTACATACTACACACATACTGTAGTGTATACTGTACCTACTACACACATACTGTAGTGTATACTGTACCTACTACACACATACTGTAGTTTATACTGTACCTACTACAACCCACATACTGTAGTGTATACTGTACCTACTACACACATACTGAGGTTTATACTGTACCTACTACACACATACTGTAGTTTATACTGTACCTACTACACACATACTGTAGTGTATACTGTACCTACTACACACATACTGTAGTTTATACTGTACCTACTACACACATACTGTAGTTTATACTGTACCTACTACACACATACTGTAGTGTATACTGTACCTACTACACACATACTGTAGTTTATACTGTACCTACTACACACATACTGTAGTTTATACTGTACCTACTACACACATACTGTAGTTTATACTGTACCTACTACACACATAATGTAGTGTATACTGTACCTACTACACACATACTGTAGTTTATACTGTACCTACTACACATATACTGTAGTGTATACTGTACCTACTACACACATACTGTAGTGTATACTGTACCTACTACACACATACTGTAGTGTATACTGTACCTACTACACACATACTGTAGTTTATACTGTACCTACTACACACATACTGTAGTGTATACTGTACCTACTACACACATACTGTAGTGTATACTGTACCTACTACACACATACTGAGGTGTATACTGTACCTACTACACACATACTGTACCTACTACACACATACTGTAGTTTATACTGTACCTACTACACATATACTGTAGTGTATACTGTACCTACTACACACATACTGTAGTGTATACTGTACCTACTACACACATACTGTAGTGTATACTGTACCTACTACACACATACTGTAGTTTATACTGTACCTACTACACACATACTGTAGTGTATACTGTACCTACTACACACATACTGAGGTGTATACTGTACCTACTACACACATACTGTACCTACTACACACATACTGTAGTTTATACTGTACCTACTACAACCCACATACTGTAGTTTATACTGTACCTACTACACACATACTGTAGTTTATACTGTACATACTACACACATACTGTAGTGTATACTGTACCTACTACACACATACTGTAGTGTATACTGTACCTACTACACACATACTGTAGTTTATACTGTACCTACTACAACCCACATACTGTAGTGTATACTGTACCTACTACACACATACTGAGGTTTATACTGTACCTACTACACACATACTGTAGTTTATACTGTACCTACTACACACATAATGTAGTGTATACTGTACCTACTACACACATACTGAGGTTTATACTGTACCTACTACACACATACTGTAGTTTATACTGTACCTACTACACATATACTGTAGTTTATACTGTACCTACTACACACATACTGTAGTGTATACTGTACCTACTACACACATACTGTAGTGTATACTGTACCTACTACACACATACTGTAGTTTATACTGTACCTACTACACACATACTGTAGTTTATACTGTACCTACTACACACATACTGTAGTTTATACTGTACCTACTACACACATACTGTAGTGTATACTGTACCTACTACACACATACTGTAGTTTATACTGTACCTACTACACACATACTGTAGTTTATACTGTACCTACTACACACATACTGTAGTTTATACTGTACCTACTACACACATACTGTAGTTTATACTGTACCTACTACAACCCACATACTGTAGTTTATACTGTACCTACTACACACATACTGTAGTTTATACTGTACCTACTACACACATACTGTAGTGTATACTGTACCTACTACACACATACTGAGGTGTATACTGTACCTACTACACACATACTGTACCTACTACACACATACTGTAGTGTATACTGTACCTACTACACACATACTGTAGTGTATACTGTACCTACTACACACATACTGTAGTTTATACTGTACCTACTACACATATACTGTAGTGTATACTGTACCTACTACACACATACTGTAGTGTATACTGTACCTACTACACACATACTGTAGTGTATACTGTACCTACTACACACATACTGTAGTTTATACTGTACCTACTACACACATACTGTAGTGTATACTGTACCTACTACACACATACTGTAGTGTATACTGTACCTACTACACACATACTGAGGTGTATACTGTACCTACTACACACATACTGTACCTACTACACACATACTGTAGTTTATACTGTACCTACTACACATATACTGTAGTGTATACTGTACCTACTACACACATACTGTAGTGTATACTGTACCTACTACACACATACTGTAGTGTATACTGTACCTACTACACACATACTGTAGTTTATACTGTACCTACTACACACATACTGTAGTGTATACTGTACCTACTACACACATACTGAGGTGTATACTGTACCTACTACACACATACTGTACCTACTACACACATACTGTAGTTTATACTGTACCTACTACACATATACTGTAGTGTATACTGTACCTACTACACACATACTGTAGTGTATACTGTACCTACTACACACATACTGTAGTGTATACTGTACCTACTACACACATACTGTAGTTTATACTGTACCTACTACACACATACTGTAGTGTATACTGTACCTACTACACACATACTGAGGTGTATACTGTACCTACTACACACATACTGTACCTACTACACACATACTGTAGTTTATACTGTACCTACTACAACCCACATACTGTAGTTTATACTGTACCTACTACACACATACTGTAGTTTATACTGTACATACTACACACATACTGTAGTGTATACTGTACCTACTACACACATACTGTAGTGTATACTGTACCTACTACACACATACTGTAGTTTATACTGTACCTACTACAACCCACATACTGTAGTGTATACTGTACCTACTACACACATACTGAGGTTTATACTGTACCTACTACACACATACTGTAGTTTATACTGTACCTACTACACACATACTGTAGTGTATACTGTACCTACTACACACATACTGTAGTTTATACTGTACCTACTACACACATACTGTAGTTTATACTGTACCTACTACACACATACTGTAGTGTATACTGTACCTACTACACACATACTGTAGTTTATACTGTACCTACTACACACATACTGTAGTTTATACTGTACCTACTACACACATACTGTAGTTTATACTGTACCTACTACACACATAATGTAGTGTATACTGTACCTACTACACGTTTATACTGTACCTACTACACATATACTGTAGTGTATACTGTACCTACTACACACATACTGTAGTGTATACTGTACCTACTACACACATACTGTAGTGTATACTGTACCTACTACACACATACTGTAGTTTATACTGTACCTACTACACACATACTGTAGTGTATACTGTACCTACTACACACATACTGTAGTGTATACTGTACCTACTACACACATACTGAGGTGTATACTGTACCTACTACACACATACTGTACCTACTACACACATACTGTAGTTTATACTGTACCTACTACACATATACTGTAGTGTATACTGTACCTACTACACACATACTGTAGTGTATACTGTACCTACTACACACATACTGTAGTGTATACTGTACCTACTACACACATACTGTAGTTTATACTGTACCTACTACACACATACTGTAGTGTATACTGTACCTACTACACACATACTGAGGTGTATACTGTACCTACTACACACATACTGTACCTACTACACACATACTGTAGTGTATACTGTACCTACTACAACCCACATACTGTAGTTTATACTGTACCTACTACACACATACTGTAGTTTATACTGTACATACTACACACATACTGTAGTGTATACTGTACCTACTACACACATACTGTAGTGTATACTGTACCTACTACACACATACTGTAGTTTATACTGTACCTACTACAACCCACATACTGTAGTGTATACTGTACCTACTACACACATACTGAGGTTTATACTGTACCTACTACACACATACTGTAGTTTATACTGTACCTACTACACACATAATGTAGTGTATACTGTACCTACTACACACATACTGAGGTTTATACTGTACCTACTACACACATACTGTAGTTTATACTGTACCTACTACACATATACTGTAGTTTATACTGTACCTACTACACACATACTGTAGTGTATACTGTACCTACTACACACATACTGTAGTGTATACTGTACCTACTACACACATACTGTAGTTTATACTGTACCTACTACACACATACTGTAGTTTATACTGTACCTACTACACACATACTGTAGTTTATACTGTACCTACTACACACATACTGTAGTGTATACTGTACCTACTACACACATACTGTAGTTTATACTGTACCTACTACACACATACTGTAGTTTATACTGTACCTACTACACACATACTGTAGTTTATACTGTACCTACTACACACATACTGTAGTTTATACTGTACCTACTACAACCCACATACTGTAGTTTATACTGTACCTACTACACACATACTGTAGTTTATACTGTACCTACTACACACATACTGTAGTGTATACTGTACCTACTACACACATACTGAGGTGTATACTGTACCTACTACACACATACTGTACCTACTACACACATACTGTAGTGTATACTGTACCTACTACACACATACTGTAGTGTATACTGTACCTACTACACACATACTGTAGTTTATACTGTACCTACTACACACATACTGTAGTGTATACTGTACCTACTACACACATACTGAGGTGTATACTGTACCTACTACACACATACTGTACCTACTACACACATACTGTAGTTTATACTGTACCTACTACACATATACTGTAGTGTATACTGTACCTACTACACACATACTGTAGTGTATACTGTACCTACTACACACATACTGTAGTGTATACTGTACCTACTACACACATACTGTAGTTTATACTGTACCTACTACACACATACTGTAGTGTATACTGTACCTACTACACACATACTGAGGTGTATACTGTACCTACTACACACATACTGTACCTACTACACACATACTGTAGTTTATACTGTACCTACTACAACCCACATACTGTAGTTTATACTGTACCTACTACACACATACTGTAGTTTATACTGTACCTACTACACACATACTGTAGTGTATACTGTACCTACTACACACATACTGAGGTGTATACTGTACCTACTACACACATACTGTACCTACTACACACATACTGTAGTGTATACTGTACCTACTACACACATACTGTAGTGTATACTGTACCTACTACACACATACTGTAGTTTATACTGTACCTACTACACACATACTGTAGTGTATACTGTACCTACTACACACATACTGAGGTGTATACTGTACCTACTACACACATACTGTACCTACTACACACATACTGTAGTTTATACTGTACCTACTACACATATACTGTAGTGTATACTGTACCTACTACACACATACTGTAGTGTATACTGTACCTACTACACACATACTGTAGTGTATACTGTACCTACTACACACATACTGTAGTTTATACTGTACCTACTACACACATACTGTAGTGTATACTGTACCTACTACACACATACTGAGGTGTATACTGTACCTACTACACACATACTGTACCTACTACACACATACTGTAGTTTATACTGTACCTACTACAACCCACATACTGTAGTTTATACTGTACCTACTACACACATACTGTAGTTTATACTGTACATACTACACACATACTGTAGTGTATACTGTACCTACTACACACATACTGTAGTGTATACTGTACCTACTACACACATACTGTAGTTTATACTGTACCTACTACAACCCACATACTGTAGTGTATACTGTACCTACTACACACATACTGAGGTTTATACTGTACCTACTACACACATACTGTAGTTTATACTGTACCTACTACACACATACTGTAGTGTATACTGTACCTACTACACACATACTGTAGTTTATACTGTACCTACTACACACATACTGTAGTTTATACTGTACCTACTACACACATACTGTAGTGTATACTGTACCTACTACACACATACTGTAGTTTATACTGTACCTACTACACACATACTGTAGTTTATACTGTACCTACTACACATATACTGTAGTGTATACTGTACCTACTACACACATACTGTAGTGTATACTGTACCTACTACACACATACTGTAGTGTATACTGTACCTACTACACACATACTGTAGTTTATACTGTACCTACTACACACATACTGTAGTTTATACTGTACCTACTACACACATACTGTAGTTTATACTGTACCTACTACACACATAATGTAGTGTATACTGTACCTACTACACACATACTGTAGTTTATACTGTACCTACTACACATATACTGTAGTGTATACTGTACCTACTACACACATACTGTAGTGTATACTGTACCTACTACACACATACTGTAGTGTATACTGTACCTACTACACACATACTGAGGTGTATACTGTACCTACTACACACATACTGTACCTACTACACACATACTGTAGTTTATACTGTACCTACTACACATATACTGTAGTGTATACTGTACCTACTACACACATACTGTAGTGTATACTGTACCTACTACACACATACTGTAGTTTATACTGTACCTACTAAGTGGGGGGGGGGGACAATAGCCTGACGTTCCCTTACAGTGTGTGGGTCATTGACGGATAAGACTTTTCAATAGGCCAATTTTAAAATACAAAAAATAAGGATATATTTGGCCATTTTTCAAACATTTGGAATGTAGTGTATACATGCATTTATGCAAAAAAAACTAATTAAGAGATTTTAATGTTTTTAAAGTTGAATTAATAGGACATGGCCTTAATAAAAGTCATTTGGGGCGACCGTAATTTATCTCAAAATTTATATATTTCCTTAACATTACTAATATTTTAACAGGTATCAGTAATTAAATATACATCTTAAGAAAGACAGGCTTGTGTGCCCTTAAATCTTTTGTAAACCATGATTTCACAAGTTTATTCTATAATGGCAGTGTCTCCCTCGTAATGCAGTTACAATACCCATATATGCTCTAAAACCCATAAAACTGATTTAAAATGTGTACAGATAGTATCCACTTAAGCATAGTATACCAGTGATTAATATTTGAGCCAAAACTGATGGATATTCTATTTTGAATTTAGTACAGTTATTGACAATCATTGGTTACCCCGCATGACAAATGGTCGCCCCAAATGATGAGAGTAGTTAAAAGTCTATTTAAAATGTTACACAATGCAGTTCAGACAAAAGAAAACGGAACAATGTTTTTATTACAATCTTTTCAAGTGGTCAACAAAAATATTATTCAATTCATTCAAATATCACAAAAGTAAAACATGTTAATCTATGGTACAAGGAAGCCAGTGAGTTAGTCCATGGGTCCAGATTCAGATTCTACATAGTGAAAAATGTATGATTTGACACCAAGATTACTCAAATAGGACATATTTTGGTGATTTTATTCAGAAATGCATTGTTGCTTAATTTGTAACACCCATCTCTCTCTTTCATAGGTCGGGGTGTGTTCTGTTCTGGTACAATCAGAAAAGGTGACTTTGTGGTGGAATACAGGGGCGAGGTTGTTCACTTAGAAGAATCTGAGAGGAGAAGAAAGATCTGCAAAAACCCAGTATTCTTATTTTACTTCCCCTGGAAAGGGGTAGAATGGTGGTAAGTTGGCTGTTTTATGCTTAGATCTGCAGGTAGCCTGCATCATCTCTGATGGCCCTAGCTATATGAATACCGTACTTTTCGGACTATAAGCCGCGGCTTTTTCCCCCATTTTTCGACCCTGCGGCTTATATAACGGTGCAGCTAATCTATGGAATTGTACAGCTAACTGGGCGCACTCCCTCAGCTCTGTGACCGTCAGATCAGACTCCTAAATCTGCTGCAGCAGTGCACGCCTTGCCCCTCCTCCTCCCCCTCACATAACCACGTCAACAAACCATTACGGCAAGAGTCTAGTGTAAGAGCAGCTCAGGGCTCCTCTTTCAACATAACTGAAGCATTAAACAAAATGACCCAGTCAACAAACTATTCACTTTAGTTTATTTATACATGAGGCGTTGTCTAATGTTATCTAGCTACTGATAGCTCCTGATATCAACGTCTGATATCATCAGTTTGGCACTCGATTTCGCAGGTGCTGCCTAGCACTGGCTAACTGGCTATCGTTATGAGAGCTAACGTTGCTACCTATATGTACCTGGCGCTGCTAACTGGCTATCGTTATGAGAGCTAACGTTGCTACCTATATGTACCTGGCGCTGGCTAACTGGCTATCGTTCCTGTTTAAACAAAAATGTTAATAAATGGGAGCTTCCTCAAACAGCCATCTCTTTCCCGACAATCCCCTCTGTGCACGAACCCTTACATATGGTAATTAAACATTAAAACACCTGCGGCTTATATTCAGGTGCGGCTTATAGTGCGAAAAGTACGGTAATTTTGTATGAAAACATGTACTTTTTTTTTCACTGACTCAGTCTCAAACCATCCACCTACCATCTAATCTACTACTAATCTAACCTACTTGTCTAATGTTTTATTCAAAGTATTGACGCAACTAAAGAGGATGGATCTTTTGGGCGGCTTGTAAATGATGATCACAAGCATCCAAGCTGCAGAATGAAGTTTATTTGCATTCAGGGAGAGCCACACCTATTCCTGTTTGCACTTAAGGACATTGGTCCTGGAGAAGAGATCACGTATGATTATGGAGGGACTGGGTGGCCCTGGCGAGAGGTCAGTTGAATTAATTTAGAGCGGCACAGGTATCTTGTTTCAGTTGATATTATTTGGATAAAATGCTTAAATTCTGAATTAAGTTCATTAAAATCAATATCAGTGTAGCAATTTTCTATATCGGAAAAATGCCATGCAAAAAACGCCAAAGCGTGTGGTGTGAACTTTGTATGTTGTACTTTATCCTGTACCCCAATGCCACAGATTGCAGCTGCCAGAGTGGCGCCGTCTGCCGTGTCCCAGCCAAGGTACGTTTCTGTATCCTGTTGTACATTGCCTGGTTTAATTCCTTCCAGTACAGAATTATGAATTTTCTCTCTCTCTCTCTCTCCCCCCTCCTGTCTCTCTCCCCCCTCCTCTCTCCCTTTCTATTCCTCTGCAGTGTGAGACCCTCGTCTGTGGCTGAATCCTGTTACAGGGAGCCTAAGAATGGGGAAGATGGAGATGGACTTGTTCGTAATACCAGTGGTCGAGCGGAAGGCAACCCCACTTTATCCTGTACCCCAATGCCACAGATTGCAACTGCCGGAGTGGCGCCGTCTGCCGTGTCCCAGCCAAGGTACGTTTCTGTATCCTGTTGTACATTGCCTGGTTTAATTCCTTCCAGTACAGAATTATGAATTTTCTCTCTCTCTCTCTCTCCCCCCTCCTCTCTCCCTCGTCTGTGGCTGAATCCTGTTACAGGGAGCCTAAGAATGGGGAAGATGGAGATGGACTCGTTCGTAATACCAGTGGTCGAGCGGAAGGCAACCCCACTTTATCCTGTACCCCAATGCCACAGATTGCAGCTGCCGGAGTGGCGCCGCCTGCCGTGTCCCAGCCAAGGTACGTTTCTGTATCCTGTTGTACATTGCCTGGTTTAATTCCTTCCAGTACAGAATTATGAATTTTCTCTCTCTCTCTCTCTCTCTCCCCCCTCCTGTCTCTCTCCCCCTCCTCTCTCCCTTTCTATTCCTCTGCAGTGTGAGACCCTCGTCTGTGGCTGAATCCTGTTACAGGGAGCCTAAGAATGGGGAAGATGGAGATGGACTCGTTCGTAATACCAGTGGTCGAGCGGAAGGCAACCCCACTTTATCCTGTACCCCAATGCCACAGATTGCAGCTGCCGGAGTGGCGCCGCCTGCCGTGTCCCAGCCAAGGTACGTTTCTGTATCCTGTTGTACATTGCCTGGTTTAATTCCTTCCAGTACAGAATTATGAATTTTCTCTCTCTCTCTCTCTCCCCCCTCCTGTCTCTCTCCCCCCTCCTCTCTCCCTTTCTATTCCTCTGCAGTGTGAGACCCTCGTCTGTGGCTGAATCCTGTTACAGGGAGCCTAAGAATGGGGAAGATGGAGATGGACTCGTTCGTAATACCAGTGGTCGAGCGGAAGGCAACCCCACTTTATCCTGTACCCCAATGCCACAGATTGCAGCTGCCGGAGTGGCGCCGTCTGCCGTGTCCCAGCCAAGGTACGTTTCTGTATCCTGTTGTACATTGCCTGGTTTAATTCCTTCCAGTACAGAATTATGAATTTTCTCTCTCTCTCTCTCTCTCCCCCTCCTCTCTCCCTTTCTATTCCTCTGCAGTGTGAGACCCTCGTCTGTGGCTGAATCCTGTTACAGGGAGCCTAAGAATGGGGAAGATGGAGATGGACTCGTTCGTAATACCAGTGGTCGAGCGGAAGGCAACCCCACTTTATCCTGTACCCCAATGCCACAGATTGCAGCTGCCGGAGTGGCGCCGCCTGCCGTGTCCCAGCCAAGGTACGTTTCTGTATCCTGTTGTACATTGCCTGGTTTAATTCCTTCCAGTACAGAATTATGAATTTTCTCTCTCTCTCTCTCTCCCCCCTCCTGTCTCTCTCCCCCCTCCTCTCTCCCTTTCTATTCCTCTGCAGTGTGAGACCCTCGTCTGTGGCTGAATCCTGTTACAGGGAGCCTAAGAATGGGGAAGATGGAGATGGACTCGTTCGTAATACCAGTGGTCGAGCGGAAGGCAACCCCACTTTATCCTGTACCCCAATGCCACAGATTGCAGCTGCCGGAGTGGCGCCGTCTGCCGTGTCCCAGCCAAGGTACGTTTCTGTATCCTGTTGTACATTGCCTGGTTTAATTCCTTCCAGTACAGAATTATGAATTTTCTCTCTCTCTCTCTCTCTCCCCCTCCTCTCTCCCTTTCTATTCCTCTGCAGTGTGAGACCCTCGTCTGTGGCTGAATCCTGTTACAGGGAGCCTAAGAATGGGGAAGATGGAGATGGACTCGTTCGTAATACCAGTGGTCGAGCGGAAGGCAACCCCACTTTATCCTGTACCCCAATGCCACAGATTGCAGCTGCCGGAGTGGCGCCGCCTGCCGTGTCCCAGCCAAGGTACGTTTCTGTATCCTGTTGTACATTGCCTGGTTTAATTCCTTCCAGTACAGAATTATGAATTTTCTCTCTCTCTCTCTCTCCCCCCTCCTGTCTCTCTCCCCCCTCCTCTCTCCCTTTCTATTCCTCTGCAGTGTGAGACCCTCGTCTGTGGCTGAATCCTGTTACAGGGAGCCTAAGAATGGGGAAGATGGAGATGGACTCGTTCGTAATACCAGTGGTCGAGCGGAAGGCAACCCCACTTTATCCTGTACCCCAATGCCACAGGAGATTAGTCCAAGTGACGACGAGTTTAATCTTGATACAGACTTTGGAAGTGATCATATACCATCCAAAGCATCAGAAGATGGAGACTCAGAGGATGCAAGCCAACCTGAAAAGAAAAAAATCAGCAAAGAGAGAGCCCATAGAGCTCATGACAGTGATGTTGAGGACGAGTCTAATGTTGATACAGACTTTGGAAGTGATCATATACCATCCAAAGCATCAGAAGATGGAGACTCAGAGGATGCAAGCCAACCTGAAAAGAAAAAAATCAGCAAAGAGAGAGCCCATAGAGCTCATGACAGTGATGTTGAGGACGAGTCTAATGTTGATACAGACTTTGGAAGTGAGTATATACCATCCAAAGCATCAGAAGATGGAGACTCAGAGGATGCAAGCCAACCTAAAAAGAAAAAAATCAGCAAAGAGAGAGCCCATAGAGCTCATGACAGTGATGTTGAGGACGAGTCTAATGTTGATACAGACTTTGGAAGTGATCATATACCATCCAAAGCATCAGAAGATGGAGACTCAGAGGATGCAAGCCAACCTGAAAAGAAAAAAATCAGCAAAGGGAGAGCCCATAGAGCTCATGACAGTGATGTTGAGGACGGTGTGTCAAAAGTGACTGTGAAGACTTGTACAAGTGGGGGTAAACGGCAATGGGACAAAAAACACTACTGTGTGTTTTGTAGGAAACCTCAATCCAAAATTGCACGTCATTTGGAGAGGAAACATAATGGAGAAACTGAGGTTGCCAGAGCAATCTCTCTTCCAAAAGGCCACAAGTCCCGGCTTATAATTTTTGAAACCCTTCGTAGTAAAGGTGACTACCTTCATAATGTTGATGTATTACAGAACAAAAAAGGGGAGATTGTCACATACCGTCAACCATCTGAAAACACTGATGCAGCGGCGTACTTGCCATGTAATATGTGTTTAGCTTTCTTCCGAAGACATGATCTATGGAAGCATGAACGTGTTTGTCACAACAGACCAGACAAGAAAGAGAACTCCACAAAAAGAAATAGGGCACAGGCTCATTCAAGAAAGCTCCTTCCTATAACAGGTAATCCAACAGAGAGGTGCGCAGAAATCCTCTGCAGAATGAAGCAAGACCCCATCTCCAGTGTAGTGAAAGCAGATGAGCTCATCTGTGAATTTGGAGAAAGACTGATAGAAAAGCATGTGGATGACCGAACCATCGACGGGCACATAAGTCAGAGAATGAGGGAGCTGGGTAGATTAGTCATTGCTGCTAAGTCTCTTGATTCTACCACTAGATACCTTAAAGACCTCCTTGTGCCACCAAAATTCAAGTTGTGTGTGAGTGCAGCCAAAAAAACCTGTGGATACACTGAAGTAAAGTATCGTTTTGGCGTGCCATCCCTTGCCAGCAAGCTGAGATATTCTTTGTCTTTAGCATCAAAAATTTTGATTGGAACATACACACAGGAGGAAAGAGATGTGGAAGCCAACCGTGTTAAGAACTACATTAAACTACTGGACAATGACTGGGACGTTTATGTGTCACGTCGTGCTCGGAGAAATCTGGAAGAAGACAAATGGAACAAAAAACAAATGATCCCTCTGACATCTGATACTATGAAGCTTCAAATGCATTTGAAGTCTTTGGAAGAGAAGGCTAAAGTGAGTATTCTCAAGGGTCCCAACCCCAAAGCTTATAGAACACTGGGTGAAAGCCTGCTATCTCAGATCATCCTCTTCAATAGAAGGCGGCAAGGTGAGGCAGCAAAATTGCCTCTGACTACTTACAAGAACAGAATCAGTGAACCACCAAATGAAGATGTCTTGGGCTGCCTCTCAAAAATGGAGCAAGCATTAAGTAATCGGTTCACCAGGATTGAGATAAGAGGAAAAAGGGGAAGAAAAGTGCCTGTACTCTTGACAGAAGACATGACTAAAAGTCTGGATGTTCTCATTGAGCACAGAGAGGACAATGCCATACTTCAAAGCAACTCCTATCTCTTTGCAAAGCAAAACTCTCTGACATATATCAGAGGGTCTGATTGCCTCAGGAAGTTTGCTGCAGGAAGTGGTGCACGGTACCCAGAAACACTAACATCGACACGCCTCCGAAAACAAGTTGCAACACTGTGTCAAATGATGAATCTTGCAGAACATGAGCTGGAGCAACTTGCTAAATTCATGGGCCATGACATCCGAGTACATAGGGACTATTATCGCCTCCAAGAAAACACCATACAGGTGGCACGGATAAGTAAAGTTCTTTTGGCAGTGGAACAAGGAACGGATGCATACAAGGGGAAATCGTTGGAGGACATTGACTTGCGGATGGAGGGTGAGCATTTCATAATAATAATAAAATAAATGTGGAGTATAGTCATATATATATAGTACATATCCTTGTATCAAGAGCTGAGTCAACCAAGTAGACAGAAAAAGGCAAAAACATGTCTATTGATATATATATTTTTTTGTATCTACTTTTTCTCCCCATTTTTCAATTTTTCTTCAATCCCAATTTCGTATTAACCAATTCTTCCCTCCCCTCTCTCGAACGTTGCTAGACCATGCCTCACACTGGTCGGCTGCAATGTGGCAATGTGGACGAAGCCTTGCATCGCGTGTCCCCTCCGGTACACGAGGAGGCAGCCGTCGCATCTTTTCACCTGCATAGCGTGATCTCTCAGTGGCGAGGAGTAACGCGTGGGAGGCTCACGCTGCCCCCGATACTTCCTGATTATGCTGTACAGGCGCACCAACCGACCTGTAGGAGTCGCTGTCCACAACGTCCCATTCCCACCCACCGGCTTTCCCACCCCCTAATACTGCCAATTGTATTAGTATGAACGCTCGAACCCAGCATCTTCTGCGTTAGTGGCAAGCACCTTGCCCACTGCGCCACTTAGCCGCCATGTCTATTGATATTTTTTTAAATATTTTTCCCACATTTGTTTTACATTTGCACAACTACAGATTTTGCACAACTACAGAGTAGGAATAACTCATTCAAGATAGAAAAATGAATGAAAAATGGCTCCAAGTATACTTCACGTTCATTTTCTTTCCATTCAAGGCACATCAAAATCTCCTAATTCAAAGCAGAGTGATGAGCTAGCCGCAAGCTCCTCTGATGAACTGGATGGTATGTGAAACACTTCAAATGCGTGTATAACATGTGTGTTAGGCTACCTGGTAGTGTGGATTATTTGATCAGCTAGCTACCATATGGGCTGGGTCGTTCACTGATGACGGGGTTGCCGGTTCCATCCCAGGCTTCTCCTGTCCACATGTGGAGACACTGACTGACCCCTTTTCCCAATTTCTTTCCACAGGTGCTACACCGATCTGTTCCCCATCAAGACACAAGAAACGGAAAAGAATCTCACAGCGTGGTGGTGAGTGTTCTCTTTCTCACATTTGCACAACTACAGATTAGGAATAACTCATTCAAGATAGAAAAATGAATGAAAAATGGCTCCAAGTATACTTCACGTTCATTTTCTTTCCATTCAAGGCACATCAAAATCTCCTAATTCAAAGCAGAGTGATGAGCTAGCCGCAAGCTCCTCTGATGAAATGGATGGTATGTGAAACACTTCAAATGCGTGTATAACATGTGTGTTAGGCTACCTGGTAGTGTGGATTATTTGATCAGCTAGCTACCATATGGGCTGGGTCGTTCACTGATGACGGGGTTGCCGGTTCCATCCCAGGCTTCTCCTGTCCACATGTGGAGACACTGACTGACCCCTTTTCCCAATTTCTTTCCACAGGTGCTACACCGATCTGTTCCCCATCAAGACACAAGAAACGGAAAAGAATCTCACAGCGTGGTGGTGAGTGTTCTCTTTCTCACATTTGCACAACTACAGATTAGGAATAACTCATTCAAGATAGAAAAATGAATGAAAAATGGCTCCAAGTATACTTCACGTTCATTTTCTTTCCATTCAAGGCACATCAAAATCTCCTAATTCAAAGCAGAGTGATGAGCTAGCCGCAAGCTCCTCTGATGAACTGGATGGTATGTGAAACACTTCAAATGCGTGTATAACATGTGTGTTAGGCTACCTGGTAGTGTGGATTATTTGATCAGCTAGCTACCATATGGGCTGGGTCGTTCACTGATGACGGGGTTGCCGGTTCCATCCCAGGCTTCTCCTGTCCACATGTGGAGACACTGACTGACCCCTTTTCCCAATTTCTTTCCACAGGTGCTACACCGATCTGTTCCCCATCAAGACGCAAGAAACGGAAAAGAATCTCACAGCGTGGTGGTGAGTGTTCTCTTTCTCACATTTGCACAACTACAGATTAGGAATAACTCATTCAAGATAGAAAAATGAATGAAAAATGGCTCCAAGTATACTTCACGTTCATTTTCTTTCCATTCAAGGCACATCAAAATCTCCTAATTCAAAGCAGAGTGATGAGCTAGCCGCAAGCTCCTCTGATGAACTGGATGGTATGTGAAACACTTCAAATGCGTGTATAACATGTGTGTTAGGCTACCTGGTAGTGTGGATTATTTGATCAGCTAGCTACCATATGGGCTGGGTCGTTCACTGATGACGGGGTTGCCGGTTCCATCCCAGGCTTCTCCTGTCCACATGTGGAGACACTGACTGACCCCTTTTCCCAATTTCTTTCCACAGGTGCTACACCGATCTGTTCCCCATCAAGACACAAGAAACGGAAAAGAATCTCACAGCGTGGTGGTGAGTGTTCTCTTTCTCACATTTGCACAACTACAGATTAGGAATAACTCATTCAAGATAGAAAAATGAATGAAAAATGGCTCCAAGTATACTTCACGTTCATTTTCTTTCCATTCAAGGCACATCAAAATCTCCTAATTCAAAGCAGAGTGATGAGCTAGCCGCAAGCTCCTCTGATGAACTGGATGGTATGTGAAACACTTCAAATGCGTGTATAACATGTGTGTTAGGCTACCTGGTAGTGTGGATTATTTGATCAGCTAGCTACCATATGGGCTGGGTCGTTCACTGATGACGGGGTTGCCGGTTCCATCCCAGGCTTCTCCTGTCCACATGTGGAGACACTGACTGACCCCTTTTCCCAATTTCTTTCCACAGGTGCTACACCGATCTGTTCCCCATCAAGACGCAAGAAACGGAAAAGAATCTCACAGCGTGGTGAGTTCTCTCTCTCACCAAACACAATATAATTGTTACCAAAATAGACTATGCAATGGTAATTTCCTCATAACCCCTGTGTCTTTATGAAAGACAAACAAAATATATGATTACCTGTTGTATTACCTTACCATAATGGCCATACCTGTGAACAAATTTGTATTATGTGCCTGAGGAGTGTGTCCGGGAGGCGTGAATATTAAAGGCAACCAACTTGTGTTCAGCTTTTCGTTCAGCGTTTCTCTGATTGGCCACACGGCCAATCAATCAATCCACTAGCACGCGGCCTTGCGGCAAGAGAGACAAGAGAGACAAGAGAGACGCGGCAGTCGCGGCAGAGTGGCTGCGCATGCGCATATATGTATGTATATATATATGTATAAACATATCTACTAGAAACACTGGTGTTCTGTTGTGCGACTGTGCTAAACTCTTCCACCACATGACCGACATTTGACATACAGTAGTACACCTCCTATCTATGTTGGGATTATGTTTGGTCATGACAAAACAATAAAAATCGCTACTGTTAGTAAGCTGCCACCACCCATAAACTATATCTTAAATTATGGCTATGTGTCTAATATGGCTAAAATATCGCGAAATAACGTTACTGATGTACAGTGACACCCAGAGTTTCTAGTTACAGTAGTGACTCGAGATAGTCCTAACACTGTAACAGTGTTTATTATTAAGAGTCAGATAGTCCTAACAGTGTTTATAGTCCTAACACAGTGTTTATTAGTAAGAGTCAGATAGTCCTAACAGTGTTTATTATTAAGAGTCAGACAGTCGTAACAGTGTTTATTATTGCGAGTCCTAACAGTGTTTATTATTTCATAACTGTATAAAAACGCGAAACATAATAATCAGTCAGCAGCGCTCCACTGCTACCGCAGCCCAACACAAGTGCGTTGGAACAGCAGCCCAACACTACACAAGTTGGTTGCCCGCGCTGCCGCGCTTGCTCTTTGGATTTCATTTGGGACGTGGGACGGCTGCGCTTGCCTGCGCGTGGGGGCGGGGGGGCGCGGCCAATCAGAGAAAAGCCGAACACAAGTTGGTTGCCTTTAATATTCACGCGTCCAGGAGATGTTGAGAGAAGTGCGTTTTGCTTCACGCTCCAATGTGGGTCTCAAATTGCGGTACAAATCAAGGAGAATGTGTCTCGGGTAGCGAACTCTACTTAATATTATTATGTTCTCTCTCTGCAAATAGACTGCCCTATATCTCTGAAAACATCTGAGCGCACACCGCGAGAAGTATTCCTATAATAACGCTATGAACCAGGCTGAATTCATACGCACAATGTCAAGCACACGTTCAAATTGATAAGTCCCACACTTTGCTTAGAAATGATCGTACGCACAGGTTACGCACATATCTGTGCGTACGCAACATTGATAAATGAGGGCCCAGGCTTTTCCTGTCCACATGTGATCCCTTTTCCTTTTTTTCTTGCTTAAGCTCAAAAGCGACCATGGACAACTGACGAAAGAAAAGCAGTGTGGAAGCAGCTATCAACCTACATCGCACTACGGAAGGTTCCCGGCAAAGACCTCTGCGTTAATTGCTTGGAAGCTGAGCCTGCACTCCACAATCGTGAATGGAGAGATGTAAAGAATTATGTCCATAATTACATAAACTCTAAAAAGAAATTTTAAGTTTTTGTAAGGTAATGGTTTTTTTTTTTTTTAAACTTAAATGTTTATTAAACATTTATAGACATACATCACAACATGTTGTGAAGGGCCAGATTAAACCGAATATATATATTTATTTATTTATCTATTCATATGTAGTGCTTCGTGCGGTGAGAATACTATCGTAGTCAGTACCCCATCGTTTCGGGCAGAGAACTGGCTGCTTATCCAGGGTGGCCGACCCCATGTGAGGCTGCACCCGAGGAGCCCCAGAGCCGACGAGCGAGTGGACCTGCATACCAGATTATTCTACCGACGACAGCCCGCCTTCCCAGGCACGGATTATGCTTTTTTAATTTTAATACTCAAAAATGAAAAAAAGAAAGAAAAAAAAACCACACTGACTTAAGCAAAATGTCCACATATATAAATAATAAAATATAAAACATACACATAGTAACATCTTTGATTGTCAATCTTCCATCGTTTGGCTTTTCAGGTATAAATTACACCGACATAATGTATATCGCCCTTATACAGGTCTAAACCCTCGCAGAGAGAAGAATATATACAATTATTGATTAAGCCATTCTTTGAATAGTAATCTCACGTTCGTTGGCCTTTACAAAATCCAATGTCGGCATGTATATCTTCCTTGAAGGTAATGGCTTTTATCCAAAGCGCTTTACAATTTGTTACTCACATTTGACCCATCACTGCCCGGGAGGAGCGGGAATCAAACCAGGAACCTCCGGATTGCCAGACGACTGCTCTACCACTGTCACTGTCTCCCCCGTAATAATGTTGAAATGTGAAATAAATCAAATGTCGCCCCCGTAATAATGTTGATGTGAAATAAATCAAAATAAATGAATCAAAATAACTTGTAATTATTGGAAGCATAATCATTGTTAACTAGTGATGATGTAGTGTTATTCCTTTGTCTTTAATCTTATCTTATTTTTTCTAACAATTAAGTCGAGGTAAGCTACTGTAGGACTATATATACAAATGAGTACTACTGAATAATACTGGTAATCAGATGTATGTAGAGTTGTAGTATTAATATGTACAATGATACAGGTATAAAGACACTTGGTAGTAAGTCATACTGTTCAGCAGCGTAACTAGTAGGTTCAGCGCACAACGAACAAAATAGCCACCGTGTGAATATGGTCAACTGCTTTTTGTACCAATGTAATCATTACTTAGGCTGTGCATAAACATTTGCGCATTAGTGGCCAAGTGCTTATTGTCATCAGAATCCTTCAGTTGATGATACAAGCGTGAAGATTGACATGAGCAGACTCCATGGGTCACTTGACAAGAAAATTGTCCAAGACATTTGAAATGTTAAGATGGACGACACCGAAGGTTT